>NC_138898.1:29377736-29977736 GCF_965194825.1 Balaenoptera physalus
AGCACGCTCCTCCCACCCCACAGCCGTAGGCAACCACTAATCTGCCTTTTGTGTCTATGGATTTGCCTGTTCTGGACATTCCATATAAATGGAATCACACAGTGTGGGGCCTTTTGTGTCTGGCCTCTTTCACTTCATAATGTTTTCAAGGCTCATCCACGTCATTAGCATATACCAGTGCTTCGTTCCTTTTTATTGCTGAATAGTATTCCATTGCATGGAAATACCACATTTTATGTATCCACTCACCAGTTGATAGACATTTGGATTTTTTCCATTTTTTTGGGCTATTACAAATAATGCTAATATGAAGATTCATGTACAGGTTTTTACGTGGACCTGTGTTTTTAATGCTCTTCAGCACATACATACCTGGCAGTAGACTGACTGCATCATATGGTAAAGAAGCATAATTTCTGAGAAACTGCCAAACTGTCTTCCAAAGAGGGTGCACCATTTTACATTCCCACCAGCCATGTGCGAGGGTGTCACTTTCTCCACATCGTTGCCCACACTTGTTACTGTCTTTTGTGGTCGTCCTAGTGGGTGTTACAGATGTCTTCACCACTATACTGCTAATGGCGGGTAAGGGAGAATAGTAAATAGCTACTTTAGATTCAGATCCAGTCTGCTCCAGCAGGCGTGGGGTGCAGAGTTCAGAGAACGCACACTAACTCTGCTGTTTTGTTGGCTCCTTGACCTTGAGGCAGATCGCCTTTCTGACTTGATCTTCTCATCTGCAAAATAGTAAATATCCCCTTCATATGATGGCTGGCAGGACTGAAGGTTTTCATGCCACATACGTGGTGGGTACTCCAGAGCATTTCCTTCTCTCCCCATGTCTTGGGCACGGTGGGGTTAATTAGGGCCAGGATCAGAAATGGAGGGGCTTTGAGGGGCTCACTGTGTGTCGGGTTTGGGCGCGGGTGATGAGGAACGTGGGACGCATCACTGTGACACGGGGTCTCTTGAGGCCAGGCTCTGCCGAGGAGAGAGTGCGTCACCCAGGCCCTGGAGGGAGGGATCTGGGGTCCTCTTCTCCCATGGAAGGAGAGGTCACACATCCGGGCCCTCACTGCCTGTCCCCTCCCACCCTGCTCCCACAAGTCCCTCCGACTCCAGCCTCTGGCTCAGTCATTGGGTAGATAGCTGCTCCCAGCCACCTACTCGGTGCTTGTGAACCAGGTAGGCCCTGCGGGCCAGGAGCTCCAGATCCAGAGGAGGAAGGACTCGGAGAAGACAGGTGCACCATGGTGTGCCCGGCCTGAGACTGAGGGAAGTTCCCAGGCTGTGGAGCGAGCGTGGTGGGGACGTGCTGGACGAGGTAAGGCCAGAGGCTTGATCCAACCTGCGCTTGGTCCAACCTGCTGTCTGACCCGGCCCCCAGCCCTCTCCAGGCTGTGCTGCGGCCCCCAGCCTGCAGGGCCCTGACAGACTGCAGTGGGCACGGCATCCCAGCCTTTGTTAGTCTTTCGACTTGGAGAGTTGCAGCATCTTCCCGCCTCCCAGGAGGTCTTTGCCTCATCGTATCCCCCCTGAGGACCCAAAGGAGGGCCTGTGGCATTGAGACCCACCCCTCAATCCAGCCTCCACACAGATTTCCTTTTAAATCATCAGAACAGGTCATGGCCCAAACCCGCTGAGGCTCCACTGCACTTAGGGGATCACCCAGACCCTCTCCTTGGCCTATAGGCCCTTCTCCATCTTCCTCCTCTTACTCCCCAGACCCTCTTGCTACCAGCACCCCTCAGTCTCTACCCTCTAGCCGTCTCAGCCTTACTGCTGTCCTTTAAGCACACACAGGACATTTCCATCTCAGGGTCTTTGCACTTGCTGTTCCTGCTGCCTGGAAGGCATTGCTTCATTGCTTCATTTAGGTCTCTGCTCATGCACTTGAGAGAGCTCTCCTGGCCCCCTTATTTAAAGAAACGCCTCATCACCATCTCTATCTCTTTAACATGCTTTCTTTTTCCTTAGGGCAGTTACCACTAGCAGAAAGTTTTATGTTACATACATGTATATAATACATACACAAGCATGTCTGTGAATGTATATAAATAATCTACATCCTTAAACAGAGCCCGACATGGCCCATAGTAGGCGTTCACTACATGTTTACAAAGTACATGCATGAGAGCACATCATATCTGCAGGAACATGGTCCCGTGGAAGGAACTTGCTCAGGGGCCTGCAGGGTAGGGGCAACACCATCACACGAACCCCGGGCTCCTGGGCCCGTTCCACCCTCTTGGCCTGGCCTGCAACTCCTCTCCCTTCCTGAGGTTTAGTCAGTCCATTTCATTCCCGCCAACCCCTGAGAAATGGAATGAAACCACCTACTTGAGAAGGAATCACCAGATGTGGATGATGATACTATTGGGCTTTAATTTCTTTCGTCTGGAACAGGGATCGGCCAACTTTTTCTGTCAAGGGCCAAAAAGTAAGCACTTTAGGCTTTGCGGGCCCCGGGCCCCTGTTGCTGCCGCTCAGCTCTGCTGTTTTCCCACACGAGCAGCCACACACGGTATGCAAGCAGGTGAGTGTGGCTGTGAGCCAATCAGACTTTAGTTGTGGACACTGAAGTTTGGATTTCATATGACTGGCACTACAGTATCACAAAATATTATTTTTCTGCAACCATTTCAAAATGTAAAAACCACACATCCAGAGCAGTCTACAGCTGGGCCTGTGGCAGACAGCATGGCCTGGAACTGATGGGTCCAGCTCAGGGATGTGGCCCTGGGTCCTGTGTCACGTCCACAGGGGTGGATAAGAGGTCATGTAGGGTGATGGGGGAGAACCAGGCCCAGAGGCTCTGCTTCATCTCTAGCTGGTCTTCTTTTGGCCACAGCTCTGGGTGTCGGGGAGGGAAGGACGATGCAGGGAGATGGACATCACCCACCACCTGACATATGTTCATAAATTTAGAAGCAGAAAAGTATGAAAAAACAATTGAAACAGGAGTCAAGAAGCCTGAATCCAGGTCCAGCACTGCCTCCAACCAGCTGTGGGTTGTGGCAAGGTCTCTCCTCTCTGGGTCGGATGGTGGGCTCAGGGCCAGACAGAGGCTGGGATTACCGCTTTATGCTGACAGCCCTGTGACCATGACCTGTGACTCTCTGAGCCTCTGTTTCCTCACCTGTGAGATGGCACTAATACCATTACCCCACTTCGTAGATTCTTCTGAGGATTAATGATAGTGCATGTATATTCCATGGCATAGTGCCTCACAGGAAGTAAACTAGCCATAAATGATATTGATAATCCTTTTTACAGAGGAAAGACATCCTTTAAGGTGCTCCTCAGAAAAAGGGAGGGAGGCTCAAAGTTCAAATACTGTTACGGAAGGCTCCCCTCCATGTCCCAATGTACAGTAAAGGTTATGAGAAGTGCTGTAGTGAGTTCTGTTTCTCAAGCTTCTTGGATCATCAGTGCTTCCACACTGAACGCCTATTAACATCTCCTGACACTAGTGTTCTGGGAAAATGCTTCGAGGCCCACTTTGAGAGATGCTAAACAAGATCTTCTTTGAGGCTCTCAGATCCTAATTCCCTGTCAGGGGACTTTAGCCGTCCATCATGTTTCACATGAGGCTGGAATCACTTCCCTCTTGCAAAAGTCTCCAATAATTGCTTCTGTTTGGTCAACTGGTTCCTTGAGGGCAGATCAAAATATGAGGAATTTAATAACCATGGTCTGGGTCCCCTGCCAAAGTGCTGTAGGGCCCCAGCTCAGACAACTCGAATGTGGTGAGAACACAGAGAGCAGTTCCCCCAGCCAGCAGACCAAGGCCACTGCCAAAACCCTCGCATTCCTGGTTCCCACGCTGGCAGAGCCCAGCCGCCCTCCAGCGAGTGTTTACCCAGCAGGATGAGCAATTAGCTCTCTGCTGGGAGGCTCCTGTAGTTATCGGGGCCGCACACACGCCCTGCCGTGAGACTGCCTGGGTCACACCAACGGGCTCTACCTCTTTAAGGCCTCAGTTTCCTCATATGTAAAATGGAGATAATAACTGCCCCTGTGTCTGTGAGGATTCGGTATGGCTGCCTAAACAAGAGACCCCAAATAACAGCAGCTGAAACAAGAGGGAAGTTAGTTTCTCTCTCACATACAAGAAGTGTGAGGTGGCAATCCAGGGCTCTGGTGCTGATTACATGAAGTCATCAGGGGTCTCCTTCTGGCTTCCTGCTCCAACATCTTCAGCAAGTGGCTTCCACCTTTAAGGTTGCCTCCCGGTCCAGGAAGCCGGCTGGAGTTTCAGGCATTTTCTCCTTATCCCAGGTGATAGCAAAGAGGGAGGGAGGAAGAGAGCTTGCCTCTCCTTTCATGGAGACTTGGCTTAAGTCCCACACCACCCTTCCACTTACCTCTCACTGGCTAGACCTTAGCATTGGGTCACATCTGCTGCCAAGGAGGCTGGGACACAAGGGGGCAGTGGACCTGTCACTAAGGTTGAGGGGAGACTTGGTGCTGGGTAGGCAAGTAGCGAGTGTGCCTATGGCTCCTTCTAATAAAAGTTAGGTACTACCATTATTAATAACAGCCCTACAGACCTGGGCTCAAAAAGAAAGGAAATAACCAAATTAGCCAGAAGAGATCCAGGGCGCCTTATTCAGAGCTGGGACAGTGGCCACCTGTGTGGTGCGAGCAGGGGAACCACCCGATGCTGGGTATTTAGTTAATACATATGTATCGAGTGCCTCTATGTGTCAGCACCCTTCTAGGGCTGAGGATAGAGAAGAGATGGGTGAAGAGGCAGTATTTTGTGGCAATTAAGAGAGTGGGGTCTGAAATACAGTGTCTGGTTAGAGTCTCAGGTCTGCCACTTCCTGTGTGATCCTTGGCAACTTATCTAACCTCTCTGGGCTTCGTTGTCTTCACCTCTAAGTTGGAGAAGATGATAAACACCATCACAAGATTATTCTGAGAGTTCAATGAACTAATACAAATAAAGTGTTTTGAACACTGAATAAAAGCACTGTGATCTCTTCAATGGACTCACGGAGCTCCTCGACACCTACTTCGCTTTCTTCCTGCAGCCTGGAGCATTCACGGAGCACCCACTCTGCTGGGCGCTGCAGATTCATAGAAGAAATACATCTAGACCTGATTCCCTCATCACAGGGATGTTCCTGTGCCCCCAACTGTGCACCATGCTGACAATCCTGAAGGCGGCTAGGCAGAGGTGTGGGGTCAGGCGAGGGGCACACAGAGGACGTATCCTGAGAACTTTGGTCCAGGCAAGATGGATCTAAGGGGCTAAGAGACTTGGGGCTGGTCCCAGTCTCTGGTGGGATGCAGCCTGTCCATGTCTGTGTCCCATAGTTCTGGACAGGCAGCCAGGCCTGTGGACAGGACTCTGGGGGATGAGGTCACCCAATTCCAGCACAGAAAAGCCGTCCTTCGTTTTCCTAAGTCATCAGATGGGCAGTAATCTGGGAACAAAAGATGGTTAGCCGTGGACGCCTGCGGAGCTGAGCCAGTTGCCTTCACCTCAGAGCCCAGCCAGTTCTCTGCTCTCAGGGCCCCAGACTCACTGCCCAGGGCAGTTTCTCTGACACTTTCTCTCTGCCCCACCCTTTCTTCAGACCCTCACACACCCTCCCCAGCCAGCTTTGGAGGGTGGTTAAAACAGTGAGCTCTGCCCACCTAGTCAGGTATTAATTATGGCCTCTCAGTTCTAAATGCTCCTTCAATGTGTGCTCTATGATTAGCAACAGAATTCCTTTACACATTTCTTCTTTAAAGTGAACATGAATTTAAGCTCTCAGTAGAAGACTCTGGAAGGACATGGCAGGAGGAAAAGGCTTCCTGCAATTTCCAGCTCAGGGCGGGAGGTCTGCGGTGGATTCCAACCCCAGCCATGGGCAACAGAATGCGATCCGTCTGCAACTTTGCAGCCTTGGCCCAGTGATAACCTTTCCAGAGCCCTCTTGAAACCGCAGCCCCTTCGTGGCCTGCACGCAGTTGCCTGTGGCCTGGAGAGTCTCACAGACCCAGTAGTGCCCCCTCCGCAAACCTGTGTGCGGCCCAGTTAGCCTGAAGTCCACCTGCCCCACACATGTCCATTCTCCCAGTGCCCGAGACACTGTTGGCTAAAGGCCTGCTGTCCCCACATGTATACACTGGAGGGTTGCCTATTGCTTGCTCAGGAATTCCAGACCAGCTCCAGCCTGGCTAAATCATCAGATTTCTCTGCTATCTGGTGGCTGAACTACACCTTTTCCAACAAGGTCTAAACCCCTTCCAAGTTTGTCCTTCCTTGGGCGTTTATGAAGAAACTACCGCTAACATCATACTTAATGGTAAAAGACTGAATGCTTTCCCCCTAAGATCAGAACAAGAAAGGATGTCCACTCTTACCATTCAACACTATACTGGAGTTTCTAGCCAGTGCAAAGTGGCAAGAAGTAAAACTAAAGAAAGAAAAAGCATGAGATTAGAAAGAAATAAAACTCTTGATTAGCACATGGCATTTATATAGAAAATCCAGGGCTTCCCTGGTGGCGCAGTGGTTGAGAATCTGCCTGCCAATGCAGGGGACACAGGTTCGAGCCCTGGTCTGGGAAGATCCCACATGCCGCGGAGCAAATAAGCCCATGAGCCACAACTACTGAGCCTGCGCGTCTGGAGCCTGTGCTCCGCAACAAGAGAGGCCGCGATAGTGAGAGGCTTGCGCACCGCAGTGAAGAGTGGCCCCCACTTGCCGCAACTAGAGAAAGCTCTCACACAGAAATGAAGACCCAACACAGCCAAAAATAAATAAATAAATAAATAAATTTTAAAAAAAAAGAAAAAGAAAATCCAATAGAATCTAAAAAAAAGCTACTAGAATTAATTGAGTTGAGCAAGGTTCCAGGATACAAGATCAATATACAACAATCAGTTGTATTTCTCTACGTCAGCAATGAAAAAATCGGGAATTGAATTAGAAAAAATAACGCCATTTAAAATATCATCAAAAAATATGAACTACTTAGGGATAACACATATGAAAGACTTGTACAGTGAAAACTATAAAACATTGCTGAGAGAAATTAAAGAAAACCTACAAATGGAGAGATATAAGAAGTCGATTTTCATTTGTAGATTCCGCATTCACGAATTCACTTACTCTCTAAAGTTCATTTGCGACCCCAAGTCAGTGATGGCCGTGCTGCCACAGATTCACAGGCTGCCCAGGGCAGCACAATGCGCATGTTCCCAGCTGAGGTCAATAAGGCGACACTCTGTCTTCTTTTTTTTAAAATAAATTTATTTATTTATTTATTTATTTATTTATTTATTTATTTATTGGCTGTGTTGGGTCTTTGTTGCTGCGCGGGATTTCTCTAGTTGCAGAGAGTGGGGGCTACTCTTTGTTGCGGTGCGAGGGCTTCTCATTGCAGTGGCTTCTCTTGTTGCAGAGTACAGGCTCTAGGCATGCGGGCTTCAGTAGTTGTGGCTCATGGGCTCAGTAGTTGTGGCTCGCAGGCTCTAGAGCACAGGCTCAGTAGTTGTGGCGCACAAGCTTAGTTGCTCCGTGGCATGTGGGATCTTCCCAGACCAGAGCTCGAACCCATGTCCCCTGCATTGGCAGGCGGATTCTTAACCACTGCACCACCAGGGAAGTCACTGACTGTCTTCTTGTTTCAGACGCTAAGTAAGTGTCCTTTTCACAGTCTATTTGGCACTAGGTTTTTCACATTTGTCCTTTTTGTTGGTGATTTTAAAATGACCCCCAAGCATAGTGCTGAAGTGCTCTCTGGTGCTCTTTTGTGCAAGAAGTCTGGGAGGTGCCTTAACAAAAACTCCTGTGTTAGATAAACTTTGTTCAGGCCTGAGTTATAATGCTGTGGGCTGTGAATTCAATGTTAATAAATCAACAGTAGATATGACAAAAGATACCTTTAAACAGAAACACACATAAAACAAGTTTACTTATTGATCAGTTGACAAAACTGTGATTAGAGGTTCACAGGAACCTAACCCTGTATTTTCCCTAGGAGCGATGGCTCAGTATTCACCAATTCGGTGTTCATGATGATTGTATAGACAGTAACTACTGGGAATAAAGAGACTCAGCTGTATTTGTTCATGGGTCAGAGAACTCAATATTAAGATGGCAATTTTCCCCAAATTGATTTATAGACTCAATGCAATTCCAATCAAAATCTCCGCAGGATTTTCTGTAGAAACGGACAAGCTGATTTTAAAATTCTTATGGAAATATAAAGGACCTAAAATGGTCAAAACAGATTTGAAAAAGAACTAAGTTAGAAGGCTAATATTATCTGATTTCAAGAATTATTATGAAGCTCCAGTAATCAGAACAGTATGGTATTGGCATAAAGATAGATGTGTATATCAACATAACAGAATAGAGTCCAAAAATAGACCCACACGTATTTGACCAACTGATTTTTGACAAGTTATGAAGGCAATTCCATGGAAAAAGAATAGCATTTTAAACAAATGGTACTGGAACAACTGGATAAACATTTTTTAAAAATTCAATTTATGCCTCAAACAGTGTACAAAATTTAACTCAAAGTGGACCACAGAGAGACTTCCCTGGTGGTCCAGCAGTTAAGAATCCACGCTTCTACTGCAGGGGGCACAGGTTCAATCCCTGGTCGAGGAACTATGATCCCACATGCCATGCAGTGCGGCCAAAAAAAAGAAAGAAAGAAATGGATCATAGACTTAAGTGTAAAATGTGAAACAATAAAACTTCTGGAAGAAAACATAGGAAAATCTTTGTGTTAGCTAGGCAAGTAGCTCTTAAATATGCCACCAATAGCACAATCC
This sequence comes from Balaenoptera physalus, assembly GCF_965194825.1. Lineage (NCBI taxonomy): Eukaryota > Metazoa > Chordata > Mammalia > Artiodactyla > Balaenopteridae > Balaenoptera > Balaenoptera physalus. Next base: position 29,386,527 of record NC_138898.1, read on the forward strand.
ATAAAAGAACAAATGGATGGACTGAACTACATCAAAATATAAAACTTCTGCACTTCAAGAGTCACTTAAGAGAATGAGAAGACAAGACACAGACTGGGAAAAAAATCTTTACAAAGCATATATTTAATAAAAAAGACTTGTATCTGGAATATTTAAGGAACTCTCAAAACTGAACAATAAGAAAACAAACAATCCAATAAAAAATTGGCAAGGGATTTGAAAAGACATGTAACAAGAGAAAATAAACAAATGGCAAATAGCACATGAAAAGATGCTCAAAATCACTTGTCATTAATTTAAAAATTAAATTAAAACCCCAATGAGATAATCACTACACACCTAATGTAATGGCTAAAATTAAAAAGACTGACCATGGCAATCTTGGTGGGTATGTGGAGGAACTGGAACTCCTACACACTGCTGGAAGGAATGGAAAATGGTATCACCTCACTGAAAACACTTTGATAGTTTCTTAAAACTTAAACGTATACCTCCCATATGATCAAGCTATTCCACTCCTAGACACTTACCCAAAAGAAAAAGAAATAGGGACTTCCCTGGTGGCTCAGTGGTTAAGAATCCGCCTGCCAATATAAGGGGCAGGGGTTCGAACCCTGGTGTGGGAAGATCCCACATGCCACGGAACAAGTAAGCCCATGCACCACAACTACTGAGCCTGCGCTCTAGACCACGCGAGCCACAACTACTGAAGCCCGCATACCTAGAGCCTGTGCTCTGCAACAAGAGAAGCCACCGCAATGAGAAGACCACGAACCGCAACGAAGAGTAGCCCCCACTTGCCGCAACTAGAGAAAGCCCACGTGCAGCAAAGAGGACACAACGCAGCCATAAATAAATAAATAAATAAAATTTAAAAAAAGAGTAGTGGTACTGATATGTATTTATAAAAAGAAAAAAGAAAAAAAAATATGTCCATACAAAGACTTACATAAATGCTCATAGAAGCTTTATTTGTGATAGCCACAAACTGGAAACAACCCAAATGTTCATCAACTTATCAACATACAGATAAGTAAATTGTGATATATCCATACAATGGAGTGCTACTCAGCAACAGAAAGGAATGAACTCGATACACACAATAACATGGATGAATCTCAAAGTACCATGCTGAGTGAAAGGAACTAGACTTAAAAGCAACCAGACATTTAAAAAATAAATTAAAAAAGTGATTCTGTATATACTGTCAACTGAAAAAAAATGCACAACCTAAAAGTTGAGAGTTATGTTTTATTCGGCAGTCTTTCTGAGAACTTAAACCCAGGACACAGCATCTCAGATAATGCTGAGAAAACTGTTCCAAAGAGGCAACGGGGCTAAGCCAGGACATACAGGAGTTTTTGCAGCAAAAGACCAGGTAGTCGGAACATCAAAGGATTACTGTTAATAAAAGAAAACCGGACATCTCAAGTTAAAGAATTTAGTGATTTTCTATGTATGGGATGATGCAAGAGGCTGGGCTCACTGAAATCATTCCTCCTGTGTTTTCTCACCCTGAGTTTCCTCACCCACGTGAGGATGGCTGCAGTGGCTGACTGCTAGATGGGCTTGGCAGTTGGCAGCCCCCGTTTGTCTCCATCCTGAGTTCCCTCAGGGCTCACCGTCTGGGCAGCTGTAATGTGATGGCGTGATGGCTGCAACATCCTTTGTTTACTGAAATGGCAGGCAATGTTTTAGTTCTCATATATAAAGCTCTAGAAAATGCAAACTAATCAATAGTAACTGAAAGCAGATCAGTGGTTGCCTGGGGATGGTGAAGGGCTGGAGGGGAGGACTATGAAATGAGAATGGGAATACACCAGGAGGTTTTGGGAGTGATGGATGTGTTCACTATCTTGAATACGGACATGGTTTCCTGGATGTATTCACATCACCAATTACTAAATTGCACACTTTAAATATGTCAACTATGCCTCAATAAAATTGTTATTTAAAAAAGTTGGGGGACATAAGTGTTAGCTTGAAGGGACTCCCACAGGTCAAACTTGGAACAGTTTGAACATCAAAATGAACAATGATGGTAATGGCTTTTAAATACATTGAATAGTAATAATAATAAAAGAATCCATAAGTGTGTGGTAATCTTACCAAAAAAAGGAGGGGAGGGAGAGGAAAACTTTATTTACAGAAGAATGTAGAAAGGGTAATAGAATTAAGAAAATTCCCATATTGCAGCCACCAATGCAATAATTGATTCAGGCAAGGTATCAATAGCTGCTCAAATCACTGTGAAAATTTGGGGAAAATTTGCACAGGATATTCACACAGTCTCAAATATCATCATTCATTAAAAAGATGAATTGTTTACGAAGGGAAAGATTAACTTTACAATGGAGAGATCTGCTGGAACCACTTTAATCAAATGATCACATTTAGCATCACTGATGACAGGACAAATTGGCATGACTCCCTCCTTATATAATGCGCTGGGGAGGACACCACCTCACCTTTGTAGTGTTATTGCCCAAAAGGTTCCACCCAAATCTAATCTAATCACGAGGAAACAATCAGATTTGCCCAAATGGAGGGACATTCAACATGACAACGGGGCTGTCTCTTTAAAACTGTCAATGTCATAAGAGGAAAAATAGGTGACGTGGGTGGTGCAGTGTACACGGTTCATTCTAGGTCAGGCACTAAAGCAAGTGATGTTCCTAATCTTGATGGACTCTGAGATTGAAATAAAGTCCAAATAAAACAGCTCTAAAGGACATTATCAAGACATTTGGGGAATTCAGAATATGGGCTATAAGATGATAGACTATATGCTGATTTTATTGCTACAATGTATTGTAACAACGTGAAACATTTTGGTTATTTTGGTGTTTGGTGTTTTTGTTGTAGAGAAGAATGCCCTTGTTTCTGGGCGATACATGGGTACATGCTGAAGTATGATAGCTCTACCTATATACCTCCATACTTTCTCTCTCTCTCTCTCTCTCTCTCTCTCTCTCTCTCCCCTTCCCTCTCTCTCTCACTCTGTCCTTCCAGGGAGAGAGAGAAGGAAGGGAAGGAGGAAGAGAGGGAAGGATGGGAAGGCGAGAGAGAGAGAGAGAGAGAGAGGGAGTGCATTGTGACAAATACTAACAATTGGTGAGTCTAGCTGAAGGGTATATGGGTGTTCATTGCATGTTTCTTAACTTTTCTGTTGGTGTAAAGTTGGAGTTGGAGTTAAAAGTTGGAGGAGAACGGGTAGGGGTTGCTTGGCAAGTTGGCTCAGGGCTCAGACCTTTGACCACCAGGCAGTACCTGGCGCTTCTTTCTCTTCTCAGCAGCCACAGCCCTGCCTGGCCTGTCCGGCCTGGACCACTGGTGGCAGGGTGCTTGTCCCCTCCTGCCCAGCTCCTCTTGCTTCTGGAGCCCCTGGGGGAGCTCAGAATAAAGCGTGGGCAAATCTCGGGGGAGGGGGCAGGTGTGGAGAAGCAGCCCAGTGACTTCGGACGTGCCCTCCAGCCCCTGCCACGGCCTCAAGGGGTGAGAGGCCACCAGCTCTGCTCGTAGATAGGAAACTGTGTGCCTTCAGCCCAGCTCACCCTCAGAAACCCTGTGTGCCAACTCAAGTCCTACCGTGGCACACAGGCCCTGGGTCTGCCTCTGTCCCCTCCCTGCCCGTCTTCTCTCCTCCTGGCCTCACCCATGCTGCTCCAGCCCCACCAGCCTCTGTGCTGTTTTGAGGACACACATCAGGGCCGTGCCCCCCCTCAGGGCTTTGTACTTGTTGCTCTCTGGAAATGTCCTCCCCAACCCCGCGCCAGCTCCCAGCGCCCTCCCTCCCCTCCTGTCATCCTCCTCCTCGCTGGCTTTGTCTTGTCTTTGTCCTGAGCGCACCTCACCATGTCACCTGCCATCTATCTGTCGTGTTTTTTGCCCTCTCTCCTACCAGAATGTCACTTCCCCAGGGCAGTCGGCTTGTCTGTTCCTTCACTGCTGTATTCCCAGCACCTAGAAGGGTGCCTGCGACATAGTAGGTGCTCAATAAAGACTTCTGGAGTGGACTTCCCTGGTGGCGCAGTGGTTAAGAATCCGTCTGACAATGTAGGGGACACGGGTTCGAACCCTGGTCCGGGAAGATCCCACATGCCGCAGAGCAACTAAGCCCATGTGCCACAACTACTGAGCCTGTGCTCTAGAGCCCGCAAGCCACAGCTGCTGAAGCCTGCGCGCTCGAGGGCCCGTGCTCTGCAGCAAGAGAAGCCACCTCAACGAGAAGCCTGTGCACTGCAACAGAGAGTAACCCCCGCTAGCCACAACTAGAGAAAGTCCGTGCGCAGCGACGAAGACCCAACACAGCCAAAAATAAATAAATAAATAACAGCTTTATAAAAGAAAGAAAGAAAGGAAAAGGCAGATTGCATTTAAAAAAAAAAAAAAAGAGAGAAAGACTTCTGGAGTGACTGATGCCAAAGCCAGCCCCTGCTTCCCTCTGGACAGTGGTGTGTGTGTGTGTGCATGCATGCATGTGCAAACATGTACATGTGTGTTGGGTGGGCTGGGGTGGTGAGACCCATCTCCTGGGTGTAGGCAGAGTTCTCAGAGGGTTGGGTGGGTGCCACCTGCAGCATCAACAAATTACATAATCTGGCACCCGGCAGGGTGAGAGGGGCAGGCAGGGCCTTTATTATGTGTTTGCCCAGAGAAGCTTCCCCAGCCATATCCTGAGCTGCCAACCCTTCAGCTTTGTGCTGCCTAATCGCCCCGACAGGCCCCACAGCCCATTCACTGTGCCCACTGGCCCTGAAAGGAGGCTGCACGGACGCCCGGGGCCTGGGAGGAGCTGGGGTGCTGGTATGTCCCGGACGCTGTTGCCCGGGGGCCTTACCCCGAACGGGCAGTGGGGACCCTGAGAGGCTGTCTGTCCCCCTGCCCGCACACACCTGGGCTGCAGGTGCTCACCTGAGACTCTGGCTGTCTGCTCACTGACCTTTCCTGTGCTGAGACTCATGGCCTGAGCTGCCAGGAGAGGCACAGCCCAGGCCCCAGGCCTCCACTGCCCACAGAGTGACCCAGGCGGGGCAGGGGCTCTGCCAGCCTCAGAGTCCTCTTCTGCCCCCAGGGAGTGGTACCGGTGACTGACCTTACAGCACCATGCACGCATGTCAGGGGCCGGGCTCCCTCTCAGAGTCATGGAGCGAGGGTCACGGTCACGGAGGGGTCACTCTGAGCCAGGCCCAGGCAGACCACTGGGGACCCAGAATCATCAGCACATCCTGCCCGCTTCTGCCTTCTTGGCACTTAGAGCCCAGTGCAGGGAGACAGATATACATAAACAAACACAAGTATGCAGCAGGCAGTTGAGTGCTGGGAAGGAGAGAAATCAGGGCAATGGGACGGAGGGGTCAGGGTGGCAGGGCAGGGTCCCTGAAGAGGTGCTGTTTGAGCAGAGGCCTGGCTGGAGTGAGGGGCGAGACAGGCGGTGGCTGGGGGGAGAACAGCAAGTGCCAAGGCCCTGAGTGGGGGTCTGGATAAGTGGGAGGCCGGTGCTGCAGCAGCCACAGGCCGAGGGTGCAACCAATGCCCTCCCTCACCCACCCTCTTCTTCCCACCCTCAAGGGCGAGGAGACAGTGTCGCCCTCAGCACTTGCCAGGTAATAGCTTACTTGCTCCCTTGTGCATCTGCTCTACGAGGCACACACCCCCACTGTACAGATGAGAAAACCAAGGCACAAAGAATGAAGTGACTTGCCTAAAGTCAGCCAGCTGGTAAGTGACAGAGCCAGGGTTTGAACCCAGGCAGTCCTGCTCCAGAGCCTAAGCCTACCCTTGGCTGCAGTCAGGACTGAGGGAGGCTGAGGCCACAGAAAGTGCTTGACAGACATCGCTCCCTCACCCTTGCCTCTGTACAGGGTACTGCCACCTGGAATGGCTTGTTAGGACACCGTTGTCCCTGACTCTGTGATTTACTCTTATTGTGCCCATTTTACAGATGAGGAAACCAAGGTCAAGAGCAGTTAAGTCATTAGCCAATTTCAAACGATTGGAAAGAGGTAGAACAGGGATTGGACTGGGGTCTGTCTGATGCCAGAGCTCATGCAGAGCCAGAAGACCAGTAAGTGTGCAGAGAGGGAGGGGGAGGGGGCAGGAAACCCCAGGGGGCAGCGGACCAGGCAGGGGGAGGGGAAACCAAATCCAAGGCTTATTTTACACTTTGGAGTTTTCTTCTGGATGGAAAAAGCAGTTCATTGTTGAGGGGACCACTGCATTCTGCCACCTGAAATATCAATAGATGAAATAATTGAGGGCCTCTGTCTGACCGTCTGACCGCTTGGTCCCTGAAAAGAATTTTCAGGTAGGTTTCAGCTGGGAGATCTGGGTTCTACTTAGAATGTAAAATGCGTGTGTGAAGTATTTTTTCTGAAGTGGGAATAGGTAATTGATTTTTTAAAGAAGGCGAATTTTCTGGGCCCTGGAAAGCGCTCTCAGGTCCTTTTCGTATTTTCCTGTGCATAAAGACAATTATCCCAGGTCAGCTCTCCACACAGGAAATGGGACTCGCTAATTTTACACAACAAATGTTTCACTATGGCTTTTCCTTATTGCAAGAAGGATTATCGTATCAGCTTGTTTCACATCAGAGAGAAAAATCAGGCTCTGCTTTAACCAGTGGATCTAGGCGAGAGATTCCAGGGGGTTGGGAAATCCTTGCTCTGCCTCTACCCAGGGCTGCTAGGCGTTACTCTCCCTCTCTGTGCCTCGGTTTCCTTCTCTGGACAATGGTTATCATCACCACTAACAATCACTGCCGGCGGTGGATGGTAAGAATGGCCACATGGTGCCCCTCCCTCTGTCCGTGCTCTTTGGTGGTTCCCTTTCACCCTGACTCAGGGCATGGCCATGTGACTTGCTATGGCCAACGGGACAGTTGCAAATGCGACACAAGCAGAGGTTTCAAAGCACGTGCTGCTCTTTGAGGCTCTGAGACCACCCAGTGAAGAGCCTGAGCTAGCCTGCGGGAGGAGACAGAACCCAGCCCTCCCAGCTGAGGCCCCAGACCAACCAACCCGTCAACGGCCAGAGAGGTGATGAAGGCCATCCTAGACCATCTAGCTCTGAGGAGCTGGTTCAGATCAGAACTCTCCAGTAGACCCACAGGATTGTGAGAAATAAATGCTTGTTTTAATCCACTAAATTTGGGGGGGCTGTCTTGCTCCACAACAGCAGCTAACTGATATATCACCTCTTGGTCTTGTATCTGTTACGTTCTTTGGTACTTGGGTAAAAAGGGAATTTATTGGGAGATTATCGGAGATCACAGAATTGCAGTGAAACCTGGAAAACCAGGCTTGGAATCAGGCAGGAACCAGAATAGTAGCTACCAGACTGTCAGGGCCCTGCCTGTGGAAGGGGCCATTCCACCAAAGCCTTCGTCCTTGCATCATCTGCTCAGAAGTCAAAGGCCCTATACACGGTCACATGTCCCACCTCGGTTGTACCATGAAGCAGGGAAGAAGCAGGGCCTGAGGAAAAGACACCCACAGGGCAATGAGAAAGTGTGAAACCTTCGGAGACAGCCTATCTGAGCTCAAATTCCAGGCTGCTGCATCCAAGCAAATTAATCTTTGAGCTCATTTTGGCCCTGTGTAAATGCGTTGGGAGGTGCCTCAGTGTTCTGGGTTTACTGCAAACATGAAATAAAGTGATATGTGCAAACCACTTAGAACAGAACCTGACATTCAGAAAGCACTCAATAAATGCTGGTTGGTATTATTATTATTATATTCTACAGAGGGAGGGGAGAACTACAGAAATTATCTTACGTGATTTGTCAAATCACGAGGATTCCACACAATGTGGGAAAGGTAATTCCCCCAAAGGAAATCAGGGTTCTGCTAGGAAGGAGAGGATGGATACAGGGTGACCCAAAATGACAAATGTCCCAGCTTGGGGTGTTGTGAAGACTTGGCTTCATCATTTCTGGGACTGAACCGAGCATTGTACAGGGAGATGGACCTCGTCCCTGCCCCCCAGGGCACACCTTCTGGTTGTGGGAGGTTGGCACTGAACAAGTGATTTGATAAATAACATGATGATTCCTGAGGACACCAAATACCAAGACGAATGGGAAAGAAATGAACAGGGTGCTGCTTAGGTAATGTGATGGGGTAAAAGAAAATGTTCATGTACTGGTGTAAAGAGAGTACTTAGCATCTTAGCTGCTGCCTGGTGTATACAAAGCCCCTCTGTATTCTATCCATGTCATTTCCCATCCCCTGCCCCTGGGAAGCTCCTGGCTGGGGACTCAGGAACCCTGGCTCCTGGTCCTTGCTGTGCTCCTCAGGCAAGCCCCTTCCCCTCTGTGAGCCTTGCTTTTCACATTGATGTGATTAAGGTGCTGAATCAGTCCGCAATTTTTCAAAAATTTTAGCCTTTCTGTGTTCCTTGTGAGACCCAAATAAAATGGATGAAAGTGGAGGAGGAGTCCGATTTGTGAGTCAGCTTCTCTGTCACCTCCCCTCTGAGGCCCCGAGACACTTCTGCAGACACCTGAGGTGCCTAGCAGTCCCACCTGCAAACCACAAGGTACATAAATGATGTCTTGGAGCAGACAGGGGCAGCGGGAATCCTCGCTTTGCTCCCTACTTGCTGTGTGATCTTGGGTTGGTCACTTGACATCTCTGAACCATCTGCATCATCTCTCCAGTGGGGATGGAAATTAGGAGATAGATCTGTGTTCTAGAGCCCACGTTCCACCACTGACTTGCTCTGTGTCTTGGCGAGCTCCTTCCCTTCGCTGGGCCCCAAACATGATGGGATTCCTCACTCCCCAGCCCCCCACCTGGATTTGCCTGTCAAGGAGCATGGCAACTTAAGCAGTCCCCAGAGCACAGCCTGCCCCCTCCTCCCTTCCAGTCTCGATGGAGGAGGGAAATCTAGGAGGACACTGGCAGCCCCACAGCCCAGAAATAGCAGGCCAGCTGGTGGGCAGCTGACCCCGGGGGCACAGGGCCTGAGCTGAGGCCTGTTGCCTGGCAACAGGCACCATCACACACCTTGGGTGGCCACGGGTTCCAGTGGTGGCCCACGTCACTGGCCCAGACCGCATCACCATCCCTGAAGCCTGGGTAAGCCTGGAGAGCAGGGCTAGAGCAGAGGAGGCTGGAGGGACTGGCCCCAGGAGGTCTGAGCTGGTCAGACAGGCCAGGGAGCCAGACAGAGGGCCCCCAGGCAGAAATAGGCCTTTCAAATGCAAAGTGGCCTCTGACACAGCTGCTCCCACTTAGAGAGCTTCCCGCTGCAGGACCTTTGCCTGTGGCCCTCCCAGAAGTACACAGGTGCTACTCTGTAGTTATTATCATCCTTAATCCCGAGGAGAACCAGCAAGTGGGTATCGTCCTCCCCTCTGCACAGGCGAGGAAGCTGAGACTCAGCCTGGCCCAGTGTGCGGCCCGGGATCAGGTGGCGGGTCGGCAGGCAGCCCCCCTCGACTGTGGCCTGAAGAGACAGAGAGTGGAGGGGTCGGAGGTCGTGGGTAGGTTTCAGAGTGAGTTTGGTGGGAGAGGAGGAAGATGAGGAGGTGGAGAGAGATGGTGCTTGTGGGCCTCCTACCTCCCAGGCCCCGGTGATATAAGGTCTCGGGTGCAACTGCAGCGGAGGGGAAGGTCCCCAGAGGTGAAGTGGTCAAGGCCCTGAACTCCCTGGGGTGGGAGGAGCCCACGTGGCACCTGGGCGGTGGCTCCGGCAGGCAGTCCCCTCTGTGGACGCCCTCAGGTCATGGACCTAGAAGCCCTGAGCCTCTGGGCGCCGACCTTTCTTCAGACCCCACCTCACCCCTTCCGTGGCCAGCCCAGCTTGGGTCTCTAGGGCCTGCTTCAGCGTGGGGGACTCGGACCAGGCAGTACAGGTGGCCCAGGCCTCAGGCCAGGCTTCCACATCTCCGCTCGCTGTCTGTGTGACCCTCCACAGATGAAGGCACCCTCTACTGCTGTGTGACAAACTACCCCACAACGTGAAACAGCAACACTTCTCGTGTGCCCGAAAGTACAATTTGGCAGGGCCTGGCAGAGGCCACTCATCTCTGCTCCTGTTGGCTTTAGCCTGGTAGCTCGGGGGCTGGGGCTCGAGTCTCCCGAAGGCGTCGTCACGCCAGGCTGGGTGGTAGCTGCTGGCTGTGGCCTGAGTGGCTCTCCGTGGGGCCTTGCTTCCAAGAGCAAGAGTCCAGGGAGAGTCTCTCTGTCTCCAAAGCCCATTTCTACCCCGCCACCCCACCGCCCCGGGAAGGATTGAATGTGTGGGTAACCAAGCACAGGGGGGAGGAGAGGGAGCTGCCTGGAGCTGACAGGTCCCCGCACAGGATCCAAGCGAACGCTGTGTCCCTGAAGCCTGGGTAAGCCTGGAGGGCAGGGCCGGAGCAGAGGAGGCAGGGGGGACTGGCCCCAGGAGGTCTGAGCTGGTCAGACAGGCCAGGGAGCCAGACAGAGAGGCCCCAGGCAGAAAGAGGCCTTTAAAACGCAAAGTGCCCCCTAACACAGCTGCTCCCACTTAAAAGCTGAGCCGTCCAGGCCAAGAGCCCAGGAGTGCCCTTCATTCCTCCTCTCGCCCACTGTCAAGCCACCTCCACAGTGCGGGGGTCCACATCAGTCCCCCAGCTCCACGGTCACACCGGGGTGCGGCCACCGTCACCTCTTGCCTGGACCCTGCAGGAGGCTCCTCACTGTCTCCCCTGCCCAGTTCCCAATCACTTTCCACTCAGCAGCCAGAGAATTTTTTAAACTGTAAACCAACATCACATCACTCCCTGTTTAAAAAGTCTGAGGACTTCTTAGAATAAGATTTAAGCTCTTCAAACCCAGACTACAGGCGTCGCCATCAACCTTTTGCCCTCTTCACTCCCTCTGCCTGGAATGGTCTCCCACATCTTTGCTTGGCTGATTCCTTCTGGTCCTTCTGGACTCAGCTTCAGTGTCACCTCCTTGGAGAGGTGCTCTCTGCCCACCTGGCCGAAATGGGTCCTGACCCCCACCTGAGGTCACCTTTCCCACCCTGTGATGTCACTGGTTTGTTGGCTTGCTTTTTTCTTTGTCTTCCCTCTACCCAGCCCTGGCTTCATGAGGGCAGGGACCACATTCGTCATGCTCACTGCTGTGTCCTAAGCATCTGACCAGGGCTTGGGGAAGAGTGGACGCTTAATAAACACTTGTGAATGAGCAACAGAGTTGAATGAATAAATGCACTCATGACACACATATTCTCAGTTAGGGCACTCAGTCACATGCTCAGACCCTCTCTCACACTTGCAAACATATGCCCTCATCCACGCCTGGCTTACATGTTCAGAAGCTCCCAGACGCATCCTGCCCAGAAACTCGGAGAGGCTCGGGTACCTGCAGCCTGGGACGCTGCCGCCCCCTCCTGGCCCAATCTAGGAAGTGCAGCCAGGTTCAGGACGCCGACCTGAGGCTCACCCTAACTCCTTCCTTGCAGGTACCCGGGATTCCTGCCAGACCCCTCCCAGGTGGGGTCTCTCTATCATTTCTGGGCTTTCCCTCCCTACCCGGGCCTTTGGCCCCAGGCCTGAACCTCAAAATGTTCTCACCAGGTGTGCAGAAGGAAGGCGGGAAGAAGTGGGAAACAGTGTGACTCAGGCAAGTCAGCTCACTGCTTCACCTCTCCAAGCCAAATTTCAGGATCATTGTCAGAGGCCTGGTATGGTAGGGTGCAATCAGCCTTTGTACTTCATACGTTCAGAATCAGATGTGAAAGGCTTTGAACGAAGCCCTGGGTTTTGTCCTGTGTTCATAGGGAACCACCATAAGTTTTTGAGCAAGGAAGGGGCAGGATCTAGAAAATAGACCAGACCATGTGCGTCCATTTGTTCATTCATCCATTCATCCATTCATCCAACAGTCTACAGGAATCCAGCAGCGACAAGACAGAGGTGATGTTGGCCTTCACGGAGCATGGTCTAGGGTGACGTGTAGGAGGGGGATTTGGACTCAGAGGGGCATCACCCCAGTCCTAGGCATGGTGAGTCCTGGGGTGAGAAGAGACTCAGATTAGAGCCCCAGCTCCTGCCCCGGTATCCCTTTGGGCAGAGCAGAGATGAGGGTCTGCTCAGCCACTGATTAGTGCAGCCCCAGACACAGGGCCAAGCTGGGTGCTGCTCAGCCCCTTTCCAGCCCGCCTGATTCAAGATCTACATCTGTTGATTTTTTTCCAGTCCAATCAAATAGATGCAAATAGTATGCAAATATATGCAAGAGGTCCTAATTCAAGGTATGTTAAATAAATGTATTATGGTCTGCCTGCTGCAATTATAGTTAAAGTCAGCATTCAGGATGTGACCGACATGAAATGATGAGCTGATTTTAGTATCAGGCAGCGTAATCACATGGGAGACAAGATGAGGCAGAGGCCCAGAGACCCAGACATGCCATGTGGGGAAAGGCACACACAGGCAGGTGTTTGCAGAAGAGTCACTGTGCTCAGGAGGTAAGAAAAGAGGAAGGGACAAATTTCATTTCTCACCCGGGGTTAAAGCTTCCGTCCTTCCTTTGAAGGAACATGGAAGAGGAGTTAGACATCCTGGGCACTCATCCCTAACTGGGCCGCCTGGTAGCTCTGTAACTTCCAACTAGTCCCTTCCCCAATCTGTTTTCTCATCTGTATAATGGGTACAATGACAAGGAAGCATGAAGGAGACTATGGCAGGTGTCTCAGGTTAGATCCCCAGAGGTTGACCCTGAGACAAGGATTCCAGTGAGAGTAAAGATTCCATATAATAGATGACATGACATGATATACTATAATTACTGTGAAGCATTCCCAGGAAAGCTGGTGGAGGATGGGAAATCAAGAGAGAGGATGAACAGAAGTCAAGCAAGGATGTGTCATCTCAAAGTCCCACTTTGGATTGATCTGGCAACAGTGTTCTGGAGATACTGTAGATGGCATCTCAGAGTTGTCACATTTGGGGGGCAAAGGAGCTGGGGTATTTATACCCCTGTACTCATCAGTGATTAGAGGAGGTAACTTCCTCTCAGGCGTACATACATCTCCAGGCATTTCCTTCTCCATAAATGCAGGCCAAGAGCAGTCCTCTGAAAGACATGGGTGCTGGGTGCTGGGAGTGAAATCACACTGGGAGCTGGCAACCAAGGGATCGTCTGCTATAGGAGGGAAGTGCTCTGGAAACTGTGAAGTGCTGTACCAGGTCTTCATCCCAGCTCTCGTCTGAGCCACTGATCACCCTCAGGCAAGTCATCTCAACTATTCTGGGCAAGTGAGAGCAGCAATCCATGTGAATTGTCATGAAGGTAGGAGGACTTGAGAAATGCTAACGGTGGTGGTGAGACTGTGTGGAAGCAGCCACCTCATACGCTGTTGGTGGAAGTGTAAATTGGCATAACTGCTGTGGAGGGCTATGTCGCAGGATCCATCAAAATTACAAATACACAAATCCTTCAACCCAGCAAGTTTATTTATAGGATGTTTTCCGGTGTATATCCTCACACACACATGAAACAACATATCCACAAGTTCATCTATTGCAGCTCTATTTGTAATAGCAAAGAAATTTAAATAACCTTATTATGCATACCCATATAATGGAATATCCTGCCAAAAAACAAACAAAAAAGAGAATGAATAAGTCCTTTCTATACTTTTACTGGATGATCCCCAAGCCCTAGAGTTAGCTATATAAAAAAAACAAGATAAATAAAAATCAGGATAAAGAACTCTCTGTATATTTATTTAACAAACTCTTGTATAGCGAAGTATTGTTGTATGTGTTTTTTAAATATGAATTCACCTAGTCTTCCTAAGAATTCTGTGAGATGGGAGTTATTATAATACCCATTTTGCAGATGAGGAAACTGAGAAACTGAGAGGTTAAGTAACTTGACCAAGGTCATGAAACGAGTAAATGGCACAGCCAGGATTTGAAGGGTGGAGGAGCCAAAGAATCTGTGCTTTTTATCACTATGTTATATTTCTTCTCTGTAGCTGGAGATTACTCCTAACCAATCATAAGAACTCTGTTTTCCTAAGCAGTGATTGGCTTGAGAAGGGCACATGCCGCACTTCTGGCCAATGAGATGTGAGAGGATGTCTGGCGGAGGTGGTGGGGGGATGTGGAGGGGTGGGGGGTTGGGGGGAACACTTCTAAGAAAGGTTTTCTCATTCATTAAAAGAGATGTCCAGGGAGTTCCCTGGTGGCCTAGTGGTTAGGATTCTGGGCTTTCACTGCCGTGGCCTGTGTTCAATCCCTGGTGGGGGAACTGAGGTTCCAAAAGCCACACAGGGCAGCCAAAAAAAAAAGGACTGTCCAGAGAACAGTCTCCGCTCTTCCTGATGTTTGTGTTGTGAGGTTGTCAATGGAAGCAGCCACCTAGCGACCGGGAGGGGCCAAGCCTGAAGACAGGCCCATGCACTGATGGAGGGCTGGATCCTTACGAAGCCATCAAGCCACTGAAATAGCCAGCCCTGGGCCTCCTGCTTTGTGATATAGCAGGCATCTTGACTGCTTCATGTTCTCAAACTTGAGCAGCACTAACTTCTCAGTTAAATCACAGATGGCTGCACCGCACCCCTGGTGTTTCTGATTCAGTAGACAAAGCCAAAAATTTACATTTCTATACAAGTTCCCAGTGATGCAGACGCTGGCTGGTCTGAGCACCACACTTTGAGAACCACTGTTTAAAGCATTTTGAGTGGCATCCTGTGGCATGCAGCTGTGTGTCTCCCAAATCCTCTGGGTCAGGGCAAGGCTCACGGGTCAGGGAGGCAACGCGAGTGATGGAAGGAGCACCAGACAGAAGTCAGGAGCCTGGGATGCTCCATCCCTCCCTTGTGAAGACCCTTCTCCGCAGGGCCTTTTCCCCCATCTGTATAATGGGAAGGAGGTTGGATGAGATTATGGCTAACCTTCGGTCTGGCTTTGACACTCTGTGTTCCAGGATTCACTGGAACGAGCAGTCTGATCCTGGGGACTCAGGTGGTATCAAGCCAGGCCCCTCCGTTGTGCTATCAGCTCCTCTCTCCCTCTCTCCAGGGCGTCTGCGGCTCCCACAGCATCAGGTGCTGGGAGGCAGAGGCAGCGCCACGGTCATTTTTAACATATTACAGTTCCGGGCAGAAAGCTCATTTGGAGCCTGTGTTTGAGCTGGGAGGAGAGGCCGGAGCCAAGTCTCTCCCCACACGGGTTCCATCTCCCCCGCTTGAGCTGGGGTGCGTCACCAGCCAGCATCTGAGGGGCGCGATGCCCGGGCCTGTGGGAGCCATTCCCGAGGGACTCTCACTTTGAAGGTGTTGGGTAAACACAGACTTTGGCGCAATTTCTCCCTCCATAGCCAATCAATCACTGAGAACTGGCTTCTACCTCCTAAACGTCATTCAAATCTGCCAGGTTCTCCCTGTCTCTCTAGCCTGGGTCCTTGGAAGCAGCTCTAACTGGGCTTTCTGCCTCTGGTCTTGCCCCAAGCCCTCCTGTCCCACAATGAACACCTCTGGATAAAGTCTACAGCCCTGAGCATGGAACACCCACACGGCCCTTCACATCTGGCTCCCACCACCTTCTCTGGCATCCCTGAGCCCTCTACACTCCAACTGGACCAAAGTACTACAGTTTCCAGAATGTTCCAGGCTCTCTCTCACCTCTGAGCCTAGAATATGTGCTTTGCATCCCCCCAGCCCACCGTGCAGCCTCTCAGGACTCAGGGTGGATCCCACACCAGCAAGTACCAAATGTGTGATTTGCTGGGCCTGGTGCAAAATAAAAGCATGGGGGCCCTGTTCAAAATGTATTAAGAATTTCAAGATGCAACAGCAAAGCATTAAACCAAGTTTGCGGCCCTGCTAAGCTAGGGCCCCATGTGACTGTACATGGTACAGACCCCTGAAGCCCACCCTGCTCCAGGCTGTCACCCCAGTGTGTGCACCCAGGGTCTCCTCTGTGCCCCGCAGCCCTCTGTGTGTCCTGGCCTTGGTAATGACCACCAGCAGTGATTGTCTATTTTTCTTCTCCCACTAGACTGTGAGTACCAGGGGGCAGGACTTGCATCTATGTTGTTCCCCAAATGTCCCAGCTGCCTGGTGCAGAGCTTGGCAGTAGGCACTCCTTAAAGATCTGTTGAATTGTCAGTCAATGCATAAACAATCTGTTCAAATATTTTTGCAGAGCCTCTGATGTGCCAGGCACGCTTCTAGGTGCGGGGGCTGAATCCCTGAGTCAAACAGAGACCCTTGCTCTTGTGGAGTTTATGTTCTAGCAATTGAGATACACCTTAACTGTCTTAGGTTGGTCCAGGCAGGAGCAGACCCCAAGGCTAGGGTCTGAGTGCTAACAAGGTGTTTGAGAGGAACAGGAAGCACCCGGAGGGGACGGGGAAGTGAAACAGGAAAGGGAGAGAAGCCACACAAGGAAGTGAAACAGCAGGTGACTGTGGGCACAGGGTTTCGCCTCCAAAGGGACCCTGGGAAGTAGTCTCCCACCCAAGGGGTGAGAAAGATGGGGAAACTGGTCCACCACCTCCCATTCTCCAGCATCACCTGGATGCCCTGGCCTGGCCCAAGTGCAGGCTGAGCTGCGCCTGCTGGAGGAGGTCTTCAGGCAGAGTCCTGGGTGTTGCAGCCACTGGCAGGGAGTGGGCTGGGAGAGCAGTGAGGGAGACGGGCAGGCTGGACATGCAATAAACAATGACCGCAACAGATAAGTAAATGTGTTATAGGTGAGACATAGGGGTGAGTGGAGCAGAGTAAGGGGGTGGGTGTGCATGTGGGGAGGGGCTAAAGAACCCACTGGATCTGGAACTGAACCCCCCACGCCGTCAGCCCACCCTCAGCCTCAGCAGCAGCTGGTGTCCCCACCCTCCCTCCCCCTCCCCAACGCCATAGTGTTATTCTTTTAGCCCTTAATGTGGGCCATATATTGCAATTTCATAGGCACCAGTGGCATGAGAGACGAGGACGTAAATTGCTAGAGACTTTTAACTCAGCCTCTGACAATCCCCACACTGGCCTGCTGGCCTGGAGGGCCCGTCTCCCCTCCCGCTGGGCCTGACAGCCTGGAGCAGAGGTCAGCTGGCTCCCACCTTCTGGGAGGAGCTGCTAATGAAAGGAGGGGAAGGAGGCATTGGCCCACCTCCTGGCAGTCGTATGACTTCCAGGAGCTGCAAGGGAAGGGGACTGAGGCCAGTGCATGGGCAGGGCAGCCGTCAGCCTCTGCAGAGCACACCCCCTACTGGCAGCACTGCGAAATCACATTTGTTTGATTTTGCCTTCACTTGCCTCCCTCAGCAGAAACAGGACTTTGAAGTCCAGGGCCAGACAGGGTTTAATTTGCTTCTGGGAGGGGCTGGATCACCAATTCCCTTGTGAGCCAGCACCTTGCACCCTCCCACTGCCCCCCACAATAATTCATGGAAGGAGAACTATGAGCCCTGGCGTGGAGAGCACATAACTCACATTCCCAATTGTCTTCAAAGTTTGTTCACATCTATGATCTCATTTGCCCCCGCACAACCTCATGGATTTGGCAGAAGTATGACTTCCTCTTTCAGAAAGAGGGCAGTGGACACTGAGGCAGGTTAAGACAAGGCAACGAAGCTGGTCTAGAACTTAATTCCTGAGCCTTGACCCAGTGCCTTGTCTTTCACAGCAGGCTGTGTCCACCTTCCGTGAGCCTCTGGTGAGGATGAGATCTTGGGGAAGCATTTTTTAAACGTTTTTTTAGAATTGAAATATAAAATAGATTAAAAAACAAACACAAATCAGTGCACAGCTCAGTGAATTTCACAAAATTTCACTGTAGATTCAATATCCAGTTCAAGAAACAGAACATTTCCCCAGAAGCTCCAAACTTTGGTGTCACCACCAAGTCACAATCCCTGGGAAAAACTTTTACCTTCAGCTTGACTTTTAGTGGCCACTTTACCCTCAGGGCAAGAATTTCCATTCTTGGGGGGAAACCCCCACCGTTTCCAGAAAGACATAGTTTAATGATATAAGAACACTGGGCTGGGGTCTGGAGATTTGGGTTCTAGAACTTGGGCTGTGCCACTTCTCTTGCCTGGACCTCAGTTTCCCCATCTGAAAAACTTAGTGATTTCCTCAGGAACTGGAGCTGAAATCCCTCTCTGTGAGCCTGAAGTTGTCGGCATCCTTGATTTTAGGTTCTCTGTGGGACACAAGCTCTCTGCAGCAGCTGGCAGCTGATAGTCATACTGATCCCTAGTAACTGGCCTGTGGGGCCCAGGCTCAGCATATGTGTGTCCCCTTTGGTGGTTGCTAATAAAAACCCATAATGGGAGTGGCTTATGTTTAGGATGTAAGCTGAGAATGCCGTTTAATCGCCAATACCTGCTAACTTTTACCGCATGCTTGCTGTACCCTAGCAGCTCCACCAAGCGCTTTACACGCTTGCAGATCTCATCTCATCTCCCAACAGTCCAATGAGTAGATATTCTTCTGCCCTCTAATACATAAGCTAGGGGTCCTTTTGGCTGCAAGAAAAAGACTGCCCTTTTAGAAAAGGAAATCTCCCTATAACATATAGTCAAGACTGAGGAAGGCAGTTCTACATTGTTGAGCATCTCAAAGGTGTTTTCTATGACCAGACTTTTTCTGTCTTTCTGTCCAATCATCCTTGTCTGTTCCAGTCAATTACAAATGGCCCCATGAAGAGATGGAGTCTATTTTCCCAGCTTCTGAATCTGGGCCAGCCTCCTTACTGTCTTTGATCAATAGAATGCAATGGAAGTAAGGATGTGAAAATTCTAAGCCTAGGCCCCAGGAGACCTTGACGTAAGCCATCCCTGCTGAGCCCAGCCCAGATTTCTGACCCACAGAATCCTGAGCAAATAAATGATTACTGTGTTAAGCCACTACATTTGGGGATTTTTTTTAATTGGCAAAAACTGATACAGCTGTGTTGGCTTTTTGTCCTTAGGTTTGTCATCACTATCATGGTTATAAAATAGCTGCTGTAGCTTTATAAAGCCAAAGTCAAGACAGGAGGAAGGGGATGGATCAAAAAGGGACCATTTTCTCAAAATGTTCTTTTCTTTTTTCTGGGACAAAAGTCTTACTAAGAGCCTTCATGCTTCCCAGGAACCTCATTAGAACCTGGCCTTTGGTTCATTCCTCACCAGTCATTTGCTAAGGGACACAGCACCATGATAAATATTACCACCCATGTGGTGGCAGGTCCTGCCCTCAGGGAGCTCACAGTCTCAGTAAAGTGAACTTATAATACAAGGCAGATAGCAAATGCAGATGTAAAGCCCAGATGGGCAAGGTTGCAGGAGCTCAGAGGAGCAGAACTCCATGAGTAATCCAGGAAAGCTTCCTGGAAGAGGCAGCTCCAGGGTATGGACCTGAAAGATTATGTGTTGGTCAGTTTCAGAGAACAGAATTACTCTTGCTAATTTGTGCAGGAGTCTACACCAGAGTAGTAAGTGGCTTACAGAATTGTTGGAAGGATTGAGAAACAACCTCTAGGCTCACCTTCCAGAAGTGATTCCCAAAGCCACGCTGCAGAACTAGGCCACCAAGCAAGTTACTGTCCCTACCACAATGAGGAAGCTGCCTGCAGAAGTGAGAAACAGGGCTTCCCTGGTGGTGGAGTGGTTAAGAATCCGCCTGCCAATGCAGGGGACACAGGTTCGAGCCCTGATCCAGAAAGATCCTATATGCCATGGAGCAACTAAGCCCGTGTGCCACAACTACTGAGCCTGTGCTCTAGAGACTGCGAGCCACAACTGCTGAGCCCGTGTGCCACAACTACTGAAGCCCGTGCATTTAGAGCCCATGCTCCCAACAAGAGAAGCCACCACAATGAGAAGCTTGTGCCCCACAACGAAGAGTAGCCCCCGCTTGCTGCAACCAGAGAAAAGCCTGCGTGCAGCAATGAAGACCCAGCGCAGCCAAAAATAAAATAAATAAACTTATTTAAAAAAAAAAAGTGAGAAACAGCTGCTCTGCTTGCTGGCTCCAGACCATATTGCCTTTGCTGTGACCCACATGGGCAAAGTAAATGCCTGTGTCCTGCCCCCCTCCCCACCTCACTCAGTTCTACATTTAAGTCTTGCACAAGTGCATCTGATTGGTCAGATGAAATTACATCCAAATCTCCAGCTGCACAAGAGTCTGAGAAATGTGTTCCTAGCTTTCCATTCGCTGCAGTAGAGAAAGTCACACTGGAACTAGGTTCAGCTGGATATTGTTAGAATTCACCAGCAAAACTACTTGAGGTAGAGTATTCTTTGTGGGAAGTTTTATGGTAACAAACTCAATGTCTTTAACAGCTATAGAGCTATTCATATCTTCTGCTCCATCTTGTGTCAGTTTTGCTATTTTTGTTCACTTTGGAATTTGCTCATTCCATCTAAATTGTTAAATTTGTTAGCTAGTCTAGATTATAATCAAACCAATCCACTGTGTCCACTACACATGAATGAACATTGCTCTCCTCAGAATTGGGAGATGCTGGGATGGCTTTCCCATGTTTGTACTGGAACTAAGTCAGCTGCTTAGATGTTGACGAGGTACGGAGGGGTAAGGGGACACACCAGAAGCCTCTCTGTGGCCAGGCCAGCTCCTTGGGTGGGGATGAAAGGTCCCATGTCTGTCCATCCACAACTACAGAAGTAAAAATGTCTGATGTGTTGGGAACAGGGGAGGAGAGGGGCTTAGTGTTTCTTGAGTACAGAGGACAGCTTTGGGAATGCCTTGCCCAACTTTCTGTGGAAACTGTTCACCCAAACCATAGGGTAGGACACAGGCTGTCATGTTTAATCAATGTGACCCCAGCCCACCCCAGCCCCCATAGCTGATTGGACCAAGGGTAGATTCTTGATCCTGGCTGAACCAGTCTCTTTCCTGGAAATACAGATTTGGGACCCAGAGTTTAGTTTGGGCTGATCTCTTGAATGGAGGAGGTCTAAAAACATTATGGTTCTTGGTGGCCATGGCAGAGAAGGACAAATATAGCAGAGATGCAGCAAGTAACATGGGGAGAAAGTTTCTTGGAGGCCTGGGTCCCAAATCTGTGCCATGCCTTTGTCCTTGGAGCTCCAGGAGAAAGGTTTTTATCCCTGTAATTCTTTTCCCTTAAGCAAACTTGCAGGGGGAGCAGGGTTGCTGTTATTTACAACCAACAATCCTAACTATTGTAACTGGGTTAGAGAAGACTGAGGGTTGGAACTCAAAGACATATTGGCCCCCAAACCACCCTCATCATCTTCCTTAATTCAGCTAATTAGAACAAAGTAGTATGAGGATCATGGCAGAGAGAGGAGAAATATTTGTTGAAGCATATAGTGTGTGTGTATATAATATATATACAAATTAATGTGCTTATTTATTCATGCTCATTGCATATAAGCAAAAAGAAGATGAAAACCCTTTGTAATCTCACCCTGAGTAGGTATATGCATAAAGAACACCACGACAAAGAGGGGCATGGTAAACCTTTATGATTAGCTGAGCTTTGCCATAAATATCAGCAAAGAGAACCTAGTGAGTGATGTGGACCAGGGTAAGCCGTTCCTTTCTCAAGGTTGTCAGAACAAAATAGTTTCAAACCAGTGTATTCTGGTCTAGTCTCACCCGATCCCCATCAACTGCTGAAATTCAGGAATTAATTGAGCCCTCTACCACCCATAACTAAAGTTGGGCATGTAGCAAAATAAAATTGTATTCATATTTGGCATCAGAATTTCTTTTGTGGGGAGTAAGAGTGGGGAAAATACCTTGGGAAAAAGCTAAGGGTAGAAAGTGAGGGCTTAAGTGTTGGCAGGGTCAGGGCACCAATAAGGAAAAGTCAAACTGCCCTGCCTGAAACGTGTGCTTTTTCCCAGGAAAGGGGTTGGAAAGGAGAGAGAAGAAAGTGGAGGAGGGAAGGGGATTTGCTGCAGAGACAGTTGGGCCTGAGCTGTGGAGGGCAAAAGACCTGGAGGAAACCCCTGTCACTGGGAGACCAATTGGAGTTCAAAAACATGGTTGGGTACCAAAATGCACCCTTGCTTACAGAATGGTGTACAGTGCAACTCCTCCCCATCACTCCCACAGTTTATTAAAGTCTGCTGTTTTAACAGGTGCTTTGTGCGGATTGGTTTTCTTTTCTTTTCTTTGGCAGGGGATGGTGGGGATGGTATAGAGGATGGAGCAGTATGGGAACATTTGAAGGCACCCATGTTGAAGCAGAGATAGCACTTGGGGAAGCAGGAGTTCGAAGCCGGAATTGACATTGAGGGCGTCAATCATACTCCTACCCAACCCTGGAAATTCACAGATACCTTAAGGAAATCTTTAACAAGGCTCAGAGCCAAGGGTTCTAGCAAATCTTATTAAGATCTCAAGAGGTAGGGAGGCCCAGCTAATACAGGTTTTAGATAAAACATTAAAAATTGCAACTACAAGCACCATCCCCCAAACACAATAGCAGTAGCACCTGAAGGCTGAGGTAGCCATACCCAGGAAGACTGTGTACCCAGACCCATGGCTTGGATCACAACTGGTCTTAGCCAATCTCAACAGTCCTGTTCCCCACTTTCCCAGCTAAGGGTGGCCTCATGCCACAGTCCTGATGAATGAGACCTATGCAAAATTCTGCTGACTGGGTGTAGGGTGGATTTGGGGGTTCTTAAAGATTTTGCTTTTTTCTTCTGCCTTGAACACAGACATGATGGTTGGTGTAGTGGCAGCCATTTTGTTATCATGAGGGAAAGGTCAAGAGAATCACAAAGACATGTGTCCTGACCCAGCTGAGCTGCTGAACCAAGACCAACAGCCACCTATCTCTGGCCTCATTATATTAGAAAAATAAACCTCTATTGGATTATAGCCTCCAGAGTCAAATTTTCTGTTTCTTGCACTAAACACATTTCTAAATGGGTACAGAGGTAGCTGAAGGAAACTGCTCCCCAAATGACTTGATTTTACTCATGTTTGAGAATTAAAGACAAATTCAGAGGACAATTTAATCAGATGCCTGGAACCAACAGGCGCAGCTCCAGCCCTGGTGAGAACAGAGAAGAACTGCCAAATCTCATTATTGAAGGCACAGAACAGCCCTCCAGTGAAGCATCAAAGTTAACAGTGTATCTCAAACTCATCCCCAAGCAAAGCCAAGGCAGCAAAATGAAGCCAGTGATGGACACTGCCGTATCAGCTGTTTGCTTGTTATGGTTTTAGTCCCTTCATCATCAACAACTTCAGGATCCCGCTAGAGAAATGGATGATCAAACAGGAGAGCTGGGAAAGGGTATGCCACTTCTAGTTTGCAGGAATAAGAGCAGGCATTCGTGGACAAGAAAAATCAATCAAGAGTAGGAGGCTATCGTCACTATTTTATTTATGAGAAAGCAGACAGGATGAGAGTTTCAAGGGCTTTGGATATAAACTAATTGATTTATTCATCAAGTATTTATTAAGGACCTACGGTATACCAGTTTCCATGCTGCTTGTCAGCAAGATACTCTTGAGTGTAGCGGAGTCAATAAACCAAGGATACAAATAACTACAACATAAAACAAAGGGATCTTGGGAATCTTGGTAGAGGAGCAAAATGTGCTGGAGTCCTGGGAAGTGAGGTACCTTTGTATCCAGTGGACGGGAGGAAGAGATTCAGTTCAGCTGCACAATTGCTATTGGGGGTACATATGACATGAGCATATAAAAGGAAAAGGAAAAGGAGGAAAAGGAACAGACTTATCCATGATGCAGGGCCTCTGTTCCTGATTGGTCCCCAGCAAATAGAACATGTTAAATGAGCATATTTCTTAGTCACCTACAGAGTTTGAGAGGCACTATGCTGGGCACTTTTGGTATCTGGGTAAAGAGGTTACTGCCATTTTTCAAAAGGGGACTGACACCCAGAAAAGAGAAGTATTGTCCATGGGTGCTATGTCAGGGTTTCAATCCAGATATACCTGAATCCAAATCCAGGCTCAATACACAACATTACACTGACTCCTTTTACTCATCAGGACACCTTCAGAGAATCCAACTGACTCTGTCTTAAACAGAAAGGGGGATTTACAGGACCATGTAACCAAAGAGTTTACTGTGGGTTCAGGTAAGTGTTGCTCCAGCAGTTCAAATGAAGTCACCAAAGGCCTAATTTCTTTTGATTTCACAGTGCTGTGTTGTTTAGCTTTTTCCTCTGGCTCCACAATTACCCCATCACAAAAATAGGTCAAGGTTCTCCTCTATGCACCATGGTCCCATTGTTCTATACTTCATATCATCTACACTATTGACTAAAGGAAGAGAAAAGATATACCCTGGTAGCCCTTGTAGAAAGGAAAGAAAACCAACTTCACCTTTCCAGAAATTCTGGCAAACATTTTCTTGCATGTCATTGGCTCTGGTGGGTCATGTGCCTACTCCCAAAAATATCAGTGTGGGTTCCCTGAGGATGACTTTTATAAACAGAAAAGACTATTTTTGGTTACTTTAAAATTTTCATTTAATATTAAACATATTAAGGTTAGAAATTAAAAACCTAGTCCTTTAAACTGTTAAATTCAACTTATAAATCTTTATTCTACCTCTAGATCTAGCAGACTTTAATCATCAATTTTAGGGGGCCTTTGCAATTAACTTAAACATATCAAACTGCACTATTAAATTTAATATAGTTGATTTTTTTGAGTACTTTCATTATCTAATAAATAAAACTTAAATATATAAGTAATACTTGCAATATGGTGACTTTTAAGGCTTCTTAGATGTTTCAAATCAGTTTACAAACTTAATAAAATCACTTACACTGGTGGCGCAGTGGTTAAGAATCCACCTGCCAATGCAGGGAACACAGGTTTGAGCCCTGGTCCCGGAAGGTCCCACATGCCGCGGAGCAACTAAGCCTGCGAGCCACAACTACTGAGTCCATGTGCCACAACTACTGAAATCCGCACGCCTAGAGCCTGTTGTCCGCAACAAGAGAAGTCACCGCAATGAGAAGCCCGCGCACCGCAACGAAGAGTAGCCCCTGCGTGCTGCAACTAGAGAAAGTCCAGGCACAGTAACGAAGACCCACCACAGCCAAAAATAAATTAATTAATTAATTTAAAAAAATCACTTATACTTTTTAATGTAAAAATCATAAATCTAAATCAATTACTCAATTACATTTTTAATTGGAACCATAAATTGATCTCTGGTACACTCCAATATGCCAAATAATTTTAAACATTACTAGTGCTTTAAAAATACAAAATATACATAAATATTCCTAAACCAAACACACAAAAAATGTTCAAATTGTGAGTATGGTTTACTTCATTGTTTCTATTAACAATGCTAAAACTTCTTGGGGTTAAAAGACTCTTCCCCTCTTAGGAAACATGGCCTTCTAAGCAAGGCAGATCCTTGTCTCAGAGCAAAGGGTGTAGATGGACTTGCAAAGATTGAGCTGAGGTCTAAACACACATCAGGTCACCTATCAGGCCTGAGCTGCTGATGGGATGTGCTGAAACCTACTTAGAGTTGCCATAATACAGATTCCATAATTTCTAGAGAGGTTGTGGTAGAGTAGTAATGATGGGGGAGAGGAGGAAGGTTTCAGTCATGTAGGATATTTTGGGCCATCATAAGGACTTTGACTCTCTAAGGGGAAACCCTTAAATAGTTCTGAGCAGAGAAGTGGTAGTCTCCTTATTTTAATGGTGAACCTGAGACCCAGTTGTTGTCAATGAGTTGTGAGAGGAAGTCTGCCCGAGGGCTTCTGGGAAAGGTTTCCTTGACCGTAAAAGAAAGCATGAGAAACAACCCCTCCACACACATACACACACATTTTTATTTTCTTCTAGACATTGTCCCGTGAAAATGTGATGCCTGGAACCATGGCAATTATCTTGTGATGATTAAGAAGCTACCTGGGGTTTCCCTGGTGGCGCAGTGGTTAAGAATCTGCCTGCCAATGCAGGGGACACGGGTTCGAGCCCTGGTCTGGGAAGATCCCACATGCCGTGGAGCAGCTGGGCCCGTGAGCCACAACTACTGAGCCTGCGAGTCTGGAGCCTGTGCTCCGCAACAACAGAGGCCGCGATAGTGAGAGGCCCGCACACTGCGATGAAGAGTGGCCCCCGCTTGCCACAACTAAAGAAAGCCCTTGCACAGAAACGAAGACCCAACACAGCCAAAAATAAATAAATTAATTAATTAAAAAAAAAAAAAGAAGCTACCTGAAAACAATCTGACTCTAAACATGGCAAAGGTGAAACTTCTTTTTTTAACAGCTCTATTGAGATATAATTCACATACCACACAATTGGCTCTTTTAAATTCAGTGGTTTTAAATACATTCACAGAGTCGTGCAATCATCCCCTCAAATAATTTGGGACTTTTTACCACCACAAATATAAACCCTTTACCCATTAGCACTCTTAATTTCTTCATACCAATTTTCATTTCCTCTCAACCTCCTCAATTCTTTTTTTTTTTTTATAAACCACTTTATTGAGATAATATATCACACAATTCTCCCATTTAAAGTACACAATTCAGGGCTTCGCTGGTGGCGCAGTGGTTGAGAATCTGCCTGCTAATGCAGGGGACACGGGTTCGAGCCCTGGTCTGGGAAGCTCCCACATGCCACGGAGCAGCTAGGCCCGTGAGCCACAACTACTGAGCCTGCGCGTCTGGAGCCTGTGCTCCGCAACAAGAGAGGCCACGGTAGTGAGAGGCCCGTGCACCGTGATGAAGAGTGGCCCCCGCTTGCCACAACTAGAGAAAGCCCTCACACAGAAACGAAGACCCAACACAGCCAAAAATAAAAATAAAATAAATAAATTTAAAAAAAAAGGCTAGGTTGCTGAATTGCTTTCTGTAAAAATTAGTCTTTAAAAAAATAAATAAATAAAGTACACAATTCAATGGTTTTTAGTATATTCACAGACTTGTGCAACCAACACCAGAATCAATTTTAGGACATTTTCATCAACACAAGAGATAATCCCCCCCCCCCATAAGCAGTCATTCCTCATTCCTATCACCCCAGTCCCTGGTCACCACTGCTCTGCTTTCTGTCTCCATGGATTTACCTCTTTGGGTCATTTCATAGAAATGGAATCATTCAATATTTGGCCTGTCGTGTCTGGCTTCTTTCAGTGAGAGCATGCTTTCAAGGTTCAGCCATGCTATAGTGCGTGTCAGTATTTCATTCCTTTTTTTTTTTTTTTTTAGCATTAGCTGTTTTTGTTTGTTTGTTTGTTTGTACTGCAGGTTCTTATCAGTCATCAATTTTATACACATCAGTGTATACATGTCAATCCCAATCGCCCAATTCAGCACACCATCATGCCCACCCCACCGTGGTTTTCCCCCCTTGGTGTCCATACGTTCGTTCTCTACATCTGTGTCTCAACTTCTGCCCTGCAAACCGGTTCATCTGTACCATTTTTCTAGGTTCCACATACATGCGTTAATATATGATATTTGTTTTTCACTTTCTGACTTACTTCACTCTGTATGACAGACTTTAGATCCATCCACGTCTCAACAAATGACTCAATTTCGCTCCTTTTTATGGCTGAGTAATATTCCATTGTATACATGTACCACAACTTCTTTATCCATTCGTCTGTCGATGGGCATTTTGGTTGCTTCCATGACCTGGCTATGGTAAATAGTGCTGCAATGAACATTGGGGTGCATGTGTCTTTCTGAATTATGGTTTTCTCTGGGTATATGCCCAGTAGTGGGATTGCTGGGTCATATGGTAATTCTATTTTTAGTTTTTTAAGGAACCTCCATATTGTTCTCCATGGTGGCTGTATCAATTTACATTCCCACCAACACTGCAAGAGGGTTCCCTTTGCTGCACACCCTCTCCAGCATTTGTTGTTTGTAGATTTTCTGATGATGCCCATTCTAACTGGTGTCAGGTGATACCTCATTGTAGTTTGGATTTGCATTTCTCTAATAATTAGTGATGTTGAGCTTCTTTTCATGTGCTTCTTTGCCATCTGAATGTCTTCTTTGGAGAAATGTCTATTTAGGTCTTCTGCCCATTTTTGGATTGGGTTGTTTGTTTCTTTAATATTGAGCTGAATGAGTTGTTTATATATTTTGGAGATTAATCCTTTGTCCGTTGATTCGTTTGCAAATATTTTCTCCCTTTCTAAGGGTTGTCTTTTCATCTTGTTTATGGTTTCCTTTGCTGTGCAAAAGCTTTAAAGTTTCATTAGGTCCCATTTGTTTATTTTTGTTTTTATTTCCATTACTCTAGGAGGTGGATCAAAAAAGATCTTGCTGTGATTCATGTCAAAGAGTGTTCTTCCTATGTTTTCCTCTAAGAGTTTTATAGTGTCTGGTCTTACATTTAGCTCTCGAATACATTTTGAGTTTATTTTTGTGTATGGTGTTAGGGAGTATTCTAATTTCATTCTTTTACATGTAGCCGTCCAGTTTTCCCAGCACCACTTATTGAAGAGACTGTCTTTTCTCCATTGTATATCTTTGCCTCCTTTGTCATAGATTAGTTAACCATAGGTGCGTGGGTTTATCTCTGGGCTTTCTATCTTGTTCCATTGATCTATATTTCTGTTTTTGTGCCAGTACCATATTGTCTTGATTACTGTAGCTTTGTAGTATAGTCTGAAGTCAGGGAGTCTGATTCCTCCAGCTCCGTTTTTTTCCCTCAAGACTGCTTTGGTTATTTGGGGTCTTTTGTGTCTCCATACAAATTTTAAGATGATTTGTTCTAGTTCCGTAAAAAATGCCATTGGTAATTTGATAGGGATTGCATTGAATCTGTAGATTGCTTTGGGTAGTATAGTCATTTTCACAATATTCATTCTTCCAATCCAAGAACATGCTATATTTCTCCATCTGTTGGTATCATCTTTAATTTCTTTCATCAGTGTCTTATAGTTTTCTGCATACAGGTCTTTTGTCTCCCTAGGTAGGTTTACTCCTAGGTATTATATTCTTTTTGTTGCAATGGTAAATGGGAGTGTTTCCGTAATTTCTCTTTCAGATTTTTCATCATTAGTGTATAGGAATGCAAGAGATTTCTGTGCATTAATTTTGCATCCTGCAACTTTACCAAATTCATTGATTAGCTCTAGTAGTTTTCTGGTGGCATTTTTAAGATTCTCTATATATAGTATCATGTCATCTGCAAACAGTGACAGTTTTACTTCTTCTTTTCCAATTTGTATTCCTTTTATTTCTTTTTCTTCCCTGATTGCCGTGGCTAGGTCTTCCAAAACTATGTTGAAAGATAGTGGTGAGAGTGGACATCATTGTCTCGTTCCTGATCTTAGAGGAAATGCTTTCAGTTTTTCACCATTGAGAATGATGTTTGCTGTGGTTTTGTCATATATGACCTTTATTATGTTGAGGTAGGTTCCCTCTCTGCCCACTTTCTGGAGAGTTTTTATCATAAATGGGTGTTGAATTTTGTCAAAAGCTTTTTCTGTATCTATTGAGATGATCATATGGTTTTTATTCTTCAATTTGTTAATATGGTGGATCACATTGATTGATTTGCGTATATTGAAGAATCCTTGCATCCCTGGGATAAATCCGACTTGATCGTGGTGTATGATCCTTGTAATGTGTTGTTGGATTCTGTTTGCTAGTATTTTGTTGAGGATTTTTGCATCTATATTCATCAGTGATATTGGTCTGTAATTTTCTCTTTTTTGTAGTATCTTTGTCTGGTTTTGGTATCAGGGTGATGGTGGCCTCATAGAATGAGTTTGGGAGTGTTCCTTCCTCTGCAACTTTTTGGAAGAGTTTGAGAAGGATGGGTGTTAGCTCTTCTCTAAATGTTTGATAGAATTCACCTGTGAAGCCATCTGGTCCTGGACTTTTGTTTGTTGGAAAATTTTTAATCACAGTTTCAATTTCATTACTTGTGATTGGGCTGTTCATATTTTCTATTTGTTCCTGGTTCAGTCTTGGAAGGTTATACCTTTCTAAGAATTTGTCCATTTCTTCCAGGTTGTCCATTTTATTGGCATAGAATTGCTGGTAGTAATCTCTTAGGATGCTTTGTATATCTGCAGTGTCTGTTGTAACTTCTACTCTTTCATTTCTAATTTTATTTATTTGAGTCCTCTCCCTCTTTTTCTTGATGAGTCTGGCTAATGGCTTATCAATTTTGTTTATCTTCTCAAAGAACCAGCTTTTAGTTTTATTGATCTTTGTTATTGTTTTCTTTGTTTCTATTTCATTTATTTCTGCTCTGGTCTTTATGATTGCTTTCCTTCTGCTAACTTTGGGTTTTGTTTGTTCTTCTTTCTCTAGTTCCTTTAGGTGTAAGGTTAGATTGTTTACTTGAGATTTTTCTTGTTTCTTTAGGTAGGCTTGTATAGGTAGAAACTTCCCTCTTAGAACTGCTTTTGCTGCATCCCATAGGTTTTGGATCATCGTGTTTTCATTGTGATTTGTCTCTAGGTATGTTTTGATTTCCTCTTTGACTTCTTCAGTGATCTCTTGGTTATTTAGTAACGTATTGTTTAGCCTCCATGTGTTTGTGTTTTTTACGTTTTTTTCCCTGTAATTCATTTCTAATCTCATAGCGTTGTGGTCAGAAAAGATGCTTGATATGATTTCAATTTTCTTAAATTTACTGTGGCTTGATTTGTTACCCAAGATGTGATCTATCCTGGAGAATGTTCCTTGTGCACTTGAGAGGAAAGTGTAGTCTGCTGTTTTTGGATGGAATGTTCTATAAATATCAATTAAATCTATATGGTCTATTGTGTCATTTAAAGCTTCTGTTTCCTTATTTATTTTCATTTTGGATGATCTGTCTATTGGTGTAAGTGAGGTGTTCAAGTCCCCCACTATTATTGTGTTACTGTCGATTTCCTCTTTTATAGCTGTTAGCAGTTGCCTTACGTATTGAGGTACTCCTATGTTGAGTGCATATATATTTATGATTTTTATATCTTCTTCTTGGAGTGATCCTTTGATCATTATGTAGTGTCCTTCCTTGTCTCTTGTAACATTCTTTATTTTAAAGTCTATTTTATCTGATATGAGTATTGCTACTCCAGCTTTCTTTTGATTTCCATTTGCATGGAATATCTTTTTCCATCCCCTCACTTTCAGTCTGTATGTGTCCCTAGGTCTGAAGTGGGTCTCTTGTAGACAACATATATATGGGTCTTCTCTTTGTGTTCATTCAGCAAACCTGTGTCTTTTGGTTGGAGCATTTAATTCATGCACATTTAAGGTAATTATCGATAGGTATGTTCCTATTGCCATTTTCTTAATTTCCTGAGGTTTGTTTTTGTAGGTCCTTTTCTTCTCTTGTGTTTCCCACTTAGAGAAGTTCCTTTAGCATTTGTTGTAGAGCTGGTTTGGTGGTGCTGAAATCTCTTAGCTTTTGCGTGTCTGTAAAGCTTTTGATTTCTCCATCGAATCTAAATGAGATCCTTGCTGGGTAGAGTAATCTTGGTTGTAGGTTCTTCCCTTTCATCACTTTAAGTATATCATGCCACTCCCTTCCTGCTTGTAGAGCTTCTGTTGAGAAATCAGCTGTTAACCTTATGGGAGTTCCCTTGTATGTTATTTGTTGTTTTTCCCTTGCTGCTTTCAATAATTTTTCTTTGTCTTTAATTTTTGCCAATTTGATTACTATGTGTCTCAGCGTGTTTCTCCTTGGCTTTATCCTGTATGGGACTCTCTGTGCTTCCTGGACTTGGGTGGCTACTTCCTTTCCCATGTTAGGGAAGGTTTCGACTATAATCTCTTCAAATATTTTCTCTGGTCCTTTCTCTCTCTCTTCTCCTTCTGGGTCCCCTATAATGCGAATGTTGTTGCATTTAATGCTGTCCCAGAGGTCTCTTAGGCTGTCTTCATTTCTTTTCATTCTTTTTTCTTTAGTTTGTTCCACAGCAGTGAATTCCACCATTCTGCCTTCCAGGTCATTTACCCGTTCTTCTGCCTCAGTTATTCCGCTATTGATTCCTTCTAGTGTAGTTTTCATTTCAGTTATTGTATTGTTCATCTCTGTTTGTTTGTTCTTCAATTCTTCTAGGTCTTTGTTAAACATTTCTTGCATCTTCTCGATCTTTGCCTCCATTCTTCTTCCGAGGTCCTGGATCACCTTCACTATCATTATTCTGAATTATTTTTCTGGAATGTTGCCTATCTCCACTTCATTTAGTTGTTTTTCTGGGGTTTTATTTTGTTCTGTCATCTGGTACATAGCCCTCTGCCTTTTCATCTTGTGTACCTTTCTGTGAATGTGGTTTTTGTTCCACAGGATGCAGGATTGTAGTTTTTCTTGCTTCTGCTGTTTCCCCTCTGGTGGTTGATGCTATCTAAGAGGCTTGATGGGAGGCTCAACCTCCTCAATTCTAACCAACCATTACATTACTTTCTGTCTCTATAGATTTGCCTTTTCTGCACATTTTGTATAAATGGAATCATATAGTATGTGGTCTTTTGTGACTGGGTTCTTTTACTTAGCATGTTTTCAAGGCCCATACATGTTGGAACCTGCGTCAATATTTCACTCCTTTTTATTGCTGAATTATATTCCATCATATAGCTATACCACATTTTAAAAAATTCATTCATTAGTTGATGGACGTTTGTGTTGTTTCCACATTTTGCCCACTATGAATAACACTGCTATCAAAATTTGTGCACAATTTTTTGTGTGGACATATGTTTTAGTTTCTCTTGGGTATGTACCTGTAATTGAAATTGCTGGGTCATATGGCAATTTTGTGTAAACACAAAATCTTTTGAGGACTTGCCTGACTATTTTGCAAAGTGACTGCACATTTTACATCCCCGCTGCCAATGTACGAGAGTAACAATTTCACCACATCCTTGCTAGTTCTTGTTATTGTCTGTCTTTTTTACTACAACCATCCTAATGGTGGGAAGTGATACCTCATGGTTTTGATTTGTAGTTTCCTAATGGTGGATGGTGTTGCATCTTTTCATTTGATAGTGGTCATTTATTTATCTTCTTCAGAGAAATATCTATTCATTCATGTTCTTAGCCCATTTTTAAATTGGGTTATTTGTCTTTTATTTTTGAGTGGAAGAGTTCTTTATATATTCCAGATACTAGTCCTTTTTTATGTATGGGATTTGCAAATACTTTCTCTCATTCCTTGTATTGTCTTTTCCACTTTCTTGATGATGTCCTTTGTAAGCACAAAAGTTGTTACTTTTAATGAAGTGCAGTTTATCTTTTTTTTTTTTTTTTTCATCTACCAAACGTGTCTGGTATTATGTATAGGAAGGCCTTGCCTAACTTTAGGTCATGAAAATTTACTCCTTTTTTTTTCTGAGTTTTATACACTTAAATCTTACATTTGCACCTGTTATCAATTCTGAGTTAATTTTGGTGGACGATGTGAGGTAGAGATCCAACTTCATTCCTTTGTGTGAGGCAAAGTAATCCAGTTGTCTCAGCACCATTTGTTGAAAAGACTCTTCTTCCCCCATTGAGTTTTCTTGGGACCAATGTTGAAAATCAATAGATGATCAACATAGGAGTTTATTTCTGACCTCTCAACTTTATTCCATTGATCTGTCTGTCTATCCTATGCCAGTACTACACTGTCTTGATCATTGTAACTTTGGGGTAAATTTAGAATTCAGGAAGTGCAAGTCCTCAACCTTGTTCTTCTTTTTCAAGATTGTTTTGGCTATTTGGGGACCCATGAGATTCCATATTTATTTTAGGATCACGTTGTCAATTTCTGGAAGACAGATAACTTGGATTTGTTAGGGATTGTATTGACTCTATAGATCAACTGAGGATTGTTGCCTTCTTAACATTGTCTTCTAATTCATCACCATTGAATGTTGTTCCATTTATTTAGGAATTTAGAGCAAAACTCTTGTATTTATTTTGTAAAATTTACTTCTAAGTATTTTTCCCTTTTGATACTATTGTAAATGGAATTGTTTTATTAATTTTATTTCATATTGTTCATTGCTAGTGTAGAGAAATACAACTGATTTGCATACCTTGTATCCTGCAGACTTGCCACACTCACTCATTGTAATAGATTTTAATGGTTTTCTTAGAATTTCCTTTATACAAAATTATGTCATGTACAAATATAGGTTTACTTGCTATAGAATTCTTTCCCTCCCCTCACAGCACTTTAAATATGCCATCCCACTGCCCTCTGAACTTCATAGTTTCTGATGAGAAATTAGCTGTTAATATTATTGAAGATCGTGTATAAGTGATGAATTGCTGCTTTCTTGCTGCTTTCAACACTCTCTCCTTGTCTTCACCTTTCAACAGTTTGAATATAGTGTGTCTAACGTAGATCTTTTTGAGTTTATCCTGTTTGGACTTCACTGAGCTTCTTGCACATTTAATGTTTTTTAACAAATTTTTTTGTTTTTTAACAAGTTTTTGGCCACTGTTTCTTCAGATATTCTCTTTGCTTTTGTGTCCCTTTTTCTCTCTCCTATCTGTCTGGACTCCCATTATGTATACATTGGTAGACTTGGTGGTATCTCACATGTCTCTAAGCAACTTTTCATTTTTATTTCTTCTTTTTTTTCCTGTTTGTTCTTCATTGTATAGTCTATATCAATCTATCTTCAAATTCACTAATTATTTTTTTCTGCCAGCACAAATCTACTGCTGAGTCCTGCTGGTGAGGTCTTTGAATTCAGTTATTAGATTTTCATCTCCAGAATTTCCATCTGATTCTTTTTTGGTAATTCCTATCTCTTTACTGATATGCTCTATTCAATGAGACATTATCATTATAGCTTCTATTATTTCTCTTTTTTAAAGTAAAACAAAAACATGTTTATTTAGAGCTGTTATTAAATTACTAATTTAAAAATAAGTTTTTAATAATTTATTTTTAATACCAAATATAACTATGATCTTGTTTTATTGTTTATAAGGAGACCCTGCTCTTATGACTGTTGCATACAAAAAAAGGCAACAGTGAAAGAAAGTAGTCTTGTTTTCTTTCTTTTAAATTTTATTTTATTTTATTTTTTATACAGCAGGTTCTTATTAGTTATCTATTTTATACATATTAGTGTATATATGTCAATCCCAATCTCCCAGTTCATCACACCACCACCCCACCACCACTTTCCCCCCTTGGTGTCCATACGTTTGTTCTCTACATCTGTGTCTCTATTTCTGCCTTGCAAACCAGTTCATCTGTACCATTTTTCTAGGTTCCACGTATATGCATTAATATACGATAATTGTTTTTCTCTTTCTGACTTACTTCACTCTGTATGACAGTCTCTAGATCCATCCACGTCTCTACAAATGACCCAATTTTGTTCCTTTTTATGACTGAGCAATATTCCATTGTATGTATGTACCACAACTTCTTTATCCATTCGTCTGTCAATGGGCATTTAGGTTGCTTCCATGACCTGGCTATTGTAAATAGTGCTGCAATGAACATTAGGGTGCACGTGTCTTTTGGATTTAAGGTTTTCTCTGGGTATATGCCCAGTAGTGGGATTGCTGGGTCATATGGTAGTTCTATTTTTAGTTTTTTAAGGAACCTCCACACTGTCCTCCACTGTGGCTGTATCAATTTACATACCCACCAACACTGCAAGAGGGTTCCCTTTTCTCCACACCCTCTCCAGCATTTGTTGTTTGTAGATTTTCTGATGATGCCCATTCTAACTGGTGTGAAGGGATACCTCATTGTAGTTTGGATTTGCATTTCTCTAATAATTAGTGATGTTGAGCTTCTTTTCATGTGCTTCTTGGCCATCTGTATGTCTTCTTTGGAGAAATATCTATTTAGGTCTTCTGCCCATTTTTGGATTAGGTTGTTTGCTTTTATAATATTGAGCTGCATGAGCTGTTCATGTATTTTGGGGAATAATACTTTGTCCGTTGCTTCATTTGCAAATATTTTCTCCCATTCTGAGGGTTGTCTTTTTGTCTTGTTTATAGTTTCCTTTGCTTTGCAAAAGCTTTTAAGTTCCATTAGGTCCCATTTGTTTATTTTTGTTTTTATGTCCATAACTCTAGGAGGTGGATCAAAAAGATCTTGCTGTGATTTATGTCAAAGATTGTTCTTCCTATGTTTCCTCTAAGAGTTTTATAGTGTTCAGTCTTACATTTAGGTCTCTGATCCATTTTGAGTTTACTTTTGTGTATGGTGCTAGGGAGCGTTCTAATTTCATTCTTTTATATGTAGCTGTCCACTTTTCCCAGCACCACTTATTGAAGAGACTGTCTTTTCTCCATTGAATATCCTTCCCTCCTTTGTCATAGATTAGTTGACCTTAGGTGGGTGGGTTTATCTCTGGGCTTTCTATGCTGTTCCATTGATCTATATTTCTGTTTTTGTGCCAGTACCATACTGTCTTGATTACTGTAGCTTTGTAGTAT
Source organism: Balaenoptera physalus (assembly GCF_965194825.1). Lineage (NCBI taxonomy): Eukaryota > Metazoa > Chordata > Mammalia > Artiodactyla > Balaenopteridae > Balaenoptera > Balaenoptera physalus. The sequence continues at coordinate 29,422,823 of NC_138898.1, forward strand.
AGTCTGAAGTCAGGGAGTCTGATTCCTCCAGCTCCGTTTTTTTCCCTCAAGACTGCTTTGGCTATTTGGGGTCTTTTGTGTCTCCATACAAATTGTAAGATTTTTTGTTCTAGTTCTGTAAAAAATGCCATTGGTAATTAAATAGAGATTACGTTGAATCTGTAGATTGCTTTGGGTAGTATAGTCATTTTGACAATATTGATTCCTCCAATCCAAGAACATGGTATATCTCTCCATCTGTTTTTATCATCTTTAATTTCTTTCATCAGTGTCTTATAGTTTTCTGCATACAGGTCTTTTGTCTCCCTAGGTAGGTTTACTCCTAGGTATTTTATTCTTTTTGTTGCAATGGTAAATGGGAGTGTTTCCATAATTTCTCTTTCTGATTTTTCATCATTAGTGTATAGGAATGCAAGAGATTTCTGTGCATTAATTTTGCATCCTGCAACTTTACCAAATTCATTGATTAGCTCTAGTAGTTTTCTGGTGGCATCTTTAGGATTCTCTATGTATAGTATCATGTCATCTGCAAACCATGGCAGTTTTAGTTCTTCTTTTCCAATTTGTATTCCTTTTATTTCTTTTTCTTCCCTGATTGCCATGGCTAGGACTTCCAAAAGTATGTTGAATAATAGTGGTGAGAGTGGACATCCTTGTCTTGTTCCTCATCTTAGAGGAAATGCTTTCAGTTTTTCACCAGTGAGAATGATATTTGCTGTGGGTTTGTCATATATGACCTTTATTATGTTGAGGTAGGTTCCCTCTATGCCCACTTTCTGGAGAGTTTTTATCATAAATGGGTGTTGAATTTTGTCGAAAGCTTTTTCTGCATCTGTTGAGACGATCATACAGTTTTTATTCTTTTATTTGTTAATATGGTGTATCACATAGACTGATATGCATATATTGAAGAATCCTTGCATCCCTGGGATAAATCCCACTTGATCATGGTGTATGATCCTTTTAATGTGTTGTTGGATTCTGTTTGCTAGTATTTTGTTGAGGATTTTTGCATCTATATTCATCAGTGATATTGGTCTGTAATTTTCTTTTTTTTGTAGTATCTTTGTCTGGTTTTGGTATCAGGGTGATGGTGGCCTCATAGAATGAGTTTGGGAGTGTTCCTTCCTCTGCAGTTTTTTGGAAGAGTTTGAGAAGGATGGGTGTTAGCTCTTCTCTAAATGTTTGATAGAATTCACCTGTGAAGCCATCTGGTCCTGGACTTTTGTTTGTTGGAAGATTTTTAATCACAGTTTCAATTTCATTACTTGTGATTGGTCTGTTCATATTTTCTATTTCTTCCTGGTTCAGTCTTGGAAGGTTATACCTTTCTAAGAATTTGTCCATTTCTTCCAGGTTGTCCATTTTATCGGCATAGAATTGCTTGTAGTAGTCTCTTAGGATGCTCTGCATTTCTGCGGTGTCTGTTGTAAGTTCTCCATTTTCATTTCTAATTTTATTGATTTGCGTCCTCTCCCTGTTTCCCTTGATGAGTTTGGCTAAAGGTTTATCAACTTTGTTTATCTTCTCAAAGAACCAGCTTTTAGTTATATTGATCTTTGTTATTGTTTTCTTTGTTTCTATTTCATTTATTTCTGCTCTGATATTTATGATTTCTTTCCTTCTACTAATTTTGGGCTTTGTTTGTTCTTCTTTCTCTAGTTCCTTTAGGTGTAAGGTTAGATTGTTTATTTGAGATTTTTCTTGTTTCTTGAGGTAGGCTTGTATTGTTATAAACTTCCCTCTTAGAACTGCTTTTGCTGCATCCCATAGGTTTTGGATCATTGTGTTTTCATTATAGTTTGTCTCTAGGTATTTTTTTATTTCCTCTTGATTTCTTCAGTGATCTCTTGGATATTTAGTAACGTATTGTTTAGCCTCCATGTGTTCGTGTTTTTTATGTTTTTTTCCCTGTAATTGATTTCTTATCTCATAGTGTTGTGGTCAGAAAAGATGCTTGATATGATTTCAATTTTCTTAAATTAACTGAGGCTTGATTTGTGACCCAAGATGTGATCTATCCTGGTGAATGTTCCATATACACTTGAAAAGAAAGTGTAATCTGCTGTTTTTGGATGGAATGTTCCATAAATATCAATTCAATCTAACTGGTCTATTGTGTCATTTAAAGCTTGTGTTTCCTTATTAATTTCCTGTTTGGATGATCTGTCCATTGGTGTAAGTGAGGTGTTCAAGTCCCCCACTATTATTGTGTTACTGACAATTTCCTCTTTTAGAGCTGTTAGCAGTTGCCTTATGTACTGAGGTGCTCCTATGTTGGATGCATATATATTTATAATTTTTATATCTTCTTCTTGGATTGATCCCTTGATCATTATGTAGTATCCTTCCTTATCTCTTGTAACATTCTTTATTTTAAAGTCTATTTTATCTGATATGAGTGTTGCTATCTCAGCTTTCTTCTGATTTCCATTTGCATGGAATATCTTTTTCTATCCCCTCACTTTCAGTCTGTATGTGTCCCAGGTCTGAAGTGGGTCTCTTGTAGACAGCATATATATGGGTCTTTTTTCTGTAGCCATTCAGCAAGCCTGTGTCTTTTGGTTGGAGCGTTTAATCCATTCACATTTAAGGTAATTATCAATATGTATGTAATATTACCATTTTCCTAAGTGTAATGGGGTTTTTTTTGTAAGTCCTTTTCTTCTCTTGTGTTTCCCACTTAGATAAATTCCTTAAGCATTTGTTGTAGGGCTGGTTTGGTGGTGCTGAATTCTCTTAGCTTTTGCTTGTCTGTAAAGCTTTTGATTTCTCTGTCGAATCTGAATGAGATCCTTGCCAGGTAGAGTAATCTTGGTTGTAAGTGCTTCCCTTTCATCACTTTAAATATATCATGCCACTCCCTTCTCGTTTGCAGAGTTTCAGCTGAGAAATCAGCTGTTAACCTTATGGGAGTTCCTTTTGTATATTATTTGTCATCTTTCCCTTGCTGCTTTCAATAATTTTTCTTTGTCTTTAACTTTTGTCAATTTGATTACTACGTGTCTTGGCGTGTTTCTCCTTGGGTTTATCCTGCCTGGGACTCTCTGAACTTCCTGGACTTGGGTGACTGTTTCCTTTCCCATGTTAAGGAAGTTTTTGACTATAATCTCTTCAAATATTTTCTCGGGTCCTTTCTGTCTCTCTTCTCTTTCTGGGATCCCTATAATGCAAATGTTTTTGTGTTTATTGTTGTCCCAGAGGTCTCTTAGGCTGTCTTCATTTCTTCTCATTCTTTTATATTTATTCTGTTCTGTGGCAGTGAATTCCACCATTCTGTCTTTCAGGTCAATTATCCGTTCTTCTGCCTCAGTTATTCTGCTATTGATTCCTTCTAGTGTATTTTTCATTTCAGTTATTGTATTGTTCTTCTCTGTTTGTTTGTTCTTTAATTCTTCTAGGTGGTGTTCTTTCATTCTTCTAGGTCTTTGTTAAACACATCTTGCTTCTTCTATATCTTTGCCTCCATTCTTTTTCCAAGGTCCTGGATAATCCTCACTATCATTATTCTGAATTATTTTTCTGGAAGGTGGCCCATCTCCACTTCATTTAGTTGTTTTTCTAGGGTTTTATTTTGTTCTGTCATCTGGTACATAGCCCTCTGCCTTTTCATCGTGTCTATCTTTCTGTGAATGTCGTTTTTGTTCCACTAGCTGCAGGACTGTAGTTATTCTTGCTTCTGCTCTCTACCCTCTGGTGGATGAGGCTATCTAGTAGTCTTGTTTTTAAACAACACTTTTTTTTCCCTTGGATGCTTTTGCTCAGAATCCAACAGCCAAATGAGGAAACTCCCAGAGAGCTTGGTTATCAAAATATTTAGCCACATAAAGTGCTTTCCACATTTTACGAATTGGGAAAAAACTTTCACTTGAAGCAGCAAAATGCTCTTGGAGGATTTATCTACATATTTTTAATGATGATTGTATCCAATGTATTAAATAGTAAGATTAAGAGGAGTAGGCATGCACTTAGGGAAATTCACATTTTCCTTTGTAGTACACACCTTTAACTAGTACTGGCATGGAGAATGCAACCAGCATACCTCATTCAGCTAAAAGTACTCAGAACTGATTCTATCACCTATGTGAACTTCCCAGATAGCTAAGTCTTACACATCACTGATGAAATCCATCTAAAATGTATTATGTTTTCTTGTCTTCTGAGACAATACCAAGCATATTTAGACTTTAAAAAAAAATCATAACTGCTGCAAAGAATACGCATTTATGAAAGGTGCTATATAATGTGGAGAAGGCATATAGCTGTTGAGAGCTACTGGCCTATTCTCTCAGCAGCCCAACCTTTTCATGCTCTTTTTTCCAGTTTTAAGAATTTCTCTTCCTTTGTTAGGCTCCCAGCCTTCACTCTAACTTCTGCCTGTGTGCCTTAACCTAGTCCTTTACTTCTTTAAGTATGGTCTCCTTTAGTTCTTTGAGCATATTTATTATAGCTGCTTTGAAGTCTTTGTCTGGACCCTCTCAAAGGCAGTTTCTGTTTCCTGTTTCTCTTCTTGATTGGCCATCCTTTTTGCCTCTTTGCATTTGTCATAATTTTTTTGAAAACTGGACATTTTAGATAATATATTGCAGCAACTCTAGATATATTTCCCTCCCCTCTCTCAGAGTTGTTTTCTTGTTTAATGACTTTGCTGGAATATTTCAATAAAATCCAGCCAGTCTTATTTATCTTGGCTGCTGGGATGTCTGATAATGTAGGGGTTAGACAGGGTTTGAATTATGTTTCTGTCATTGTGCCTAACGACCTTGAATGTATGGTTTAACTTCTTTGTGCTGCGGTTTTTCATCTGTTCAGTGGGGACAATAATAATAACTAATATTATAAATGCATATTGTGAGGTAGACACTGTTCTAAGCTGTTTATATGTTTTAGCTAATTTAATCCTCACAACAACCCTGTGAAGTATTTAATATTATCCCCATCTTACATATAACAAAACTGAGGCAGAGAGACTGAGTAATTTTCCCAGGCATACACCGGTAATGACTGGTAATTCTGGGATTTGAACCTAAGCGTCCAGCTCCACGGTTTTACCCACCACTTATTTTATATATATAACATTTTGAGTTCAATATATGTATTCAAATGGATTGCCAAAGAGATATTTTTTAAAATAAAAATCTGATTATGCCACCCATCTACCCACTCTGACCCAGTTTAAAATGCATTAGTGGTTCTACATCACTCTTAGGATCAAGGCAAAATCCCTAATCGTGACCTCTAAGCCCCCACCCACCACCCAGGCACTCTCAGGTCACCCTCTTCATCATTCTCTCTGCTCCAGTCACCCTGGCCTCCTTCTGTTCCCTCACACTCACCAGCTCCCTCTCCTGCCACAGGACCTTTGCCCATAATGCTCCCACTGTCTAGAATGTTCTCCCCCATCATCTTTCCTCCTCTCTACCTCCTAACTCCTGCTCATTCTACACTTCCTCAGGGAAGTTCTCCCCATCAACACAGATTAGATCAGGTCCTTCCATTAGAGGAATTTCGGGCACCAGGTACCTCTCCTTGGTGCACATTTATATTTCGTTTGTGTGATTATTTTGTAGTATTTGGACTGTAAGCTCTAGGGTGTCAAGGGCACTGCTTGCATTTGGTAATCAGTATCGCTTGCACCTACTTTAGAGCCTTGTACTTAGTAGGGGCTTACTTAATATACATTTTGGAATATTAACAAATGAATGAATGATCAATAGGTATCTCTGACCTAGACTGTAGCCCCAGGCCTCATCCTTGGCTCAAAGGCAAGAATCCCAAAGTTGTGTCTATGCTGCCCAATGCAGCTGCTCACCTTGGCCAAGGATGTAACAAAGACCTCATACATTTTTCATTCAACAAAGATTTATTTAGTCCTTACGTACTTAGTATTGTTCTAGCAGCTGGGGTTTTTAGTGGTAAACGAAAAAGTCTTTGCTTTCACGGAACTGACATCCTGGATGAGGTGGGTGTATATAATAAATAAATATGTCAAATACTGTCCAGTGGAAGAAAACCAAATAGGGTAAGTAGAATGGGGTGGGGATGGGTGACCACTTTTGCTTGAGTGGCCAAGGAGGCTCCTCTGATGAGGTGGCATTGGAACAGAGACTTGTAGAAAGTGATAGAGCCTGGAGAAAAACATACTAGGCAGAGGGAAGGGCAGGGACCACAATTCTGAGTAAGGAGCCGGCTCCCCTCATCTGCAAACAGGCAGGAGACCCACGTGGCTGGAGCAGTAAGTTGGGGAACTAGGCAAAGAATGGGGCAAAGTGCTGGGGGTTACACTCCAGCTCCGAAGGGTGAGGAGGTTGACAGCTACAAACATTTGTCACTGTACTTAACCTGCTTGAGGTATTGCCGGAAGCCCCCACTTGGAAACAGTGGAGCTGGAAATGAGTCTGCTTAAGAGGCCACTTGTGCCCACTCATCAGCACCCTTGGGTGGGTCAAGCAGGCCCCTGCTGCCATGCTCACTTAGGATGTCTTGCTGCGGAAGTGCTTCTGTCCTCGGAATCATTGTTTTCAAAACGGAAGCACTTTTTGAATCCAGCCTTCCTCCCCCTCCACTCCCCTGTGCCAACCTAGTAATTATGTGTGTGGAGTGAGCTGGAGAAGTCAACCAGGAGACTAAGAAAAATCCCCAGAAACTGCGAGGCCACGCGGAAGACCCGTCTCGAGATGCTCTAGCTCAGAGGACCTCACACGCCAGCAAGCATTGGCATCACCCAGAGCATATGTTGAAGCGCAGGTGGCCGGGCCCAACCCCCAGACTTTGGGATCAGTAGGCTCCCCTCCAGCCCCACCTGTGGCCACTCCCTTCTCCACAATCTCACACACATCTTCACACCCCATGGACAACACCCTTTGCCTGCCCAGGCCTCTGCCAGTTTTATTATCTCCGTCTGCAGTGCCCTCTCCTGACTTCTCCGTGGGCCGACTTCTGCGCTTGGGAGTCCTAGCTCATGTGTCTTCCCAGAGCTCTCCCTGACTGCCCTCTCCCCAGCCAGCATCCCAGGAAGCACTGGTCACTCTCTCCTGGGCTCCTTCAGCACATGTTTCAGGAGGCTGTTTAGCATGGAAATTCAGAGACCTGGTCCCTAACCCTGTCCATCAAAATTTCTGTGGCACTGACCTCAATTTCCTCATCTATAATATGTCAGAGAGGTCCTCCCCAGCCTCAATTTCTATTGCTCCCTTTCCTCATTTACAATAGAATAAATATTATTGATTTATATTTATTTGTTATATTATTATAGTATAATGTAATATGAGGTGGAGATAGAGATAGCTCCTTCTGCATGGATTTGCTAGGGGCATTCGGTGAGTTAATCTGCCTTCAGAGCAGTGCCTGGTACCTAGTAAATATTGAGTTAATCTTAGCTCTAGTTATTCTGGGGCCATTCTGGTGAATGTTCCAACTGTTAAACCCTCCTTATTTGTACCCAAGGTGCACTGGACAGCTCTTAACAGAGTCACCTGAATACTTGTTAAAGGAGGATTTCTTCTCTACCCCGTAACTCTTAGATCATCATCTGAGGGGATGAGTGAGGCTCTGGATTCTGCATTTTTTACCAACATCTCTGGGTGACTTTTCTTTCCCCTGGGTAATGTTGATGCACAGTATGGCTTGAGAACAAGAGCTTGAGTTGGCTAAGCCTGGGTTTGAATCCACTTGAGGCATCTGTTATGGAGTGGCCTTGAGCAAGGCACTTCCCTGGGACCACGGGAGCCTCGTGTACTAAAGTGGTACAAAAGGTGCAGCCCCCAGGCTGTCGTGACGAGCACATGGAGTCCTCAGCCTGGGCCCAGCGTGCCACGAGTGTTCCACGACTTGCTGGGGGGGCTCCTGGCTACTCTAACTCCTCCAGAAGACTGGCCTCTGACCCAGCCGGCACCAGGCCAGGCCCCTTGTCAGCACAGTCAGAACTGGCCTCGAACTGGGCTTGCTCCTCCCTGGGTTCCCATCTGTCAACGTGGCCCTGTTCTTTCTCTTCCTTCCTTCAGCCCGGGGTTGTCAGCATCCTGTGTGTGAGGACCCAGGTGAGGAGCTGGGATGGGTGGAGACAGAGCTGATTTCATAGAGGAAACAGGACTACACAGACATTTTACGCCATGTAATCTCCCGTTATAAGTGCCTTCTTAATAAAAAGCATGCTTTCTTCATGTTTGAGCACTACTTATTCTTTTTAAGTTGTTTGAGATGGTAAACCATTAATGCCAAGTGCTGGGTGTAAGAGAAATGACATGAATGAATGAACGAATGAATGAAGCCATGGGTGACGACCTGATGGATGGACGGATGGAAGTCCTCCACCCGAGAGAGAAGGTAGTCTCGCGGAGAATGGGTGGCAGCACTGCTCTGCACAGAAGCCGCACTTGGAATTGGGGTGCAGAAGCACTCTTCCTCCCGCTTTCAGGGACCCTTCGTCTACATAACCGTCTACCAGCTCACAGGACTTTAAAAGGTGATACCCGAAATCTGCCTTTGGTAAACTCTCTTTCTTCTATGCTTTTGGAGGGTGTATGTTTCTTTAGTTTCCTAGCTGATGTTCTATTTGAAAAATCTCAACGTGGTCTCAGGCTGCTCTAAGAAAAGGAACCTTCCCCACATTTCAGTAAAGCAGTAATACTCACTTAATATTGATGTATTCTCCCATTGTGCTTTAGAGATTGCAAAACTGAGGCAGGAGATAGACGGGCCCCCGGCTGAGCAGCTGGACCCTGTCCCCTGTAGACAGATACTCCAAGATGAAGACAATAGCAGGAGGAAGGAGGAGCTGAGCTCTGCCCAGAGAAGAGATAAAGAGACCACATATTTCTCATTCTCAAAATCAAGGAGACCTCCCCGACTACACATGCGCAGAAAGGCTCCTCAGGGGCCAAAAAGAGAGGGGGCACCACCCCATAGTAGGTGATGTCCACCTCCCCGTAGACCTCTTCACTGGAATCCATCTTGGCTAAGAGACGCACGCACACTGGGGAGGACCCTGAGATAAACCAAATACGGACCACAGCCAGGCAAAGCAAGATGATTGACCAGAGGAAACCCAGAAGAAATGCCCCATATAAGTGATTCAAACTACCACAAGGGCACGACTCTCTCTCTGAGCCCACCTTTGTGAGTCTATTCATGCATAATCTTCTTCCTCCTAATAAAGGCTTTACTTGTTTCACTACTTTCCGTCTCTTTGTGGAAATTCATTTCTACAAAGCCGACAGGCCTGGGCCTTGTCACTGGCCACTGGCCCTCATGGTCTAGTGGCTAGGATTCAGCGCTCTCACTGCCGGGGCCTGGCTTCAATCTCTGTCAGGGGAACTGAGATCTTGCTTCAAGCCACTGCAGGCTGAGGCCACCTGAGATCAAAACCTGCCTCTACTAACCCTACCCACCCCCCCATGCCCAGGTGTAAGACGTTGTGCTCCCCCAGGGCCCAGCACCAGTACTGACTCGCAGCCTGAGCTCCAGCAGTGGTACTGAATGGTCCGATTTGAGACTGTAATGATGAGTCATCCTAGTTTTATCATTGGAAACGGAGGCTCAGAGGAATGAAGTGGCCTGTCCATCCTGCCCAGCCAGACATTGGCACAGCCAAGACCAGAACTTAGGTGTAGAAGTCACATCTCTGATGATCCACCATGGTGAAGGGCCCGGGCGAGGGACCTGGCACTGGGAACACCAAGAGTGGGAATTTGCAGAGAATAAGACGGTTTCACTTCAAGGGACTTGCTCTGAGTCCAGGCTCTGGCTCCTGGCTAAGACTTGTGACCTCCAAGCCACAGTTTCCATCGGTAAAGTGGGAGGAGGGAGGTTATAACTGCTTAGCAAGGTCGCTGGGATTAGATAGGACCCCGTGTATAAAGCACTCAGTCCGCAGCAAGGACTAAGAAATGTTAGTGTCCCCTTGTCCCTTACCCCAAAACCAAGGATGGCCTCCTTCCTCGCCCTCCTCCATCTCTGCCCTCCACAGCCTCACTTGGGCTTTGGCAGCAAGATGAACATTCTCCTGTATTGAAGACTGACATGAATCAAAGAGCCCAGAACAGCTTTTTTGTTCCCAAAATTTTGCAAGAAAGAAACATCTTAAGTTCTCAATTACCGTCTTCCTGGCACACCCTGACTGGCTTCCTGAAGAATGAATGACAAAGCTGATGGCTACTTCACAGAGAGGAGGCAGAAAAGGAAAACAGGACGCACATTTTAAGGCTTTTCATGTCAGTGACTTAGCAGGGGGAGCTGCGAGCTAGGATTCTGCTTCCCGAGCTTCTGGGCCTTCATTTTGCTCGTTTACATTCTGCATTTCAGCCCACTCTGCCCCTATTGATTGGCTTCAGTCTGACTTTTCTAATCTGAGTAGCTCTAACTGGCCCAGAAGGGCAAGTGCATGGTAGATACTCTCCAGGGTTGGCACACTTTGGGGACTTTAACTAAGGATGGCACAGAGAGACCACAGCTTTGGAGACAGACAGGCAGGGGTCCTTCTCTGCATGACCTTGGGCAATACAGGGCTACTCTGAGCTTCGGCTTCCCTGCCTATAAGATGGAGAGGATGTTTGGGACTTCCTAAGATCACTGCAGGTGTAAACAAGATCCGATGTCATGGCACAAGGAAACAGAGGTTTTTGACAATAATCCACTCCATTCTCACAAAAATTTTATCACACCAAAGAAAATATATGAGCGCTGAAAAACCAGGTAGCAACAATGGCTCTGTGAGCAACATGGCACAGGTAACATCTGTTGTCAAATTTCAGACATTCACTACTTCCTCCAGGTCATTACAAATCCAGCAATTGTTCCTGTGGTCTGTGGTCTAAATTGAGAAAATAAAATATGAACACGATGTTTGGAAAATGACTTTGAATTTTGGCACTTAGATTAGAAGTCAGGTTCAATTCTCTGGCTTTAAATGTTGGTGTTTCTGTCTGTTATAACAAATAAATATGTGGAGGAAAGACTGATCTACTGTTTCATTGCTTTTAAGAAACGACAAGATGAACAACTTCCCTAAATCAGTGTGTCACTGCATTTAATTTGATGATGTTGTTTAGAAACTCTATGTACTGTTTTCCGGTCCAAAAAATACGAACCATTCATGAGAAGAAAACCAAAAGACAAACGACCAATTCCCAGTAAAGAGGGAAATTATGGTGGTGGTTGATTGTAAGCACAGCCTCCGTTCCCAGGGGAAGGGCCGGGGCTCTTGCAGGATTAGAAAACAATACAAAGAAAGGCCGGTCATGCACAGGGGCTGAGCCTGGAACCAGAGACCTGGGACTGGAGACCCCCTGCTGCTCAGGTTCCAAGGCCAGGGGCAGTTCACTCTCCTGCCCGCGGGGTCTACAGTCCCTCCTATTCCCCCTACTCTTGGGTGGCAGGAGGCTCCACTGAGGGATGCCTGCCAGAACTGGCACTTTATTCCTCAGATGTCATTTAATCTTCACAAACTCAGTGAGGCTTGTGACCTGCCTAAGGTCTCAGAGCTAAGAAGAGAGGCCAGGATTAGAATGCTAGTCTACTTGCTGTCACTATGAACTGTAAGAAAACACAACAAGCGCTATTGTAAATATCATGGCTGTCAGGAGGTTGCAGCCAATATAGAAAGACACTCATTCATTCATTCATTCATTAACAGATATTCATTGTATAGTGTGAGCCAGGCACTGTTCCAGGCATCAATATTATGGTGGCTTGTGAGCACAGCCAGGGAGATGGACAATAAGCAAGTAAATAAATTACTTTTGGATGGTGCTAATTGCTCTGAAGACAGTAGAATATGGATTTTCAGTGATGGGAGGTGAAGGGTAGCAAATTTAAGTTGAGGTCGGGGAAGACATCTCTGAGGAAGTGACTTCTGAGTAGAGACTATGGGGAGTGGGCCGTGGAGAGCTATTGGGAAGTCCAGGCATAGGGATCAGCAAGAGTAAAAGCCCAGGGATGGACTGTCTTGGCCTGTTGGGGTTCAAGAGGAGGCAGAGTGGTTGGAACTCAGTAAGAAAGTGCTGGAAGATGAGAGCAGAGATGGGGCAGGTCCTGTTATGAGGCTTTGCAGAGAAGGGTGAGGAGACTAGATTTTCTTTTCTCTTTTTTTTTAAATTTTATTTTATTGGGGTATAGTTGCTTTACACTGCTGGGTCAGTTTCTGCTGTACAGCAAAGTGAGTCAGCCATAAGTATACATATATCCCCTCTTTTTTGGATTTCCTTCCCATTTAGGTCACTCCAGAGCATCGAGTAGAGTTCCCTGTGCTATACAGCAGCTTCTCATTAGTTGTCTATTTTATACACAGTAATGTGTATATGTCAATCCCCATCTCCCAATTCATCCCACCCTCCCTTCCCCCCTTGGTATCCATACGTTTGTTCTCTATGTCAACGGAAATTAGATTTTCTAAGTGAGCTGAGTTAATTATTTAATTCATGTAAACGTTTTAATTGATCTATTGTTGAACAGGTAATATGGTCATTCGATTCAAAATGCAGAAGTTACCAAAAGATAAACTATCTCCCCCTGACCTGCCCAGATCATCTCCCTGGAAGCCATTTAGGAGCTGGTTTCCTGTGTTTGTTTAATATCTCTGTAAGCTATCACACGCACATACAACCAAACACGTGCACAAACACACGCACACTGCCCCCCCCCCCCCAAATGGTGGCTTAATAGTCACACTTTGCTCTTTTCTCTTCGCCTCCTGGAGATCATTTGTATCTGATAGTACTGATAGAGTGTTCTCGTTATCATTTTTGGGTAGGTCTGCAAATGTTCCATTCCATAGGTGTACCAGCATTTATTTGACAGGTTCCCTAGTGATAGTCATTAGGATATTTCACTTGAGTGCTTTAAGGGGAAGGAACATTCAGATTTATATTTTAAAGTTACTTTTTAAAAAACATTTATTTATTTAATTTATTTATTTTTGGCTGTGTTGGGTCTTTGTTGCTGCACGTGGGCTTTCTCTAGTTGCGGCGAGCGGGGGCTACTCTTCATCGCGGTGCACGGGTTTCTCATTCCGGTGGCTTCTCTTGTTGTGGAGCATGGGCTCTAGGCGTGTGGGCCTCAGTAGTTGTGGCACGTGGTCTCAGTAGTTGTGCCACATGGGCTTAGTTGCTCCACAGCATGTGGGATCTTCCTGGACCAGGGTTCAAACCTGTGTCCTCTGCAATGGCAGGCAGATTCTTAACCACTACACCACCAGGGAAGCCCCCAGATTTATATTTTAGACAGAGCCCTGCTGCGTGGAGGATGGCTCATGGGAGAGACATGATGGAAGCTGCAGTCTAACTGCCCAGTTAGGGAGGGCTGCCGCTGTTCAGGAAAGAGAACAGGGTGGTGGCCGTTAGGGCATGAGACATGATTGGATACGGGATGTTTAGAAAACAGAGCCATCAGTGCTAGTTGATGGCTTAAATATGAAGGGTAAATAAAATGGGATCAAAGACAACTTTGAGCTCTAGGAATTGGGGGGATGGTGACTCCCTTATTCTCTCAACAGCATCTCATGTCTGACTTCTGCAAACGGGGCAGGAGGTAAAGGCGGGAGAACTGGCAGTAAAGGATGGATCCTATGCAGAACACTTAGACTTTTCTTTATGTGGCCAAAAACAAACAACAAAAAAGCACATAGTATATGCACTAAATGTTACATAACCCTTATTTGGAACTTTCCACCTTCCATGTCTGAATGGAATCCATCCCAAGGAGTTTCCTCTGGTCTCACCAGCTGCTCTTTCTCAGTCTCCTTTGCAGGTTTCCCTCTACCTGCTGCCTGCACATCCACCGGGACTCCTCAGGGAACAGCCCTGAGCTCCTCTCCTTCCCTGCTTACATTTCCCTGTCTCCCTGGAGGATCTCATTCTGACCTGTGGTTTTTAATGCATCTCTATGCTGAGTCACAGATTCCTATCTTCTGCTCTTAGATACCCAGCTGCTCACTTGACATTGTCACCTGGATGTTTAACAGACGCCTCATGCTTAACATGTTCTATACAGAACACTCTGCTTACAACCCCGTCTTCCCAGGTCTGCCACAGATCAGTAAATGGCCACCCCATCTACCAGCCACCCAGATGCACTAATTACAATCCTAGGAATCCTATTTGATCTCCTATCTTCTCTTCGGCAAACCTCGTTGGTGCTAACTAGAAGCATCATCACTTCCCTTCATCCCACCATCCCCACCTCTCACCTCCATCATCTCTCACTGGATAATGCTACCCCATAGCCACTTATCTACTCTCTCTTTCTCCATCTTCATCTTCCTGGAGCCATTCTCCACACACCAGGTAAGTCAGCTCATGCCAGCCCCCTGTAGAAAATTTCAATGTGTTTCCATCACAGCTGAAATAACGTTAAAATTCTTTCCCATGGCTCCCGACCACCTCCCAACTCCACTGACACCTCTCTCCCTTCTCATTCCTGAACCTGGGACCAGGGTGTTTTCACTCACTGTCCCTCTGCCTGGAAGACTCTTCTCTTGGTTCCCCCCCCTCCCCACTGGCTCTTCATCTTCAGTAGTCCTAGCTTGAAAATTCCCTTCTCAATTTGATCTAAAGCCCCCTAACCCCCACCTCATGCAGCCTGCATCAGTGGGAGTGGGACCACTTAACAGCTTACCAACTCTGAAGGAATCCTGTGTGAAATTCGTAAGTAACTGATACCATATTTCCCATCTGTCCCCTTGATGTTTTAGTGCTGCTTATGGATTAGTGCTTTGGGCAGCTGTGCAGATAACTCACCCTTTGATCTGGCTCAGCCTGCCACATAGCACAATAAATGCCATGATAAATGTCAGCCAGCATTACTGTGCTTCCTTCACCGACCCTAGCACAGAAGATTTCAATAAAGATTGTTCTATTGATTCATTAACTTTCCCTATTTCACTGCCATTTTGATCATTTGTACACTTTTTGCTTAAAAGTTCTGTGAACTTCATTTTGATAAACTAAATAATTTCTCAAAAATCCACACAATCACTTTGGCAATGTGCAACCTTCATTTCTCCACTTGGTAACAGCGCTTAGCATTTAGCTTAAGCTTCTTTCTGGAACCTCCACCTCCAGCAGAAGTAGTTAAAAGTCAATATTTTGATGTATTACGAGAGAATAGTTACTAAATTCTTTTTTAAATTCAAGTTTTATAAAACAGATCATCTTCAAGGAGGAAGAACTACACATAATCACACTAAATGACTTTAAATACCTTTATTTCAAAGACTGCCACATCACTCAGTTGAATGGTCACCCTGGACACAATTTCCTTCAAGGAATTGTACTTCCTTCTGGTACAGCCACTTCAACCACTTAATCAATGGCTTAGAGAAGGCCAGGAGTGTCAGAAAGCCTGAGAGATCGTCAAAGTCCATCTTCTTTCTCAATGAAGAAAATAAATACCCGGTAGTGTTGCTGCCTGCTTTCTAAGATCAGTTATGTTCACTGAATCATACACAGTGGATGTTTTATACACAGAATTGTGTTCTAACTGCATCGTCACGCTGTTCTAATGAATCACCATCCACTCCATTTGTAGAGTGCCCTATTTGTATAGTTAGAAAAACACTGGTCTTCTCTTAAGCAGAGTACATGGGCTACACAGGGTGATCCACTGGGGTGGGAAAAGAGAATATTAGGATTTGTATTTGTGTTTATTTTGAAATGAGGTGGACATTAAGCTTCGTTAGTATTTACTATGCGGTTTGACCCCAGAGGCCACCCTCAGTCATGTGTTATGGACCGTAAGCATGGGAATTCCAGCGTGGGAGCCTGGGACTCTCAGTCAGTTACTGGCCTTCAGCATATTACCATGGACCGCAGTTTCCCTGCTACAGGAAATCACCACCAGCGTTCATTTGACAGAACTCAGATCTTTAAATGGTAGAATTTTTACAATACTTTAAAAGTTGGCTGCATATGCTTCCAAATTTTTTCCCTAAACATTCTCTAACAAACGGTTCTATTAAAACACAAATATAGGTTCATTATCTGCATACATTTTCCACATCTTTTCATGTCAGTATAGCTTTAGCTGATTTTTTCCTACCTTATTCTTTTTTTTTTATATATATAAATTTATTTATTTTTGGCTGCGTTGGGTCTTTGTTGCTGTGCGCGGGCTTTCTCTAGTCGCAGCGAGCAGGGGCTACTCTTTGTTGTGGTGAGTAGGCTTCTCATTGCGGTGGCTTCTCGTTGCAGAGCACAGGCTCTAGGCACGTGGGCTCAGTAGTTATGGCGCACGGGCTTAGTTGCTCCGCAATATGTGGGATCTTCCCAGACCAGGGCTCGAACCTGTGTCCCCTGCATTGGCAGGCAGATTCTCAACCACTGCGCCACCAGGGAAGTCCCCCTACCTTATTCTTTTTAATATTTGCATAGAATAGTCCTCCCTCTCATTACAAGACTAATTGTTCCTAAAAAAATTCATAGGGTGAATTTTCATAAGTGGAAAAGATAATTACTGTTTATTTATGTATTTTTTTATTTTTGGCTGTGTTGTGTCTTCGTTTCTGTGCGAGGGCTTTCTCTAGTTGTGGCAAGCGAGGGCCACTCTTCATCGCGGTGCACGGGCCTCTCACTATCGCGGCCTCTCTTGTTGCGGAGCACAGGCTCCAGACTCACAGGCTCAGTAGTTGTGGCTCACGGGCCTAGTTGCTCCGCGGCATGTGGGATCTTCCCAGACCAGGGCTCGAACCCATGTCCCCTGCATTAGCAGGCAGACTCTCAACCACTGCGCCACCAGGGAAGCCCAATAATTACTGTTTAAACTGATGGTATATAACAATTACTGCAAGAGTTCATAAACAACACATATGTTTGATTCTCAAAGCTATGAAACTTAAGAAAAAAAATCCAGAATAATAGAGACAAAAGAGAGCAAGGGAAACAATGCTAGCGATGATGCCTGGGATTGTCACTGCAATAAAGTAGCAGCCTTAACTGCAGCCTACAGCGACCAGGACACTGTGGCGCTCCAGCCTGGTGGCTGCTGCTGAAGCTCTGCATTGATCCTTGTAAATGTGCTGAAATTCCTCCAAGTCAAAGAAAGGATGTTAAATGAAACTCCTCATGAGTCAAAATCTTGAACTTGCATGGGCATATCTTGGAGTAAGACTATTTTCCATGATAAGATGCATCATAATTTATTTCCCCACTGCCCTATTATTTGGGCACTTGCATTTGTATTACTCCTTGAGGGCTGCCATAACAAAATTATCACAGACTGGGTGGCTGAAACAACAGAAATTTATTTTCTCACAAGTCTAGATGGTGAAGGTCCAAGACAGGTGCGTGGGTGGCTTTGGTTTCTCCTGAAGCCTCTCTCTTTGGCTTGCAGATGGCTGCCTTCTCACCTGACCTTTTCTCTATCCCTGGTGTCTCTTCCTCTTCTGATAAGGACACTGGTCATATTGGATTAGGGTTCCCCACCAAATAACCTTAATCACCCCCTCAAAGATCCTGTCTCCAAATACAGTCACATTCTAAGGGACTAGAGATTAGGACCTCAACATATGAATTTGAGGGGACACAAGTCAGTTCATAACAGAGTGGTCTGCATATATTTTGCTAGACATCCCTTCACCTCACACGCACCTCAATCCACGCCAATCTCACTCCATCCTCCAGGCTCCACAGAACCCTTCCCTACTCTGAGTACCACCCGGTCCAGTTACCATCATCACTCCCTTGGACAACTGAAAGTCTCCTTCTAATTGGTTTCATGGCATTTCTTATCCTCCCTCTCCAATCCCTTCTCCACACAGACATTGTAAAAATGTATTTCTAATCTAATCATATCAGTCTTCTTGGTACGCTTCCCTGGCTTGTTGCTTATTTAAGTTGAAGTGCAAACTCCTTAGCATAGTGGACAAGGCCTTGTGGGGCCAGACACCTGCCCACCAACTTCATCCCCCAACCCTCCCCCAGTCCACTTTATTCTGGCCACACTCGCTGACTTCCATACCCTCAAAAGAACCAAGCCTTTTCTCACTTCAGGGCATGAGTTGTTTCCTTGGACAGGAGCACCATTCCAATTCATCCTTCGCATCTCAGATGAACAATCACTCTCTCAAAGAAGCCTTCCTCGAACCCCACTGGTTAGGATGCCATTGCCCCCACCTCCCACAGAACCCTGGGTTTTCTTTGCAGCAGTTACCAGTCATTATAGTCAATAGTGTGATTGTTTAAAATGCATCTCTGTCACTGGACTGAGAGCTCTGGGAGGGCAGGGACCCCATGGAACTGTTCATCTTTGCATCCCCAATGCCCAGCCCAGGCATAGAGTAGGCACTCAATAAATGTTTACTGAATGAATAAACACCTTGTATTTGGCTGTTCCCTCCATCTGGAAGGCCTTTTTTATTCTCATCCAACTGGCAAATTGAGGCCAGCCAGGTCCTCTACCTCTCTGATTAGACTGTGAATTCCTTCACAGCAAGGTCCGTGTTCCCAGTGCCCAGTAAGGGCATGGTGGCACATGGTAAACCTGCCAATTGAAGCAAAAAATGTTTACTTTGCTGTGTGTCCAAGTCCTGCATCATAGCCCTACTGATAGTTCTTGAGTCAAGAAGTAGACACCAGTTATCAATCTTCTGTCCAATTCACAATGACAATTACTGGTAGAAACAAATAATATAGAATAAAACACAATGATTAAGATGCACCTGCTGCAATCATTATTTTAAAAATACTCAGAGATGGATGGATAAAGAAGATGTGGTACATATATACAATGGAATATTACTCAGCCATAAAAAGGAATGAAATTGGGTCATTTGTAGAGATGTGGATGGACCTAGAGTCTGTCATACAGAGTGAAGTAAGTCAGAAACAAATATTGTATGTTAACGCATATATGTGGAATCTAGAAAAATGGTACAGATGAACCTATTTGCAGGGCAGGAATAGAGACGCAGATGTAGAGAACGGATGTGTGGACATGGGGGCGGTGAAGGGGAGGGTGGGATGAATTGGGAGATTAGGTTTGACATAAATACACTACCATGTGTAAAATAGATAGCTAGTAGGAACCAGCTGTATAGCACAGGGAGCTCAGCTCGGTGCTCTGTAATGACCTAGATGGGTGGGATGGGGGTGGGGAGGGAGGTCCAAGACAGAGGGGATATATGTATACATATAGCTGATTCACTTCATTGTACAGCAGAAACTAACACAACATTGTAAAGCAATTATACTCCAATTAAAAAAAAAAACTCAGAAGACTCATATCCTGAGGGTAACATTGAAAATTGCAGAAGCTGGGAAAAATCAGATCTGGTTGAAATAATCAATCTAACTAAAATAGTTGGTCCATGTGAAATTTGTTCCTTATTAAACATTTATGGAGGACTGCCACTGACAAATTTTAGACCTGAAAAATTCTACCATAGAAAATTGAACTTGCTAGTGGCAATGCCTTCTAGCCAAAGACCCCAGGAATGCAGCTGTAATTGACCAAGTTGGGTTTATTACTTGTTGCAGCCAGTGAGAACACACACCACAGGGGAACTATGGAGTATCTCAGAAAAAGGGTTAGAAAGAAACTATTATAGGATTTGAGCTCTGGTTGGTTGATTTGGGGAGGGTCTATGAAAGTGGGGTTTGCTTTAGATTGGATGCTTTAAGAAAGCAGGTGCAATTCTGTGACTGGGTAACTCAGTAAATCTGATCTCTAGGGAAGGTGAACTACAAGGAGGATAAAACTCTATTTTTTAAAAAATTTTTATTGGGGTATAGTTGACTTATAATGTTGTGTTAGTTTCAGGTGTACAGCAAAGTCAATCTGTTATACATATATCCACTCTTTTTAGATTCTTTCCCCATATAGGCCATTACAGAGTATTGAGTAGAGTTCCCTGTGCTATACAGTAGGTCCTTATTAGTTATCTATTTTATATATAGTTGTGTGTATATGTCAATCCCAATCTTCCAAGTTATCCCTCCCCCCCTTACCCCCGGTAACCATAAGTTTATTTTCTACATCTGTAACTCTATTTCTGTTTTGTAGATAAGTTCATTTGTACCCTTTTTTAGCTTCCATACATAAGTGATATCATATGATATTTGTCTTTCTCTGTCTGACTTACCTCACTCAGTAAAAACTATAATTGATAAAGAAGTCACAGTCACTCATTTTAGCCAAGAGAGGGGGATGTTTGGTATTTTGTGGGTGAGATAGTGACAAAGTTTATGTCTGTGCTTAGACAAAATTATGTGGTAGCCTAGCTCTGTCTCATTTAAGGATGCTGCCAGAGTAAGCTTGTTTGAGATTGGTATTCTGTGATACTGTTTATGTTCAGTAGGAGAATAACATGGCCAAGCTATGTCAAGCCAGCTTCTGAATGTCAAAGGCTGGTTTTTCGTTTTTGTTTTTGTTTTCAGTAAAATGATGCTGATGTAAGAAACTTCACGAGAGAAACTAAAGTAAAACGCTATATACAAATTACTAAATAAGTAAAATGTTTATTGTGAAGTCTACACGTAGAAGAATCACTCAGAGAAGATAATTTCCATAAAACAAAATGGGATTGGATACTGTTTGACTACATTGTGTTAAAAAAAAAACTGATCAAAGAATTAAGTTGGCTTAATGGCATTGGCTCTGGAAAAATTCTTTCGCGGCAGTTTATCACTATTGATATAACCCCAATTAAAAATTATTGGATTCCAGTTTTGTTGGGGGTGTTAATTTGCTAGTGTCTTTGGAGAGCAATTTGGCCATATCCATGAAAATTGCATTTGGCTTTTGACACAGCAATTTTACGTTTGGGAATTTATTCTACAGAGAAAACTGCACATGTACACAGAGGTATTTTCAAAGGTATTACTACAGCATTGTTTGCAGTAATAAAAGATTGGAATAAAAATGTCTTCCAGTAGGGGACTGGTTAATACTTTCATGGCACATTCATGCCACTGAAAACTACGCGGCCTCTAAAAGGTCAGGCGGTCCCGCAGCGACAGGCATCAGTTCACCCTCTTGCACCCTCACCCCGCGATGAGAAGCCAAGAGGCCCCGGGAAGCGTGTCCATTCCCCAAAGCAGCTCTCCACCTCACAGTCCTGAGAATCTTGCTGCGGCTGTGGTCGCCGTCTACTACCCATAGCAGGGAAGTGGGGGAAGCGGGGAGCGGACCTCGAGTCACTTGTGACCCGAAGCGCCTCCGCTGCCCGCATCACCATGGCAACCGGGGACTACCCCGCACTGATGGAGGGAAAAGGAGGACCGGAGCTGAGAGGCTTCGCCCCAACCACCCCTGCAATCCGGAGAGCCAGGGAGTCTCTGCGTCCCTCAGCTCCCGCTCTTCTTGCAGAGCAGTGACTGCAGCCCGGCGGCGGGAGCCGCAAGGTGCTCCCCCGACTACCGGGAGACGAGAGTGCCTGTACCAGGGTGGAGGAATCCGGACCTCCGCCTCCAGATCCAGGGTGCTCGCAGGCCCCCACCGGACCCAGCCCCTTGCGACTCGTCTCCCTGGCTCCTCATCACCATGGCAACCCGGGGGCGCTCGGGCAACTTTCGGGTCCTGGGCGCGCGCCTACTGCCCCGGGACCCCGCCTCTTCTGGCTCTTCTTGGCTGCGCCGCATCACCGTGGCAACTTGGGGTAGAATGCTGCGGGCTTGCGCGGGGTCCAGGGTAGGCAGCTGGGCAGTGGCCTGACATCCCAGGGAAAGGGAAGGAGAGAGTGGCAGACAGGAGGTGTGGGAAGGGAAGTGAGGGCGAAGAGAAGAGTGCAGAAACTTCGGGGAAGTCAAGGTCCTTTTTCTCTGGGTGTGTGGAGCGGCGGGGGACGGGGGTGGCAGTCCGGGTGTGGTGGTCCCGGCTGCGAGGGGGACGGGACCGGGGCCGGGCAGCGGTGCGCTCTCTGCTCCAGGCCGGGTTCTCCCGGGAGGACCTAGGTGGGCGGGGCCTGGGCTCCGGGGCGGGCCGGCGGCAGGGGGCAATAGCGGCTCTCCGTGCGCCGAACATCCCAGCGCAGAAATCTCCGGGTTGGGGCGCGGAGATCTGGAGAGGCCAAGGGTCCTCCTCACACTCAAATCTGACCCCGGCGCGGACCAGGTTGAAGATTCCTTCGTGACGCTCCGTGTCCTGCAGCGAACAGGTCTCTGCCCAGCGCTTGGTCCCCCTCGCGCCCAGGCTGTATCAGCTGTCCCGCTCTGCACGCTGCGGCTTACCTGCGTGGTTAAAAGCACGCGCTCTGAGTTGAGACTGCTAGGACTGGTTACCCTCCCCAGCCCCACGATCTTCATCTGCAAGTGGTGGTAATGATAGTAATTATCTTAGGGTTGCTTTGAGTGTTAAATGAGATAACACTTGGGACTTGTACAGTTTCTGGACTCAGTTTCTGGCACACGGCAAGTGCTCGGTAAACGCTACTTATTCGGTGACTTTGGGTAAGTTACTCTCTGTACTTAACCTTACCTCATTGAAAAAATGCAGACAGTAATAGTACCCACCGAACACAGTTGTGAGGATTATAAGCGTGAATATTTGTCAAGTCCCTAGAATAGTGTCAGGCACATAGTACGTGCTATATAAATACTCTCCATTATTACCATGATTATAGTATTGTTATCACTATAATCATCTGTTCACCCGTGGTTGCTTATAAATTCGAATCTGTTTGTCCTGCTACCACAATGATTTTTAGCTTCTGGCTAGATTACAGATATATTTGCCCACATTTCTCCTTTTCCCCTCTCAAAGTTTTTCAGCCTTCCACATGGTGAGAAGGGGCAGTGTGATGTCCTTAAAAGATCACTGGGCTGTGAACCAGTTGGATTTTGGTGTTTGTTATGCTCCTGGTTCTTTGTGCGACCTTGGGCAGATCACTGACAGTTTCCTCATCTATCTTTGGGGCTCTTTCAACACGGGCACCTGGTATTATTTATACATGTTTAGCCTTTCCTAGTAATATATTCAGTAAACATTAATTAGCACTGTGTGTCAGCGAGTCTGTAGAACAGTAGAATAGAAAGTAGCAAGTGCTGTGAGGAAGTTACAGATGAGATACTGTGGGCATTGTGAGGAAGGGGAGTAAATCTCTCAATTTATACTTTGTATTTCTAATAGAAATGCCAAGAAGTTTGGGGTAAAATGAGGATGGTTCCATCCCTCCACCCAATAAAAAGTCTAGGACATGAGACCCCCATCCCCCATCTCTGTTGGGAGCTGTGCAGCTAAATGCACTCCTGCCCACCACTCTAATCTGGCCACTGCTACGGATTCCCAGACTTGGACTCCTGGGCTGACCTCCTCTGCCAGCTGGAGCAGGAGCATCTGGTAATAGTATTTTTCTTCTTTTGTTTTCAGAAATCCTCTCTTAACTCACCTTAAATGTTAACCCACTAGGTCAAATGGTAAATAAGCCATGTTTCATGGAGGTCACAGAGAATTGGCTTTGAAAGTCAGAGGGGATTTGGGCCCCGTGTGACCTTGGGTAAGTCTCTGAGCCTCAATTTCCTCATCTTTGAAACAAGGATACCCATATGAGATACTGCACCTAAAGGGTCCAGCAGTACCTGGTACAGAGCAAATCCTCAAAAAATGTTAGCTGCTCTTTTCATCACCATCATCATTGTTATTATATTGTTAGCTTACAAAAGGCAGGACAATCTTTTATAGCCTTTTTCCTCTCCTTATTGCCTAGCACGTAGTAGGGGCCTAGCAAATGTTTGTGGAATGAATGAGTGAATCCACGCAGGAAACTTTAGTAACAGTTGATTTCACATTGCTCTGACTACTAGCAATTAACATTTGTTGAACATGTGTTCCAGGAACTGTATTACGTCCCATTACCTCGTTTAATAGTCAAGTTCAACGACCTTGTCTAGCCTTCTAGTTTGATTTCTGAAGCATTGGTGTCATTGATTCACAGCCCAGAAGCTGACAGTGACATCTGCTGCAGATTTCTGTATAATTTTCATAATGAGGTCGACAAGAGCATTATTTCTGTGACATAGGCTCTGCTAAGAGTCTGCTGTCGTGCTGACGTCAGGCCCTGTGTTCTCATCTCCCCAAGGGTGAGCTGGCTTCCTTGATGCAATTTCCTCATCCCTTAGCGGATTGCTTGACATTACACTCCTGAGACAGCGGGACTCACTGAGAGTTTATCGCTGCAGCCCTTCAGCTGCACGGGCCCCCATTTACCAGGACAACACCACATGGCATCAGGTTGCTCCTTCTACCTCTGTGGCTGCTTTCAGAGCAGTGCAGCAGCCCCAGGGAAGGTCTTTCTGCTCCTGATCCTCTCACTGTATTTGACTTTTGGGTTAGAGAATCCTTTAGGAATCACCTAATCTAGTGCTTTTAATACTGTTCTGTGGGGGTTTTGGGGTTCAAAGGGCCCCTTCCCCCCACCAGGAGCTGCTATTTTGGGGAGAAGAACTACCCAAACAGGCAGAGTTTGGGGCATCCTACCTCTGATTCAACCAGAGTGAGCTCTGTGACATCATCTTTGGAATATTGAGGAACAAGTCTCTTCTCATTATGCAGTAGAACCTTTCATAGCAAGTCAGCCCAGTCATCAGAGGCTTTGAGCAAGATATTTATGCATTTAGCTGTTCATTCACCTCATTCCCAGACTCTCTATGAGGGTGTTGGGGACCCAGCAGTGAACAGAAGAAGCTCCTGCCATCAAGTAGCTTATATTCTAGTGGGAGGAGACAGACAATAAAATATGTGCCATGGAGAGCCTCTCCGAGGAGAGGAATTGTGAGCATAGACCTGAAGGAAGTGAAGATGGATAAATGGTGAAAGAATGTTCTGAGCAGAGGGGTGGCCATGCGAAGTCGCTGAGGTGGGAGACCAGAGTGGCTGGCGAGGAGGGAATGATGGAGCCAGTGGAGGGAGCAGGGAGTCTGCTCTAGGACCCTAGAGAGTGTGGAAAGGACTTTAGATTTTCATTCTAATGGAGACAGGAAGACACTGAAGGAGTGAGAGCAGTGGGGTGACATCACCTGACGGATAGGACCATTCCGGTGACTGGGGAGTGAATAGATTTTCGGGAGGAGACCAGTTAGGAGTCTTTTCCAAGAGCCCAGGTTTGAGGTGACGATAGCTTGGACTGGGGCGGTGGAGAGAAAAGGTGAGAGGCACTGGATTTGGGATGCATTTGGGAAGGTAGAGCTTAAAAGTTCTGCTAATAGTTCCATGTCTGGTGGGAGAGAACGAGGAATCAAGAATGACTCCAAGGCTTGGGCCTGAGCACCTGGGTGAAAGGTGCCATTTACTGAAGAGGAGGGGCGACGACAGACGTTGGTCACAGTTTGCCTATTCAGCTGCTCTCATGGTGGAAGAGGAGTGATGTTAGAAGGTCTGAGACCAGAAGTGAGTGTTAACTGAGGTTTTTTTCCCATAATCGTGATTTTCCTGAGGGCACACAAGCTGGATCTAGAAGCTGGGTCAACTGATCCCCAGTGCTGAGGCCTCCTGGTGGCTGTTAGTGTCAACACACTGTCACGTCTGTTGGCTCCACTTCAGGTCCAGCGGCTATGACCAGAGGCAGCAGGCCACCTGCATTGCGTTCTGATGCTTGGATGGCTGGTGCTGTGAAGAGTTCAGGTGTGCAGATCAGCAAGTGGGCTTTTCTTTTCTCCCAGCGGCGTACTTGAAGGAGAATCAGGCAAACCACAGTACATTCAGGAGAAGGTGTTCAGAACGGCCAGGGCACTGAACACGGCACCCTGACCTGGGACAGCCCAGAGAACAGGCATGTTTGCCTGGAGACGAGTCAGTGGGGCTTGAGTGTTTCCTCCGAGAGTGTGCTTCCGGCTACTGTGTTTGCTGGTTCCAATTATATGTAGTTTATGGTTTTCATTATTTAAAGTATTATTCATTAATTACAGTATAATCCTTCTGCTCTTGTTGGTTTGACCGCTTCCCCCTGGATGGGAGGCGTGTGAGCCTGAGGTGAGGTCCGCATGCCTGTCACTACAGCTGTGCCAGCATCTAACTGATGTGTGTCCCCAGTCCGAGAGTTGGCAGAGCCTTGGGGCTCTAAAGTTTTAAACTGGGTTTTTTTGAGGTCTCGACCTAGAAGGAGATGAGCTCGTTCCCATATGGGCCTGAGATAAGGTGGGGGCCTCGCCGGAGCTGGAGGGGAGTCGAGGGAGAAGAGAGTGGGATGCGGGCGGAGGCTGACACGGCCACGGAGGCCGCACTCGGGCCGGCCGCAGGCAGAGGACCGTCCTTTGGAAGCTTCGCTATCAGCTGGGAACATGGACAAGTGACACCGCCTCAGGTGTCTTTAACAATAACAAGCAGGGTTTGGGGACGAAAGACGTGGGTCGGGTGGTTGCTGACACTGGCTCCGCTGCTGATCTCAGGACTCGGGCCCACGGGGCCTCTCTCCCTCTTCCTCAGCGGGTTGGCGTTTATTCTCGTGGCCACAAATCACCCGCCCTCGTTCCTGGCGTCCAACCTTCATTCGAAGCAGCAAGAAATGGAATAGGAGGTAAAAGGGCAGAGCCAGCTGGGTCTGTCTCTTTTTATCAGGAAAGCCAAAGCTTTCTCGGAACCCCATCTTCCCCTAACCCCAGCAGCCCCCCGTTGGCCAAAACCATGTCCCACGACTCCCCCCACACGAGAGAGAGGCTGGAAGGTGAGTGTTTCACTTTGCAGCCTTTCCTGTAAAGGCAGATGAGGGAGACGGGGGTAGGGCAGCGCTGCCCAGGGGAACTCGAACTCAAGCCAGGTATGTAATTTTAAATGATCCAGTAGCACACTTTTTAAAAGGTGTTTAAAAAAAACCCAGCTGAAATGAATGTTTAAAATATGTTTTATTTAATTCACTATATCCCCAAATCATTTTAGCATGTAATCAATATACAAATTATTAATGAGAGAATTTGGACTTTTTTTTTTTTTTTGTATGAAGTCTTCCAAACCTGGTGTATTTAGCACATCTCGTTTTGGACCAGCCACCCTTCAGGGCTCAGTAGCGCACGTGACCAGGTGCCACAGGTATGGATAGCGTGCTGAGTGAGCAGACCAACAGTGCTTGCCATAACTGTTTTGTTCCTACTAGTCTTTTCTATAATTGTTTTCCTTTTAATTCTCTCAGTTGAATTTGGAAAATGCCACCTTGTCTTGGCCTGCTAAAGAGAAAAATGAAAAGAGGATTTTGGTTTGTGTTAGAACGAAAGTAATACAAAAGGAGGGAGGTGCAAGTCAGACTTTGAGAACCATAGGGACAGGGTCGTTGATGGTGGGAGGAAAGGGACAACAAGAGGTGGGCTGACAGCCGTAGTGATAAAGGTAAAGTTCTTGTCAAAATCAAAACTTAACTTGAGTATTTTCTGATTATAGAAGTAAACATTTTGTAAACTGTTAAAGAATTTCAATCTAAAATGGAGCCAGAAGATATAAAATGTAAAATCTCACACATGTGCCCTCAGGAAAACAAAACCTAAGGACCAAGAGACTGATTTCCTGTAAATGCCTGATTACAGAAAATTGATAATATTGGCATTTTCTTAAATGATAGGCACTTGGTCAGGGGTTGCCTCATATCAACCATGGGAAGTTTTGCTTATGGTTTCCAGAGGCATGAATAATGACCCAGGTCGGGTCGGTCTCAAAAAACAAGCTGAACTGAGCTTTGTATGGCTGTACTGGTTTTGTCTGCTCAGGGAATCTTCAAGCTGGTCTCTGTTTAACTGACTCTAAGTGAACTCTCCTTTCTTTTCTTTCCTGCCCATAAATAAAGCCTGCCCCCAACCCTCAGCACCTGTAGCTTGCTATGGTCTGTGTCCTGAATTGCATTTCCTCTGCTATTCCTGCAAGAGCTCATCTTTTTGACAACTTTGAGCTTGGCTCAGTTTAACTCTTTATTTAGGCTGACAAGACTATGAGGAAAACAAAAATGCCAAAAATAAAAGGTACTATAATGCTAGAGATAATCCCTGTTAATGGTATATTTTATTTTATTAATTTTTTATGCTTATATATGCATGCATACTTACATTTATACTATCTTCTCAAGACTTTGTACTAACTGGGACTGCTGACGATTGAAAGAGAGTGCTCATTTCATGAGTAAGAACTTTTGTGGTCTCAACTCTTTTTTCCTAATACTGAGCATGAATTATAACAGCTTCTAAAAAGAGTGAGTCCCTTTCTCTTGCCCCATAGTTGGACATCACTGAGCTAGATTATTTGGTGGAGGAAACACTGTGGAAAGAAGTACTGCCTGGGGCCAGAGCTGGTATAAATGACCTTTACGACTTCTTCCAACCTTAATGATCTATGTATGATGCTTATCTCCTTCTGACCAGTTGTCCATATGAAGTTTCTGTGCTGATTCTGAAATGTGGTCCATACTGCTTGTCTGTGCTCTCAGGAGGCAGGGATATGGTGATCTCCTCAAGGGCTTTTCTCAAAGTATGAATCCTTTTGAGGTAGAAGCAGTTCTCCCAGAGGATAGAAATTGTATCCTAAAATCAGCATTGTGTTGGTCAGCTCTTAAATATCTTTGCTGATCTTCTGGCTAGTAGTTCTGTTAGTTGCTGAGAAGGGGTGTTAAAGTCCTCAACCGTAACTGTGGATTTTTCTGTTTCTTCTTTCAGCTCTCTCAGTTTTTGCTTCTGTATCTTGATGCCCTGTTGTTTGGTGCATAGACATTTAGGGTTGTTATGTCTTGGTGGATTGATTCTTTTATCAGTATGTAATGTCTCTCTTTTTCTCTAGTGATGTTCTTTGCTCAGAAGTTTATCTTATCAGATATTAATATAGCTACTCCTGCTTTTTTTATTTTTAATGTTTGCATGGTGTATCTTTTTACATTCTACTTATGGTTAAACTACCTATGTTTTGAATTTGAAGTGAGATTCTTGTAAGCAGCATATATTTTTATCATTTTTAAAAAAAAATCCATTCTGCTGATTTCTGTCTTTTGATTGATGTGTTTAGACCATTTATGTGTAAGATAATTATCGATATGTTAGAGCTTTGGTCTACCATTTTATTATTCATTTTCTATTTGATTCCTCTGATTATCATTTCTCTGTTTCTCTTTTCTTGACTTCCTGTGAGTTTTTTGAACATTTTTTAGAATTTCATCTTGATTTATTTATAGTGTTTTTGAGTGTATGTCTTGGTATAGTTTTCTTAGTGCTTGCCGTCGGTGTTACATTATGCATATGTGACTTTACCACTTCAAGTAAAGTGTGGAAACCTCACTTTCGTTTAGGTCCCTTTACTTTCCCTGTTTTTAAATACCATGTACATGGGTATCAGATAGTGTCTTATATTTGTTTCAATCATCAAATATCCTTATAAATGTCATGAAGAGAATATTTTATTGTATGTAACCATATATCTGTTTTATCCATTCTTCCTTCTTCTTTCCCGATGCTCCAAGATTCCTTCTTTTATCATTTCACTTCTACTTGAAGAGCATTCTATAGCAGTCTTTAAGGGTAGGTCTGCCAGTGTCAAATTCTGTTAGCTTTTCTTTGACTGAGGATGACTTTATTTCCCCTTTATTCATGAAGGATAATTTTGCTGGGCATAGAATTCACTGTTGACAGCTTTTCTTTTAGCACTTGAAAAAATGTGGTGCAATTTTCAGCTGGCGTCTGTGGATTCCGATGAGAAATGTGTCATTCAAATTGGTGTTCCCCTATAGGTAATGTGTTGTTCCTCCCTGGCTGCATTCAAAATTTTGTGTTTGTCTTTAGTTCTTAAAAGTTTAATTATCATGTGTCTTAGCGTAGATTTCTTTAGATTTATCCTCCGGATTCATTCAGCTTCTTGAATCTGTAGGTTGTGTCTATAAAATTTGGAAAATTTTTCTTTTCAGCTATCATTTTTTTGGATACTCTTTTAACTCCTATCTTTCTGGGACTCCAGTGATTAATGTTGGCTTTTTTGTTATTATCCAACCAGAGCCTGAGGCTCTGTTCATTTTTTTTTTTTTTCTGTCTGTTTTTTCTCTGTTCAACTGCTTAAATTCTTTTGGTCTGTCCTCAAGTTCACTGATTCTATCCTGTCATCTCCTCTCTAATATTGAGACCAGCCAGCAAGATTTTTATTTTTGTTATTGCATTTTTCAGTTGGTTTTTGCATTTTGCATTTTCATTGGTTCTTTTTTATGATTTCTTTTTTTGCTGAGAATTTCTATTTTTTCATTTGTTTCAAGAGGATTTGTAATTGGTTGTTGAAGCATTTTTATGACAGCTGCTTTAAAATCCTTGTCAGGTAATTCCAACATTAATTTATCTTGATTGGTATCAGTTGATTGATTGTCTTTTCTCATTCAAGTTGTGATTTTCTTGGTCCTTGGTGTAATGGATTTTTAAAAAAATTATTTCCTGGACATATTGTCTATTATGTTGGGATACTTGAGTAGCATACTTGAGGTCCTATTTAAATTTTTTTATTTTAGCAGGCATTCGCTGTGCTTAGGTTTAGCACACAGGTCCTGGTCTACTTTGGTGGGCTGTGGTTTCAGTGGCAGTTTAATTTTCAGAGCCTTTGCAGTGTTATTTGGGTCTGCTTGGTTTATCTGATGCTTGATGTTTATCTGTTCCCATAAGCCTCTGCTGGTGCTGCCTGTGGGGGAAGAAGGGGTTTCCCCAGACTGGGGCCACTGGGTGTCTCTCAGTTGGGGAGGGGACAAGGCCCATGGGGACAAAGAGGCTTCTTAGGCCAGGAACTTGCTATGGCAGAATCCCTCATGTCAATAACACCTGGCTACCCCCATCTTTGGGTGGGGGAATAGAGTTTCAAGCCCATGAGGACAAAGATGCTTCCTGGGCCAGGCTGCCTGTGGTGTTAGAGTCCCTCCTGCCAGTACCACCCACCACCACAGTATCCCCTTGATGGGCTTGGAAGAAGTCTGAGGCCCAGTGGAGAAGTGGAGCACTTCCCCCAGCTGCACTTTTTGTTCAGCAAGGCTCCCAATCTGTTCCACTTGCTAGTACTGCTGGGCTCCCCTAGTGCTGATGGAGGGATTCTTGCTAGATCTGAGGAAGGAGTGAGCTTACCTGGGCTGCCTTCTGTGGCTCAGTTGGGGGTTAGAAATGCTCGGCCTAGGGAGCCTTCCATTTGGCGGGGGGACATAAAACAAGAACTCTTCAGTTACTTCTTGTACGAGCACCTTGGCCTCCTCCCCGCTTTCCTTCTTCCCTTGCTCTTTGTGCAGTAATTGCTTGTTGAGTGACCCTCACAGGTGACCTGGTATTGTGCCTGGCACTTTACCTGGCTCTGAAGTGCTCTGAAATTGTACCCTTGTATGATGACTTTGAGAGTAAAGCCCCACTAGCCTTTTCAGAACACATGGCTAATGGTTGTATCATGTTCAATTACAAGCCTGTGTTTGATGGCTGGACAGGTCCCTCTTAGGAGGTGCCAAGAAGGGGGTGGGGAGGAAGGAATGGAAAGTTCTTCCTCATTGTTCCTTAGGTTCACAAAGGTTCTGGGCTGCCCTCTAAGTAGAATTTCTTTTTCCTCCCTAATGTGACTATTTCATAAGAGCCAGGAGGTTTAACATACATTGAGTTCTTATGGACACAATTATATCAGACATCTTGCAAATTTCCTGCCATCATTTTTGGCATATTTTTTATCTCCAATAAAAGGTCTAGTTGTCCATTATTAACACAGAGCTTCCTTCCTTTAGAATATTTATTCGCAATATTTATTTAATTCATATTTTGGTTTTGATTTTGTTAAAGGGCTGTGACAAAATAGGTGTCCTCCACCCAGCATGGCCTTATCTGTTGGTGTGAATCCTACCTTCCTTCTCGCCCAGCTTGCTGATTACTCCACCTGTGAAGCCTTCCTCACTCTCCTGCCCAGTGTCCTTGCCTTCTTCACCATGACATCTGAACCGGGAAGTTATATACCGTTTTGTTCTCTCTCCTGCAAGGGCATTTTACTCTCGCTTAGTGTTTTGTTTAAACCCATTTAGAATAAAATCCAAAATCTTTTCATGTTCTAAAGGGCCTACAGGATGCCACTACCCTGTAATCCCCTCCCCCCCAACCCCCCACCCCCGCTCCTCCCTCCTCCCTCCTTCCCTCTGCCTCAGCCATGCTGCCCTTCCTTATCCTCACGATGTCAAACACACACACTGTTGAATCCCAGCTTCTAGAACCATGCCTGGTGCAAGAAGCACTCAGTGAGGATCTATTGAGTGCATTAATTAATGGATTTAAATAAAATTTACTATCTTGCCATCAGAAATGTAGTGTGTTTATTTTAGAACTTTAGGAAATACAAAATGGTGGGAAAACCCTTACATAATTTCATATTTGAGAGGAAAAACATAATTTACACTCTTTTTTAAGAATATTTCTTCCCAGTCCTTTTACTATTTATAGTATTTTGGTTGGTTTGTTTTATATGGTTATATTCATAATATATTTTGTGTAGAATTTGATCTTTTTATGTGTGTATGCCTTGCTTTTTCTGTTATATTTATTTATACTGCGTCTTATTTCAAAAATGATTTGAGGCCCTATGAGGTATGGAAGTACAGTATTTCGTTCTATTGCCCTCAGCATGCAAGCCTGTGCTTTACCCCTGCTATGTGCTTGTGGAAACTTGCTTTCCAGTGGAGAGCAGATGCACACTGTATCTGACTCCAGGAAGCAGCCAGGACCTCCCAGCTGTGCCCTCCGCATAGTGCCTTTGAAAATGAGTTTGTCTCTGGTCCTTTGTATCCATCTGAATTTGTCTCTCCTTTCTGGAGAAGGAGTGGCCTCCCTCTAGACCAGATTAGACTCATTCCCTCCTGCAGATGTGTATCACCAAAGGTGCTGTTTGCATGTGAAGCATGCTAAGTCCCAGCCCAACAACTGGAAGTATCTGCGCCTCCTTCCCTCCCAAGCCCTAGAGGCATACACTCCGGACCAGACAAAACTGCCATCACCCTCCACCCTACAAAGGGCCAGCATTCCGTGGCTGGGAGGTTGCAAACAGGATGACAGTGTGTAGGTTTCTCAGAAGCCAGGGCCCTAAAGTAGCGCTTATAGTTACTGGTATAAGTGTTTACACCACACTCCCTCTGCCACAGGGTCATTACACAGGTTGTTCTCTGCACATACATACACACACACACACACACACATCCCTACCTGCCCCAACCTACTCCCCCATCAGATCTCAGCTCTGATGTGATTTCCTCAGGGAAGCCTTCCCCGCACCCTGGGTTCATCATGTGACCTATTAAATGGCCTCCTAGCAAAACACTGTATATCCGTCTTTCTTGCACTCATTATAGTTTATAGTTAGGCATGCTTTTGTATGTCTTTGTCCCCCCACTAGACTGAAAGCTCAATGAGGGTAGGGACCATATTTACTCTTGTTCACTGTCTCCAGTGCTTAGCACGGTAGTGCTCAATAAAGATTTTCCAGTGAACGAATGAGTGAATGAGTCATGAACGTTTGCATTGAGGCAGTGAAGAGTATTGCTTAAGAGAGTAAGCTTTGGAGCCAGATATCTAAGTCAAACCAGCTATGTGACCACATTTCGGTGCCACCGTTTCCCTGTCTGTAAAATGGAACTGATAATACCACTTCTCTGGTGGGGTGCGGTGCGGGTCAGATGAGGGCCTCAGTGTAAAGACTTCAAGCAAAGCCAGACTCACAGTGAGTCCTCGATATCTATTAGCTATTATCATGACTACTATTTTGTACTCTTTTGGCCAATACAAGCATTGCTGTAATGAATATTCTTTTACATATGTCTTGATATACTTTTTATGAGCACTGCAATAGTTGAGATTCCTAGAAGTTGAATTGTTGCATCAGAAGGTTAATTTATTTGAAATTAATTTTGGTGAACAGATTAAGGGAGAGATCAATTTTGCACTTTTCCAAATGGAGACTTGTGAGAGGCCAAGGCTCCCGTTAGTTTCTGGGTCAGCGGGAATTAGACATTCCTACATGGAGTCAGTGAGGGCAAGAGATTACTTAACTCGGGTGAAGGGTACCTTGACGGAAAGTTTTCACAGTTCCTCACGACCCACCTTCTCCCTCTGAGGCTCACATAGGGTGGCAGAGGTTAGGATTAGGGGAATCTTTTGTATCTCCTCTGCTCGAGTTTTTATTCCCAATATAGTGGGAAGTCATGTTATTAATACAATAGCTCCCAGCCCTACCCTACACAGCAGTGCAACTACTCTGTACCTGCCAATCTAGACTCCAAGTCTAGATGTCCTGATGTCTGGGTTCTTGTTCTCACATTAGCTGTGTCACAGACCTAAGACTTTTCAGTTTGACACGAGGGCTTTCCCTGCAGTGGAGAAGCTTTCTGGCCTAGAGCCGCCAAAGCAGCAGGCCAGCCGTGGCCTCTCACACTGGCCAGCTGTCCCAACATCATTTACAAATTTCTTATAAATATAAGGGTCTATTTCTGAACTCTCTTCTGCTCCTCTAATTCTATAGATGTTGCTTTATTCCACCCTCATTGTTCCTATTTTTAAAAAACTCTTGGCTATAGTCTCATCCGAGAAAACCTGAGAATCAGGTTGTCCAAATTGTGCCCCTACCCCCTGCAAAAGTACCTGTTTACATGCACTACACACATGCCCACTAACGCATACATGTATACATTCTCAAACACACTTGCTTCCACTAGAAATTTCACTGGAATTTTATTGAACCTATGGAATAATTTGAAGGGGATTGATTTCTTTTCAATGCCAAGTCTTCCCATCCTGGTACATGGAATATTGTTCCTTTTATTCATATCTTTTTTGTTCTTCAGTAGAATTTTATAGTTCCTGTATACTGGTATGACACATTTTGTGTTCCTCGTTGCCATTGTCAGTAGGGCCTTATTTATTATATTTATATTATATTATGAAATGAATATATTTATTTTTATATCATATAATTACTATACTTTTGGTTATTACTGGATATAGGAACAACATCTTTTACTTTTGCTACTCATGGTAAGAGGTGAGCTGAGACTCTGAGGCAGATGGCAAAGCTGATTTGGTTGCCATGTAACAGGCAGAGCGCTAAATTAGACATGGCAAACAACTCCCAGGCAGGGCCTAGAATAACCTGGGAGTTGTTCAATGGCGTGGAGTACCCAATGGCCAATAACATCTTTACTTGGTTTGGTTGCCACGTAGAATTGCATATAGGTTTAGCTTTTACCTCATAATTACTATCCTGAGCAATCTGGATATAATTTAAAGTAGCCAAGGAAGGTGACATTAAAGTATCTCTTTAGATGATCCACTTTTATCTGGTTTTGAAGGTTTGGTTTTCTCAGAGTGCCTTCCTTACAGCACGTAGCACCCATTTTGCACTGATGATTAGGTTCGCCTAGGGGATTATAGTTACTCAGACTATCTTTTGACCTTCAGTCTTCAGTCTTTGTTAACAAGATAAGATTCTGTCCTGCTTGTTTATTTATCTATTTATAGTATAACCATTTTATTGGGATGTAATTGACATATCATACAGTATACCCAGTTAAAGTGTACAGTTCAGTGTTTTTTCAGCATTTCACCAAGTTGAGCAACCATCACCACAATCAATTTTAGAACATTTTCATCACGCTATAGGGAAATCGTGTACTATGAGCAGTCACTCCCATTTCCCTCCAACCTTCCTCAGCCCTAGGCAACTACTAATCTACTTTCTGGCACTATAGATTTGCCTATTCTGCACGTTTCATATAAAAGGAATCATACAATATGTGATCTTTGGTGACTGGCTTCTTTCACATAGTGTATCGTTTTCAAGGTTCATCCATGTTTTAGCATCCACCAGTATTTCATTCCTTTTTATTGCCAAATAACATCCCACTAATGGACATACCACATCTTATTTATCCATTCATGAGTTCATGGACATCTGGGTTATTTCTGGTTTTTGGCTATTCTGAATAATGGTGCTATGACTATTCATACAATTTTTGTGTGGACATATGTTTTCATTTCTCTTGGATATATACCTAGGAGTGAAATTCCTGGATCATATATATGATAAATCTATGTTTAACCTTTTAAGAAACTGCCAAACTGTTTTCCACAGCAACTCCACCATTTTACGTTCCCACCAGCAGTGTTTGAGGGTTCCAAATTCTCCACCCTTGCCAACACTTGTTATTATCTGTCTTTTAGATTATAGCCATCCTACAATGGTAGGTGTGATCGTATCTCATTATGGTTTTGATTGGCATTTCCCTGATGTCTAAACCTATACTGGGTCTTGAATCTGATATTTAAATGCCCTCTTTTGCCTCTCCTTGGAGCTACTCTGGCTGGATAAATGATGGGATTTCATACTTACTTTCCGCCCCCCCCGCCCCCCCGCCGCCGATCCCAGAAACCCACACAACTGGACAATGTGCTATATGGCCACTGTTATTCCAGCAGAAAGAGTGGGACTTTATTAGACCCTCAGGAGGAAAGAAGCATCTAGAATGAATGTGGCTCATGAAAGAAGAAAAGTGGTTATTTAGCTATCTCAATCAACCATAAAATCTTTGTTACAGGTAATACAAAACTCAGAGCTAAATCAGGAAAGAAACTTTTTTCTAGTAGCTCTTATTAATTATTAACTCTTAGTGTCTCAACTGAAGGAAAATGTAATGTGTCCTATCTGCTGTGAAAATGCTGCCTGTAGTCTGGAAAGTGCTCTATAAACACCTGCTAATTGACTAAGAGAGTCGTGAGGAGGAAGCACCAAGACTGGATTTGAGACAAAGATTGCTGAACCAGGGGTCAGAGGACCCACGGGACTCAGAGGTCAGAGAATAATCCGTAAGGGAAAAGAAGAGAGAAGACAAATAGGGAGTTAATAAAAGATGAGGGAGAAATGGGAAAAAAGTCAATACTTTTGTCTGCATGGGGGCCTCTAAAACCTGAGTTTAAGGAGACTTGGGGAAAGTCTTCGCTGTGGCAAATGATATAATAACAGCCACCTTTTATTCCAGGTTTGCTATGTACGGGTGCACAGCTAAACCTGTCACATGGATTATTATATTTGCTCCTATTTTACAGGTGAGAAAAACGAGGCCCAGCGAAATTATGGAACCTGTCCAAAGTCCACTGGTGGCATTTGAAACCAAGCCCTTTTGGATCTTAACTCAGAACTGTGGTTGTTTCTGCAAGGTAATGGACCACAAAAGGAATAGTCTAGTTTGGGGGGAAATAGAATTTGGGTGAAACTAAGAAGAAAATAGAGATTTCTTAGTAAACTGCCAAAAGGAAAACCCAGATTAGGCAAGGCTAGCTCCAGGTGACTATATCAAAGAGTGAAGACTTAAGGATTCTCTAAAAAAAATTTTTAAAAAAGACTACATCTTACAAAGACTCAGATGGTCTTCATGGTTGTATAGGAAAATCAGGTACCTACCTCCACATACAGGTATGGAATTGTGTGAGCAGCACTCTGTACCCTTTGCAACCCCATAAACTCTCCCATCTGTAGTTGAATAGGTTGTTACTTTCAGTACTGTTGATGTTCTGTTTTCCTGGGAGGAGTGAGGAGTTATGTCTGGAAAGAATGAAAAGAAAAAGTCTCTCCTGCCAATGTTAGAGCTCTAGGAAGAAAGGCAGTCCCCTGGATGATGGGGAATTGACAGCGAAGGGCTTTCCAGGCCTCATATTTTTTACCCCAGCTCATATCTTATAAGGTGTGGCAGCAAAAAACACTATGACTTGTAGCACAAAAAGGCCATCAACCCTCCCCCACCCAGCTCTCCACCCCCATGACAGCTCCCCACTCCCATTTCTCAGAAAACCCTGGCTTAGTCCTTGGGGACCTTGGCAGTTTGCAGAGCAGAGCCAGTGTGAGGAACCAGTGTTTGGTCTGACAGCTCCTCCCTCAGACACACCTTTATGACTGAGACCCCTGGAGCCAGGGCCTGGCTGGGAGAACGTGCAGATTCCTGAACTTGGGGACAATAAAGATCAGAGGTCAGGGGTG
Source organism: Balaenoptera physalus (assembly GCF_965194825.1). Classification (NCBI taxonomy): domain Eukaryota; kingdom Metazoa; phylum Chordata; class Mammalia; order Artiodactyla; family Balaenopteridae; genus Balaenoptera; species Balaenoptera physalus. Next base: position 29,460,707 of record NC_138898.1, read on the forward strand.
CATCACCCTTCACTCATCACATGTTAATTGGGGCTACTTTGGATTCTGGCAGGGCATGCAAGATTCGCCCTGCACCTCCTTTTACAAGCTTCGTGACCATCAGCCTTTGTTTCCTCTTTTGGGAATTGTCTCAGGAGAATCCCAGACCATTCCAGTATGGAGCAATCACAGAGTCACAGGCTGCTGGAGTGAATAGGCACCCAGAAAGCACGCGGTCGGCCCATGTATGTTGCTAAGGCTCCTGGCGACAAGCAGCTGGGCCTGGGCGCTACCTGGCTGGTGCTCCGGATGCAGTCATGGGACAGGTGGGGCTGGAGGAGCACACCTGACCTGCGCCCCACATTTTTCTGAGAAGCTCTAGGCTTATTTTAAATAAACATCTGATGTTCTATCTTCCTTTGGAACTGAGGCAGAGAGAGATGGGAGGATGGCCAGGAGCATAGGGAGGCCATGCAGGTTTAGATGCTGAGTATACTTCCCAGCCCACATCCACCTGAGGGGAGTTATGTCAGGGGTCCCTGCGACCACCCCTAGGTTTGGTAATTTGCTAGGAGGACTCACGCGACTCAGCATATAGTTGTACTTGTTGGCTGAGGTTTATTTCAGGGAAAGGATACAAGGCAGAATCAGCAAAGAGAAAAGCTGCATGGGGTGAAGCCCAGAGGAAACAAGGCCTAAGCTCTCAAGAGTCCGCTCCCAGTGGAGTCACGCAGGATGTGCTTAATTCCTCAGCAACACACAGTAACAACACATGTCAAATATTGTCAATGGGGGAAACTCATTAGAGACCTAGTCCCCAAGGTTGTTACCAGGGGCTAGTCACATAGACACCCTCTGCCTAACATTTACCAAAATTCCAGACTTCCAGGAAGAAAATGGTATTCAGCATAAGCCATATTGTTTGCACAAACAGTCTAGGCACCTAGCTATGTGATCTTGGGCAAGTTGCTTAACCTCTCTGGGCTTCACTGACCTCATTTGTAAAATACAGGTACTAAAGGTACCTGATAAGATTGTTGTGAGGTTTAAGTGGGTTAATATATGTAAAGTGCTTAGAATAGTACTTGGCAATGTGGCGAGCACTATATAAAGGTATTGTTATTAATGTTATTATTATTTTTATTATTCAAGGTCCAGTTTCCATGATTCTCCCAGGTCTTTCTTCCTAGGTACTTGCACATTATTCTGTACTTACTATCTCTTCCCTTTAGGCAGTGCTTTTATGGAGAAAGGGGACTCTACCTTATTTCTCTTTATATCCGCTGTATTTAACACCAAATAGATAATCTGCTGATGTTGAGTAGATGTTCACTGAAGGATGAGACAATAATTGTAGTAATAATTCTGAATTCTTATATCTGTCCTCATTTCCTTGTCCTGTCCATTTGTTTATGCAGCAACCGATGATTTTTTTGTCCTAGGGGGGCTTTTCACATGCTCAGTAGGATTTGTAAGTGAAAACTGCACTGTAGAAACCATTCACATTAAACCAGCGTTTCTCCAACCATGGTCATGCTCATAGGTATTCTCCAAAAACAGGTTGCATGGATAAATAAGTTTGAGAAATTCTAGGTTACACAAGATTTATTTATTTATTTATTTTTAATGTTTTTTTTTGACAGCGCCACGTGGCTTGCAGGATCTTAGTTCCCCTACCAGGGATCAAACCCGGGCCCCCTGCAGTGGGAGTGCAGATTCCTAACTGCTGGACCACCAGGGAAGTCCCTAGGTTACACAAGATTAACCAAATATCTTTCCTATAGGACTTCTCAGGCCTTTACTAGGGTAATTAATGCCCAGGGAGTTGGGTAGAATGCCAGGTAAAGTTAGCACATTTCTTAACTTTTTTTGACCATAGGACCTTTTTCTCAGAACGTTATCAACGTCTAGTGGGACTGGTTCTATGGAGTGTAGTTGGTGAAAAACTGCACTAAGCCTCATTCTCTCCTTGAGCCAACTGGCCTGGGGCTTGGGTGTGCAGATTGGTGCCATTTAATTGCCATCTGTGTTCCCAGGCCTGTAGAGTGTCTGTACTTCTCCTAAAACCTTTATCAAAGAATTACTGTGCAGCTCATTTATCCACTCAGTAAAGATTTATTGAGTTTCTGCTATGTGCACTGACTGTGGAGAAAACAGGATTCTTGCCAATCAAGGAACTGAGGACTCAGAACAGGGCCTGGTGAGTTGGATGTGGAGAGAGCAGGGCCCTCTGCTGGCTGCCCTGGGAGCTTGGAGGGTGAAGCTTTTGATTTTCCATCCAGACCTCTCAGTGTACAGGTGGGTATATGGGGAGATTGAAGTCAAGGAAATGATAATTTTTAAAATTTAAAAATTTTCAAAAATTAAAAAAAATTTTTAGTCCAAACATCTATTTGGAGGCCGACTGGAAGCAGTACTTTTCCACTGTATCACACTGCCTCTGAGCCCAAGTGTCTGAATCAGAGAAACACATACACATAGACAAGTCCAACCTGGGAAGAATTTATTCTGTGTCGCTGCCTGGTGGTCTTGAACCTGTTCAGGACCATCATAGGTTGGATATCTTTCCCACTTCCATTTTCCCGTCAGTGACCCCAGATCAGGTTTATTTCTGCATATGTCTGTCTTCTCATTGCTTCTCTCTTTGAGCATCCTTGGTGAGGATGCTTGTGACCTGACACGGACTGCAGTCAGAGAAGGGCACACTTTAGGAGCCAGAGGACTCTGGCTGTGCTTTGCCAGCCAGGCAAGCGTTGGTGGGAGGAAAGTGATGAGAGTAACGCCTTCAGATGGGAGGGAGTTTGTGGTACTGCGGTTCCTGAGGTTCCATGTACACACTAAGCAAACAGGAATGTAATACATGTGCTGCAGATTAGAAGGAAACAGGCCACCCACTCTTGCTCCAGGCTGCTCACCAGCCACCCAGCCTGCTCACCGAGGCACCTGGTGTTTGATGTCAAGGAACTAACTTCAGCTCCCCAAGAAAGTGCTGCTCCCTTCTCAGCAATCCCTCTCTGCTTTCTGAACAAAGTCCACAGGCTGCCAGGTTCGGTCCCCGGCACCAGACTGCATCTCTCAACTTCTCCTCTGATCTCCCCCTCTACTCGTTCCTGCTTCCTGAGAATGTGCCCCATACGTTCCCCATCCTGGAGTGCTTGCTTTTACACCTTCCTTGTCCTCCACCTCTGCTTGTTTTAAATCCCATCACTTTTCCAAGGCCTGTGAAGCAGCCAGGTTGGATTCAGCTGCATATAAGAGAAGTTCTGCTGCAGGGGCCGAACCAATAGGGATCAATGTATCTCATTTAACAGGAAGCCCAGGGGCAGGCAGTCTAGCGCTCCTGTGGCAGCTTCATCCTGAATTACTTCCAGAACCAGGCTCTTTCCATCTTTCCTACTGTCCCTGCCTTAGTGACAGCTGCTATACTCTAAGCATAACCCAAGTTCCTGGAAGAACGAGGCAGAAGTGGTAGAAGCTGTCCTAGAAGGAACCTGCTTATGTCTCATTGGCCAGAAAGGAGTCTCCTCGCCACCCCAACTGCAAGGGAGTCAGGGATGGTCTCTGGTTTTCTAGCCTCTAAGGGCCAGCTAGAAGTGAGCTGAATGGGTGGTGAATGATTTAACCTGTTTGAATTATTGCCTCTTCCCCGAAGCCTTTATCAAAGCATCTTAAACTTCCTTCATTCTTATCTAACCAGGGTAAACCTTTTTAGAGCCCTTATATATTGTCGTGAGTTATGTACTTGTCTTGCTTTTTCTTCTTCTTCTTCTTCTTTTTTTAATAGATCTTTAATGGAGTATAATTACTTCACAATACTGTGTTAGTTTCTGTTGCACAACAAAGCAAATCAGCCATATGCCTACACATGTCCCCATATCCCCTCCCTCTTGAGCCTCCCTCCCATCCTCTCTATCCCACCCCTGTACGTCATCGCAAAGCACTGAGAAGATCTCCCTGTGCTATTGCCTTTTCTTCTTGATCATAAGCCTCTGAAGGATGACGAATGCATCCTTGTCCCCCTCACAGCTTCTTTTGGTTCAATTTGTGATTTCTGCTCCTTTCCCATATGTCCTTCCTCCTCTCTCCCTTTCCTAATATGCATGTATTAGACATTCCATAAGTATGTGTTGACTTCAACTGAGTGGAGTTAAAAGGGAGAAGGGTGGTGTGGTTACTGGAAGGGTGGTGGATGTGGGTGTTGGATTAGGAAGGCTGAATTGGAATCCTAGTTTTACTGTGTGACTTTGTCTGCGTTTCCTCATCTGCAAAATTAGGGGATTGAATTAGATGGTCTCAGAGTTTTCTTCCAGCTGTAAGAACTCAAGGACTCTTCTGACTGGGATTGATTATCTTCCCTGGGACACTGCAAGGAGGTAAACCCCATCCAGGCCCAGAGAGAGTCAATGAAAGAGGGAGCGGAGACATCCAGAACCTCTCACTCACTGCACAGTGCAAGGGCCAGGCTGAGCCCAGAGGGACAGGAAGGTGAGAGCAAAAGGTAAAGAGAGACTGAGCCAGAATGGCATGGATTAAAAGCGGGGGGTAAGACGCTAGTTCTGTTGGCAGCAGGCAAGAGAAATCTGGGGAGGTCATGTTTCAGGAAGTGAGAACCCTCTGATCCCCAATTCTTGAAGCCCTTCTGAACCTCACCTTCTGATGACAAGAGGAAGGCTCTCACGAAGACCTCCTTTAGGTTTGGGGCAGGTAGAGGCCCATGTCTGGTATCATACATCAATTGGAACCAGTGCATCTATCAATTTTATCAATTTATCCTCACGTGGGTTAGGGAAGCAAGACTTACGGGTTGAAGACCCAGGTCTGCCCTTGAGTTTTTCTGAACAAGTTAATTGCCCTCTCTGGGCTTTAGATTCCTATCTATAAAAGATAGGCCTGGCACATATCACTAATTTTTAGATCTTTACCACTGGAACAAAAACAGATTAAAAGCTTGAAAAGATTCCTCAAGCAGCAAGACATCTTCTTGGCAAGAGATACTTAATGATTTGTAGTATCTGGAGCATCTCTGAAGATTCCTGTGGCTGCAGGGAATACCAGTAGGTGATCTTGGAGCTCCCTCCCTGCTCGCTGACCTTGGCCTTTTCTGATTATGGTTACAGCTTTATTTTTCCCTCATATTTTCTGTCTACTGCAGTTTTTGCATTTTTAAAGAGATAACTAAGGTACCATCATGACATGATTTCAAATCGGCATGTCTCAACTCTGTACATTGCTTGTTTCTGGTCATTCCTCAATTTCTTCATTGGAGTTTTTAATTGCCCTTCCCCACCCTAATGGTTTCCTTTGTCCTTGCCCAGACACTCATTCATGAGATGCGAAGACAAAGTCAGCCATTCCACATTGAGTGAGTCACAGGTAGTCAGTGAAGCTGAGGCTGAAAAGAAGCCTCACACCTGGATGAGATGCTTGATTCTACTTGGTGCCTCATCTCAGGGGTGGAAGCTGCTGACTTTAACATTTTATTTGTGTGGTCTCTTAGGGGCAGACCTTTTGTGGTTGGTTTCACAAGTGACCTGCTAGACCAGTTTCACTAGGTTCTGCAAGCCAAAAAGGTGATCTTCTTCCTCCTGTTTCAACCTATTAACAGCAAAAAAAAAAAAAAAAAATAACAATGATACTCAACTAGCATTGATAGAGAGCCTGTTAGGTGCCAGGCCTAATCTCATTTCATCTTCTGACAGCCCTTCAGCTGACAACAGATCAATGAATTGTTGATTCAACACCTACTGTGTGCCAGGTTATTCTTGGATCTGGGTGGAACACAGAGATGACAGAGTGCCTGTTAAGTGCCAGACCTAATCTCATTTCATCTTCCGACAGCCCTTCAGCTGACAACAGATCAATAAATTGTTGATTCAGCACCTACTGTGTGCCAGGTTATTATTCTTGGATCTGGGTGGGACACAGAAATGACTAAAATAAGGATTACATGAGATTTTTATTTTGTTTTATTTTCATTATTTTCCCACAATGAATTTATCATGAGAAAAGATTATCCTCTCCCCCCATCTCAAAAAAAGACAAGAAAAAAAAGTCAGAGCAGGCCCCATGAAGGAAATCAAAGTCTAGTAGAAGAGACAGAAGTTCACAGTGAACCAGCACATGTGGTAGATCATGGTGAGTTTTATCAAAGAGGTACAAACAGCTGGGACAATTAATTGTGACTCTAGAAGCAGGAGGCCTTTACATGCTCTGTGAATTAGGAACAATAATCATCCCTGTCCAGTCTGCCTCACAGAGTGGTTGCAAAAGCTCAACGAAATGGACACAAGGTCTCAAATCCTGTTCATCTGTACATCCTAAAAGGATTATTACCCCATCTGCTCATGTTTCCAGTAGAGTTGGGGGTGTTGGTCATTCTGTTCCCTCTGGCAGTTGTGCTGTGCCGGGGTCATCTGAGGACTGTCCTCTGGACGATCCTGTGAGCCCTTGAGCTCACATTGTGGGTGACAGCCCCAGGGACCACAAGTTCAGTCCTGCTGCTGTATTGATTCTTGCCTCGTTTCCTGTCTTTGTCCCTTTTCCCATCTTCTTGTATTGAGCTCTCTTCATCCTTCCTACAAATCTCTTAATCCTTCTTGTCCTTTTTCCATAGTGTGTAGGTATCCCCAAGACCACTCCCAGGTTCCATGATCTGTTAGGAGGACTCACAGCTGTGATTTATTACAGTGAAAGGACACAAGGTGAGATCAGTGAAGGGAAGAGGTACACGGGGCAGAGTCCAGAGGGCACCAGGCTCAGGCTTTCTGGAGTGTTAATAGACTCACAGTAGATGTACTTAATTCCTCCAGCAACAAATTGTGACAACACATGTCATCTATCAGGGGCGCTCACTTGAGCCTAGGGGCCCGGGGTTTTATCGGGTGTCAGTCACATAGGTAGCCTCTGCCTGGCAGGCACCCAAACTCCAGGCTTCCAGAAGGAAAGCAGAGATTCAGCATGAATCACATGGTTTGTACAAACAGCTCAGCACAGCGAGCCATTCATCATCTCAGGACTGGAGAGAGCCCTCCTGAAACCCATGTTGCCCAGTGCTAGCCAAGGTCCGGTCTTTCTGAAGCGCAGTCTCAGGCCTGCTATACTCGCTCTTTTCTGCACTGTCCACCCCCTCCATTTTTGGCCAAGGCATCTTTGCAGCAAAATTATTCTCATTATGAGTGCATGCAGCAGGATGAGACCAGCCTGCAGCACTGACCTCAGTCACGCCCTTTAGAAGTTCAGGACTCTGCCAGTTAAACAAAGCCCAGTAACCACAAAGGGCTGTTTTAGCAATCCAGGTGGCTTTCTTGTCAAGTTTTTACTGGTCCGAGGCATCAGATGAGGTTCAGCACAGCTCTGGACGGAATGTGAAAGCTGACCCGAAGGCTTCCAAGGACTGAGGTGGTGCTAGAAAGTGCAACACACAAGAAGAGTACCCCAGAGGGTGCACGTGGAACCCCTGGAAACCAAGAGCTGATGATCATTGGGGCACCCCATGCAGGACAGCCACTGGGCAGGCAGTACGTGTTCACGGGCCCCCAGTGTGGGTCCCTATCATGGGGCTCCCTCCAAAGGCCTCCAGTTCCATCCAGTTAGTTCAATTCAGTCCTCAGATTCAGAGAGACTGCCCAAGGATGGCAGTTACGAACGGTGGGCTTGTCTATGACAGAAGTTCATCCACCCGCAAGTGGACAGCATCTGCAGGCGTGCTCCACGTGAAGTGCGGGGAGCTGGGCTGCCCTGCTGTCCCATGCTCAGAGCTGTCAGGTGTGATAAAGGCTCAGTGTGAGTTAAAAGCTTCCAGCCGCTTGGAAAGGTGCTCAGGGAGTTTTCCTTCAGGAAGAGGGACAGCTTCCAGGGACAGGTTTGAAAAACAGGGCATTAGTGCTGCCCTGAACCTCCCTAGGTGCTGGGGTTTGGTTTTTCCTCTGTTGTTTCAAACTCAGTGTGTCCCACTTAGCAATCATAACCTTACATGTTAAAATCATCCCTTACTGTCATCCAAACCCTTCACCAGAAGGGTTGTATGCAAGAGGATCAAAAGCATTCTTACAGAAAAACATTTTTATACAACTGAACCAGAAAGATAATCCTGTTCAAGAATTGGTTGGGATGAAATTCAGAATATTCAACACCTTTCAGAATGGGCTTACATAACTTCCCATCCTTTTCATCCTGATCTTTTATCCTGTGAGCATGATTTCTGGAGCAGGCTGCGTTTGATTATCAAACTGCCTCCTAAGGTGTGGGTCCAGGAGAGAGGGGAGGGGGAGGGGAAGGGAGCTGGGCCATCGGTGCGTCTGCTGAGCTGAGCTGACCTGGGAACAGCGGGGAGGCATCCCTGAGAGGGGCTTGAGAGCCCCATCTGTCAAGAGGGGACTGAGGGGTTACAAGCCCTGAGGTGTGCCCTCCCCATCTGGCAGCCGCCATCAGAATACCATCAGTCTCTGTATCAGAAGCACAGAGCCTATCAGGAGCTCCTTTTCAGAGGGTCCCATCTTGAACCTAAGCCCTTTCCTGTGGACCCTTGTATGCGACCCAGACAGTCCAGCCAGAATCCATGACATTCTCATTGTTTAAGGCCCTTTATCTACATGGGTCCCAGAGTTCCCAGAGCTCGGGTCCAGCTTTTCGTTCAGCCCAGCTCCAGCTGAGGCTACAAAGACCCAGAGCAGAGAGTATCAGATTTCAACTCAGAGTTAGGCTCAGGCCCTTAGAATCAGTGAATTCAGGACTCCAAAAAGGCCAATAGCATTTCTTGGGCAGCAGAAAAGTCTGACACTGGTGGACCAAAGGGCTGGGTTCCAAGCCCAGTGATAAGCAAGTCCTTCCTAAGCACTTTCTGTCTTATTCTTAGAGTCCAAGTTGATACACTCAGAATTTGCACAGCAGACAAGAAAATCATCAGCCTGTTAGGGTCAGCGTTTACAAGATCTGATATGATTACAGGTGGGCATTAGCTACTAAAGACTGCTTTTTAAATCTCCAAAGTGTGTTTTCTACTGGTGAGTACTTCTCTTTTCATATCAATTGCCTTTTCCCAGTGAAACCAAGGGCAACCATCAGTTAGATCCCTTAAACTATAACTTGCGTAGTAAATAATATCCTGTAACCTGCCTTCATTGATTAAGCTCGCCTTAATTGTTCTCTCAAATGCATCTCCTCCAAGCTTCATGAAACTTAGACAATATATCACAAGACTCCTTTAACCAACCCCTATAGATAACACCTCTGATGTGTGGGTCGCTATAGAATTGGTTGCTTAAGTTGTTTTCCAGGAACATGGAGCTAGTCTTGTCCAGTTCAAACTAGTAGAGACCACTGACCATTCAACCTGGCCTGTGCAAGTGTCCAGTGGATGACCTTTTGACATCAGAGGCCAAAAACTCCACCCTCAGATCATGCTAGCCACCATTTTCTGAACACACGTCCAATGAAAGAGCACAGAAGCCAGATACGCCTGCGCAGAACACCGCTTACTTCACCTTTTCTTGCCTCCAGTCATCTGTCCCCACAACTCAGACCACCCTCTTCTTTATCCCATGAATATCCCAGGCCCTCAGATTTGAGACTTGTTCTCCCATGTCGTTGCTTGGTCGCCTGGTGAATAAACCCTTTCTCCACTGCAAACCTCGGCATCTCAGCGTTTGGCTTGCGCTGGGCATTGGGCAAACGGACCCAGTTTTGGCACGCCAGAGGCTCCAATAGGCAAAACTCATAGGGAAAATCATCAGTATGGAGACTTATTCTGCTTAATATCCAAAGAGTTTAAATTCTAATTTACTCATCAGTGGCAAAAAAGCAAGGAAGTTGTGTTTAATACTTTTTATTTTTTTTATTTTTTTGCAGTTTCCCTGATTGGGATGATCCCTCTAGCATTTGTGAAATTATAAGGATAACACTTTTCTTCAGTTTTTGCCATACATCCAAATACCATAGCCACAAAATAAAAGCCATTTAAAAATTTCCCCCTTCCCTTTTTTTTCATTTTTCAAATTTACTCAAATCCCACGCAGTAAATTCAGCATTTACGTAGTTAACATTACACCTGCCAGGAAATCTTGGCTGGAATGCCAGGGGGATATGGGCCTGAAGAATTGGCTGCATTGCCTCCTCCTTTATTTTTTCTCTAGTTGGTCTAAAGCTTTACTCCTGGGAACCAATTTGCCCTCCCCCTTAGAGGAAAGAACATTACAAATGTCAACCTCTGTAGCCCACGCGAGCTCTTCTTTTGGAAGAGTTGGGCTCTGGAGGAGAGGATGAAAGCAAAGGCATCTCTGGCTGGATTTCCCCTCTCACTCTAGCCAGCAAGTAGCCAGGGCAGCTGCAAGCCTGTCCTTCTGGAGTTGAGCTCTCATTTTCAAATTCTATGGGTAACTTTTCCCTCTCACAAGAGGCAGCAGCCAAACTGCTGTTTTATGCCAGCCCTATCTCCAGAGCCATCCTTACACCAAGTGTTCAGCATCTCCTGCCCCTTCATCCTTCATTTTCCCAAACAGTCCTTTCACTGTATTTCAGAGTCAGGGTTCTTCTAGGGAAGCCCACTTCTGACTCTGCATTGGGGTCCCCCAGAACACCCACAGGTTCATTGATTCCTTAGCAGGACTCACAGGACTCAGCATATAGTTGTACTCACAGCTAAGGTTTATTACAGTGGAAGGGCACAAAGCAAAATCAGCAAAGGGAAAAGGTGCATGGGGTGAAGCCCAGAAGAAACCAGGCCCAAGCTCCCAAGAGTCCTCTCCCAGCAGACACATTTAATTCTTCCAACAATGAATTGTGATAGCAGGTATGTAATCTTGCCTACCAGGGAAGCCTGCCTGACCTCAGGGGCCCAGGGCTTTTAGTAGAGGTAGGTCACATAGGCACCCTCTGCCTAGCATGCACCAGAATTCCATACTCCCAGAAGGAAAGCAAAACCACATGGTTCCTACCAACAGTTTAGCACAGCAAGCCACCCTTTTCATTTAAGGAATGATAGAAACCTTCCCAAAATCTAGTTTTCCAGACTTATTGTCATATAATAATGTGAATAAAATAATTTTCACAGAGTGAACACATTTGTGTAACCACCACGTAAATCAAGAAAAAAAATTACCAGAATCCCCCAAAACCCCATTTGTTCCTCTTCTGGTCATTAATCCATCTCCCCAAGGGTAACCACTATTGTGACTTCTAACACCGTAATTTTTTCTGTCTGTCCTTGAACTTCATATGAATGGAATCATGTAGCATGTATGCTTTTGTGTCTCGCTTTTTTTCTTATCATGACATGTGAAATTCTCCCATGATGTTGTGCATATGTTGCTCATTTTAATTGTTGTGTAGTATTCTTTTTGTGTAAATAAACAACAATTTGTTTATCCATTCTGATGTTGATGGAAATCTGGGTTGTTTCCAGTCTTTGCTATGAACATTCTAGTGCATATCTTTGGTGAACATACGAATACAATTCTGTTGGGTACACATCTGGGAGTGGAATTGCTGAGTCACGGGGTATGAATATGTTCATTTTACTCAATGCCCCCGAACATTATTCCAAAGTAGTTCTGTTTTACACACGCACGAGCACACCCATGAGAGTTTTAGTTGTTACACATCCTTGTGAACATTTGCTATTATCTGTCCTTTTCATTTTAGCCATTCTGGTGGGTGAGGTTAGTATTATTACATCGTGGTTTTAGTTTGTATTTCCTGATGACTAATGAAATTGAGCACATTTTTAATGCTTATTTGCCACTTGGATATCGTCTTTTATGAAGGATTGGTTCAACTCTTCCCCCCACCCCCCGTTGGGTTGTTCCCCTTCCAGTTTTTACCATTTTAAAAGCAGATCAAAAAGGCAGACAAGGGAAACAGGGATGGGGAAAAACTGATTAAAGGTCGCTGCTGCATATCAGACACTGTGTAGACTTATGTCATTTACTCTGTGTGACAATCCTGCTAAATCAATATCATATCATTTTATGGATTCATTCACATTTCAAAAGAAATGAAGTGCCTACCATATTGCCCAGCACAATCCTTGGTGCTGGAGATACAATGAAGATCAAGATCAAGATGGTCCCTCCTATGGCACTTGCTGTGGGGGATAGTCAGGTAAAAGGCAGTTACAGTGCATCCTGTGGTTATAATAGAAGAAGCTCAGTGTTCTGTAGGAGAACTTAGATGGGTCCTAACTCAGACCTGGGGAAGGCAGGACTTCCTGAAGGAACTAAAAGGACCTGGCTGACCAGGCACAGGATATGGGGATGGAGGTGGTGGGTAGGGAAGATGAGAAACAAGGCCAGAGAGGTAGGTAGACAGCAGACCCTGGGGAGCCTGGTAAGAAGTTTAGACTTATCCTGAGATTGGTAGGAAGGTTTTCATTGGTGGGTTGACAACATGAGATGTCCCAGTTCTGAAGAAGACTTGGCTAGAAGTGAGGTCACCTATGACCATGATCCAGAGCAGCAGGAACAGCAACCTGAATGGGAAATTATCAGGGGAAAGAAAGAAATGGAAGAGTTAAAGAAATCAGTGTAGGAACCAGCAGGACTCGGTGATTGATGTGCTGTTAGAGAAATCCAGCATGGCTCTCAGGATTTGTCTCGGGCAGCACTGATGTTACACTGCCACCATCGACTCAGTTACCCACAAGAGAGAACTGAAGTTCACAGAAGCAACTTGTCCAAAGTCAATCAGATCACAAATGGTACAGCTGGGACTCAAACCCATCCCTGTTTGACAACTTCCTAATTCTATTGATTTCAGAATTTTCCTATTCAAGATTGTCTGGAACAGGAGTGCACATGCACAGAGGAAAGGCCATGTGAGGATTCAGCAAGAAGGTGGCCATCTGCAAGCCAAGGAGAGAGACCTCAGACAGAAGCAAACTGCTCTCTGTGATCTAGGACTGTGAGAAAGAACCAAGATGGCGGAGTAGAAGGACGTGCTCTCACTCCCTCTTGCAAGAACACCAGAATCGCAACTAGCTGCTGGACAATCATCGACAGGAAGACACTGGAACTCACCAAAAAAGACACCCCACATCCAAAGACAAAGAAGCCACAATGAGATGGTAGGAGGGGCTCAATCACAATAAAATCAAATCCCATAACTCCTGGGTGGGTGACTCACAAGCTGGAGAACACTTAAACCACAGAAGGCCACCCACTGGAGTGAAGGTTCTGAGCCCCACATCAGGTTCCCAACCTGGGCGTCTGGCAATGGGAGGAGGAATTCCTAGAGAATCAGACTTTGAAGGCCAGTGGGATTTGATTGCAGGACTTCGACAGGACTGGGAGAAACAGAGACTCCACTCTTGGAGGGCACACACAAAGTAGTGTGCGCATCAGGACCCAGGGGAAGGAGCAGTGACCCCAGGGGAGACTGAACCAGACCTACCTGCTAGTGTTGGAGGGTCTCCTGCAGAGACGGGGGGTGGCTGTGGCTCACTGTGGGGACAAGGACACTGGCAGCAGAAGTTTTGGGAAGTAATCCTTGGCGTGAGCCCTCACAGAGTCCGCCACTGGCCCCATCAAAGAGCCCAGGTAGGCTCCAGTATTGGGGTGCCTCAGGCCAAACAACCAACAGAGAGGGAACCCAGCCTCACCCATCAGCAGTCAAGTGGATTCAAGTTTTATGGAGCTCTGCCCACCAGAACAACATCAGCTCTACCCACCACCAGTCCCTCCCATCAAGAAACTTCCACAAGCCCCTTACATAGCCTCATCCACCAGAGGGCAGACAGCAGAAGCAGGAAGAACTACAATCCTGCAGCCTGTGGAACAAAAACCACATTCACAGAAAGACAGACAAGATGAAAAGGCAGAAGGCTATGTACCAGATAAAGGAACAAGATAAAACCCCAGAAAAACAACTAAATGAAACGGAGATAGGCAATCTTCCAGAAAGAGAATTCAGAATAATGATAGTGAAGATGATCCAGGACCTCGGAAAAAGAATGGAAGCAAAGATCGAGAAGATGCAATAAATGTTTAAGTAAGATATAGAAGAATTAAAGAACAAACAGAGATGAACAATACAATAACTGAAATGAAAAATACACTAGAAGGAATCAATAGCAGAAAAACTGAGGCAGAAGAACGGATAAGTGAGTTGGAAGACAGAATGGTGGAATTCACTGCCGGGGAAAAGAAGAAAGAAAAAAGAATGAAAAGAAATGAAGACAGCCTAAGAGACCTCTGGGACAACATTAAACACAACAACTTTCGCATTATAGGGGTCCCAGAAGGAGAAGAGAGAGAGAAAGGACCAGAGAAAATATTTGAAGAGATTATAGTCGAAAATTGCCTAACATGGGAAAGGAAATAGCCACCCAAGTCCAGGAAGCACAGAGAGTCCCATACAGGATAAACCCAAGGAGAAACATGCTGAGACACATAGTAATCAAATTAGCAAAAATTAAAGACAAAGAAAAATTATTGAAAGCAGCAAGGGGAAAATGACAAGTAACATACAAGGGAACTCCCATAAGGTTAACAGCTGGTTTCTCAGCAGAAACTCTACAAGCCAGAAGGGAGTGGCATGATAATACTTAAAGTGATGAAAGGGAGGAAACTACAACCAAGATTACTCTACCCGCCAAGGATCTCTTTCAGATTCGATGGAGAAATCAAAAGCTTGACAGACAAGCAAAAGCTAAGACAATTCAGCACCACCAAACCAGCTCTACAACAAATGCTAAAGGAACTTCTTTAAGTGGGAAACACAAGAGGAGAAAAGGACCTACAAAAGCAAACCCAAAACAGTTAAGAAAATGGTCATAGGAACATACATATCGACAATTACCTTAAACGTGAATGGATTAAATGCTCCAACCAAAAGACACAGGCTTGCTGAATGGATATAAAAACAAGACCCATATATATGCTGTCAACAAGAGACCCACTTCAGACCTAGGGACACATATAGCCTGAAAGTGAGAGAATGGAAAAAGATATTCCATGCAAATGGAAATCAAAAGAAAGCTGGAGTAGCAATACTCATATCAGATAAAATAGACTTTAAATTAAAGAATGTTACAAGAGACAAGGAAGGACACTACATAATGATCAAGGGATCACTCCAAGAAGAAGATATAACAATTATAAATATATATGCACCCAACATAGGAGCACCTCAGTACATAAGGCAACTGCTAACAGCTGTAAAAGAGGAAATCGACAGTAACAAAATAATAGTGGGGGACTTTAACACCTCACTTACACCAATAGACAGATCATCCAAAATGAAAATAAATAAGGAAACAGAAGCTTTAAATGACACAATAGACCAGATAGAATTAATTGATATTTATAGGACATGCCATCCAAAAACAGCAGATTACACTTTCTTCTCAAGTGTGCACGGAACATTCTCCAGGATAGATCACACCTTGGGTCACAAATCAAGCCACAGTAAATTTAAGAAAATTGAAATAATATCAAGCATCTTTTCTGACCACAACGCTGTGAGATTAGAAATGAATTACAGGGAAAAAAAACGTAAAAACACAAACACATGGAGGCGAAACAATACATTACTAAATAACCAAGAGATCACTGAAGAAATCAAAGAGGAAATCAAAACATACCTAGAGAGAAATGACAATGAAAACACGACGATCCAAAACCTATGGGATGCAGCAAAAGCAGTTCTAAGAGGGAAGTTTACAGCTATACAAGCCTACCTCAAGAAACAAGAAAAATCTCAAATAAACAATCTAACCTTACACCTAAAGGAACTACAGAAAGAAGAACAAACAAAACCCAAAGTTAGCAGAAGGAAAGCAATCATAAAGATCACAGCAGAAATAAATGAAATAGAAACAAAGAAAACAATAGCAAAGATCAATAAAACTAAAAGCTGGTTCTTTGAGAAGATAAATAAAATTGATAAACCATTAGCCAGACTCATCAAGAAAAAGAGGGAGAGGACTCAAATCAATAAAATTAGAAATGAAAAAGGAAAGTGAGAGAGTGGCATGGACATATATACACTACTAAACGTAAAATAGATAGCTAGTGGGAAGCAGCTGCAAAGCACAGGGAGAACAGCTCGGTGCTTTGTGACCACCTAGAGGGGTGGATAGAGCAGGTCGGAGGGAGGGAGATGCAAGAAGGAAGAGATATGGGGACATATGTATATGTATAACTGATTCACTTTGTTATAAAGCAGAAACTAACAAACAATTGTAAAGCACTTATACTCCAATAAAGATGTTTTTAAAAAAAGTAAAAAAAAAAAGAAAAAGGAGAAGTTACAACAGACACTGCAGAAATACAAAGCATCCTAAGAGACTACTACAAGCAACTCTATGTCAATCAAATTGACAACCTGGAAGAAATGAACAAATTCTTAGAAAGGTATAACCTTCCAAGACTGAACCAGGAAGAAACAGAAAATATGAACAGACCAATCACAAGTAATGAAATTGAAACTGTGATTAAAAATCTTCCAACAAACAAAAGTCCAGGACCAGATGGCTTCACAGGTGAATTCTATCAAACATTTAGAGAAGAGCTAACACTCATCCTTCTCAAACTCTTCCAAAAAATTGCAGAGTAAGGAACACTCCCAAACTCATTCTATGAGGCCACCATCACCCTGATACCAAAACCAGACAAAGATACTACAAAAAAAGAAAATTACAGACCAATATCACTGATGAATATAGATGCAAAAATCCTCAACAAAATACTAGCAAACAGAATCCAACAACCCATTAAAAGGATCATACACCATGATCAACTGGGATTTATCCCAGGGATGCAAGGATTCTTCAATATATGCAAATCAATCAATGTGATAGACCATATTAACAAAATGAAGAATAAAAACCATATGATCATCTCAATAGATGCAGAAAAAGCTTTTGACAAAATTCAACACCCATTTATGATAAAAACTCTCCAGAAAGTGGGCATAGAAGGAACCTACCTCAACATAATAAAGGCCATATACGACAAACCCACAGCAAACATCATTCTCAATGGTGAAAAACTGAAAGCATTTCCTCTAAGATCAGGAACAAGACAAGGATGTCCACTCTCACCGCTATTATTCAACATAGTTTTGGAAGTCCTAGCCACAGCAATCAGAGAAGAAAAAGAAATAAAAGGAATACAAATTGGAAAAGAAGAAGTAAAGCTGTCACTGTTTGCATATGACATGATACTATACATGGAGAATCCTAAAGATGCCACCAGAAAACTACTAGAGCTAATCAGTGAATTTGGTAAAGTTGCAGGATACAAAATTAATGCACAGAAATCTCTTGCATTCCTATACACTAATGATGAACTATCTGAAAGAGAAATTAAGGAAACACTCCCATTTACCATTGCAACAAAAAGAATAAAATACCTAGGAATAAACCTACCTAGGGAGGCAAAAGACCTGTATACAGAAAACTAAAAGACACTGATGAAAGAAATTAAAGATGATACCAACAGATGGAGAGATATAGCATGTTCTTGGATTGGAAGAATCAATATTGTGAAAATGACTATAGTACCCAAAGCAATCTACAGATTCAATGCAATCCCTATCAAATTACCAATGGCGTTTTTTACGGAGCTAGAACAAAAAATCTTAAAATTTGTATGGGAACACAAAAGACCGTGAATAGCCAAAGCAGCCTTGAGGGAAAAAAACGGAGCTAGAAGAATCAGACTCCCTGACTTCAGACTATACTACAAAGCTACAGTAATCAAGACAATATGGTACTGGCACAAAAACAGAAACATAGATCAATGGAACAAGATAGAAAGCCCAGAGATAAACCCACGCACCTATGGTCAACTAACCTATGACAAAGGAGGCAAGGATATACAATGGAGAAAAGACAATCTCTTCAATAAGTGGTGCTGGGAAAAGTGGACAGCTACATGTAAAAGAATGAACTTAGAACACTCCCTAACACCATACACAAAAATAAACTCAAAATGGATTCGAGACCTAAATGTAAGACCGGACACTATAAAACTCTTAGAGGAAAACATAGGAAGAACACTTTTTGACATAAATCACAGCAAGATCTTTTTTGATCCACCTCCTAGAGTAATGGTAATAAAAACAAAAATAAACAAATGGGACCTAATGAAACTTCAAAGCTTTTGCACAGCAAAGGAAACCATAAACAAGACGAACAGACAACCCTCGGAATGGGAGAAAATATTTGCAAACGAGTCAACGGACAAAGGATTAATCTCCAAAATATATAAACAGCTCATGCAGCTCAATATTAAAAAAAACAAACAATCCAATCCAAAAATGGGCAGAAGACCTAAATAGACATTTCTCCAAAGAAGACATACAGATGGCCAAGAAACACATGAAAAGCTGCTCAACATCACTAATTATTAGAGAAATGCACATCAAAACTACAGTGAGGTATCACCTCACATCAGTTAGAATGGGCATCATCAGAAAATCTAAAAACAACAAATGCTGGAGAGGATGTGGAGAAAAGGGAACCCTCTTGCACTCTTGTTGGGAATGTAAATTGATACAGCCACTATGGAGAACAGTATGGAGGTTCCTTAAAAAACTAAAAATAGAATTACCATGTGATCCAGCAATCCCACTACTGGGCATATACCCAGAGAAAACCATAATTTCAAAAGACACGTGCACCCCAATGTTCATTGCAGCACTATTTACAATAGCCAGGTCATGGTAGTAACCTAAATGCCCATCGACAGACGAATGGATAAAGAAGTTGTGGTACATATGTACAATAGAATATTACTCAGTCATAAAAAGGAACGAAATTGGGTCATTTGTAGAGATGTGGATGGATCTAGAGACTGTTATACAGAGTGAAGTAAATAAGAAAGAGAAAAACAAATATCGTATATTAACACATATATGTGGAACTTAGAAAAATGTACAGATGAACCGGTTTGCAGGGCAGAAATTGAGACACAGATGTAGAGAACAAACATATGGACACCAAGGGGGGAAAGCAGCAGGGGAGTGGGGGTGGTGGTGTGATGAATTGGGCGATTGGGATTGACAGGTATACACTGATGTGTATAAAATTGATGACTAATAAGGACCTGCTGTATAAAAAATTAAATTAAATTTAATTTAATAAAAAAAAGGTTGTCTGGACAACAGCCATGAACAGCTTTGGCCAAAGCACACATTTCCATTGAAAGAAATATTAAGAACCTCTCCCACCCAATCCCCTGATGCAGAGAGCTAGTCGCTATCCCAAAAGTCAGCCTGGGTCATGAAAGTATCACTAACCTGGGTTGGGAGACCTGAGTTCAAGTTCTGGTCCTGCCACACCCCCTACCTTCTCTGGGCCACAGTTTCCCAATCTAAGAATTAATGGGCTGGGCCAGTTGACCTCTAACAGCCATCTCAGTATCGTCTTCTAAGATTCTACATGTCTGGGGAGCAGGGAATGTGCTTAAACATGTAGGATTATAGGCTAGAGGCATTCTAGAGACTATTTAGTTTGACTTCCTAAATGATATGTTATCTTCCTCTAATGGGTTCCCAGCTGTGACCCATGTAAGTTGGGGCATGCACAGACCCGTGGCACATTGATGAAGCCAGAATTTGTGAGTGGAGCTGCAGAGAGGAATCTTTGAACAATCTCTAGGAATCAGTGTGTAATGAGGATTGAGAGCTGCTGTTCTAGAGGATGCTGGGAAATCACCAAGGTATGTGTCACCCACAGGAAGCCAGTGGGAAGGTCGGGGGCCTCCACAGAAGAGAAATCAGCCCTGTGAAGAGTCAGGCATTCAAGATCAGGGAGGGAAGTGAATGTACGGCTGAGAGTTAATCCTGACTCAGCTCTAAAATGTGTTCCTGGTGCCACAGAAAAAGATTACATAGGGAAAATGAAGCAAGGGTTCAAGCCCTTGAAGACTTAAATACATGACATGACACTGTAAAACTCCTAGAAGAGAATATAGGCAAAACATTCTCTGACATAATTCGTACCAATGTCTTCTTAAATCAGTCTCCCAAGGCAATAGAAATAAAAGTAAAACTAAACAAATGAAACCTAATAAATCTTACAAGCTTTTGTACAGCAAAGGAAACCATAAACAAAAGGAAAAGACAACATATGGACTGGGAGAAAATATTTGCAAATGATACAACCAACAAGGGCTTAATTTCCAAAATATACAAACTGCTCATACAACTCAAAAACAAAAAACAAACAACCTAATTGAAAAATGAGAAGACCTAAATGGACATTTCTCCAAAGAAGAAGGCATTCAGATGGCTAACACGCTCATGAAAAGATGCTCAACATGTCTAATTATTAGAGAAATGCAAATCAAAACTACAATGAGGTACCACCTTATACCGGTCAGAATGGCCATTATTAAAAAATCTACAAATAACAAATGCTGGAGAGGGTGTGGAGAAAAGGGAACCCTCCTACACTGTTGGTGGGAATGTAAATTGGTGCAGCCACAATGGAGAACAGTATGGAGGTTCCTCAAAAAACTAAAAATAAAGTTGCCATATGATCCAGCAATCCCACTCCTGGGCATATATCCAGACAAAACCATAATTCAAAAAGAGTCATGTGCCAAAATGTTCATTGCAGCTCTATTTACAATAGCCAAGACGTGGAAGCAACTTAAGTGTCCATCAACAGATGAATGGATAAAGAAGATGTGGCACATATATACAATGGAATATTACTCAGCCATAAAAAGGAACGAAACAGTTATTTGTAGTGAGGTGGATGGACCTAGAGACTGTCATACAGAGTGAAGTAAGTCAGAAAGAGAAAAACAAATACTGTATGCTAACACATGTATATGGAATCTGAAAAAAGAAAAAAAAAAAGATGGTCAGAGGAGCCTGCGGGCAAGACGGGAATAAAGATGCAGACCTACTAGAGAATGGACTTGAGGATACGGGGAGGGGGAAGGGTAAGCTGGGACAAAGTGAGAGAGTGGCATGGACATATATACACTACCAAATGTAAAATAGATAGCTAGTGGGAAGCAGCCGCATAGCACAGGGAGATCAGCTCGGTGCTTTTTGACCACCTAGAGGGGTGGGATAGGGAGGGTGGGAGGGAGGGAGATGCAAGAGGGAAGAGATATGAGGACATATGTATATGTATAACTGATTCACTTTGTTATAAAGCAGAAACTAACACACCATTGTAAAGCAATTATACTCTAATAAAGATGTTAAAAAAAAAACGAAAAGAAAAGAAAAAAGATACGTGCACCCCTATGTTCATAGCAGCACTGTTCACAATAGCCAAGACATGGAAACAACCTAAATGTCCATCAATAGATGAATGGAGCAATCCCACTACTGGGCATATACCCTGAGAAAACCAGAATTCAAAAAGAGTCATGTACCAAAATGTTCATTGCAGCTCTATTTACAATAGCCAGGACATGGAAGCAACCTAAATGTCCATCATCGGAGGAATGGATAAAGAAGATGTGGCACATATATACAATGGAATATTACTCAGCCATAAAAAGAAATGAAATGGAGTTATTTGTAGTGAGGTGGATGGACCTAGAGTCTGTCATACAGAGTGAAGTAAGTCAGAAAGAGAAAAACAAATACTGTATGCTAACACATGTATATGGAATCTAAAAAAAGAAAAAAAAAAAGATGGTCAGAGGAGCCTGCGGGCAAGACGGGAATAAAGATGCAGACCTACTAGAGAATGGACTTGAGGATACGGGGAGGGGGAAGGGTAAGCTGGGACAAAGTGAGAGAGTGGCATGGACATATATACACTACCAAACATAAAATAGATAGCTAGTGGGAAGCAACCACACAGCACAGGGAGATCAGCTCTGTGCTTTGTGACCACCTAGAGGGGTGGGATAGGGAGGGTGGGAGGGAGGGAGATGCAAGAGGGAAGAGATATGGGAACATAAGTATATGTATAACTGATTCACTTTGTTATAAAGCAAAAACTAACACACTGTTGTAAAGCAATTATACTCCAATAAAGATGTTAAAAAAAATAGATGAATGGATAACGAAGATGTGGTACATATATACAATGGAATACTACTCAGTCATAAAAAAGAATGAAATAATGCCATTTGCAGCAACATGGATGCAAAAGAGAATGAAATAATGCCATTTGCAGCAACATGGACGCAACTAAAGATTATCATACTAAGTGAAGTCAGAAAGACAAATACCATATGATATCACTTATATGTGGAATCTAAAATATGACACAAATGAACCTATCTACAAAACAGAAACAGACTCACAGACATAGAGAACAGACTTGTGGTTGCCAAGAGGGAGGGAGGGAGAGGGTTGCATTGGGAGTTTGGGGTTAGCAGATGCAAACTCTTATATATGGGATGGATAAACAACAAGGTCCTGCTGTATAGCACAGGGAACTATATTCAATATCCTGTGATAAACAATAATGGAAAAGAATATAAAAAGAATGTATATATGTATATAACTGAATCACTTTGCTGTACAGCAGAAATTAACACAACATTGTAAATCCACTTCAATAAAGTAAAATTTTTTTAAAAAAGAATTCAAGCCTTTCCCCCGGTTGCTCCTCTCCTTCAGTCCCTTCAGAGCACCTTCCCAGCTCTCTGCTCCCGCGGCATCAGCGTGAGTATTGTTGCCTTCATCAGGCTCAGAGGGTGAAGGGACCTGCTACAATCCCACAAGAGAAGAAGACAGAAAATACCCTGAGTTGTTCAGAGTAAAGCAAGATTATGTCTGGTCAAGGGATGGGGGGAGACTTTGTGAAAGCAGCACCTTAAGTTTCATCAGTAAGAATCTGTCAACAAACATGTATGCATATCCACTCTGCCAGGCTCCATACCTCCCCTGAGATGCAAACAGGAAGGATGCAGACTTGGACCATTACCCTCCAGATCAGAGGAGGTGACAGACAAGAAACATGCAATAACAGTGTAGTGTGAGAGGCTCTGGAAGCCCAGAGGAGAGCTATTAAAGCTCAAGCCAGGCATTCCAGGAAGGCTTCCTGGAGGAGCTGGCAGTTGAGCTGACTTTTGAAGGACAGGTTTGAATTATCCAAGTAGAAAGGGGTGTGTGTATGTGTAAGGGAGGTATTGATGCCATTAAAGTGTTTTGTATGGTCCAAAGCCCTTATCCATCCATTATTTTATTCAGTGTTGATATGATACTGGTTGGGAAATTCACAGATGAGAGTTTTTTTGGACCTCCTGACCCTCGAGGGACTAGGATGGGGGGCTACCCTCATCATTACAGTAGGAGAATCAGAGGCCCTCACTTGACAAATACACTGATTATGGAAGGAATCTTCTCTGGTGCTGGGACTCTATCCATGATCCCCCTCAGTCTCTCTAGTAACATGTGAAATGGGTGGAATTTTCTCTACTTTATCAAGGAAGAAACCAAGGCTTAGAGAGGCTGACTTTTTCCATCGACACTTGTGTACTTAATGACTAAGCAAGAGCTCAGCATCTTTAAACACTTTCTGGATTAAGGTGAAGACTACATTAACAAATAGTCCTCCTGAAGCAGTGTTTTCTTTTACCGCATCTGCCTGCTATACACAGGAGGAATTATGATGATGCTGATGATGTACCTCACCCACTCCCTGTTTAATCCTGGTTTTTCAGCTATCATAACCCAGCAATATTAACGACGATGAGATTGTTTTAGTTTGGCTATGGATAATTAAAATCATGCCATTTTTGTGAGCTTCTCCCATGATTACTTAACTCGTGTCACAGCAGAGCTGATGATGTCCAGGGCTTAAGCACAATGTCAGCTTGATCCTTCTAGTTGTATTTCAAACAGTGATGCAGAGAGGTGGGTACAGAACTTTGCCAGAGCGCCCTAAGATTTCCAGGGAGTGCTAGTAGATTCCAACACATACAGTAGCTCCCAGGTATAGGTGTCTATGTGTTCAAGATAATTTATTACCAGTGAATCACAGTAGAATGTGGAGATTGTGAAGGACATGTTGTAGTTCAGAATATTGTTTTGATAATCAGCTTTTTAAAAACTTAGATAGATTTAAAAGTTCCCTTGTAACTAAAATAGAGGTTGCTCTACTATGAGGAGAAAAACCATAGCCGCAAATTTTAGATGAATAGGAAAACTACCATTTAATTCTGGAGAGGGGAGGGAGACTTTATTTATTTATTTATTTATTTTTTAGAAATTAATGTGTAATTTACATACAGTGCAATACACCCTTCTTAGTAAACATTTCCCCAAGTTTTGACAAATGCCTACAGCCACATAACCACCACCACAATGCAGGTATAGAACAGTTCCGTCACCCCTCAGATTTTCTCCTGGCTCTTTATAGCCAAGCCCTCCCACCACTCTTAGTCCCTGACAACCACTGATCTGTTTTCTCTCCCTATAGTTTTTGTGTGTGTGTGTGGTTCTTTTTTTTTTTTTAACATCTTTATTGGATTATAATTGCTTTACCATGTTGTGTTAGTTTCTTCTGTACAACAAAGTGAATCAGCTATATGTATACATTTATCCCCTCCCTCTTGAGCCTCCCTCCCACCCTCACCTTCCCACCCCTCTAGGTCATCACAAAGCACGGAGCTGATCTCCTTGTGCTATGCAGCAGCTCCCTATAGTTTTGCCTTTTCTGCTATTCATCATAATGGGATTACACAGATGTAGCTTTTGAGAGACTTTTCACTGCATACTTTTTCATATCTCGTTAATTTTGTACCATGTGTGTATATTACCTATTCAAAAAATAGATACTATTTTTGGAAGGTAAGAATCATATTCTAAATAATCCATGTTAAAGAGGAAAGCCAATGAAAATTATAAAATACTTAGGGCTGAATAATATAAAAGTATTAATGAAAGCATTAATTAAATGGGTTTTTATATTATCACACACAATGGAAATAATCAAAACACTTGGATGCAACAAAAGTGATACCTGGAGGAAAATTCATAACCTTAAGTGCACTCATTAGAAAACAAAAAAAAATTTTTTTTTAATATTTATTTTATTTATTTATTTATTTTGGCTGCATCGCATCTAGGTGGAGCACATGGGACCTTCACTGTGGCATGAGGGATCTTTTCGTTGTGGCGCGCAGGCTTCTTTCTAGCTGTGGTGCTCGGGCTCCAGAGCTCTAGAGCACGCGGTTTTAGTTGCTCCGCGGCATGTGGGATCTTAGTTCCCCCACCAGGGATCGAACCTGCATCCCCTGCATTGGAAGGAAGATTTTTAACCACTGGACCACCAGGGAAGTCCCCCCAAAATTTTTTTAAAGAACCTAAACCTATTTTAAGAGCCAGAGGGGAAAAAAAGGTAAACCCAAAGAAACTAGAATATAAATAAGATAATTATTGAGTAATTAATGAGTAAAGACAAAAAATAAATGGCAATAATAAAAATACATATGATTTGTATATTGATGCACAAACCAACTGAGGGTGGTGGAATGAACATTGGATTTAACACCTTTGAGCCTCAGTTTCCTCACTTCTCTGATGGAGATAGTAATACCAGCCTCTGCCCAGCAGTTGGTAGGACTTCCGCCAGTAAGGATTTATTTGGCCTTGATAGCACTTCCTTTTCCATGCGCATCGACATAAAAGACCATTACAGTGATGATTATCCTGTGCCATTAGGGAAGTTTCTCATCAAGATATTACTTCTGTGTTCCCTTACCTGAATTTCTTTCTTCTCTCCCACCTCTTAAATCTTTCCTTCCCTCCTCTGCTGTTGACCTATGCTAGCGAGGCACTTCGAAGAGGGACACTGGGGCCTCTGAGCCCTCAGTCAGGCCAGTGGGAGCTCACACCCTGGATTCTGGACCCCCTGAGATACGAGCTAAAGCCCTGTATTCGGAGGCCAGAGTTTCCAACCACAACTACCACCTTCTAGCTGTGTGGTCATAAGCTAACCTCTTAATCGCTTGAATTTTGTGTCTGTATCTATCAAACAGGATCATAATAATGCCCATACTATAGGACTGTTATGAGAATCAAATGAGATGATACATGTGAAAGTATTCTATAAATTGCAAAGTGCTATAAAAATGTCAGTTATTATGGCAATTATTGTTATTAAACTTGTTCACCAAGAGTATACCCCAAAAATACTTCCTCCGTTCAAATATGACTTCTGTGCCTGTGACAGTTGGATTGGAATGGTAGTTCTTCAGAAGCCAGATTAGATGTCTGGCTTCCTGGGTTGGCTGGCCAGCCACCCAACAATACTTCAGTGGATTTCCCAGCTTTTCAGGTATGTGGTTAAAGAGACTGCAATGGAAACTTTAGGGAAAGGGTTAAGGTAGAGAAAAGAAGGAGGAATTTTGTTGCTGTTGTCGTGAAGAAAGTTAATTACTCTCACCTTTATTTCCTAGGTTCTCAGATAGCCTGAACACAGGAGCTTTTACTGAAAGGTTAACAACTCATATATAATTCTTTTTTGTTAATTTTTAAAGCTTTTTTCTTTTTTTACACAACATAGTGATTTGATATTTTTATACATTACAAAATAATCGCCATGATAAATCTAGTAGTTACCATCTCTCACCATGCAAAGTTACTACGATATTATTGACTATATTCCCTGTGCTGTACGTTACACCCCTGTGGCTTATTTATTTTATAACTGGAAGGTTGTATCTCTTAAGCTCTCTCACCTATTTTATTCATCTCCCCCAACCCTCCAATACATAATTCTTTTTCTAAAGCTTCTATAGGTTAGATTGCAGTGCTGTTCAATAGAATTGTAATGCAAGCCACAAAGGAAAGCCATACATGGAATTTAAAGTTTTCCAGTAGCCATATTAAAAAAGAAACAAATGTGATTGATTTTAATAATATTTTATTTAACCCAGTGTATCCAAACTATTACTGGTTGAACATCACTGGTTGAACAATATAAAAAAATTAGTAGTGAGATATTTTACAGTCTTCTTTCACACTAATCCTTCAAAATTTGAGATTCATTTATAGCCTATCTATTTGGACCTGCCACATTTCAAGTGCTCAGTAATCACATGTGACTTGTGGCTGTAATATTGGACAGTGAGGACTAGAGCTTAGTTAGGCTTGAGGAAAGTAGCCTCACTTCTGAAGGGTAGAAAATATAGTGGGAATCTAAAAAGTTTCTTGTAGAGCACAGTCAGGGGAGAAAAACGCATACCAGATTTGGGTTCATTCAGTCATTCATTTATCAAGTATTTATTTATCTAGCACTTACTTTGTACCAAGCACTGTGGTCTTGGCTCTGCAGCCGATTCACTCAATGACTGTGGGCAAATCATTTCTCTTCTCAGGGCCTCAGACTCCCTGTTCCACCTTTGAGAAAATTAAGATACCCATATAGGAAGGAGAGAAATGTTTGTACCAGCTGGAGGAAAATGCATCTGGAACTCATTAGCTTACTTGGTGGAGTTTTGAAAGGCCATCAGTACCAGTCACTTTCATTGATTGTTTGATGGACCTCTCACAATCCCTTTATTATTAATGTCAAAACTTAATCGACCCCATAGGAATTTATGGGAGGACTTAATCATATAACTCTTATCCATGGAAATGGTGATTTGTCATGTTGATGGTGTCACCCAGGGCCCTGAATTCTTCACCAGTGTCTTATGGACCACACTTTTAAGGAGGTTCTAAAGAAGAACTAATAAAAACAAATCATAAATTCCTTTGTGACACCAAGTGCTTTAGAAATGCTAAGCAGAACGTATCTTGGGGGTGTTGCAAGTAGAACGTCTGTCGGTTCTCAGAACCGTCATCAAGGCTTGGAAATTAAGTCACATTCATTAGCTTGTAGGTGGCTATGACTTAGAATGACTGTAGCTTAAATAGAAAAAGGAAATAGAGCTACACTTTGAGGTAACAGGGTGGCATCAGCCAAACAGCTGGGCTATCAGGTGAAATCAGTTTTCAACTTCCGTGTTGGGAGAATGATTCTTACACGTATTTAGAAGGAGAGAGAATGACTCAGAAAATAGAAGTGTCGGAAACTTATTAAGGAGATAATGATCAGAAAATTAGATATTATCACTTGTGGTTGCAGCCCAAGCCAGCATTGGTAATCAGGAAGCATGGAGACAGGCAGGCATCACAGGGCTAACACAAGTTCAGGTGGTAAGCATGGAAAAATAATACCTGACATTGGTACCTGGCCTTTTAACTTTACAAAGTGCTTTCACAACATTGTCTCATTGGAGCATCACCACAGCTCTTCCTGGTAAGTTGAGGAGACAGAGGCCCACGGTGAATGGCAAAGACGTCTCTAAGAGTGATGGGTTTTTGTTCTGTTTTTGTTTATGATCACTACATCTTCCTAAGCTTCCCCAGAACAGAAAAGTGGCCTTGATGCCTTATACAACTTGGGACATGTGGGGAGTTTCTTAGAAGACTGTATGTCTAGAGAGATCCCAGCAGTTAAGCAGACTTTCAGCTAACTGAAGAGAACTGAAGCATAGAAGGCGGTCGTCCTCTGTTCTCTCATAAATGTGTTGACTTTTCACTTTGGATTGGATGGAAGGAAGGACAATAGCTGTTCTCAACTACTCTATTTCCAGTGGTGTCAGCCACAAAAGATGTAGGATCATTGCTAAGAAACACTTCCCTAGAACTGAACATAATGGACTTTATTAGAAAGGAAAAAATATTCTAGATCCCATCTTATATATAACAACCCCTTCTCTTTCCAACGTACTTTATAATTTATGAAACTTTTTCAGACATATCTCAACCAATTCATACGTGTAGCGATTCCACAAGTAGAGAAAGTTATTACTTCTTGCATACAGTGCTCTGTTGAGTTAATGAATAAATGAATCTCCATCTTACATATGAGAAAATTGAGGTCCAAAGAGTGGGGGACCCAAGACTGAATCCTTTTGAATTTTCTGAGTTCAAGTCTGATCATGTTCCTCTATGAGTTCTCCCTTGAGATCTGGTTTCAGAACCTGCACCATGACAAATCACTGGGGGAAACAGTCAGATTTTCCATGATGTAAGAATGTGGGGGCATCTCAGGCTTCTCCAGTCATTCCTGATCATTATTCACTGTCTCTGGAAGAGCAGTAAAAAGGTCAAATTGGCATGCTGTTTCCCAAACAGCCCAAGGCAGAGTGAAGATGGCAGTAAACAGAAACCAAATTTCTAATCATCTCATCAAAAACCAAAACAGAGGAATTAATCCATGGGCCATCAATCACAAGTGTAAAATAATGCCAGCTTGGCAAAGAAAGTGGGGAAAATACACACACACACACACACACACACATACATTTAACCCCACGCCCCCACCCCAAGCAGCACCTGACACTGAAATCCCAGTTTATGGGACAGATGTCTCAACAAGGAACACTGTGCTTATTTATTCTCCAGGAATTTCAAAAGTGAAGAGAGAAATCTTAAAAGAAGTTGAGAACTCCATGTGTTTATCAGTAGACCTCAAGGAGGAACGATGGTCGGTGGTGAGGGAAAGGATGTGATTTCTATAAATCCAGAGGTTTTTGGAGAAATTATTTCTTTCAGGAAGGATTCAGGCACTACAGGACAACTCTGCCCAAAAGGGCAAGCATCTTCTTCTCAGGAACTTTCTAGAATTCAAGTCTCCACACTGAAAGGGCCCTTAAATTGACCATCTAGTGTAACCCCCTTGACCCCAGCTGGTCTGCCAACTGTCTCCAAAACATTTCTGTCACAGTCATTGAGCCTCCACTTGTCCTTCAGTGGTGGACAAATCCAGCATCCTTTGAAGTACTGTTTCTCTTGATCTGAGTTCTGGAAATTATTGCCTTTATGTTGAGCCAAACCTGCCACCCAGGTACTTCTACATTAGAGCTCATTCCAAACAAAGCTAATCCCTCTTCAACGTGACAGCCCATCAGCTACTGAATACCTTAATCATGATGCTTCTGTCTCATTCAGCCAAACATCTCTACACCAAGTATCTCCAGTCAGAGGGTAGTCCCTGAAAACATTCCAAGAAGAATTGGATTTACAGACCCATTATCATCATGGCCATCCTCCTGACCAAATTTCAGAATTGAGCTGGACTCCAGAGATAGTCTGAACTGCAGAGGGCACTTCCTCTCGGACGGTTACCCAACGCCTACCTCTGACCTCAGAAAAATGCCCACTGAGAAGGGAGGGAGTGCAGGATGGAAGGGTGGTCTCTGAGCTCAGGGAGCTTTAGAGCTTTAGAACTGGTAGGGTCCACATCCTGGGACTGTTCTGGGTTGTCATGGCAACAGGCAGCACTGTGTCAATACCTCAGCGCTCTAGCCATCAGGGCCTGGCCCTGGCCTGTGCCTGTGGCTGTGGACCCAGCAGAGGGCAAGGGGCTGAGCTCTCAAGAGGGTCCCTCAGGGCAAGCTGGCTCTCCCTCCTACAGCTCAGGCCACAGCCCCATCAGGCCCACTCTTGCCCAGGCAAAGTAGTTGTAATTTAATTTATACTCTGCTAGCAGCACGGCCTGCCCATCCTGGGCCTTGAGTCTCTCGAACACAGGTTCTATAATCTCAAGAGAGAAAACATGCCCAGTAAATGGCCAGGGATTAAATGGGTGAGGCCATAGAGCAGGGGAAGTGAGAGGCAGTAGGGTGTCAACTATGCTTTGCCCTTTGACTTGAAGCTCCCTTCCATGGAACCTCCACAGATAAACATCACAAACTCAACCTCCTCCTTCTTGGATATGAGGAAACGGGCCCAGAGAGAGGAGAGGTGACCCCCCCCACCCCCACCCAACAACAAGGGCACACAGAGCTGCAGAGGCAGAGTCTGAGAAAGGCCCAGTACTTGCCCCCTGGAGTCTGGAGCAGCTAGTCCTGTTTTTCTAAGACCTACCTCGAAGGCTCCATAGCAGGAGGCACTTGATACAGTGCCCCCCTTTCTCCACCCAGTCCCCACAGATGGCATGCAGGCTCACAAGCACTGCGTTTTGATTTCCCACCTCGATAGCTTAAGTCTCACACTGCACATGAACTGTGGGCGGGGGCCCCGTGCTGGATCCCAGCAACGCGAGACCTCAGCCCCCTGGCCTCACTTTCCGCATGTAGCCTGGCCTGGATTAGTTAGTCACCAAGCTCTTTTCCAGCTCTAACTTTCCGTGATGGTTCTGTGGTCAGGCCAGGAATGTTTAGCTTACATTGCAGAGGGATTCCAACCACTGTTAGTAGAATTAATAAGGAATCTCTATCTATCTCTGCTTCTTTTACTGTCACAAGAGAAGGAAGGGTTTTGCAGATGTGACTGGAGGTCCTAAGGCAGCCCCGCTTTTCCCGGTGGGTGCAGGCCAGAAGCAGAGGCTCCAGCTTCCCGTGGGCGGTACTGGCACCTCCCAGGAGCCCAGTCCCCTGAGCTGTTCAGCCTCCCAGGAAGCCTTCTCCAGGCCCCTGAGACTGGTTCAAGGGCAGTCCAAGTGCTGCCACGGTGTAGGCAACATCATCACCACGCTGCCGTGTGGCTGCTTCTCCACAGTGGCGTGTTGACCCCAGCACCTGGCACCTGCCGGGTATTTGCCCCATTCCTAATGACTGACGAAACGGGCAGAGCCTCTGCGCGGACACAGGAAGGCAGGACAGGAGTGAGGTTGTGGGAGTACTGGGAATTACCCTGCTTCAGCCTGTCGTATTACTTGGGCAAGTCTCCTGCTTCCCTTTTTATACTTAAAGGAGTCTGATTAGATGAATATTTTCCAAAATGCTCCGAAAACACAGGTTTCTTTGTATTTTGCATGAAAATAAACAGTAATTTGGATGATGAGGCACACTACAGCTCCCTCTCAGAGGCCCGTGTACACATTACAATATTAACGGCTCTGAGAAGTCCCAGAGTAAAGACGTCAATTTGATTTTATTTAAACCAACTTTCTGCAAAATCTTCTGACCTCCTTCTCCTCCCTGAGGAACTGCTGTTGTGAGGCACACAGCCTGGGAGATCCTGAACTAGACAATCTCCAAGGCCTCTTGTAATATATCCCATCCAGAGATGAGGTAGCCTGATGTAGGGAAAAGACCGGGGATTTTGGAGTCAGGCAGACCTGGGTTTGAATCTCGACCCTGCCTTTTCATAGCTGTGTGGCCTTAACCAAGTTACTTAACTTTCCAGACTTGGATTTCCTCATCTGTAAGATGAGCATGATAGCACCTACTTGTTAAGGTTGTAGGTTACTGAGAGAATTCAGTGATATAACAGATATGGAGTATCTAGTACAGTGTTTCACACATAGTAGGCCCATAATAAATATCAGTTCCTTTGCCCCATTACCCCTGACACTCTTCTTCAATCTCTCACCCCCACATCCTTCAAACCCAGAGCCAGCCACTGGCAGGGCACAGAATGTAGCAGGAGGTACACCGAGTCTAAGTCCCCACATGACTCTGGCCGTGTTCTCTCAGTTTCATAGAAGGACCACACCCCAGCAGGAACGAGGCGAAGGGGCCCAGGGGGAGGTAGCAGAGAATCCTGCCCTTCTTTGCCAAGCAAGTGTGTCCTCTCTGCCTTAGGCAACCAGATGCTGTTGGTGAAAAGAGAAGACTGAAGAATGCTGTCAAACTGTTCCAGAAGAAATGCCTACTGTCATAAATGCACTACCTAAAATACCAAGCCCTACTCAAGTCCCAACTCGAAGGCAAAACCTTGGCCTGTCTGCCTGGGCAAGAAGCTGAAACAAAAACAGTGCTCTGGGTGATGGCAGCAAAAAGGGCAGCGTTCAGGATGGCTCCTAGGAGCCTTGACACCAGGACAGCCACAGCAGAATCTGCCCTTGGAGCAGAGCCACCGCTTGACAAACAAGTCAACCACCAGGTTTGTGCCTGACACAGGGCTTGATCGTGGCGGAGGAAGCCAGGAGTTTGCAGAGGAGGCAAGAATGGCCATGGGGCTTGGCTCTTCATAGGAACTGAACAGGCTGGCTGGACAAATACATTGACTCTGCAGACGGATCTTGTTTTTGTAGAGCTCCTTTCTTCCTCCCTTCCCACTGCAGGGCAGTGTTAGGAGAAAGAGTGTAGGCCTTAGAAATGGAAGTGGCTTCAAGTCTTACTCTGCCTTTGCTAGTTTCGTGACTTTGAGCCAGTTGCTTAACCCCTCTGAACCTTAATTTCCTCATGTGTAGGATGAGGACCATTATCCTTACCTCTGAGAGTAGCGGCAAAGACTAAATGAGCTAATCTAGATGTACCCTGAAGTGTGGCATGAGTAACTACGACATGGGGACAAATATTTTTTAATTCTAATAGTTATATGTTTATTTAAATACGCATTAGAAAAATAACTAACATACCAAACCATTCTATAGATATTGATTGGTAGACGGCTAAGGTAAGTATATAAGTTAAAGAAAACAAGAGAGTTGATTTAAAGAAAACTACTAAGTAGATAATGGTATAGCTGGTGTGTAGACATGGCAAAACCCATGAACGTGCTATATGAGTGACTGAGGAGTGGGAAACGGTACAGAACCCAACACAGTGGCTGGCACATGGCAGGCTTTGAAGGTCTTTTCTCCTTCTTTCTCTTCTACTCCCAAGAGATGGAGGAGAGTAGGGAAGGGAGGAGGAAAGAGGGAGGAAGCAAACCTACTTACTTATGTACCTACTTGACTTGTAAGTCTATTTCAGCCCCACCCTTCTTGTTCCAAAGTTTCCCTTTATGTAGGAATTGCCTCCTTACCTCTGTTTTCTCCCAGATGCAGCTCTTAGCTGTTCCACTAGAACATGATTTTTGCCTTAAGTCTTCTGATATAATCAGGTATTGGAAGCTCTAACCACCTATACTAAATCCTCACAGTTCAGTACGTCCTCCGGCACTTTGCAGGAGATAAACGTTTTAATGGATGTGAGAGAGAAAGAGACAGAGACAGAGAGAGCATGAGAGTTACTTATGGGAGGAGAGGGAGCAGAATTCAGGAGGGGGAGGTTGTGGGGCTACAGAGTCAGATCATGGCTCTTGAGTCTTTGGGACTCTCCTGAGTTGTCTTCCTGTTTCCTAAATGTTTTTGTTTTTGTTTTTTCTCTTGAGGAAGTGGAAATTCAGAGAGGGGAAGTGATTTGCTCAAGAAAGCAGCAACTTAAACCTGGATATCTCAATTCTTGGTCCTATTTCTTGCTTTCTGGTCTTAATGGGGACTCTGGGCTTTACAATCCTAGGAGAACCAAAGCAGTTCTTAAAAATAAGCTCTGCTGTTCAAGACAAAACAAAAGCCAAAACACTGGGACTAAATATCTCTAAAACTCATACTCTCTCAGGTCAAGGCCCGGCTTTTACATAGCACAGATGAATGGGCACTGGAGAGAGAATCCCTGCCTGGATGAAGCTTTCATCACATGGAGCTGGGGGGAGGGGCACATGACCCAAATGTCACAGGCTCTCGCTGTTCCTACTGAGATTTAGTAGGTTTTCTTAAGTAAATGTATTTGCTGTATGGCTTTAGAATAATTTCCAGAGACTTTATATGATTTTTTAATAATTTTCACTAGTTAGATGTTTGTTTTGCTTGGGGGGAGTCCATTAAGTTCCCCACACCACCAGTCACACAGTCACTTCTCTCATGGTGACTGTTTTCTCCCCTTATTTCAAGGATTTTTGGTATGTATATGTATATACGTACATATACATAAAATATATATGTATATATACATACATATATGCATATATACATATATACATGTATATATACATTAAATAAAATATATAATAAATATATATTTAAATATATATATTTTAAGACAATACACATCTATCAGAATGACCCAGATCTAGAACACTGACAACACCAAATGCTGGAGAGACTGTGGAGCAATGGCAACTCTTATTCTTTGCAAGATGTCACAGCCACTTTGGAAGACAGTTTTGCAATTTCTTACAAAACTAAACATGCTCTTACACTAAGGAACTGAAAATTTATGCCCACACAAAAACCTGCACACAGTTGTTTATATCAGCTTTCTTCATAATTACATCTTGGAACCAACCAAGATGTCCTTCAGTAGGTAAATGGATAAATAAACCGTACATGAAGACAATAGGATATCATTCGCATTAAAAAGAAACGCGCTATTAAGTCATGACAAGACATGGAGGAAATTTAAATGCATATCACTAATTTAATCCAATTACTAATCTAATTACTAATGCAACCTGAAAAGGCTAAACACTGTATGATTCCAACTACACGACACTCTGGAAATGACAAAACTATGGAGACAATAAAAAGATCAGTGGTTACCAGGGACTGGGGAGGGGTGGGATGAATAGGCAGAGCACAGAGGATTTTTAGGGCAGTGAAGCTATTCCGTGTGATACTATAATGATGGCTACATGTCATTATACATTTGTCCAAACCCACAGAGTATATAACACCAGGAGTGAGCCCTCATGTAAACTATGGACTTTCACTAATGGTGATGTGTCAATGTAAGTTCATCAGTTGTAACAAATGTACCCTCTGCTGGGGGATATTAATAGTGGGGGAGGCTATGCATGTGTGGCGGCAGAGGGTATATGAGAAATCTCTGTACCTTTCCCTCAATTTTGCTGTGAACCCAAAACTGCTCTAAAAAGACAAAGTCTTAATTTTAAAAAGACAACACATATATGACAGACACTACTAATTACAAAGCTCGTATCCATTCTCTCCATTCTTACTAACAGAACCCCAGTTTTACATGATGTGGCAATATGTCCCAGCCTCCCTTGCAGTCAGAAGGGACAGAGCCACACAAGTTCTGAGCAATGAAATGTAAGCAGAAGTAAGCTGAGGAGGGTTACCAGACAAGCTCTTTTAAGTGGTCATAATCAGCAGGCAATGCTCTTTGCCCTTTCACCTTCTTGCCTGAAACACAGGGGTTGTGCCTAGAGGTATAGCAGCTGTCTGTGAGCTTGCCGCCTGATGCAGGCCAGAATCTCAGGAAGGGGAACAGAGAGCTGGAAGGAGCCTGGGTCCTTAATAACATGGTACCAGCTCTGGACAGCCTGCCCCAGACTTCTTATTTAGTAAGAATAATAAAATCCCTTGTTTGCTTAAGTCACCATTTCTCAGGTCTCTTTTACATGCAGTCGTTGGCATTCCTAACTTAATATGTATTCGGTAAACGAATTCAATGAGGATACAGTGAAAAGTCAGTCTCTTTGTTTCCTTAACCACCAGACTCTTGGTCTCTTCCCTAGAGAAAAACCACCGTTAGCACCTTCTTTTAAATCTTTTCAGTTATTGTCTAAGCACACACAAGTATATGCAAGCATCACTGTGTGTGTGTGTCTATTTTTTTCAGTGCTCTTTTGATAATAATTTAAATCTAGAATCCTAAACCTTAAGACTTGGGGTTGTGAAACATACAAAGGTCATTTTGTTGAGATTCTCAGAGAAGGTCAGAGAATGGGCCACACTTGTTGCCCATCACTGTGTCCAAAGAGGTGTTTTGGATGAGAGTATGTAGAACGTGTGATGGTGTAGGGGCTGAAGAGAAGGTCTGACCTACTGACTGACACCAAACCCCGCATATCCAAGGTCTCCAAGTGAGTTAGTGAATAGCCAGGACTAGCACTAAGTTTCCAGTTATCTAATTAACTGCTCAAATGTCACCCAAATATAATCATTAAGGACAGAGACTCTGAGCCGGAGGAAGCCCTCCTGGCTGTTTTGCTGTGGGGCAAAGCTGAAGAGAGGCCAAGTATTTGGGGCCTGTTGGAAGCAGATAGTGGCTAGTAAATTCTTTAATTGGTCCTGTGTCGCGATTGACTTGAAATTCCATTTCCTCTCATGTTCCCTGTGCACAAGTCCTGTGAATATTGCCACCTCTCTGAGAGTCAGCCTTACTTGGACTTTCCAGGACTTCGTGCCACAGAGCAGTGAACAGAGCCATCCCAGAACTTCTAGTGTCCTGACTCTTCCAGCAGACAGGGTTCTAGCATTGTTTGCCAGTCACTCTTCCAGTTTAAAGTTAGTAACTTCCTTGCTGTGAAGGGCCATGTTATGCCAGCACAAGCTTGAGTCCTCTGTAGTTTATAGCTTTCTTTATAGATGCATGAAACTAAGATCTAAAGCTGATGCGTGGGAAATCCCCACTTGTCCTTGAGAATTGAAGAACCTTTAGTATCGGATACATTCTGTGAAGACGAAAATTGCCAATCAAACCCAGCCAAGAACCAATAATTCAAACCGTAAAATAATTCACTCATAAGTCACCTAGTGCCAAATCCACGTTTATTTCCCTCATCCAGTATACAACAAGATCAAAACAGGAT
This sequence comes from Balaenoptera physalus, assembly GCF_965194825.1. Classification (NCBI taxonomy): domain Eukaryota; kingdom Metazoa; phylum Chordata; class Mammalia; order Artiodactyla; family Balaenopteridae; genus Balaenoptera; species Balaenoptera physalus. The sequence goes on from NC_138898.1 coordinate 29,497,874, forward strand.
GGAAAGTGCACCCATTGCACTCATTCAGAGCAGGCTTGTTTGAAAAGGTGTGGACAAACTTGATAACTAAGCACGATGGTTGGCTGGGAAAGGCGGGCAGCTTACAGAGAAGAGTTGATCATGTGTGATCAAGCCTCTTCCCTGCCTTTTCCCTGCTAAGAATGCCCTTTCCTCCAATTTTTGTTTGTTCATATCTACCTTTTAAGGAGTGGCTCAAATGTCTCTTCCATGAATCTCTCCTGGAGCCCTTTTCACTGTGATTGTTCCCTTCTCACAGCAGGTAAGCCTGCAAAACGCTGCTGCGCGGTATTGTCAGGTTTTCTCTTCCCACCTCCTCTGTTAGACTGTCAACTCTTTAGAGTCAGGGATTCTATTTTATTAATACTTTTTATAGAAAAATAAAAATTTTCTTGTTACATAATTTTACTTTCTTGTTAATAATTTATGCATATTCATTCTAGATAGCAGACAATACAGCAAAGCAAAATCAGGGAATACAAATCATTTGCATTTTGTTGTACAACATTCTAAGCTTTTAAAATTCCTACATTTAATAACAAAAAAGCAGACTCAGAGATATAGAGAGTAAACTAGTGGATACCAGTGGGGAGAGAGAAGGGGGAGGGGCAATATAGAGACAGGGGATTAAGAGGTACAAACTATTAGGTATGAAATAAACTATAAGAATATACTGTACAACACAGGGAATATAGCCAATATTTTATATTAACTATAAATGGAGTATAACCTGTAAAAATTGTGAATCACTATATTGTACACCTGTAACTTATATAATATTGTAAATCAGCTACACTTCGATTAAAAAAATTCCTACATTTAAAAGTCTTACCTTTATAGGTGTATCAAAATTGGATTACCCTATAAATAAAGTTTTAAAATCTTCTTTTATGTTACTCTATATCATTAACATCAGTGAATATGACTTTTTTTTAATGGAAATATGTTGTTTTTCTGACTTTTTAAAAATGGAAATATGTTGTTTTTCTAATTATAAAAATATGTGATATGATTTATAAAAATTGAAAGAATACAGAATTGCATACAGCATCAAGATTATCTTTTTTTTAAACATCTTTATTGGAGTATAATTGCTTTACATTGTTGTGTTACTTGCTGCTGTATAACAAAGTGAATCAGCTATACATATACATATATCCCCATATCCCCTCCCTCTTGCGTCTCCCTCCCACCCTCCCTATCCCATCCCTCTAGGTGGTCACAAAGCACCAAGCTGATCTCCCTGTGCTATGCGGCTGCTTCCCACTAGCTATCTACTTTACATTTAATACTGTATATATGTCAATGCCACTCTCACTTTGTCCCAACTTACCCTTCCCCCTCCCCGTGTCCTCAAGTTCATTCTCTACATCTGCATCTTTATTCCTGTCCTGCCCCTAGGTTCATCAGAACCATTTTTTTTTTGATTCCATATATATGTGTTAGCATACAGTATTTGTTTTTCTCTTTCTGACTTACTTCACTCTGTATGACAGACTCTAGGTCCATCCACCTCACTACAAATAACTCAATTTCATCTCTTTTTATGGCTGAGTAATATTCCATTGTATATATGTGCCACACAAGATTATCTTTTAATCACACCACATAGACCACTATTTACATTCTCGTATGTAGCCTTCTATATATTAGACATACTAGATTTTCTTCTGAGAGCAAGTGTATGTATATGTATCACACTTATATATATTAATAGTTATTTAAATATGTTCATTCATACATACTTTTTTTTTAAACATCTTTTTTTTGACATCTTTCAGTGTCAAATTCTTATGTATCTACATCATCCCTTTTAATATCTGCATAATGTATGGATCTGCCACAAATTAATAAATTTCCTATTATTGAACATTTACATTTTTTCCAAAATATGTCCTTTTATTAACTAATTTATGGATCATTGTGTTATATGCACTTGTATATGTATACTTTTAAAGCTTTTGGTACAAATTGCCCTCCATGAAATGTGTTTATATTTGAATTTTCCAAAATGTCTAAAGAGAGCCTTGCACATGGTGGACATAATAAATGTGAGGTGGATGAATGCATGGAATATAGAAAAATATTTGCCCCTCCCTCTAATCTTTCTTCTTTTCTTTCGAGACCTCAGTGGAAGATCTGTTGATTCTTCAGGCACCATGGGAAGGGCCCAGGTTAGAGGCAGAGCCTGTGTAAACTAACCACCTCAATTCTCTTAGCACTTTGGAGGCTGGGGAAATGGGCCCTGAGAGGGGGCGTCTGGTTCTGAGCCTGCTTGTGGGTGAGCAGCAGGGCTGGGGCCAGAGAGAGCCCCCTAAAGCTAGGGACTCCCAGCCCAACCCATGCCTTCCCCACTTCACTCCCCTGGACAGCCCTTCACCTCTTCCCAAACCTTTAGATTCTGAGTAAATCACATTTATAGTCAAGTCACTTACTTTATGTCAGGTGGCAAAAATAAAGCGAAACACTGTACATACAAGTTACTCTAAAGCATCCAGCACATGAGTGAGCTTAAACGTCATTTTTTCCATTTATTGTTGTTATTATTTTTTTAACATCTTTACTGGAGTATAATTGCTTTACATTGTTGTGTTAGTTGCTGCTGTATAACAAAGTGAGTCAGCTATATGTATACATATATCCCCATATCTCCTCCCTCTTGTGCCTCCCTCCCAACCTCCTTATCCCACCCCTCTAGGTGGTCACAAAGCACCAAGCTGACCTCCCTGTGCTATGCGGCTGCTTCCCACTAGCTATCTATTCTACATTTGGTAGTGTATATATGTCAATGCCACTCTCTCACTTTGTCCCAGCTTACCCTTCCCCCTCCCCGTGTCCTCAAATCCATTCTCTACGTCTGTGTCTTTATTCCTGTCCTGCCCCTAGGTTCTTAAGAACCTTTCTTTTTAGATTCCATATATATGTGTTGGCATACAGCATTTGTTTTTCTCTTTCTGACTTACTTCACTCTGTATGACAGACTCTAGGTCCATCCACCTCACTACAAATAACTCAATTTCATCTCTTTTTATGGCTGAGTAATATTCCATTGTATATATGTGCCACATCTTCTTTGTCCATTCATCTGTCGATGGACACTTAGGTCGCTTCCATGTCCTAGCTATTGTAAATAGTGCTGCAGTGAACACATGACTCTTTTTGAATTATGGTTTTTTCAGGGTATATGCCCAGTAGTGGGATTGCTGGGTCATATGGTAGTTCTATTTTTAGTTTTTTAAGGAACCTCCATACTGTTCTCCATAGTGGCTGTATCAATTTACATTCCCACCAACAGTGCAAGAGGGTTCCCTTTTCTCCACACCCTCTCCAGCATTTATTGTTTGTAGATTTTTTGATGATGGCCATTCTGACTGGTGTGAGGTGATACCTCATTGTAGTTTCGATTTGCATTTCTATAATGATTAGTGATGTTAAGCATCCTTTCATGTGTTTGTTGGCAGTCTGTATATCTTCTTTGGAGAAATGTCTATTTAGGTCTTCTGCCCATTTTTGGATTGGGTTCTTTGGTTTTTTGATATTGAGTTGCATGAGCTGCTTGTAAATTTTGGAGATTAGTCCTTTGTCAGTTGCTTCATTTGCAAATATTTTCTCCCATTCCGAGGGTTGTCTGTTCGTCTTGTTTATGGTTTCCTTTGCTGTGCAAAAGCTTTTAAGTTTCACTATGTCCCATTTGTTTATTTTTGTTTTTATTTCCATTTCTCTAGGAGGTGGGTCCAAAAGGATCTTGCTGTGATTTATGTCATAGAGTGTTCTGCCTATGTTTTCCTCTAAGAGTTTTATAGTGTCTGGCCTTACATTTAGGTGTTTAATCCATTTTGAGTTTATTTTTGTGTATGGTGTTAGGAAGTGTTCTAATTTCATTCTTTTACATGTAGCTGTCCAGTTTTCCCAGCACCAGTTATTGAAGAGGCTGTCTTTTCTCCATTGTATATTCTTGCCTCCTTTATCAAAGATAAGGTGACCATATGTGCATGGGTTTATCTCTGGGCTTTCTATGCTGTTCCATTGATCTATATTTCTTTTTTTGTGCCAGTACCATACTGTCTTGATTACTGTAGCTTTGTAGTATAGTCTGAAGTCAGGGAGTCTAGTTCCTGCAGCTCTGTTTTTCTTTCCCAAGATTGCTTTGGCTATATGGGGTCTTTTGTGTTTCCATACAAATTGTGAAATTTTTTGTTCTAGTTCTGTGAAAAATGCCATTGGTAGTTTGATAGGGATTGTATTGAATCTGTAGATTGCTTTGGGTAGTATAGTCATTTTCACAATGCTGATTCTTCCAATCCAGGAACATTGTATATCTCTCCATCTGTTGGTATCATCTTTAATTTCTTTCATCAGTGTCTTATAGTTTTCTGCATACAGGTCTTTTGTCTCCTTAGGTAGGTTTATTCCTAGGTATTTTATTCTTTTTGTTGCAGTGGTAAATGGGAGTGTTTCCTCAATTTCTCTTTCAGATTTTTCATCATTAGTGTATAGGAATGCAAGAGATTTCTGTGCATTAATTTTGTATCCTGCTACTTTACCAAATTCATTGGTTAGCTCTCATAGTTTTCTGGTAGCATCTTTAGGATTCTCTATGTATAGTATCATGTCATCTGCAAACAGTGACAGCTTTACTTCTTCTTTTTCGATTTGTATTCCTTTTATTTCTTTTTCTTCTCTGGTTGCCATGGCTAGGACTTCCAAAACGATGTTGAATAATAATGGTGAGAGTGGACAACCTTGTCTTGTTCCTGATCTTAGTGGAAATGGTTTCAGTTTTTCAACATTGAGAACAATGTTGGCTGTGGGTTTGTCATATAAGGCCTTTATTATGTTGAGGTAAGTTCCCTCTATGCCTACTTTCTGGAGAGTTTTTATCATAAATGGGTGTTGGATTTTGTCAAAAACTTTTTCTGCATCTATTGAGATTATCGTACGGCTTTTATCTTTCAATTTGTTAATGTGGTGTATCACATTGATTGATTTGCGTATATTGAAGAATCCTTGCATTTCTGGGATAATCCCCACTTGATCATGGTGTATGATCCTTTTAATGTGCTGCTGGATTCTGTTTGCTAGTATTTTGTTGAGGATTTTTGCATCTATATTCATCAGTGATATTGGCCTGTTGTTTTCTTTTTTTATGACATCTCTGTCTGGTTTTGGTATCAGGGTGATGGTGGCCTTGTAGAATGAGTTTGGGAGTGTTCCTTCCTCTGCTATATTTTAGAAGAGTTTGAGAAGGACAGGTGTTAGCTCTTCTCTAAATGTTTGATAGAGTTCGTCTGTGAATCCATCTGTTCCGGGGCTTTTGTTTGTTGGAAGATTTTTAATCAGTTTCAATTTCAGTGCTTGTGATTGGTCTGTTTATATTTTCTATTTCTTCCTGGTTCAGTCTCAGAAGGTTGTGCCTTTCTAAGAATTTGTCCATATTAGCACTTGACATGAGGTGGAGAAGAAGGAGGACGAAATTTGGAGTCAAAGGTTTAGATTTGAGTCTGGCTTCTGCTAAGACACACAATCTATCTGGGCCTCCATTCTCTTCCCTATAACATGGCAGTTGTACTAAAATCTGCTCCTAGTAGCCAGGTAAGGATCAGGGGAGATGGTGAATATAAAAGCAAATGTTGTGATAATTGTACAAATATTTAACAATGTTTGCTGCTATTGATAAGATTGAAAAATATTTCCCTAATCTTGCATACCCATCTCTTGAGGCCTTTCTAAGATTGGTTTCTTAACTGAAAAAAAGGAAGGGACCAAAATGGCAGCAGAAAGAGCAGAGTGTGGCAAGCAGGGAAGCCCGCATTCTAGTTCCAGGTGTTGGGGCCTCATTGCTCTCTTTGGTGGAAGGAAGAAGTTGGACAAATGACCTTCAATGCTCTTCCAGTTCTGAGCCCAGGCCAGTTTATTCTGTGACCTTAGGCAAATCATTTCTCCAAAGGCCTCAGTTTTCCCATATGTAAAAGGCAGAGTTGGGCTGAATGACCTCTCTGGGCCACTTCCTTTCTGAGGATTTACGCAATTCCCCAGGGACCTGCCCTCTGTCTTTCTTGTTTCCTGGTGAGCAACCCCGGGGACCTATCCTCTGTCCTTCTTGTTTCCTGGCGGGCAAACCCCGGGACCTGCCCTCTGTCCTTCTTGTTTCCTAGTGGGCAAGCCCAGGGTCCTGCCCTCTGTGCTCTTGTTCCCTGGCATGCTCTTGATGCCTGTGCTCTTGTGCACACCGCCAGCCTTCTGGCAGTGGCTTCTTCTCTTCCTTGTTTGGTTTCCCAGCCACACACGCACAGCCGGCTGAGTGACAGCTTGACAGAGTGAACCAACCCTTCCGTCAAGAGGCGTCACGGATGTGCTGAGCGGGGCTGCCTTCTGATGTCCCTTCCTCATGCCCCAGGATCAGGTCCTCATCCTGTTTCAGGGCACAGCTGGCCTCCCCCACCCTCTCCCACTGTCCTCGCGCTGGTGCTTCCCATAAACTCATGTGCAGTCTTTTCCTGAGAAGGCTGCCTGCTCTCCTCTGCCTGGAAGGACTCTCTCTGGTCTTTTCCTGCCTCCCCCTCAATAAGTAACTCTTTTTTATCTCCGCAATTGGTGGCCATCACTTGTTCTGCAGCTCTTTCCAGCTCTTACGAGTTTCTGCTTTTAAAAAAAGTTCAGCTTCTCCCTAAGCTGCTCCCTGTCTTCCTGAGGGCTGGGAGTCTCCAGTCCTGACCAGTTCCCACCCCTCAGACAGACATTGCGTGAGATGAGCACTGACATGAACTGTGAGGGACTTTTACAAGTCTACTCTCCCTCCAAGGTTTTGCTTTATTTATTTGTTTGGGTGGGAGTGGAAAATTTGGACATAAACACATTAAAGTCAAGGTTTTGATGTTGGTTCCGAAGGGGCCCTTCCTTCTGTTCAGCCCTGAGTTAATATCATTGTCACCAGTATCAGTAACAACAATCTCCTGAAGGCAAGACCCAGAGACACCCAGGTGTCACTGAACTGGAGGATTCATCAGAGACAGGGCAACATAGATAGGCCTCTGCTGTCCAGCAGACCTGGGTTCAGATCCTGCTTTGCTACTTGTTAGCTGTGTACCCTCGTCAAGTTCCTTAGCTTCTCTAAGCCTCTGGTTTCTTATTTATAAAATGGAATTGTAATATCTCCCTGTGAGGATTGTTGCGAGGTTTAAAAGTCAACTGATGTGAAACTCTTGGCACTAGGCCTGGTGTCAGGAAACGGTGGCCAGCCATGCAGACTCACACACTCCCCTCCTGAAGAAACGTCACTAACAGAGTCAGATCGTGTATCATTAGGTGCCTGATGCATGACACTGGACAAGTTCCAGAGGCTCACACGGAGACAAGTCAATGCACCTTGTCATTTACAAAGAGCTTTTACGTGTGCCATCACATGATTCCTCAGAATGCTCTGGAGGATGAGTGGTCATCATACCCATTTTTCAGAGGAGAAACCTTAGGCTCAGCGAGGTTAAGTGATCTGCCCAAGGTCCATGTGATTATAAAGATATGTGCTCATGAAATGTGTGTCTGAGGCTTAAACCTAGGTTTGCTTGTTTCATCACAAACCCTCTTTCCACATCATACTAGAATGACCAGGAGGAGAGGAGACACTTGCTTTGGGCCTTGGAAGTGATGAGACCTTGATACAGAAGGAATAGGGAAGGTGTTCCAGACAGGGGCATTTTATAAACAGGTATAGAGTCAGGGACAATCATGTGGAGTTCCAGGAAAAATAATTAGACATGCTTTGCTGAATAGGAGAGTTCATGTAAGAGTGGTAGAAAAAAACAGAATTAAGTTGGACATTCGCTGGAGTGAATGCCAGACTAAGGAACTTGAGCTGTGATAGGCCATGGGGCGCCATCGGGAGCCATCGAAGCTTTCAGAAGAGGGGAGTACATGATCTCATCAAGATGAGAGGCCTCCAAATCATGACTCACCAGGAATGGTTGGAGAAACGGATGTCTAACCTAGAGAAGAATAGACTTATTGGGAGGGAAGGGGGTGTTTGCCAGACTTGGGGGAGAACACGATGGATGTAGGGTGAAGAGGGGTATGGGGGACTCATGTGGGATCAGTGAGGGGTGGGGGAGAAGCAGCGAGGATCAATGGGCAGAAGATCTAAAGAGACAGATTCTCAGTTCAAAGGAGGAAGAACTTTCTGGCCCTTTCAATGCACTTTAAACCCCAGTTACTGAGAGCCCACCGTATGCCCTGGGCACAGTGATGCACTGGGGATGGCGCAGTGATGGATCTGGAAAAAAGCTCCTGCCTTCACAGAACTCCTATGAAATGGGGGAAGATACGCCTTAAACAGAATCATCCCAGAAATGGATGTTACAGCCAGAGCTGTCTGGTTCGTGTATGAGCTGCTCTGAGACTGGGAGTTCCCTGTCACCGGAGTTTTCAAGAGAAATGTGTCAGGAAAGGGGATTCTTACACTGGGATAAAGGCTGAGTAGATGACTTCTCATAAGGTTTTGTACCTTTACACGTGTGGTGAAATCTTCAGCAACTCTAAATCCCTTAATTAGAGGGAGGAAAAAAAGGCAAATGATCAATTAGCATCTCCTTTTTTTTTAAAGCCCATATTTGCATGTTTCATGCTAACTGGAATCTGAGGTGCAGAAAGGGTGGCCAAGCAGGAATTTCATCCCGCGTGTAGCTGGGTGACTCCACCTGTGAATTGAAAATCATTAGTTGAAATTGTGACACAGCATGCAAATTACAGCATTATCCCCGCCTGCAGGCTGGGGCTGTGGCTGCATCTGTGGCCATGGTACAATCCTCCAGCAGCTAACGTGAAGTCAGCTCAGGGCAAGGAGGCAAGGCCCCACTGCTGGGCAGTTAGCAGGCTGCAGGGAGCCGGGCCAGAGCGGCAGGCAGGGCGGAGGGACGCCAGCACCACCCTTCTATAGGAGAGTGTCATATCTACGATTTCAGCGTTCTGAGCCTCACAACAGCACTGGGAGGTGTGTGCGTAGGCTGATGAGGAAACTGAGGCTCAGAGAAGGAAAAGGATTCTGCCAAAGTTACACAGCGGGCAAGCCCCAGAGCCCGGTGTTTAGTTGGGTTCCTCTGAGTCCAACTTGGGCATCTTTCCACCACACCACCCTGGGGTCAAGACTGATCAGCTACAGATCTTTCCAAGGGGAAACCAAGGGTTCAGTGGGCAGGCACCACTGTCCACACTGTGGGTCCCATCGTGAAATCTATGACACTCGGGACTGCGGGGTGCTTTACGGGCAATGAGAATACCAATAGCATCAGTGCTAACGTGTTATGCTGAGTGGTGCCAGACGTGATGCCGAGCACTTATATTCATGCTCTCCTTCGATCCTCATGGGGCTTGTATCTCAGCTTTACTGATGAGGGAATGGAGGCTCCAAGAGTTGAGGTGATGGCACAGCCAGAGTTTGGACCCAGGTCTGTGTGACTTCAGGATTCTTCAAGGGCAGCACTGCCTCCCTGTCCCCTTGTCAGGTTTCCCTGCCGGGTCACTGAAAGGGATGCCCAGGGTCCAATTCTTGGCTGCCAGGCCAACAACAACAGTAGTAATAATAAGCACCCCTCTCCCCATTTCTTCATCCCTCACTTGAGGGCATGCTCAGCCCTTCACATCCGCTCATCCCCTTGGAATCACACAGCTCTCGGGGTTTCTGGCAGGACTGACTCAGCATAGTGAGGGCCTTGCACAGAGTCACAGCCAGTGCCACGGCAGGGGCCAGGATGCATGCCACACACCCAGCTGCTGATGGGGCTAGCTCTCCCTGCCATTACCTCTCTACACTCTGCTCTCTTCCGAGTCATCTGCCAGAGCCAACAGTGGCCACAGTCCACGGGGCCATGGGTGCAGAGCCGCCAGAGGCCTGGAAAAGTCTGAGGTCCCACCTCACTTAGGCAGCCAACCTCCAGATTAAGCAGACGGGCTCTGGAGTCGCTCACATATGGGTGTGAATTTCCTGGTCACACAGACTTGTGTTAACCCATTTCTCCCCACCCCCATAAGATAGCAAAAGTAATGGTACCTATGCCATAAGACTGATCTGAAGACAAGAAAAGGTAATACATGTGAAGTGTTTAGACAGTGCCTGCCCAGGGTGGGCTCTACATTGATGGTAATTATTTCCATCTTTACATTGATTGATTGATCCACTCATTCAAAGATATGTGTGTTCCTGCCGTGTGACAAGCCTATGCTCGGTTCTGAGAAGATGTGGCGAACACACAGCCTGGACCTTCAGAGAGTGAGTGATGGGGACAGACCTAACCAGATTGCCCCAGTGCAGGGAGATGCATTTGGTAAGAGAGGTCCTAAAATGTACCAAGTGCTGTGGGAGCCCAGAGAACAGAGAGACAAGGCGGATGCCTCTTTTCCCATCTGCCTGTCTATTCAGTCTCACTTTTCTCAAGATCCAGCATTCCCACCTTCTCCCTAACGACCTAACCATGTCATGGTGCTTCCCTCCCACTCCAAGTCTGGGGGAAGCCTTGAGAAGTCTCCACTCTGTCATGAACACTTGGAGCATTACCATTTTTTAAAAGTCCCTTGTCTATCACAGGAAACCTTGGAACTTGTAAATAGCCACAATAGGATCTTTTGAAAAATATATCCCCTTAAAACAACAAACAAGCAAATAAAATACGTAGAATGAGAGTCTCCCCCTCCTTTATTTAACCAGTGTAGAAGTTAGGCTCAGAGATGGTCCGTGACTTACCCTCCAGTGTTACAGAGAGCACATGGCAGAGCCAGAATGAAACCATGTCACAGCTACAGGTTCAGGGGCTGTCCCCACTGCCCCATTAAAAAGAACAATCCCCCCCCCGCCCCTCCCCACATCTGGAATCAAACTGACGTTTGACTCCAGGTGACAACTGGATTTAATCCATTATGGTGCACATCCATGCACTTTCCACTCACATCACCTATTTGCTTATTCCCCCACTTATCGAGTTGAGAAAGGTGGGCAATGCCTCCACCCTAGTCAGATGAGGCTTCCAAGGTTTCAAGGTTTAGTGATAGCCCAGGACCCAGCCAGCATCGGAACTGAGTTCTTCTAACCCCAAATCAAATGCACTTTCTGGCACACTGCAACCTGAACAGTGAACCGTGATGAGCATCTCACGCCCCTCATGCAAGTGGAGACCATCAGCGTGTGCAGATGGTGAGAAAGGACTAGGCAACTTTCTGCTCTGGGTTCTGGGGAGACATTTCTTTGACCTCCCCAGGGGACTTCTCAGCATCGGCTCTGGACAATCTACTTCAAGAAAAGCATGACCTCATTTCCTAAACCCTACGATCCAGGAAGTTGTTCATCTTGGGGAAAAAATCATAAAATCAAACTCTGCATTGTTTTTCTTATCTCCCCTCTTCTCCCCAAGCTGGTCTTGCACAAGCAGCATGACCTTCCATTGGGTGACAAGTATGTCGTTAGTGAAACGTTTACAGGTACTACAGGAATGACCTGGTGCCACACCCACCTCATTAGAATTCTAACTGGGGTGTGTAGGAGAGGCTTCTATAAATGGTAAGGTGAGCCCAGCAGCCGATGTCCCCACACCATCTGTGCCATTCCCAGACGAGCCCAGAGAGGAGACAGAGGAAGCTGAAACATGCCTGGTGAGTACATGGACTCTTCTCTGCCAGTCCTCGCTGGACGCCCGTGCTTCTGGGCCGACTGAGAGGCAAGAGTGTCCAGCTCGGGACAGCTGCCTTGGGAACTCTGAAGGCTAGGCCTTGGTATTTTAGGGTTCTCTTTCTCAGTGGCTGCCTAGTCCTTCTAGCATGGTCCCAGGGATAAGAGCATGTTTGGGATGGAGTCCTGAATAATGGGCAGGGTCTTCAACGCAGCTGGAGGTCGCGTCCCCTTAGACAGACGGACAAGCTTTGCCTTTTCAAGCCAGCTGGTACCTGCTTTCTGGGTTTCTCCGTGCAGTTTTACCAGCTGTCAGTCACTCTGGCAAAGAAAAGTGCATCTCAGGGCTACGAGGGAGGGAGGGAGTGACAGCATGTAAGTTGATTTAAAAGAAACCATCAGCAGCGCCGGAATGCTCCTAAGTAAACTACACGTCCAGAAGCACCAGCAAGCTCTCTGAAAGCTACTTGGTGACCTGAAAGCGCCAGGGGCAGAGGAGCAGGTGTGCCGAGAACAGTTCCCACCAGCGGCACCTGGGAAGGGGCGGAAAACTCACGGCTGGGGAGCTCAGGTCCGCCGGCTCTGCAGTCACTTGAGGACTGGGCTCTGCTTGGGCGGCGCCCCTGCTAAGCAGCTAATTATTGCCTGTCGTGGGTGCTCTGCCTAGTGGTTGGCAGCTACACCAAATCCAAACAAGGCAAGCGTCAGACCGGTAAAATGCTGTGAATGGTGGCTAGGGCTGCAGGAAGGCTTGCCCAAGACATCGCTGAGCACGACGCCAAAGGGCAATGCTGGTGACTTCAGAAGTCACAAAGACCAGGACAGGGTGGCAGCAAAAAGGACCATTCCCTTATCCCCAGCTTCCTCCTGTGAACACGCAGCAGTGCTGGGTTGCTACGAAGGGGAGCTTTGGACCCTGTAGATTTTAGCAGGAGGGGATGCCAGCTGTCAGCCAGGCCATCTCCCTCCCTCTGGAGGAGATGGTGGCCCAGGAAGGTACAGACATGTACTGGGCTCCCACAGAAAGTTGATAGCAGGGCCCAGACTCGGTTCTAGCAGCACCCTTTCCACTGTGTCCTACTATCAGAGCCGAGCTTATCCATGAGTGCGGGTGACATCTGCGACACAGGAAAGCAGTACTGAACCTGGTTCCTCATTGGAGCCTGAGGCTCTGCTGCCGCTGAGCCTCAGGCTCCCGATTCAAGACAAAGGGCTTGAGATGGATAGACTTCCAGGCTCCTTCCAGAACTGACAGCTCTCTCGCCATGAAAGGGCACCTGGGGACAGAGAGCGATGGGCCCCAGCAGAGGTTCACCCTCCGGGGGCATGTGCACTCACAGCAGCCTGCCCACCGGGAGACCTGCATGACATCCTGAGGGGCCCAGTGTGTCAGTGCCTGTGACTCATGGAGTTGAGCTCTTCAGGCTCAACTTCTGGATCCACCAGATGTTCTAAGGTCACAGTGGAATGTGGACGATGGTCAGTTCAGAGAAAATCAGATTTTTAAAAAGAGAGACAGGGAAACACCTTCACTCCTTTGAAGCTCTCACACCTGAGTTTCTGGCCCATCCCGGTCACTCAGCCGAGCAGGTTTCAGTAAATGGTTCCTGAATGAACGGGTTCACTTACTGGACACCCACGGAAAGAGCCACGAGGTGCGGTGGAGCACAGAGATCATGAGGTGCGGTCTCTGCCCTCGTGGGGCTCGAAGAGGATTGTCATTAGGCTGTGTTACAAATCCAAGAAAGAGCCAGGGGGCCAAGAGGAGGAGGGGATTAATCTTGGCCATGGTTTGGTGTAGGAAAGACCCTGGGACCCAGGTAGCACTTGGTATGGACGATGAGTTGGACTCAGTCAGAAGTAGTTTTGTGGGGACTTCCCTGGTGGCACAGTGGTTAAGAATCCGCCTGCCAATGCAGGGGACACGGGTTCAAGCCCTGGTCAGGGAAGATCCCACATGCCGTGGAGCAACTAAGCCCGTGCGCCACAACTACTGAAGCCCACGCGCCTAGAGCCCGTGCTTTGCAACAAGAGAAGCCACCACAATGAGAAGCCCGCGCACCACAATGAAGAGTAGCCCCCGCTCGCAGCAACTAGAGAAAGCCCGCGCGCAGCAATGAAGACCCAACGCAGCCAAAAAAATAAATTAATTAATTTTTTTTAAAAAAGTAGTTTTGTAGGGTGAGGAGTGTTCTGGGCAGAGGGAACAGGAAAAGAAACGTGGGTGGTTGGGCACGTGTGACCCAGGGGACTATCAGGGTCGCAGTGTGCTGGTCTGAGAGGGCTGCGTCTTGCTCCCAAGTTAAGGTTCGTGTTGGAATCCGGGATGTGCGGTTATTCTGCTTCCCGGGGTGGGGGTTGATGTGGTGGAGGAAGGCCTGGCAGCCTTCTGCACAAAGTGGTCGGGCACCGTCTGCCTGCCGAGCACGGAGGCCAGAGCCCCGCGCCGGACAGGAATGCAGGCTGTGGACACAGACACCGGGCCCAGTGTGGAGGGGAAGCATCGTTCCCCATCCTCAAAGCCACTCGGAGGCCCTGGGTCAGAGGCAGAGTCCCCAGGGTTCAAACCTGGATGCAGACCTCTGCCTGCAGGAGGCCAGAACCTCTGTGTTGGGGACTGACGCCCTGTCCCACTGGGATGGTGAGCTTTCCCGCCGGCCGCTTTGCCGGGCAGAGCACTGGCTTCGGGACTTACCCTCTCTGGCCTCAAGCCCCAATCTGCAGAGGACCCGTGCCGTTCTGGGCTGTGGGTCTGTACAGAAACCCTTTCCTGGGAGCTGGGATGCCAGCGGCTCTTTCCCCATTTCCAAGCCTCCGCGCTCATGTCCGTGCTGCTCTGTTCACCTCAGATAACTTCTCGGCTCAACCTCCACCCTGCTGGGCTGCGCTCCGCAGATGGAGCAATCGTTCTCTTCCCCAGGGCCCACGTGTGAGGTGAGGAGTGTGAGCTGAAGTGAGGAAATGCTTTCCCCTATTGCTGAAGTGAGGAATGGGGCCTCAGGTCTCTGGTAGGGGCTGAGGGGGGATTCCGAAGGAGTCTGCACTCCTCTCTCTCAGCCTGTTTTCCTCCTTTGTAAACAGGAGATGGTGACTGTCCCCACTGCCTCCCTCCCAGAGCAGCTGTGTGGCTCAGGGGAGAGAATTCACGGAAAGGAGCTTTTTTTTTTTTTTTAAACATCTTTATTGGAGTATAATTGCTTTACAATGGTGTGTTAGTTTCTGCTTTATAACAAAGTGAATCAGTTATACATATACATATGTTCCCATATCTCTTCCCTCTTGCGTCTCCCTCCCTCCCACCCTCCCTATCCCACCCCTCTAGGTTTGATTAGTGTAAACGCTACGTAGGCCTAAGGCAGTGAGTCTCAGTCCCGGCTCTGGCTCTGTATTAGAATCACCAGGAGAGTTTAAGGGAAAAAAATCAATGCTGTCCCTAACGCAGAGATCCTGATTTCATGGGTCAGTGGTGGGGCTTAGGCCAATATGAATTCTCCAAGTGATCCTCGTACTCAGTGAGGGTCTAAGAGATTCTAAACTCTCTCTGGAAGTGAAGGGCGTCCAGAATCCTTCTTCCTTCCTCTCCTCTCACGCTGACCATGTAATGTCGAGGCGGGGAGGAGGCTGTGGGTGGCCCTTTCTCTCTGGCAGCTTCCTGGAACCGTGCCCAGGTCATGCCACCACACGACCTCAGCTGGCTGCAGGGTGGCAGCGTGGAAATTGTGTGTGGTCAGGCCGCACCGGCTCCCAGTCTGGGCTCGGGCCAGGCTCTGCCTGAGCAAGTGATATTTGGCAAGTGACATCACCTGACTGGACTTTCAAATCGCTCACCTGTGAAATGAGAATGACAACATAGAAGGGTTTGTAACTATGAAAGGACACATGCGGACACATGCTCACACATGCTTAGCAGTGTCTGCACATCTGAGGCCCTCAATGGCAGCCCATGAGAAGGCTCAAACCCTCCTCTATCCTGTGTTGCTGGTGCCATTATGTGTGGGATCCTAAGGCATTTGTATCCCCCTGCCAGAGGCCCAGGTCCTAGTGACGGGCACACGTGGGATCCCAACAAAAACCCTACAAGGAAGGATGTTTGGTTTCACTGTCCCCTTCTACAGAGATGCTGAGACCTTGCTCAAGGCTGCTCGGGCCACCGGTTCAGGGCTCATTCATCCCAGGATCCTAACCAGCCCCTCAATCAGCCACCCAGGGAACCCCCATTTCCCCACGACCTGGGTGCCAAGAAATTGTACCACCCGTGCTGCACAGGGATAGAAAATGTCTGCATGTGGGGGAAAGATGAAGGGAAGCAGCACAGGCTAGAGAGAGAGAAAGAAGTGAGGGCTGGAGCGAGTGGGGACCCTGCCAGGAGCTGGAAACATCCGGGTGCCTGGGGCTGAGGCGGGTGTTGGGAATGACTCACAGCCCACCAGTGACCAAGATCTAAGACCTGGTTTCTGAGCCAAGCTCGGCCTCTAAGCTACCCTGTGACCTCAGCAGATGGCTTCCCCTTCCAATGCCTCCGCTTTCTTACCTGTCATATGGGAATATTGGATCACATCACTGTTTTTCAAGCTGCCAGTTGTCACCCATTAGCAAGTTGTGAAATCAGTTTAGTGGATTGTGATCAGCAAATTTAAAAAAAAAAACAGAAAATATCAGTGCATTGTACGTAGTAAGGGTTAGTATTGTTTTGTGAAACTTTACGTCAATTATAGACCCATGTGTGTAAACAATGTACAAAATGTATTTCTGTATCAATGAAGTCTCTAACAAAAAGCTTGAAGACACTTGGCTAGATGATTTTTAATATATCTCTCAGCCCTAATTAACTCTAGAAATCTGTAAGATTAAAAATAATCTTAGTCTAGAGAAGAGAACTAAGGAATAGGGTCTGGGCAGGCGGGGAAGATGCAGCCCCTGGAGTATCATTATGTGATGGGCACCTGCCAGCAGCTCTCTGTGGTCCTCCCGGGAACAGCAGGTGAAAACCCTAGTCCCACACCTGCAACCAAGTCATCCTCCCCACCTGCTGCAGGTGACTCGATTACAGAGCCCAGCTGATAAGGATGGAGACAGTTGCCTAGTGAGCCCGCTTTCACAATCTGGAATCTGTTCTGTGCTTCTCATGTTACCCCTGCCAAAGGTGGACCACAGAACAAGGGGAGGTTACATTATCAGGTATATGTAATTAGGTTTAGCTGTGAATGACAGTGAACCCCAAATAACAATGGCTTAGAGAAATAAACAAGACAGAAGTTTACTTCTTCCTTACACAATAGGTCTGGAGGTAGGCCGTTCTGGTGGAGAGGGCAGCTGCACAATCCCCAGGGGCCTGGGCTCTGTGCAGGTCCCCATTCTGATGTCCTGAGGGCATGTGTGGTCTAGAGTTGAGTCTACATCACACCCACACCCTGGGCAGCAGGTGGAAGAAGATGGAAGTAAGCAGGCTAAGGGCATTTGCCAACTGTTTTGAAAAAGAGGTTTCCTCAGAAGGATTGAAAACAGGTATTCAAACAAATACTTGCAAATGAATGTTCATAGCAGCACTATTTACAAGAGCCCAAAGGTAGAAACAACCCAAATATCCCTCAACTGATGAATGGATGAACAAAATACAGTATATAAACATAGTGGAATATTATTCAGCCATAAGGAAGGAATGAGCTACTGATAAATGCTACCACATGGATGAACCTTGAAAACATTATGCTAAGTGAAAAACCAGACTCAAAGACTACATACATGTGTGACTCGATTGATATGAAATGACCAAAATGGGCAAATCCAGGGGAACAGAAAGTAGATTAATGGTTGCCAGGGACTGCAGTTAGGGGGGGATGGGGAGTGACTGCAGATGAGTGGGGAATATATTTGGGGTTGATGAAAAAGTCCTGAAACTAGACAGTGGTGATGGTTGCACAACATTGTGAATGTACTAAATGCCACCAAACTGTATGCTTTAAATGGTTAAAATGGTGAATTTCACCTCAATTTTTAAAAAAAAGAGGTTTCCTAGAAGTTAATACACATCACTATACCTACAAGTCATTGCCCAGAACTCATTCACATGACCCCCAGCTGCAGGGGAGCCTGGCCATTAACATGGGGGATTTTATTACCAAGAAAGAAGGAGCAAGTGAATACTGGGATAGACATTTGTCAGTTGCTACCACATTAGTGGTGCTGGTGGCACTGATATTCTCAGGATAAAGAAATTGGGGAAATTGCCCCGGGCCTGACGGTAGAGTTAAGCAGTGACTCAAGGAGGTGGTGTGGGATTGTGAGACGGGCCCTGGATGAGAGTTCAGAAACATCCCACTGTGGGCAAACCACCTCCTGGGCCTCCACGTCCTCACAGCCAGAATAAGGGTGTGGGGAGATGCTCGGTCTCCAAGGTTTCTCCCTCTGATGTTTTTGAGAGTCTGTGTTGATGAGTCAATTGTAAGGACGAAGCCACACTCCTTTCATCCCTGCCCTTCATCCAGGCAGGTGTAAAAAACAGCTCTGAGGCTCATAAACATCCATGACGTTGTAAACTCAAGAAGAAACTTGGATGGTTGTGCACCTCCCCTACTCCCTGCCCTATCCTTTCTAGAACACTCTGGCTGTGATTAGTGCTACGCCAAAGGGTGGTGGGTGGGAGAACAAAGGCCCTGGATAATCCACAGACAGGATCATCAGATCCTTGATTTGGGGCTGGCAGAAACGATCCTAGGGCTCACAAGTGGGGCGGTGACCGAGGGGGGCAGGAACCACCTGGGGGCTTTGTGAGCGTGCACTCAACATGCCGTCCCCCTCGGGATGCAGGGATGCTCCTCTTCTACTCACCTCCCATGCAGAATGCCCTTTGGAACACATTTCCCCTTCCAGGGGCTCACTCTCTCCTCCGTGTCAGGATGCAAATGCCAGAAGGGAGGACAATGCACAGTGAGGGCTCCTCACCACCTGGGTGCCTTCTCAACTGAAGGTCCTGCCAGGGTCCCCTTCCCAGGTGGAGAACCGGGGACCACGGCAACAGGGAAGGTCAGTAAGACCTGGGTTCAGAATCCTGGCTCTGCCAATCATTAGGTATATGACCTCGAATAAGGTATCAGTTTCTTTCTTTTTCTTTTTAGTTGAAGTATGCTTGATCTACAATGTTGTGTTAGTTTCAGGTATACAGCAAAGTGATTCGGTTATACATATATATATATATATATATATTCTTTTCCATTATAGGTTATTACAAGATATTGAATATAGTTCCCTGTGCTATACAGTAGGACCTTGTTGTTTATCTATTTTATATATAGTAGTGTGTATCTGCTAATCCCCCCCTCAGTTTCCAGTTTCTGTAAGATTTCATCGATGACAGGTGTAAGGTGCTCTGTGTACTGTTTTTGGTTTTTTTTTTTAGCAATATAAAAGGTAAATATTTATTCAGAACAAAACTTTAAACACTCGATTTTACATTCTAAGCCACAAGGAAATAGCAAAACATAAAGGAAAGACAAAAACTAAAAGAAAAGCAGTGTACTGTCTTTTCTACTTTAACCTGATAACACTTAGACCCAATGCCCTCTAGCTTGGCTTATTTTGCAAGTACATTTTAGAGTTAACCGCTCCCTTGGAATTCCGTTTTTCTCCTGAGAGTCCGGAGGTTGCAGATGAGCTCCAGTCAGCTGCTTCTCTGGGGACGCTAGCTATTGAGGCTAAGATGCAAATGTAAACCTTTCTTTACTCAGGAGCACCTCTGTTTCTCACTGGTGGCAATGAACGGGGAAGGGGAAGGCCACAAAGGAGCAGGGCCCCTTTAATCCAGATACGGTGCCCCAGGGGGCAATGAGTACCCCCTGGATTATGTTCCTTTGTCCCTTCCGTATCTCCCAAGTATTCTGAAGCTCCTGCCAAATCTTCCGCTTCCTTCCCCAGATGATTTCTTAGCATTCCTCTGGGCTCATTATTCTGGAAAGAGCAGACTTTCTGGGCCCTCAAGTGTTGAGGAAAATGTTGTGAGGTGTGAGAGGTAGTGGAATGAGCACCGGGCTTGGGGTCAGGGAACTCTACTCTAGGCTAGCTCTGGCACCAGACGGCTAGGTGATTTTGACCCAGTCATTTAACCTCTCTGGTCCTGTTTCATCTGTTGGAAAACCAGCAGATTGGTCTAAACCAATTTTTAGGTCCTTTCCAGCAGGAAAATTCCAGATTCGATTCCATGATTCTGTGAAGAATAGCTTCTGAGCCACTGAAAGCACTGTCACAAAGTCCATGCATTTTAATGCCATAAGAGAGGCCCTTGGCCACCATTCAGAGCCTATTGACTCAGGTTACATACACTTCTAACAACACTGGTTTCACAAATTCTCAGACCACAGAGATTAGAAGCAGCAAGTTAAAAGGGGACGGGATGAGCTTCAAAAGATAGACACCCTGACAGAATCCAGGGCCAACAATGTTCTCAATTCAACAAACACTGATCTCCTTCAAAAACGTCAAAAAATGGTTTAAAAAAAAGGTTTGGCACTTAAGAGGGGTAAGCTGGCTCTGTGTTCACCCTGGCAGGCAGGCGGGTGTTCAGTGCCCGGCCACGCCAGTTAGCTGAGCTGCCACGGAATTGTGCACTGCTTTGGGACACTGGGCAAAGGCGTGTCCTCGCTTGCCACAGAGGTTACACACGATGCCCTTCCGGCAGTAAGAGCTCAGGTGTCCCTCCTGCCCGCACCTGAAGGGGTGCTCTGTGTACTGTTAACAGCAGTTGACACATAGGAGACTGATGACAAATGTGTCATGCTCTTCCTCACCCTCCAGCTCAGAGAAGCCTTGCATGTCCCACGAGCACCCATGAAGGAGCAAGACTCCTTCACGCCGGGGCTCACGCTGGGAGAGGCAGAGATGACCATCTCAGTCACCCCAGGACCTCACCTAGTGCGTGCAAAGTGCCCTTCGTCTCCTTTCGGTGTCTCTGCAGCCAAGGCGCCCTGGAGCTCAGTCTTCTTCATCATTTTGCCTGCAGACAAGCCACTGTGTTCTGGCATGAAAGGGAGACATCTCTACTATTTTTTTGATAGTTAGAATCGTTTTATTTTTCAGGACTTAAGCAAACCTATGTAAACTGGCTGTGTGTACTTTTGCATGTTGATTCATCTTTTTTCCATACAAATCCTTTTTTAAGTTGAAGTGTAGTTGATTTACGATATTATATTAGTTTCATGTATATAACATAGTGATTCAATATTTTTATAGATTATACTCCACTTAAAGTTACTATAAAATATTGGCTATATTTCCTGTGCTGTACAGTCTATCCTTGGAATGTATTCATTTTACACGTAGTACTTTGTACCTCTTAATCCCCTAACTCTTTCTTGTCCCCCCCACCTCCGACTGGTAACCATAGTTTGTTCCCTCTATCTGTAAATCTGTTTCTGTTTTGTTATATTCATTCGTTTCATTTTTTATTTTAGATTCCACATATAAGTGATAATATACAGTATTTGTCTTCTTCTATCTGACTTATTTCACTAAACATAATACCCTTCAGGTCCATCCATGTTGTTGCAAATGGCAGAATTTCATCCTTTTTTATGGCTGAGTAGTATTCTATTGTATATACGTACCACATCTTCTTTATTTATTCATCTGTTGATGAACATTAAGGTTGCTTCCCTATCTTTTTATTGTAAATAACACTGCTGTGAATATTGGGGTTCATGTATCTTTTTGAGTTAGTATTTTTGTATTCTTTAAATATACACCCAAGAGTGGAATTGCTGGATCATATGGTAACTCTGTTTTTGGTTTTTGAGGAACCTCCGTACTGTTCTCCATAGTGGCTGCAACAATTTACATTCCAAACCAACAGTGTAGGAGGGTTCCCTTTCCTCCATGTCCTTGCCAACTCTTGTTACTTGTGGAGACGCCTCCGTTATTGGCACAAGTATAGCAAACAGTGCATAACCCTTGGCACAGCAAAGAAGGAGGTGGGCCTGTTGGAGGGAAGGCAGAAGCTGGCTATAGATGGGAATCCCTGCCACCGCTCTTTCCTAACCCCTGTGCTTGACTGAGGGCTGTCTGGGGACATAATTGCTGCTCTCAAAGAGTCCATGGTCAAGAATAATAAGCTTCTCCTGGGGAGAAGGCACATATCCTTTAGGGTTTGGGAACGGAGAAGAATCTCCGGGGAGGCTTGTGTGACCTCAGACCACACATTTCTACATCTTTTTTATTTATTTTTTTTTAACTTTGTGTTTATTTATTTATTTATGGCTGTGTTGGGTCTTCGTTTCTGTGCGAGGGCTTTCTCTAGTTGCGGCAAGTGGGGGCCACTCTTCATCGCGGTGCACGGGCCTCTCATTATCACGGCCTCTCTTGTTGTGGAGCACAGGCTCCAGAGGCGCAGGCTCAGTAATTGTGGCTCACGGGCCTAGTTGCTCCGCGGCATGTGGGATCTTCCCAGACCAGGGCTCAAACCCGTGTCCCCTGCATTGGCAGGCAGATTCTCAACCACTGCGCCACCAGGGAAGCCCAGACCACACATTTCTAAGAGCTCTTCTTTTTTCTGAAACGAGACAGTGAGTAAAGCTCTACCGAATCCCATGCACAGAAAGCAGTGAGCACAGTTCATAAGAGGCAGGGGTTTAAAAGGTGGGGACATTGCCCTAAAGAGTCCTAGCTTTTAGCAAACCAGCTCTCTGCAAGTCATGTAGAGCTTGATGTTTGCCAGAGGGTGCCTGAGATCTGAGCTGTTGCCATTCAATGTCTACGTACAGGAGCATTCATCTTCTTCTGTCCCACCTTCCCTCCCTTTGCCTTGCCCTTCATTCAATAGATATTTTTGATTGCATGAATGTTTTAGTTTCCCTGAGTAAGAAAAACTTAATTTATTCTTTCAATAACCATTTGTTCAATGAATGAATGAACAAGTGGACATTTGAATGAATGAATCTTTAGTACTCCAAGTGGAGGTGAGATCACCTCCTGAGCCCTGCTTCAGCAGCAGCCTTTGGCTCATCACCCCAGAGTCTGCATCCCACTCAAGAGAGTGTCTCTTACGAGCCTCTGCCCATCTCTGGAGTTGCTTGGATGGGAGCCCCCAGCCCCAGGCCCACCCTGGAGCCACGCCCTCCCCGCCTCCCCTTTCTCCTCTGTGCAAAGCCTCTGCTCTAGCCAAATGAGACACCTGATCTCCTGGGCCTCTCTGCCTGTTGTCTGGAATGCACCTGACAAAATTCTCTCTTCCTTCAAGGCCCAGCATTTTCAATGAATTTTTTCTGATACCTATAACTGAAAGTGATTCTTACCTACAACTCCTAGACACCTTTTCTGGGGCAGATTGGATTTACCTCATTCCACCATTCATTCTGACATGTTGTCTTATGCACTCCTGAAGCTCTTTGAGGATTCAAACCACTTTTCATACATTTTCACACCCCAACATTGTGCCTTACATAGTGTCCTATAAATAATATGTATTCTCTATATGTTTATTGAACGAATACCCCATATACACCTTTCCTTATAGACTAAATTTAGAGCTCTAGTCATGATAGTCATTGCATGACATTAGTTTTATGTTTGTTTGTTCATTTATTCCCTCAGTTGTTTGTCTAACTGTCCTAATACAGTAGAGCAATGTGCTAGGCATCAGAATATAAAGTTCAAGAAGGCACATTCTGATGAACACAGACAGACACCTATAAACAAGAGTTGTGCCTGGTGCTGGGATGGGCTACCCCACTCCCATCATAGCCATGGCCACATCATAAAGACAGAGACCACTTTCATTTGCAGAAGAATGGTTGGTGAACATCTCAAATGTAACTCAAAGGAATTAAATATCTCAAAAGGTTTAAATCGGCTAAACTCCTCATATCTCCTGGAATCTTTCTTCTCTGAAACCCTTCTCAGCTTAGCTCCCTCACCTTCACAACCACCTGAGAAGTTTGGGGGTGGATTTTGAGGTGTTAGTCCTCAGGGTCTTATCCAGGGATCTCATGGCCTTAGACCACTCTTGCCAGTGAGCATTTGAAAGACCTTCCAGGCCAGTGATTGCCCAATCTCCAGCCTCGAAATGCTTGTCAGGGTTACACTATCCTCCTCAGCATCAGATGCCCAGGCCAACACCGAGGTGTTGCACATATAAAGTACAGATGACACAGCTAAACTTTTGCTGGGTGTTGGAGTGATAGAAGACACTTGGTATGTGGGAAGACACAAAGGAAAAAGCAAGGAAGCCAAACCAGGGTGATGGATTCTAGAGAAGTAGCCTCCTCCCAGTTCTACGTGAGCCCCCATCCACAAAGGAAGGAGGATAAAGTGGACAGAATTGGTTACTCAGTTCTCCTGGCTGGTTGGGTGAAGCTACTTCTTTGAGGGCTGAGTGACAGTTGGCCAGGTGGAGAGGGACGTGGGACTAGTGTGTGCAGAGCTTCAGCAGCCTGAAAAGGCAGATGGGAATAGGTTGTAAAGTGCTTGCTATGCTTGCATTTTAATGTGATTCTTTCTAGAAGATTCTTCCCCAGCGAGCCCTGTCCAAAAGCAGTCTCTTTGGTAACTTACACCTTTTCCCCCACACCACCATCCCTTGCCTCTGAGGATCTCAAGTCTTCTTTTCTGTCTCGCGGCTTTAGAACTCCAGAGTGTCAACTGGCAGAGAGCCGACAATGGGCAGGCACATCACACAGACAAGTTCTTCAGCCAGGAGCTTATCGTGCGGAGAGGCCAACTCTTCTACATGTCAGTGACCTTATACCGAAGTCTCAGCCATAGAGAAGTGACATTCACAGCTTCCACAGGTACCTGCTCCCTGCTCCCCCAGCCAACACACATCTGAGTAGACCTTGGGGCTGTGCATCCAAGGGATGGTGGTGGTGGTGGCCCCGGGCTTTAGCCCAGCTCTACCATTGACTTGGTGTGACCTTGAGCAAGTTTCTGCCTGTCTCTGAGTCTGAGGGTCACAGTCTTCACATCAAGAGGGATTTGGCCCACGTGGTCTCTCCAGCTGCTTCCAGCGCCATAACACAATGCTTCATTGTATGATGTCTCCCAAAGGGCCCCGGCAGTTATATTGGAATTTGGTTTCTCCCCACAGTCTGGCCAACACTACTTGGTTTCCATTGTCCTATGCCTTCTTTTACAGGGCCTTACCCCTCAGAGTCGACCAAGACAAAGGCTGTGTTTCCACTCTCCGACAAGATAAGTGGCACTGGCTGGGGTGCACAACTTATGTACAACAAGAACAAGGTTCTGAGCATCTCCATCCTCAGTCCTGCCAAGGCACCCATAGGAAGGTACACGCTGAGCATTCATATCTCCTCCGAGGGCAATTACTCCACTCTGAAACTTGGAACATTCATACTGCTCTTTAACCCCTGGTTGCAAGGTAGGCACCTAGCCACACACACTCCCAGCCATCAGCTAAGCGATGCCCATGGAAAGGAGATGGGGGGAATGATTTTCATGGGCTCAGGTTTGATTAGGGAAAGTTTGTGGAATATGGAAACAACACAGAAGCTAGAAGTCAGAAGCCAGGGGTTTGAGTCCAGCTTTGCCATTTAACCAGCTTTGTGTGTCTGGCAGTCAATCTACCCTTCTAAGCATCAAATTCCTCACCATTAAATGGACGTCCTGCTATTTTTGGAGCTATTGCAGGGATCTCATGAGCTTTTGAAAACTGTATAGTATGGTGTAATGACCACAGCACAATTCTGCAGCGTGGAGATAGCGTGTGCCTGAAGAAGCAAGTGTTTCATTCCCAGGGGTCTCATTTTCAGATTCTCAGGTCATCCCAGCTTCTTTTTCAAGCTCATAGTTCCCATAATGTGAGGTGGAAGCATTATAGCCCAAGGTTTCACTCCTCAGTGGAGGTTGGGTGAAGGGTTGCAGGTGGGGCTTGCTCCAGCCCCCAGGAGGGTACTCAGGACTGAGAGGAGGACTGGTCTCTATAGTCCTCTCTATAACCCCTAATATCTGCTTTTTGTGTCAAACAGCCGATAGTGTCTTTATGAGCAACCATGATGAGAGAGAGGAGTATGTTCAGGAAGATTCTGGCATCATCTTCATGGGAGGAGCAAGTTACATTAGCACGATTGGCTGGAACTATGGACAGGTAAAAAGATCATAAAGCCTGGTGGTAATGTCCCTATCATAGCCAAGAAGCTCAGCCGCTGGCCCCACAGATAGGCGGAAGTTCCCAAATCTGTCCATTCGCCTGCCTTCTGTTCATTCATCCATTCAGAAGGCATTTACTGATGACCTACTATGTGCCAGGTCCCAAGCTGCACACTATGGATACAGGAGATGGATAAGACATATTTCCTGTCTTTGAGGAGGTCACAATCTAGTGGGAAAAACAGACACATAACTAAATTGATGCAATGAAGTGTTATTGGTACCGTGATGCACAAATGAGGATAAGGCCCAGTAGAGACACTTGGGACAATAATGTAGTTTCTGTTATTCATTTTAGGTAAGAATGTGATGAAGCTTCCTTGGTGTGTGCATTCGACCTTTCAAAGGTCCTTCATTAGTATGACATCTGAGTCCACAGAGTTCCCAGGTTTGCTCAGCCTCAAAAACATCCAGGGATTCCCTCCACCTTTTCTTTTTTCCAGTAGACAAATGAAGACATTACAATGAAGTGCCTTGGGTGAGGTACCTTGCATGTCCAGCAGGGGGTGGACAGGTGCATTCTCTGCCATGTCCAGACCCCATTCTGTAGTCAGCCAGAGCACATCTGCCATATATTTTATATGTTGAGTTTTATATGTTGGGTTCTGTGTTAAATTTCATTCAAAAAAAAAGTGGGGTGGGGTGGGTAATGGCATAAGGTGCACCCGGGGGTGGAAGGGAAGATATTTTGAAGGGCGAGATCTGGGTGAGCCTCTCTTAGAAAAGAACTTTTGATCAGAAACCTGAAGGAAGCAAAGGAGCCAGATAGATCTCTTGGGGAGGAGAGCTGGAGGTAGAAGGAACTGCACATGCAAAGACCCTAAGGCAAGAAAAAGCTTGGCCTTCTCCATTTGAGAAGCAATGACAAAAATAAGTCTTATTTTGTGAAAATGGCTTCAAATTCCAATTTAATGAGACATTTTATCTTTTTAATCAGTTCCCCCAAAGTCTGAGTAATATGCTCAAGATCAATGTCAGATCTAGATGGAAACTTTGAGATGAGCTCAGTCTGATCCCCTGTTATAAAGATGGACAAATTGAGGCCCAGACAGGCCAAGTGATTGCTCTCAAGTTCATAACAACGAGGGAGTGCCATTAACTTTAGGGGCCTCAGTGCAAGGCCTTGTGTATAGCAAGAGCTCTGGATGAGTTTGCAGGGTTAAAGCCCAAGTTGGGTGGTTGTTCCTCAGATTCTCTCAGCTCAGGAGGCTGCAGAGTGGAAGGATCTGGGCAGAGCCCATGGTTCTTACCAGTGTAGCCCCCATGCCTTCAATAAGCCGATACTACTTGTCATTTCTTTCATTGTAACATATGGTCCCATTTTGAACAGTTTGAAGAAGGCATTCTGAACATTTGCCTCTCTCTGCTGGATAATAGTCTGAATTTTCGCCGTGACCCTGTTAATGATGTGGCCCGCAGAGACGACCCCCAGTATGTTGGCCGGGTGCTGAGTGCAATGGTGAGTGATGAGAAAACCATAATAACTAGTTATTCCTGTATATCAAACCCAGCTATGGGTTAGGCACAACCACTTATAGCGTTGGTTGACATCTCACAAAATATAGTTGTGGCTGTTACCATCCCCATTTCGCACACACGGAGCCTCTACATTAAAGAACATTCCTGAGACACACAGTGAGTGAGTGGCAAAGGCAGAACTGGACCCAGGCTGCCTGGCTCCAAAGCCCTTTCCACTGTATTGCGAGGCCTTCCTCCAATGACGAAGGATTTGATCTTTGGGTGTCTGCCAGGACCAGGAGGAGGCAAAGCTGAGAATTTGCTCCATCCCTGGGGCTCCTGGGAAAGGGGGTAAGCTCCTGAGTGAGCCTGAAACGTTAACCTCCTTTGCTCCGACTCATCCCATCCTCAGCACAGAGGGCTCGAGTGCCAGCGGGGAGGGCAGAGGCCAACACAGTCATTGTCTTGACGGGGAAACTGATGCCAGGGTGCTGAAGTGACTCACTCACAGCCTCAGCCTGTGAGTCTGGCCAGAACAAGGCCTCCAACTGCCCGCACAGGGCCTCCTACACTTGCCCAGTCCCTCCACGTGAGAAACCTGTCCCCACCTCCCCAGACACATGCCCACGCGCACTCAGATGCACACATAAGCTGGATGCTGGAGGAATGCACTGCTCTGTAGTCAGTGTGCAGAGAGCACCTCCATCAGAAAGTATCCAAACAAGGGATAGCCTGCTCAAAAGTTACAAAGTAAAAAGCTAAAAGTCAGAGAGTTCTTGAACTTTAACCCTCTGAAACTAAATGATTACTCAGAAGTGTCTTTAACTTTTTTTTTTGATTAATGGACTAGGCATTTCAAGTCAATTTTGAGTTGGGAGAATATCCAAGCTAACAAGCTAGTTACACGGTTAGAAATTTGAATGACCTTCTGACTGCATGATAGATATCGGGGGTCATCAGACAGCACTTCTTAACCCAAACTTCGCAGGACAGCTGTGGGGAGGCCCAGGCAATGTGGAGGCGCTGAGGAAATGGTGGGAACCAAGGCAGCCGGGAAGAGTGCAGAGAGGGAGTGGGGCCTGGGCCAAACCTCGAAAACCAAGTGGCCCAGGAGGGGGTGGATTAAAGCCAACGCCAAGGTCGAGGGAAGCTGGATTCAGGCAATTTAGGAAGCTGAGCCTCCTCAGCTCAGGAGAGGGTAGGGGAGGCAGCTGGCTCCAGTAGTTGCTGACTCACCCCTGCCCTCCAGACAAACCACTTGATCTCAGAGCTGGGTGCCTCAGCGATACCTCCCCACTCTCTCTCCAGCCCTCCTGGTTGGGCTGGGCCACGAGCTAATTATGGCCTGTGTGGGGCTTTGAAACCTCGGCTTTCAGTCAGAGATGACCCTGCTGATTACCACTTTGGAGGCTGGTGCACCTGTGACTCAGGAGATGGGGATGGGCCACGCAGTCTTCCATCTTGAAGGAGCCCCATCTGGCCCCATCCTGCTATTCCAGCCCAGACCGTCCTGGAGGGGGTGTGGAGCTCACCCACCACATGGAGGGGTGGTGGAAGGCTGGGTCAGCCTGTCCTGGGCAAGGATCCTTCCGTTTCCAGACTGTTCATCCTCATAGGCCTTGCCCTTGTGGCCCCCACAGAGAGAGGGAGCCATTCTCATTGTAAGGTTGGGATAAATGCTAGTCAAAGTTTCATAAACTCTGAAAACTTGGCCGCTGGAAGACAGCTGAGGGAGTACTTGTTTCTAACGTTCCCTGTGTTGGAAGGTGAAGAATGAAGGCCCAGAGAGGTGAATCGACTCGCCCGCAAGCAGTCACCCAGCTGACAAGCAACCAGGCTGGGCTTGCAACTCGGGTTTCTTCTTCCTCTTTTTTTTAAAATTTTTTACTGGAGTAGGGTTGCTTTACAATGTTATGTTAGTTTCTGCTGTACAGCAAAGTGAATCAGTTATACGTATACATATATCCTCTCTTTTATAGATTTCCTTCCCATTTAGGTCACCACAGAGCATTGAGTAGAGCTCCCTGTGCTATACAGTAGGTTCTCATTAGTTATCTATTTTATTTTACTTTATTTAAAAAGAATTTTTTAATTGGGGTATAGTTGTTTTACAGTGTTGTGTTAGTTTCTACTGTACAGCAAAATGGAGTTCCCTATGCTATACAGCAGGTTCTTATTAGTTATCTGTTTTATACATAGTAGTGTATATATGTCAATCCCAATCTCCCAATTCATCCCACCACCCCCTTTCCCCCCTTGGTAACCATACATTTGTCCTCTACATCTGTGTCTCTATTTCTGCTTTGCAAATAAGTTCATCTGTACCATTTTTCTAGATTGCACATATAAGCGATAATATATGATATTTGTTTCTCTCTCAGGTTTCTCCTTTTCTCATTCTCTTTTAACTTTTTATCATGGAAAAGTTCAGACTTTCACAAAAGTAGAGGAAGAAGTAAAATGAACTCTTACGTACCCATCACTGGCTTCAGCCATTACCCACTCAAGGCCAGTCTTGTTTCATCTCTGTCCCTTCCTCCACAGATTGTTTGATAAATCCCAGACATTATAACATTTCATCCCTAAATATTTCAATATGAGTCTATAAAAGACTCAGGCTAAGAAACTCAGATCTTTTGATTGCTAGTCCAGTGCTCTTTTCATACTGCATCGTGGTTGTGTTACTTATACAAGGATCATGCCTTAAGTTGAGGGAATGAATAAATGAATGAATGAATGAATGAAAAGCAACAGTCCATCTTTATTCTTTCCAAGAAGAAGTTAGTTGCTCAAGTTCTAAAATGATCTTTTTAGAAGACCAGGACACCAAAAGAGAGCTTCAAACCATGGGCTTCCAAGTCAGGCAGCAGCAGCACCCCATGAGTTCTGGCCAGAAATTGCCAGCAGGCTGATTTTCTGCCCCTCCCTCGCCACTGACAAGCCACGGAGCCTCAGTTTTCCCTGTGAGCTGCGAATGATATGTGAATTAGGGGCAAACATGGCCTGTTAAGGAAAGCACTTTTAAATTCATATACCGCTTGATACCCTTAGGGGGATCATTATCACAATTATCATCCAAATCACCCAGAAAGACAGAAAATCCACTTGAAGGAGGCTCCCTGGCTTCCTTCCTTGTCTCCTTATCTTGTCCCCTGAACTCTGCATGTCACTCTCTGTGCTGATTTCTTTGGGGTTTTTTTCCTGCCCAGATCAATAACAATGATGACTATGGTGTGATTGCTGGGAACTGGAGTGGTAACTACACAGGTGGCCAGCACCCAAGGAACTGGAATGGCAGCGTGGAGATCCTCAAGAAGTGGCAAATTTCTGGCTTCAGGGCAGTCCGATACGGCCAGTGCTGGGTCTTCGCTGGGACCCTCAACACAGGTATTCTGGGTGTGATGTGCCTTTCCTCGGTGGGCAGCAGTGGGGTACCCCAAGGTACCATCTCCACTGCACCCCGAGTCCTCAGACTGCCCTTGACTTGCAGCGCTGCGGTGTTTGGGGATTCCCTCCCGAGTTATCACCAACTTCAACTCAGCTCATGACACAGACCAAAATCTCAGCGTGGATGTGTACTATGACCCCAGAGGATGGCCCATGGACAAAGGCAGTGACAGCATATGGTGAGTGTCTGGCCCTTTCTGAGCACCACATCTGAGCAGCTTCTCCCCAGCTCTCCCCAGCTCCTGGGACCCAGCTCCAAACAGGAGTTGGGAGGCAAGTACCATGTCAACATATGGTTTAGAGTGGAAATGCTATCACGTCTTGGCCTTTTGGCTAAGATCAAGTGTAAAATGAAAATGCTGAATCTAGCAAGAATCTAGCAAGACCCGAAACAGCTCTTCTCAGAGTTCTGAAAATTCTGATGGTCTACTTTATCTCGCCGCCAGATGAAGGCTGTTATACCAGTGAAAGATATGATTCCTGGGCTCTTCCCTGAATTTGTAGTGCCCACTAGACCCTATGCTACTTTAGAAGATAAACACTGAAACTATTGATTTTCTAGTAATAAATATAGATTTATGTCACTTCAGGCAACCCATATGACTTTTGGGTTTTCTTAGAGAAAAGCGACACATTTTCTCTTATGCATATATACTTTCTGTGTATCTTGGTTGATAGAACAAAATGTTAGCTTATTCTGGATTCCAACTGGAAAAAAAGAAGCTTTATATGTAACTGGTCATATATATTTCTAACCATAAATATGCTATGTGCACACGTATCTATCCACACACATATGTATGTAATATATAATAGATGCCAACTGGAAGTAAGTTATCTAAAACTTATAGACATATATTCATAACTTTGTATAGCTGCATATATACATAAAATAGGTATTGTTACAGCTATTTAGGATTATACCATATGCCAAGTTATTACCAGATGGCAACTGAAAATAATTATGTCTATATCTGTATATACACACAGATATCTATGTGTCTGTGTATATAAAGTACTACATGCATGTCAATAATCCATTGTTTGAATCCATTTCAAAGGCTATACACACACATAATCCCTCACATGCATATACTTGTCTAGATAACCTGATAACAGATGCCATCTTATTTCCAGATGTTCAATTCTGAAATGGTCTATAAAAAAATTCTTTATTATTTATTATTCCCAGAATAAGTAGATCCAACTTTACTGAAATGTACTCAGGGTAACTAATAAAGTCAAAGGAATATTAAAATTAACAGAAAAAGCTTTTAAAACAAATAAACAACACCCCACACCAATAATGGCACTGAGTAGTGTAAGCATCCCCTCCCCTCTGAAGGGAGGGAGGAGTATGAATTCACTCAAGGTCACATGGATTCTAGGGTTTAATGGGGAAGAGAAAGCTTATTTCAGATGTTCTTTCTTAATCTGCCCATACACAACGTTTCCCTCTAGTGGCACGGCTACTTACAGAGAGGTTTTTTTCCCGAGCTTCTCATAAATGAAGGTCTTTTCTTCTCCCTGTTTTTTACTTTTGTTACTGTGTCCAAAATCCCACTGTAACCTGTTCTGATCCTTGGGGCAATGCCATTCCTGACTTTGGTTTCCTTCACAAAAGGAGATGCTTGGTTCAACAAATGACTGATTTGGGGAAGGGGAGGTCCCCTTTGGCGTAACCCTTCTGTGATCAGCCTGCACACTAGCAACTGCAGAGAGACCAGAATGCTTAAGGCTCAGTCCCTCCACTGAGAGCACATCTGGTGCTGCTAGGAGATAAGGAGTGGGGAGGCCATGAGTAGAAGCTATTTAGCAACGTGGGATGGCGTGGGGTATGCCAGGTGCATGATTCAGACAGTAAGCACTGTGGGAATTCAGGGAGGGAGCCATCAAGGAAGACTTCCTGGGAACAGGAAGGTGGGGCCTTTAAGCTGAATTTGTAATTAGCCCTGAGATCTCTTGGTTCCTGGTTCATGCTACCACTCCACATTAGCTTCATAATTCATTCCAAATATAATCACCTTGGGGCAAGTCTGGGCCTGTGGAGACATTCCAGGGCGTCTCCACTGTCATTTCTGTTGGCCTCATTGCAGGGTGTTGGGCCCTAAAGCTGTGATTTTTCCTGGGAGTCTCATCCCCCCTCATCAGAACCCTCCTCAGAAAGCAGTGAGAGCTGTGAGTCCCTCCCCATCCTCCTCCCTACCAGCTGTGGGTGGGGAACCAGCACTGGGTGGTGTGCGGACAGGGAGTCCTGAACCCTAGTTCCAGCCCCACTACCATCTGGCTCTAGAACTTGTGAAAGCCACTTCATGTTTCTGGTCCCCAATTTCCCCAGCAGTGAAATATAAAGGTTGGCCTGAAACTAGATGTTCACTTAAGTCTCTTTAATTTTTTATTCTCTGAAGCTTCAGCTTGCCCCACTTTTTATGTAAGAGCTACCCCTCCCAAGGGAGCTATCGCATCCCTTCAACATGGTTCCCACCAGGGGGTAGTGGGGGAGCTATCCCACGAGTCATTTTCTGCATAGAGTGGAATTACTAACCTATTATTAAAAGGACAGTTTGGGTTTGAACAGAAATCCTTCCAACAGAATCTTTGTATGTTGCAAATGTTAAAAGATTTTAGAACCTTGTCCAGATTTGCTTAAAGTAATAGAATGTAAGGATCAAGTGAGGTTAAGCATCTGAAAGTGCTTAATAATAATAACAGCAGCAACTAATAATTTGCTGAGCAATTGTTGTGTTCCAGGTAATGTTCTGAGTGCTTGCATGTACTCTTCAGAAACAATGAAGTAGGTACTATTATGAACACCCCATTTTACAGCTGAGGAACCTGAGACACAGAGTCGTTCACCCAAGGGCAGGTAACTAGAAAATGGTGGAGCTGGGATTCGAACCCAAACTATGAAGCACCAGAGAGATGCCAAAGAATGGTATCACTATTCCTGACTGATGTTTGAGGATTCTGACCACTTACTTTGAGATTTTCCAGAAAAGGAGTGGCTGGACACCAACCAGGTGGCAAAGCTGGGTTCTTAGTTTCACACTTAGGCAGCAAATGCAACTTTTCTATGATACTAGATGCTGTCTCAGGAGCTCAGTGGGGAGAAACAACTTGCCCAAAGTCAAACTGAAATAGCATCCAAGTTGGAGGTGGACCTAGGTGTCTGTCAACAGGACTCTCCCCAGTCAAAGAACATTAGAGCTGGAAGGGATCTTAGAGAGAGACCTACTCATTTCATAAATGAGAAAACAGAGGTCCAGGGAGAAGCACCAGTAAACAGCTGGAGACATTCAGATGCTCTAAATAAGTGTTTAACTTTACATAAATTCCTTAACTTTTCTGTACCTCAGTTTCCCATCTGTAAAATGAAGGGCTAGGTCGGGGACCTCAACAATTTCTTCTAGATCTTTCTTTGAATCACATTACAGCATCCAGTGGGGTCCATTTTCTTCTAAGCCATTCTGCTCATGACAGTGGTTGGACTTAAAAGGCACAAGGCTCTGGAGTTTTCACTTCTTCGGAGTCAGGACACTCTGGGGGAAGCTTCTTTAATATGGTTCCCTTCTACGCCACTATAAAGGAGGTTTCTGAGACCTGCAACCAAATGATTTGGAACAGTTCGGCCAAGGTTACCTTTATCTTGACATTTCTGGCTCGTTTTCTTATTTCATTCAACTTGATTCCCTGGTTTCTCGAGTCACAGACTTGACTCTATTTGTAGCCTTTTGTAGAGCTCCGAGGTGGAAGGCAGATGGAGATTTCCCAGCCCTGTGGTCAGGGAGGTGGAGTCGGTCAGTTCTGGAGAAGAACTGTCAGAACCCATACCCCCCACTCGAGCCCTGGCTCCTAACGCATCTCTCCATGGCCACCAGCCTCCACTAATACTTAGCTAGTCCCCAACGTACCTGGAGCAGCTTGCTCAGACCCACAGCAAGGAAACCAAGGCTGCAAGAGTGTCCAGGTTCCAGAACAACTCAATTCAGTGAGCATGCTGTAAGTACTGCATGCCAGACCCTGCACTGGGCACAGGGCCCAAGAGGAGTGAGATACAGGAATCTCGCTAGAGGAGTTCCTAGCTGCATGAGAAGCTGGGTGATTACGGAGCAGATGTCAAATAACTGAATCATGCAAGATGCAGAGATAGCACAGAGGTAAGGTTGGCACCCTCTGAGTATGTTAGGAAAAGATTTTCTGAAGGAGGTGGTATCTGAACTGCATTTGGAAGGACAAATAGGCAGAATGGGTAGGGATTTGGGTCACTTTCTAGAGAGGGTCTCCTGACCCCATGAATTCAGAGGTAAGCATAACTCAGTTGCTGTCTCTAGGGGCAGTGGTTTATAAACTTCAAAGGTCGCATGAGAACTGATTTGAGTGGAGGGAGCTGGGAGGGGCGGGAATCTGCATCTTTTTAAATAAATGCCTCAGTCTGTCCTTTTCTTAAACTCCTACTCCTGAAACACTCGAGACAGGAGCAGAGTCCAAAGTTGGGAGGTGGGAAAGAACGTGGCACACAACCAGAAACAAACCTGATGGTGCATTTGAAAGGCACATACATCCCAAGTAACTGTGAGCAAAGTGCTGGCTTTCAAATGATGGAGGGACCAGGATGAACTTGTTATCTGCTTTGTCTTAAATTCCTGCCTTGCATTTAAGTATTCAAACATAGCTACTTACCAATCTATGTTAACCAACCCGCCCTTATCTAGAGCTCTCTGCCAGGAATGAGATGAATGTGAAACGTGGTGTTCTCCCTGTTTCTTCATCCTCTCTTTCTCCTTTCACCCTTCTAGGGTCACCTTCCCACACTCCTGCTTTCTCCTGGGTGAATTCTAACCGATCTTAAGGACCTATTCAAAAAGGCATTTTGTGGGGCTGCCTGGAGATAATTTTTATGATGACTTTTTTTTCACAATTATAGGAAATCTCAGAAATATGTAAAGAAGTAAAAATCATCTGTAATCCTATTGTTCACATACTTTAAATATTTGATAGTTTTCTATCCAATCTTTTCTTTATTCGTTGTTGTTTTTATAGAATTGGGATCATACATTTTACAAAGGCATGGGTAAAAGACGGAGCATATGATAGACACATCCTACTTTTCCCCACACCTGGAAACCAACTACTTCATAGTCTTAAATCATGTGTTTTTGACTAAACATGATATTATGAACATTTTCACAATGTCATTAAATAATCTTCAAAAAATAAGATTTTAAAAGTATCATATTCCATTGAATGGTTAAACCATTATCTCTTTTC
The DNA here is from genome assembly GCF_965194825.1 of Balaenoptera physalus. NCBI lineage: Eukaryota > Metazoa > Chordata > Mammalia > Artiodactyla > Balaenopteridae > Balaenoptera > Balaenoptera physalus. Next base: position 29,533,860 of record NC_138898.1, read on the forward strand.
CTGCTATAAACTATCTCCTATTCCCTATGTTACCTATCCCCTTTTTTTCCTACTGTAAATAACACAGTAACGAGCATTGTTATATGTAAATCTTGAGCACGTCTGTGATTAGTCCCTTAAGAAAGACTCCTAGTAATGGTATATCCTGGGTTAAAGGGAATGGACATTTTAAAAGCATCTAGTGCTGTAGCCTTCCAGAAATTTTGTAATGATCTATGTTTCTTTACAGTAGTGAGAGTATGTGCTCTTCCCACTCATATCATTGGTTGGTATTATTTATCATTATCTGTTTGTTTACCCCTTATGACCTTATTCCTTCTGTCTTGTTTTGGAGCTGACTTTTTAGCTCTCCCCTTGTTCTCTGAAGGATGTAGCAGGGTCACAGTGCACCTGATAAGTACTTAGGGAACACTTCTAACTCCTTCTGACAACTGTATAGTGTAGAACTCCCAGTGTGGTCCCCATAGGAAGTCTTGCAGGTTTCATTTTACAACATGCAAAACAAAAACAATCTTTTCCTGATTATAAAACAATAAAAAAATAAATTAGTGAGAGTAATAGTAATATAGCTACCCAAAGAAAAACACTAACAACATTTTGAGATAGATCCTTCCAGACATTTCATTCTGTTTATGTGCATTGAGTGTTAATTACCCAAATGGGACCAAGTTAACAGTCTATTTTATAATTTTTAATATCTTTCTTGTCAATAAATTAAAATTTAGAGGGACAGTATAGTTTAGTAGTTAAAAGCATGGACCCTGCAGCCCTCTGCCTGTGTTAAAATCCCACTCTGCCTATTTACTCACTTTGAGACCTTGAACAAGTCACTTAACTTCTTCTCTGTGCCTCAGTTTCTAGAACTGTCAAAAGGAGATAATAATTATTCCTATTTTATATGAGCATTGTGAAGATTAAATGAGTTAATATATAAGACAGTTAAAAAACTTAATAATTTTCTGTGTTGACACAACTGTATTAGCTATTAGTGTTTATATAATATACATATTTTTAAATATCTATTTTGTAATTATAGAATTACAGAAGTAATAAGTAATTTTCATTATAGAATATGAAAACATTACAGAAATAAATAACGTACAGCTTAGTTCATATGCACCAAAATCTGTCCATGAGCACAATATATACACCAAACCATTATTTAAACTATGGTTATCTAAGATAATAGAATTATGGGGGACTAACTTTCACTGCTTTTTTTTTTTTTTTTTTACTGCTTTTTTAATGTATAATTTTCTAAATCAAAATAGTTTCATCATATTAGTATATATTTTTATAAGCTTATACATATACATATACACACTATTTTATAATTTGTTTTTCTTACTTGGTCATACAATTTAGACATCTTCCATGTCAGTGCTAGGTTGATTTTCCTCATTCTTTTGGACCACTGCACGATATTCTCCTGCACGGCTGTGCCACAATTTATCTGACTAATTCCTTATTGATAAATTTTTCCTCCATTATTTTTGCTATTACAAATAATGCTTCAGTGAACATCTTTCCATGTACATCTATGTGCACTAATGTGAGGGTTTTTATAGGAGAAATTCCTAGAAGTGGAACTACTGGCTCAGTGAGTATATAGATTTTTAAAGGTGTTTCAAACTCGTTGCCAAATTGCCCTTCACAAATGTCATACCAATTTAAACTCCCACCAGCAGTGTATAACACTGCTTGTTTTCCCACACAATGATGAGTATCACACAACAATGTGTATCATCCTATGCTTTCATCTTTGTCAGTCTAATAAGTGTAATGGTATTTCTTTGTCATTTTAATTTTCTTTTAATGGTGGTGAAGTTAAAACTATTTTCATATGTTCAGTGATCATTTGTATTGCTTATGAAAATTGCCTGCTCATTGTCGATTTTTGGCATGTTTGACTTCCTTTTTTGTGTCTTTTTTTTTTAACATCTTTATTGGAGTATAATTGCTTTACAATGGTGTCTTAGTTTCTGCTTTATAACAAAGTGAATCAACTATACATGTACATATATCCCCATATCTCCTCCCTCTTGCGTCTCCCTCCCACCCTCCCTATCCCACCCCTCCAGGTGGTCTTTTGTGTCTTATTGATTTGTAAGTACTTTATAATATTCATTATAGTAAATCTCTGTCTAGTATACATGTTGCATATATTTTCCCTGCTTAATTGATTTTTTTTCAACCTTTTTTTCTCTCTTCTTCAAATTGGATAATTTCTACTGATCTGTCTTCAAGTTTACTGACTCTTTCCTCTGTTTTCTCTATTCTGCTAGTAAGCCATCCATTGAATTATTTAATTTCAGATGTTGGTTTTTTTCCCAGTTAAAATTTTCCATTTGCTTCTTTTTTTCATATTTTCTATTTTGCTGCTAAGAGGCCCCCTCTTTTCATTTGTTATGATCATATTTTCCTTTATTACACTGAGAATAGTTATCATAACAGCTTCAAAGTCTTTATCCAATAATTCCAACATCTGGATTATCTAAGGGTTAGTCCCTGTTGATTGTCTTTTATCTTGAGGACAAGCTACATTCTTCTGGTTCTTTGTATGTCGACTAATTTTGGATTGTATCCTGGACATTGGCTTCTTCTTGAGTCTACATTTTATCTTAGCAGTATACCTGAGGTAGACTCAAACTGCAAATTCTATCTCACTTATGGTGGGCAGCAGCCCAAGTTTCAGTTCATTTTTTAAATTTTTAGCTGGACTACTTGTAGTTTGCCTCATATATGCCTAGCTCAGAGGTCACCCAGAAGCTTAGGCAGAGTTTATATACAAATCTGGGTCCCCCTTTCTGATTCTTTCCTTTCCAAGACTTCCCCTTCACTCTCTAGCAACCCTGGTTAACCCAGGCTCAGTTTCTTATCTCCCCAGGTCAGAAAGATGTAGGCTGTCTGTTGGAGTTTTTACTGCCCTGCACTTTACCTCAACTGCAGCCTGTCCTTAGGGGCAAGGGCACCAAAGTACAACTTGCCCCATGCTGGCCCCTTCCTAAAAGTTTTGGCACCCTCCCAAAATCCTCCTGCTTTGTTTACTCTCAGATAGCTGTCTTTTGTATTTTTTTCCCCAGTTTATTGTTTTCTGCAGTAAGGACTGTCTATTATGAGCTTATTCCCATGCTGGAAACAGAACTATAGTTTGTTTCTTTGTTTATTTGGTATATGCAAGTTTAATATTTTTACCTAGTCACACTTATCATTCAGAAGTTGGTTCTCTGCTTAAAACTATCTTCTCCAACTCATGAGTATAACAAAAATTTTTTTCAAGTTGGATAGAACTTGAATTTATGTCAGACTTACTTACATTTTCTTCTAAGTTGGACCCAAAACTGCCAAGCCAATGTTTATGTAGTTGCTGTGGGATTGGAGAAGGAGAGAGTAGAGGGCAGAATCAAGAATGCATAAAGCTTTGGCTAACTGGTTATACCTGCTGAGGGAGGGGACCAATGACTGAGACATATAGATTGGGAGACAAGGGGCTGCCATTGATGAAGAACATTTTAAGACTGGTATATGTCATTCTTCAATCCGGACCTCAGCCCAAGGGCTTTGTGGCTCTTAGCCAGACCTGTCACTCTTGCTGCAACCCCATTCATTTTCATCCCACATGAAATACAGTAGTGTACCCCAACAGGATGCATAGGAGAAAGCTGTGTGGGTTTGCTTGCTGGATTCTGGCGCTAACCTAGATCTGTTCTGCTCCTCAGAAAGGCAGTAGAACATAGTGGTCAAGGACCTAGGTTTTGGAGTTAGGCATACCTGGGTCCAAACTTTGACTCTGCCATTGTTAGCTGCTTAACTTCTCTGACCCTCAGTTTCCCCTTTTAAGAGATGTGCATAAAAATAGTACCCATTTAACAGTGCTGTGAGAATTTAAGTGTGACAATGCTTGCCAAGGTCTAGCACAATATCTGGCACAGAGTAAGCTCACTTGATGAGTATCAGGGTGCTGCACTGTCAGATCAGAGATGTGGTGTTTTGCCACTCCTCTGCTGTGTGGCCTTGGCCAAACTCTGTAGTCTGTGCTTCTGTCTGCAGGAATTTCCACGTCTGGAATGAAGCCTGGTTTGAGCGGACTGACCTAAGCCCATCATACAGTGGATGGCAGGTTCTGGACGCCACCCCCCAGGAAAGGAGCCAAGGTAACCAACTCTCTGACGGCCCCCTTCTCTGGGTTTGGCTCTAAGTCATGACCTCTCGATTCTTTATAGTGGTGGACAGCGGCACAGCAAGGTCACCCAAATCCTCTCTACCTCCAGAGGGCAGGGAGGGATTAAAACAAAAATATTTTGAAAGTAGATTTCCCTCCTAATTTTCTTGGTTCGGGCTGCTATTAAAATGACTTCCATACCTGCACTCACATGGCTGCTGCAGAGGCCCTGGCATGTGCCCTGCAGCAAGGGAAAGGAGCCGTCCCCTGCCAACCATGATTCTCCTGCACCACCTCTGGTAGCCCATCCCTCCCAGCACAGAAAGCTTCCAGTTCCCCATCGCCTTGGGATTTAACCCAAATTCCCTGGCTCAGCTCCAGACCTCCGTGATCATGGCCCCCATCGCCTCTCTCACCTTCACATGTGTCCCCTGCCAGGCCGAGCTCTCCACGCAGGCTGGCCTGGCCCCATCCCTGTGCTCCCACCTGTGGCCACTCTCCCATCAGAGCTTGGGTCTCAAGCTCTCCAGGAACCTTTCCCCTTCCCTCCCCTGACCTCCAGAGCATTCTTGTCTGTTACCCTCATTTTCAGTTGTTTCTTTCAAACTTAAAAAAAAATCATAAAGGTCATATAGGCACATGGTTTAAAAAAAATTCAAATAGTTCTAAAAGGACTTACTTACAATGAAATTGAAGTCTTACTCCCTTCCCCAACTGCAGCGTCTCTACCAGAAGCAATGAACGTTAGATTTGGGGAACTTGGGTGTGAGGAGGGTAACCTTCCAGATATTTTCTAGGCCACTATTCAACCTTTTCACTACAATCCACTAGCAGCTATAAAATCAAGTTAATGGGTTGTGACCATCATTTTAAGAAATGAAATAGAATATCATGGAAAGGGGTGGGGGAAAGGAAAGGAAAAGAAAATATCAGGGTGCATTGGACATTAAGAATAAAAATTGTCCTGTGGAATTTTTGTTTCAGGGTCATATATGTGCCATGATGTAAAATCTACTTATTTCTAGAAGTCATGGTAAAAAAAAAAAAAAAAAGGTTGAAAGTCACTGTTTCAGGCTTATAAAAGCGTGTGTGTGTGTGTGTGTGTGTGTGTGTGTGTGTGTGTGTGTCTTTGTTTATTTGTTTTGTAAACACAAATGGAATAATACTCTTGTTTCTATTCTGCTGCACCTTGCTTTTTTTTCAGCTAGGCACTTCATGAATGAAACTATATCTGTATATCTATACCTACATCTACATCTATATCCATCCAACCATCCATTCATCTATGAATCTATCTATCTGTCCATCTCTCTATGTATCCATCTACCTACCTACTTATCTGTCTGAGCTACCTATGCTGAGTGCTCGGGAAGGGATGATGGTCAGGGCTTGGGACCCCAAAGAAGCATGACATCCCTGTGGGCTGGGTATGCAGAAAAGTCTTTCAGGAATAGGGGGGTGATTTGGGAAGAATGATTTGCAGAGTAGAAAAGAGGCAGCCCTGAGCACAAGACAGCAAGACTTTCCCCTTTAGGAAACAGACTGAAGGCAGTGGGTCAGCACAAATTATGCACCCACAGAATACAGGATTGGGCCGTCTTCTGTGGAGGTGGAGTCTCACCAGAGCACTATTGCAGAAGATAACAATAGCCCCGGAATGTCTTGCTGAGTGCACAAAGAGGGGGGCAGACTGTTGGGGTTGAAGGAGTTTGGCAGGGTAGAGGCAGGGGAGTTGGGTGGTCATGGGTGGGCCCCAGAGGAGCAGGCCATGGGGTGTACTGTTGTAGATGGGCCTGGGTTTGGCATGTATCCAACCTCTGCATCCTGGCCCCCAGGGGTGTTCCAGTGCGGCCCTGCTTCGGTCATCGCTCTCCGAGAGGGTAACGTGGACTGGGACTTCGACATGCCCTTCATCTTTGCCGAGGTTAATGCCGACCGCATCACATGGATCTACAATGCCCGAACCGGTAGCCTGAAGAAGAATTTCTCAGACTCTTACCTCGTTGGCAAATACATCAGTACCAAGGCGGTGGGCAGCAACACTCGCATGGATGTCACCGAAAATTACAAGTACCCAGAAGGTAGGAGGGGGTGTGGATGGGCTGTGCCACCCAGGGCTTAACGGTGGGAAGACAGCTCTGAGGTGGAGAAGGAAAAATTGCTCATACTCCTTCCAAATTGTCAGCCAATTCTGCCTGAATGGTAGAACTGCTCCCTGGCATCTAATGCCCAGCTCCCCAGACTGTTTCCCATGGGAACAGAACCGTCATGAAAAGACGTGGTACCAGTGGGAATTTGCCACAGGACTCAGGCAGCTGTCAGTCCAGCTCATCTCCAGCTGTGCCCCTTTGCCAATTACACAACTGGGATGACAGCACCATGATTGAACATCACAGGGAGAAACATGGCCCCCATGAGAGACCCCCCGAGGGCCTCTCAGTCAGCCCACTCCCCTAGCCTCTAAGAAACACAGGCAGGAAACATTCTCTGAAAAAAGAAATGGACAGTCCCCCAAGATGTGGGGACTGCTTCGTCTGCTTCAGAGGCCTCCCCAAAAGCCAGATGAGGTGGGCTTACACCATGAGGACAACGCCCGAGTCCCTGAAATCTTTAGCATCCACATGAGTGCTGGTCTCCCTAAAGTCACCTAGAAGGCTAGTTGCTACGAGGCCACCTTTAACACAAATTACATTTGTTGCTCTATTTAGGAAGTTGCTTTCAGAGTCAGAGACTTATCTCTTTGAGGAGTCTCAATGGTGACAAAAGTTCTACATTTGAAGGTGATGTTCATTTTTAGAAACAGGCAAAAGTGAATTAATGCTTGCTCTAGCAGGCCAATCACTCCTTAACGTGGTCAACATGTCACTCTTTCTAAAATACTTTGAAATATTTCCTTCAGCCGATCCTCACTGCTCGTTCTGAGGTGTCAAGAAAAGTGCTCTCATGAAGGTGCCCACGTGCCCCCAAAGTGAACCCCACAGCTCCGTACCCTGCTGACTTCTGCTGTTGGCTGCCATTTACAAAACAGGAAAGCTGAGCAGGGGAGGTGGATGAACCTCTGGGTGTGGTATTTGTGGCCATTTTGAGGCACGACTCTAGGGTGATGAGATTGGTGCCCTCAGTTGGACCCCAGTCCACCTATGCAGGCCATTCCCCCAGCTGGGGTCAGATGGCTTTTCTCTCACAGGCCAGGGGGACAGGCCGGTGTGTGACAAGAATTCTCAACAGTGTCATGATGTAGAAACAAGAGTAGGGACCAAGGAAAAGATAACCCCGGGCAGGAGGTGAACTCCATCCTACCCCTTATAACTGTGCAACCTCAAGCAGGATTCTTAGCCTCTCTGATCCCTCGTTTTCTCACTTGTAAAATGAGAAGAGCAAGGCCTGTCTTCAGTGGGATTTAAATGAGCTAGTGTACAGAAAGTGCCAAGGGCAGTGCCTGGCCCATAATGAGGACTTAATAAATAGTGATGATTTTTATCAACTTGAACATCTGCAACTTCATTGAAATGACCTCCCAGAGGGACTTCTGAAGTGCACTGCTTACACGGTTGTGTGATTCTGTGGGGTTCCTTACCTGACTGTCACACCTTGATTCTGCTTCTTGGGGGCTCTGGCTGTCCCAGCCAAACCTCCTGAGCAATGGGAAGGGGCCACGGCCAGATTGGGGGATCCCTGCAGGACCCCTGGCGATGACCCAGTCCCTGTGTGACAGCAGGGCTGATCACATCGCCTGATGTTGACCAGTCTTCCTTACCTAATGATTCCAGCCTTTGTTTGATGGCCCCAGGGAGGAAAAGCTCATAAAATGGGTTGCTAAGCATTTGCGCAACAGCAACACCAAGGGAGAAAACAGCAGCAGGAAGCTTGGTCTTAAGTAAGCCTGGCAGGTGACCTATATAGGTATGTGGGCTCTGAGCCTCATTGTGCAAACACACCGGCTTCGAGGTTCTGGGCACAGAGGCTCAGCTCCCTGCACAGCCTTCAGACCTGGGTGTGGACTTACAGCTCGGCTAGAGAATGGGAACGCACCAAAAGGAACCCAGCCCACCAGGAGCTATCAGCTTGGGTAATTTGGCTGCCTGTCTTCTTTTCAGTAAGGTGTGAGGGAGGAACTACTACACTCAGGTCTAGACTTCTGGGGACTGGCCCTCTTTCTGCCCCTAATTCCCAGATTACCAGTCCCTTGGACCAGTAGCTCCTCCTCTTAGGGTCTTAACTCTAATGGTTGGCCTCTGAGGTCTCTGCCAGTTGTTACATGTAACTTATGGGAAAGACCTCACTAAATTGTAAAGTGCTTCTAATAAGTCAACTGTTGCCTTAAAATTTCACAGGTGGGTTGGGGAAGTTAGGGGGCAAGGGCGTAAGTATGGTCATTCTTTGTGTATCTCTGTCCGTGTTCCTGGAAAGTCAATACCTTCTCCTTGATAGTGGATCTATCTTCAGGTCAGGCAGGGAGCCTTATGTGCACTGTGTGGTCTACCCTGGCTCAGAGGCTCAGAGTTGGTTATCAGCTCTTAGCACCCCAAGAGCTGTGATTTTTAGGCCATGATCTTGGCCATTCTCCAGGGACTGTTTATAGCATCACATTCAGCAGCACCCATGACCCAAGTCAGAATCAGAAACTCAACCTGTGGTTCAGCCTTTGTGTTTATGAAACCTGAACTCTCTCGACAATTTAAAATAGTCGTAACCTGGAACCATAACAACTGTGGGAAGTTCTTGTCAACTGACATGGACAAAAGTTCCACTCTTCAATTCTCAAAGCATCTTTAGAAACAAAGCAGAATAACATGGTAAACTGGTTTGAAAATTTTTTCAATGAAGTTAATTCTAAATCATAACCTTTTTTTCACTTATGAACTTACTGTAAACTTTTTTAAGCTCAGTTTTTGTTACTTTTAAATTATCTGTTTTTTCTTTGTCTCACAAAGGACCATTTATCAAAAGAAAGAAAGAAGGAAGGAAGACAGGAAGGAAGGAAGGGAGAGATCTAACCTAATTAGCCTAAGCAAAATATCAAGCCGTATAGTAATTTTATGCACCTTTCCCTACATCTCCATGGAAATTTAGAGCTGATTGGAACAGCTGGGATGTGAGCCTCGTGTTAAGGAGGATGAAATGGAGACCTGCAGAGGTCAGACACTTGCTTGAATCAGAATCGTTGTGCAAGCAGCAGAACCAGTGTTAGTTCCAGGCCACCCTTCCAGGCAGGACGCTGTCCTTTGTCCAGGTTGCCACCGCATCCCTGAGATGCTTCTCTCTTTTCCCACCACACAGGTTCCAGCCAGGAAAGGCAAGCATTTCAAAAGGCTTTGGGGAAACTTAAACCCTACATGGCATTTAGAGCAACAGCTGCAGGAAGTTTGAGCACAGCGGAACTGAAGCCCAGCATATCCGGGAAGTTCAAGATCACTGGCGCACTGACAGTGGGCAAAGAAGTCAACCTGGCCCTGATATTCAAAAACCTAACGAGTGATTCGAAGACAGTGATGGTGAACATGACAGCCTGGACCATCGTCTACAATGGCAAACTTGTACACGAGGTGTGGAAGGACTCCGTCACCCTAACCCTGGGTCCCGAAGAAGGTAACTCATCCTGTAGGTTGCTGGGGTACCATGCACCCAAGGTAGCTGGTATTCTCTTGGGATTGGAGAGTTCCTGTTGGAACCGAGTCAACTGATTAAGGAAGGAACAGCACGTGGCCTCTGTGGTTAAGCCTGGGGTTTTGAAGTTTTGGAGGCTGCTATTATGGTGAACAGTGCAAGTCAGTGTGGTGCCAACCAAAATCCTTTTATGCCCTGGGGGAGGAAGGAGGGAGGCTTTGGCAGTTAATAGACACACTGCAAATACCCCTTACAGGTACATACCACTTTGTCCAGTGTGCAGAGTACTTCCTTATATATTCGTATGTACTATCACATTTGACCTTCTAAAAGGACAGATTTCAGTATTCCCTTTTACAGAGGTGGAAACTGAGGCTTGGAGAGATTGTGACTCGCTTAAGAGATTGTGTCATAGCTAGTAGGTGGCAATGCCAAGTCTTGGTCCTAGATTTCCTAATGCTAAATCCAGTGCCACCACCCATTTTCTAGGTTTTATTGCTGCCACCCCTCCCCCATACCAGCTGCCACCCTACCCCACCCCTCCCCACCCCACAATGAATCACTTTCTGGGTTTGACCCTAGAAGGGTTGCAATATACCACAAGGCCTTGAACCCTCTCCAATGTTCCCCCACAGGTGCCAATGGGTGGGTGGAATTTCTTGATTCCCAGCAACAGTGATAGGTTTTCTCGGAGGTCTGAGCCTCTGGGAGGAACCGTGACTCTGTACTCCTGGGTAGGATAGACGGGAGGGGACCAAAGTAGAGGAGAGAGAGTCTGGGGCTGTGGAAGGATTAGAATGCAGGTGTGCCCACATTGGCAAAATCCTTCAAGCTGTTATGAAAAGTCTGGACTTATACAAAGCAGATTAACAAGGGTGGGGTGGCTATTTGCTTCACATAAGGAACTAATAAAAACTGATTAATTACACAGCCCATCTTGAAAGAATTCTGTCTGCAGAGAAACTGCAGAGAAACGGTAACACCTCTGTATTACACCTGTCAGAAGGCAGCATCCCTAGCAACCTCTCTTCTGGCAGAATTTAGCAGAAATCTTCCCCATACCAAGAGCAACTGCCTGGCTATTACTTACCTTCAAAGCTCAAGGGAAGAGCTATTTCTGTAGACCGAAAATAATTTACGTGAGGTAAATGGTTTTTAAAAAGCCGTACTTCTGCAAGAGGCAGCAGAGTGAAATGGGAAGGGGAGGGAGGAGGCAAGTGAAGTGGTCCTGGAGGCCTGACATCCTAACCTACTTTCTGGGCGATGCTGTAAAGTCCCCCTCCTTTTCTGAGCCTCAGGGTTCACTGTCCAAGAGGGCTGGACCAGCTGATGCAAGGGCCTGTGTCTCCACATTTGGGGCAGGCTAGGTAAATCCCTCCAGGGCTAAAAGCAGAGACAGCACCTTCCTCACAGACTTTCCTCAAGGGGTGTATGACCCTGTGGATGCGGGGGCCCCCCCAGACCACCCAACACGACTGCATAAGGGAGGGGGGAGTGCCCTGCACCCATTGGAAGGGGAGGACCCTCGCTGCCTGCCCTGCGAGTCAGAGAGGGGCCTTGAAGCTTGGGGAGGAGCCAGATAAAGGGAGGAAAGCTGGGGAAGGCCTTTGCATCTGAGGGGACCTTGTGAGTCAAAGCTTGGAAGTGATAAGGTACCTATTTTGTCAAAAGGACAATGAGAAGCATGGGAGAGAACGTTCTTTTGAGGGAGAGAGTCACGAAGGGCCATACTGAGGGGTCTGAACTTTATTCCTGAGGCAGCGAGGGGCCATGGAAGATTTTTGAAGTGACATGGAGGAAGAGTGACATGATTTGGGGGGGAAAGTGCTTCTAAAGCCTATCTTCTGGTGTGTGGGGATGTATTGGAAGCAGGGGAGACCAGAAGTGGGGAGATGGTTCAGATGCTGTTGCCATAGAATCCCAGGCTACTGGATGACAGGGGAGGACCCAAGCGCTTATTTAGCCCTGGCTTCCCTCGTTAGTTATTATTGTGTTGTCATCATTACTGTTTTCATCATTGGGCAATGAGTTAGTCCTCGTATTCTTCCCCTGCCCCTTAGAAGGAAACTTGCCCTCCGATATTTTCCAGGACAGGGAGGAGGCTTCAGCCCCTATAAGCCCATCCAGCCAGAGCCCTGGGTTCCCCCTGGCCCCTGCTCTGCAGCCTGCACAGAGCAGACAGATGTTTCCCACAGGGCCTGGCAGGGAGGGCTCAGGCAAGCCTGGGCTCCAGATGTTACCAGCCAGCTCACATCGACTTGGCTTGACATCAGCTTTTAAGGTTTCGACCCCACTCCCTCTCACTCTGCTGCCTGACTTCTCCTTCCAGAAATACAGCATCCTGTAAAGATCGCATATGCTCTGTATGAGAAGTACCTGAATGCAGACAACATGATCCGGGCCACAGCCATGTGCCAGGTCACCGACGAGACTGAGGTGGTGGTGGAGAGGGACATCATCCTGGACAACCCCACCCTGACCCTGGAGGTAAAGGGGTGCTGAAGGGGTGCTTCTCCAGCCAGCCCAGCCCTCCCAGACCACAAAGAAGGCCCTTCGCTGCTGTCAGGCCGAGGACCGGGCCCAGCTCAGCTCCAGCCTCTGCCAAATGGATCAGCCAAGAGTTCCACTCAGAGTAGCGTCCTTGGGACTTCCCTAGCGGTTCAGTGGTTAGGACTCAGAGCTTTTGCTGCAGGGGGCGCGGGTTCAATTCCTGGTCAGGGAACTAAGATCCTGCAAGCTGTGTGACGAGGCAAAAAAAAAAGCAGCATCCTTGCTCCCTGTCTGGCAATATCCACAGGCACGTTGCCCTGTGGCTTCTTTGGTTGCAGCTCTAGACCCACTGGCAATGCCAGCTGAGAAGTGGCCAGAGGGGCTCTTCAGCTCACTGCTGGACATATGCTGTGTCCTGGGCTGTGCCAGGCTTGGGAATCACAGGGGGCCACAAGGGGTGGGTCCTGACTGCAGGAAACCCACAGTTCAGCCCCCGGACACATTTGTAGAGCAAATAAGAAATGGGCATAACTCACGTGCATCTCCCGACTCTAGACCCCAGAGTTACAGAATTGTGGACTCTTAGAGACTGAGTCTCAAGCTCCCATGTCCTGCCATTTCATATATCAGTAAACTGAGGCCCAGAGAGGAGAAGGGAATTTCCAATTACTGCCAGAGCCAGGGCTAGACCTCAGGCCCTTTCCAGGGCATCCAGCACATCCAGAGCCAGCAACAGCATCTTCCCAGTGGTTGAGAATGAGGATACCTCATTTTTTGGCTGCAGGTTCTGCTCCCAGGCTCCCTCTCAGGAGCCAAGGCATGTGGGGGCTTGCAAGTCGGCGGGAGGCACTTGGGGCCACTCTGTTCCTTCCTTAGCACTGGGGCTGGAAGTATTTGGCTGACTCCAAGCCTGTCCCTACCCACGCCAACCCCAGCCCAGTGTGGAGACTGCCAGAGCCAGACAGCACAAACCTGAGGGGTGAGAGCCTGGCAGGGAAGGACAGGCAGACAAATGGGTCAGGAAGATGGGATCTTCCCATGGGATCCCATAGAGAGCTTCATGGGTCAGGCTCCTCCCGAGTCTGCTGTACCATCTGTGCCAGCGGTCTAGACAGAGATTGCCTTTTTTTTTTCCATCGCGGTGCCACTAGCCTCCCTAGCCCCAGATTTCTAGAGTACTTGTGGCTGCCCTAGTCCCACCCTCCCTAAGCTACACCCCAGCTTCAGAGGTTCCTGATGTCAGACAGAGGGCAGGGGGACCCAAGGCACCCGCTCCATGCAGCTAGCCTGCAATTGAGCTCTTTCATTGTCCTGGTTAGTCTAGATTGTGCTTCAGAATGGGGGGAGGGGGGTGGTCCATCACCTCCAGGGCTAGGGAGGGGGTACCACCCCTGTTGTGGGCCCATCACTGTGGTTGTGAAACAGAAACAGCCCCCCCATTGGGAAGGACTAGAACAGAACTTCTGGGCTCCAGGCTTGCCTTCTTTCCTGCCCACCGAGTTTTCATCCTCAATCCATGATTGTCCCCTGAGCTTCTCCTGCTTCCCAGGACGTTTCCAAGAAATGCACCCCATCCCTGTAGAATGACAGGCAGCAAGTGTCATTTCCCACTCCTCAGGCTGCAAAATGAAACATTTTGCATAAAAATTATCAGTGTTTAAATGAAGATAGTTTTTCCCCCATTATATTCCCTTATCCAATATCCTCAAACCTGCTTATAGCTTTCTCTTTAATTCAATAATTTTACTCTACATCTTTTAGACTTCCATATCAAATCAGCTTTGTCTTTCAAGAGAGTGTAACATCTTTTAAAAGGAAATCAGAACACACACAGCCTGGAAATATTCCATCAAAAACTTTCTTATTTAATCTTTTTAAAGGACATCTGCTCTTTCTTCTTTTGGGCATCTTTGTGTGAATTTGCTCTTAACGCAACCTCCCCTTACTTCAGCCTTCAGAGAATCAAGACAATCTCATCTTGATTGAATGACTCAATGCATAGCTCACTCAGAGCAGGGTACGTGGGTGATCTGTATGAAAAGATAATAATTTGGGTAAAATTCTATTATCTTACTTGATGCTGATTGGGAGTAGGCATTGAGGACTTTAGAACCAGACCATACAATCTGAACTTTGTTCCAAAGGGTGATGTCCTTCACATTGGCCCATGACCTACTGACAATCAGACACAGTCTTCTGTTGGCTCTTATCATCTTCTTTGGGTGCATGCACAGATTTAGGTCAATAGGACAGGGTGGTAAGCAGCAATAAAGAAAGGAAAACAAATACACGAAAATCTCAAATTGAATATCAGTGTGAAAAATATGGCACCGTTTATGTACTCTTGTGTCCCAATGGTATAAAGTTATGCTTCACTCTTCAAATCATGTCATACTCTTAAATGAGTTCCATGGGAGAAATTATGGTATAGATCATGGTCTCTAAAATGTTTCAATTATGCACAAATTATTGTCAGGCATTGCAGGGTCTAGCAAGAAGATGTAAAATGGTTGCAGTGAGAATTGGTGGCAAGAAAAAAAAAACAAAAAACAAAATGAACAAAAAGCAGCGGCCTCTAAGGATCCTCAACAGAAGAAAAGAAATCCACCAGTCACCCAGTTTCGGTTTCTGTTTCCAAAGCACTTTCTTCTGCATCCATGATCTCATTTGGTCCCTTGTAGCCCAGGGAGGGAGGCGGGGAGGGATCAGCCCTCTTTATCAGGGAGGGAGTCAAGGCCCAGGGAGATGACATATCTGCCCAGGCTTGGCGGCTTTTCAGCAGGAGCACAAGCTTTCATCTTTGGGAGCAAACAAATAGTCCAGGGTGCTTCTCTGACCAGAAACCTAGGTTTCTCCAGGCCCTGATCAAGGACCCTGTGCAGACCACATGTGGCATGTCCTCGGAAATGGGGACTGCCCTTCCCGAGATGAACTGAGAAAGGGCCCGTGAACCCAGCTGGGAATTTAAGCCCTCTCAGCCGCTGTGATGTGCTGCCTCTCCTCCACGCCTGGGTGTCCTGTCTGTATCCTGGGGATGACAGCAATTTCCTAGGAGCCCCCTGCATGGATGTCGCTGGAACTTAGGAGGACTAAACCTCCTAAGGATCGTTATCCTGCCTTCCTTTGTCCTCAGCAACATCCTCCCCATCACCAAGTCTCCGGCACAGCCCCGTCGGCTCTCATCAAGGGCAGATGAAATGAACAGCCCAGCCCTGACTCTGTCAACCCCTCTCCCCACAGGTGCTGGACCAGGCCCAGGTGCAAAAGCCTGTGACCGTGAAGGTACTCTTCTCCAACCCGCTGGATGAGCTGGTGACGGACTGCAAGCTGATGGTGGAGGGGAGCGGCCTGCTGCTGGACAGCCTCAAGATCGAGTGAGTCCCAGGCTGAGGGCCCAGTGTGGGATGGTGGGAGGGGAGCAGAGGAGCCCTCCCCAGAGCCCGGGGCAGGGCAGACAGAACTCCTCTAGCCTCTGAACTTGGGAATCTGCCCATAAGGATATACGTTTGCATTTGGCTTGGGGGTTCACCAAACTTGAACTCAAGGGAAGTCCAGGTCACCAGAGCTTGGAACTGGTCCTCATATTTGGGAGATCATGGGATCCACCCACCATGCCTTCCCCTGCTGAGGGGTCCCAGAGCTGAAGGGGCTTGATGACCCAGGGTGGCAGCTAGAGGGAGTTGAAGGAGCAGTGACCTTGACCAGAGCAGGACTTGAGGCCTCATGCTGACTCCTGCCTTTCCCCATCAGCATGCCAACCCTGAACCCCAGGCAGCAGTCCTATGCGGATTTTGAGATCCTGCCCACCCGGAGTGGCACCAAGCAGCTCCTCGCCAACTTCTCCTGCAACAAGTTCCCCGCGATCAAGGGCATGCTGTCCATCAAAGTGAACAAGTGAAGGGCCCAGGGGGCCCCATACAAACTTGGGAACACGGAGCGGGCAGGGCTCACCTGCGGAGTCAGTCCCCTGCCCACACACACTGTCCAGCCTGGGAAACTCACTCCGTCCCCCAAGGCAGCCTGGACTTGGACTTCCAGCCTCCAGCACCCACCCCTCCCTTGTTCCCAGGCTGGGCTGGTTTCACCCTGGCCCACGACTTGATCACTTTTGCATGTTCCTCAAGCTTCTCCTCAACACTGCCCACTCTGTGAGCTCCAAGACCCTGCTCAGCCCTTATACCCTCAATGCTGTGGGCACGGAGTGGCACCTGACCCAGCGGCTCTCCAAATGGCTATGGGGGGAGAAGATGGTCTGGACTGTTTGCTGATCCCCAGCCTGCAGTTGGCACATTCCTGCTTCTCTCTTAGGCCACTGTGGAGGTGGGGGGACGACGGTTAGCCATCTGTTGTAACACTCACAACCACACCCTCAAAATAAATGTTAAAAAGAGCGCTATCACACAGCACTGAATTTACAGGACTGCTGCTTCAACTAAGGTGGTGGAGAAGGAGAGAGGGGGGCTGGGGCCATGTCCTTCTGGAGGACAGATGGCCTTGGGGAGGCCGTGGTCTCTATGTTCCAGTGTCCAAGAGGAGTGGGGTTGTTCCGTGTGGCTCCAAATGCAAAACTAGGGAGACGTTTCAAATCAGTTTAGGAAACCTCTCTAAGATGATGTCCAAAAATAGATTGGCTGCCTTGGAGCAGGCAGGGAGCAACTTGGAGGGAGTGCCTTGCCCAGGCAGGCTTTGGGCACTCTCTGTGTAGCCAGGTAAACTCTTCCAGGGTCTCTACAGGCGTCAGAGTGAGAAGGGACTTCAAAATCTTCACTGGAACTCTTTCACAGAGCAGGTGTGGGTGGTGGCCCAACCTCTGCTCACCATGGACTCGCCCCAACTTGTGCCACACTCCTTCTCTTGCAGCCAGAGCCCTGCTAACTCCACCGGAACCTTCTCTGCCTTCACACATGCTCTCAGGGTTCCTCAGTCTTTGCCCCTTGAAATAACCCCAAGCAGATCCCAGAGCTTTCCGTCACTGGTGCTGACTAACCCCATTTTGGCAATCACGCCTCCCTGTTCGGATATAAGGGAACAGTCCAATCTACACAGAAGCTTCAGCCTCACATCCAGCTCAAAGCTTCTGCCCTATGCTCAGCTCAGGCCTGACCTGGGCTTGCAGAAGAAGGCACTGTGCATGCGCCCTCTTCCTTCCTCCTTCCCCTCTTATTGCTTGATCCATCAGGGTTGGAGAAGGGAGAGAGGAAATTAGGAGAAAAATGACAAAGTTCTACTTCACTGGTGTTGATGCAGCCTGGCCACGGAAGCCCGCCGCGTGGCTGGCGTGTAAATGCAGGCTTTCTGCGTTGAGTGTCTCCAACATGGTCAACGTGCCCCTCAGACTCGGCCTCTGGAGGTTCTCCCCTACCTCTAACTGCTCTGGAAGTAGTGGTCCTATCGTGATGGCTTGAGCCCAGTTCCCTTTCATGGGCTCCACTGCCCTGCCGCAGCCGCCCCCTCTCCCCCTTCTACATCTCAAGCTGGTCCAGCGTCAGCTTCCCACCTCCAAGTGCCCCAGGTGGGCAGTCGGCACCAGAACCTGTGTCCATATTTTCTCCTTGTGTCAAGGAACTCTCACCAGGGCCCAGTTCTGGTGTCTGAACGCAGCTGGGCCTCCCAGTCTCTGCAGGACAGCAGGCCCCCAGCTGCGGAGGGGGAAGCTCGTCTCTCCTCTTGGAGCCTTGCCACTCTCTCAAATGCCCCTTGATTTGGCCTGGAGATAGGTACCAGTCCCCAGTGAGAAGGGGCAGGGTGAAATAGGCAGACTTCTGCTCTGGTTTCTATTAGAAAAAAGGAAATCCAGAAGTTTCCATTTCCTCCCATCCACATGAGGCCTGCCCCAGACCTTAAATCCCTCAAGCATCAGCCCTGTCAGCAAGCGTCTCCTGAGTGCCTGCTTTCTGCCAGGCTCTGTCCAGAGAGATTAAAAACCAACAAGAGCGTGATCCCTGCCTTTGGGTTTCCATCCTCAAAGGAGTCTCCTAAGGTGTGTCATTAAAAATCCATGGGGAGTTTGTAACCAACCCCAAGCACATGTGTCTTAGAGCTATGTCTAAACACCCCTCCCCCCCACTTGGGTTCTGAAGGATTTTATCAATAAAACAAAGGAATAGCAGGCAGAGGCCACAGCGCCCCATTTATTTCTGGTAGAAGTTAGAGGTTGTAGCAACGTGTAAGATGCAGTCGGCCTGCTAGCTGAACCCCAGAATTAGGTGACCTTGCTCTATTGGTTAGGATATATGTTCAGCAGCCATAGCAGGGAAACCCAAACTGCCAGAGTCCTAAACAGAATGGGCATTAATTTCTCTCATATAAGAGCCAAGGGAAGCAGCTCAGGGATGCAGGTTTTCTTGTCTTACAGTGCTGTCATCCTCCACACATAGCTTCCACCTATCAATTCCAGGTGGTTCTTCCAGCTCAAGGCAAAAGCCCACAGGCCATCCAGCAGGAAGGAAGAAAAGGGGAATAGATGGGCACCCTCCTTCCCAATCTGAAAGTCAAAAGTTGAAATTATGCATTTCACTTCTGCAAACATCCCGTTGGCCAATGAATCTAAAAGTGGGTTGTTTGAAATGAAAAACACTGATATATCTCTAGCCAAACTGATCGGGAAAAAATAAAAAATACACAAATTACAAATATCAGTAATGAAAGCACCTGCAGCTATTTTAAAGGAAGTAAAGGAATATTATGAACAATGTTATGCCAATAACAGGCAACTTAGATAAAATGAATTCCTTGAAAGACACAGACTATCAAAATTCATTCAAGAAAAGTAGATATTCCCCATATCTGTTAAAGAAATTGAATTTGGAGTGAAGACCAGCAGAAACTGTCCAGGAGCCTAACAAGCCACAGAGCGGGTGGTTGTTGTCACTATGTTTTCCTGTGGTTTGTTATACAGCAAAGGAACCATTTTTCTCCATTTCCATGCATACATCCTTGCCCTTTCCAGTGAAATGTCCCGTCTTCTGAGAAACCTTCTCCGTATCCCTCCCCGCCTTGCTGCACCCATACACAGTTGGCCCCTCCTTCATCTACAATTCCCTTCACTGTGCACACGTCTTTTTAGACCACTTTGGCTTAAAGTCATCTGGGCCTTTGTACATCCCTCTCCCCATCTTAGACTATGTACTTGTCATGGGCAAGAACCAGGTTTCCTTTAGCCCTCCACACTTAGCAGTGTCTGGTGTAGATTAAGTACCCATAGATATTCATTAAAGACCAAAGAGGTGAATGAGATTGTAGTTGAACAAACAAATGAATGAATGAAGTGACTAATTGGAAGTACTAAAAAATTATAATATCTAACATTCATTGAGAGTGTAAAATCTGTAAGTCACTGTTCTAAGGATTTTTTAAAATTTATTGAGTGCCTACTATGTGCCAGATATTGTGCTCAATGTTTCATGTCCACTATCTTACTGAATCCTATATAGCATTCTTGAGTGATAATCATTGTTATTCTTATTTTTGTCCTTTTAACTTTCTTTTTAAATGGAGTTTATTTTTTAGAGTAGTTTTAGATTCACGGCAAAATTGAACAGAAGGCACAGATATTTCTCATATATCCCCTGCCCCCACATACGCATAGTCTCCCCCATTATCAATATCCCTACTAGAATAGTATACTTGTTACAATTGATGAGCCTATAGTACATTTGTTACAATTGATGACCCTATATTGACACATCATTATCACCCAAAGTTCATAGTTTTCCATTAGGGTTCACTCTTGGTGTTGTACATTCTATGGGTTTGGATAACTTTATAAGAACATGTATCCACCATTATAGTACCCTCCTTCTCCTCTAACACCTGGCAACCACTGATCCTCTTCCTGTCTCCATAGTTTTGCCTTTTCCAGAATGCCACATAGTTGAAATCATACAGTAAGTAGTTTTGTCAGCCAGGCTTCTTTCACTTAGTAATATGCATTTAAGTTTCCTCTATGTCTTTTCATGACTTGATAGTTTATTTCTGAATAATATTCCTTTGTCTAGATGTGCCACAGTTTGTTTATCCATTCACCCACTGAAGGACATCTTGGATGCTTCCAAATTATGGCAATTATCAGTAGTTTCTATAAACATCCATGGGCAGAGTTTTGTGTAGACATAAGTTTTCAACTCCTTTGAGCAGATATCAAGGAGCCCAATTGCTGGATCATGTAATAACAGTATACTTAGTTTTATAAGAGACTGCCAAATTCTCTTCCAAAGTAGCATTATGCATTTCCACCAGCAATGAATGAGAGTTCCTATTGCTCCACATCCACATCAGCATTTGGTATTGGTAGTGTTCTGGATTTTGGCCATTCTGATAGATATGTAATGGTATCTCATTGTTTTAATTTGCATTTCCCTGATGACATATGAAGTCGAGTATCTTTTCATATGCATATTTGTCATCTATATATCTTCTATAGTGAGGTGTCTGCTAAATATCTTTAGCCTTTATTTTAATCAGGTTATTTGTTTTCTTATTGTTGGGCTTCAAGAGTTCTTTGTATATTTTGGATAACAGTCCTTTATTAGATATGTCATTTGCAAATATTTTCTACTAGTCTGTGGCTGTCTTCTCATTCTCTTGACAGTGTCTTTTGTAGGTGAGAAATTAGTAATTTTGATGAAGTCCAGCTTATTAATTCTTTCATGGATCATGCCTTTGGTGTTGTATTTAAAAAGTCATTAAAAAAAAAATAATAAAATAAAATAAAATAAAATAAAATAAAATAAAAAGTCATTGCCAGGGACTTCCCTGGCAGTCCAGTGGTTAGGACTCCGTGCTTCCACTGCAGCACTGCAGGGGGCCTGGGTTCAATCCCTGGTGGGGGAACTAAGATCCTGCATCCTGCTCAGTGCAGCCAAAAAAAAATTCTTTTAAGTAAAAATAAATAAATTCATTGCCAAACTCAGGGTCATCTAGATTTTCCCTTATGTTATCTTCTAGGAGTTTTAGAGTTTTGCATCTTACATTTAGGTCTGTGACTTCATTTTGAGTTAATTTTTGTGAATGGTATAAAGTCTGTGTCTAGGTTCATTTTTTTTGCATGTAGATGTCCAGTTGTTTCAGAATTCTTTGTTGAAAAGATTATCTTTTCTCCATTGTATTGTCTTTGCTCCTTTGTCAAAGATCAGTTGACTATATTTATGTGGTTCTATTTCTGGGCTCTCTATTCCATTCCACTGATCTATTTGTCTATTCTTTCACCAATACCGCATTGTGTTGATAACTGTAGGTTTATACCAAGTCTTGAAGTTGAGTAGTGTCAGTCCTTTGATGTTGTTCTTCTCCTTAAATGCTGTGCTGGCTATTCTGGGTCTTTTGCCTCTCCATATAAACTTTAGAATCATTTTGTTGATATCCACAAAATAACTCAATGAGATTTTAATTGAGATTGCTTTGAATCTACAGATCAAGTTAGGAAGAACTGACATCTTGTCAATATTAAGTCTTCTTATCCATAAACATGGAATATCTGTCCTATATTTAGTACTTTGATTTCTTCATTAGAGTTTTGTACTTTTCCTTGTATAGATCTTGTATGTATTTTCTTAACATTTAATCTATTTTATTTTGGAGGGTGCTAAATTAAATAATATTATGGTTTTTTATATTTCAAATTCCACTTTTCATTGTTGGTATATAGGAAAATGATTGATTTTTTTACATTAGCCTTAAATCCTGCAACCTTGCTATAATAGCTTCTTAGTCCCAGGAGTTTGCTGCTGTTGTGGCTGATTCTTTCAGATTTTCTGCATAAATAATAATGTCATTTATGAACAAAGATAGCTTTATTTCTTCCTTTCCAATCTGTACACCTTTCATTTCCTTTTCTTATTGCATTAGCTAGAACATCCAATATTGAAAAGAAGTGGTGAGAGGAGACATCCTTGCCTTGTTCCTGTTCTTAGTGAGAAACCTTCTAGTATGATGCTAGCTATCGGCTTTTTGTAGATATTCTTTATCAAATTGAAAAGTTCCCCTCTATTCCTGGTTTACTGAAGGTTTGAAATGAGTGTTACATTTTGTCAAATGCCTTTTCTGCATCTATTGATATGACATGTGATTTTTCTTCTTTAGCCTATTGATGTAATGGGCTACAGTAATTGATTTCTTTTTTTTTTTTTTTTTGAGTTGCACAGATTTTTTTTTTTTTAACATCTTTTTTGGAGTACAATTGCTCCACAATGGTGTGACAGTTTCTGCTCTACAACAAAGTGATTCAGCCACACACACACATACATCCCCACATCTCCCCACTCTGCATCTCCCCCCACACCCCCGCATCCCATCCCTCTAGGTGATCACAAAGCACTGAGCTGATCTCCCTGTGCTATGCGGCAGCTTCCCACTAGCTATCTATTTTACATTTGGTAACATTTATAAGTCCATGCCACTCTCTCACTTCGTCCCAGTTTACCCTTCCCCCTCCCTATGTCCTTGAGGACATTCTCTACGTCTGCGTCTTTATTCTTGTCCTGCCCCTAGGTTCTTCAGACCTTTTTTTTTTTTTAGATTCCATATATATGTGTTAGCATATGGTATTTGTTTTTCTCTTTCTGACTTACTTCACTCTGTAGGACAGACTCTAGGTCCATCCACCTCACTACAAAAAAATCAATTTCGTTTCTTTTTATGGCTGAGTAATATTCCATTGTATATATGTGCCACATCTTCTTTATCCATTCATCTGTCGGTGGACATTTAAGTTGCTTCCATGTCCTGGCTATTGTAAATAGAACTGCAATGAACATTGTGGTACATGACTCTTTTTAAATTATGGTTTTCTCAGGGTATATGCCCAGTAGTGGGATTGCTGGGTCATATAGTAGTTCTATTTTTAGTTTTTTAAGGAACCTCCATACTGTTCTCCAGAGTGACTCTGTCAATTTACATTTCCACCAACAGTGCAAGGGGGTTCCCTTTTCTCCACAACCTCTCCAGCATTTATTGTTTTGTAGATTTTTTGATGATGGCCATTCTGACTGGTGTGAGGTGATACCTCACTGTAGTTTTCATTTGCATTTCTCTAATGATTAGTGATGTTGAGCATTCTTTCATGTGTTTGTTGGCAATCTGTATATCTTCTTTGGAGAAATGTCTATTTAGGTCTTCTGCCCATTTCTGGATTGGGTTGTTTGCTTTTTTGATACTGAGTTGCATGAGCTGCTTGTAAATTTTGGAGGTTAATCCTTTGTCAGTTGCTTCATTTGCAAATATTTTCTCCCACTGTGAGGGTTGTCTTTTGTCTTGTTTATGGTTTCCTTTGCTGTGCAAAAGCTTTTAAGTTTCATTAGGTCCTTTTTGTTTATTTTTGTTTTTATTTCCATTTCTCTAGGAGGTGGGTCAAAAAGGATCGTGTTGTGATTGATGTCATAGAGTGTTCTGCCTGTTTTCCTCTAAGAGTTTTATAGTGTCTGGCCTTACCTTTCGGTTTTTAATCCATTTTGAGTTTATTTTTGTGTATGGTGTTAGGGAGTGTGCTAATTTCATTCTTTTACATGTAGCTGTCCAGTTTTCCCAGCACCACTTATTGAAGAGGCTGTCTTTTCTCCATTGTATATTCTTGCCTCCACAATCAAAAATAAGGTGACCATATGTGTGTGGGTTTAACTCAGGCCTTTCTATCCTGTTCCATTGATCTATCATTCAGTTTTTGTGCCAGTACCATACTGTCTTGATTACTATAGCTTTGTAGTATAGTCTGAGGTCTGGGAGATTGCTTTGGCTATTCGGGGTCTTTTGTGTTTCCATACAAATTGTGAAATTTTTTGTTCTATTCTGTGAAAAATGCCATTGGTAGTTTCTTAAGGATTGCATTGAATCTGTAGATTGCTTTGGGTAGTATAGTCATTTTCACAATGTTGATTCTTCCAATCCA
The DNA here is from genome assembly GCF_965194825.1 of Balaenoptera physalus. Classification (NCBI taxonomy): domain Eukaryota; kingdom Metazoa; phylum Chordata; class Mammalia; order Artiodactyla; family Balaenopteridae; genus Balaenoptera; species Balaenoptera physalus. The sequence goes on from NC_138898.1 coordinate 29,558,000, forward strand.
GGGACATAGTATATCTCTCCATCTGTTGGTATCATCTATAATTTCTTTCATCAGTGTCTTATAGTTTTCTGCATACAGGTCTTTCATCTCCCTAGGTAGGTTTATTCCTAGGTATTTTATTCTTTTTGTTGCAATGGTAAATGGGAGTGTTTCCTTAATTTCTCTTTCAGATTTTTCATCATTAGTGTATAGGAATGCAAGAGATTTCTGTGCATTAATTTTGTATCCTGCTACTTTACCAAATTCATTGATTAGTTCTAGTAGCTTTCTGGTGGCATCTTTAAGATTCTCTATATATAGTATCATGTCATCTGCAAACAGTGACAGTTTTACTTCTTCTTTTCCGATTTGCATTCCTTTTATTTCTTTTTCGTCTCTGATTGCTGTGACTAAAACTTCCAAAACAATGTTGAATAACAGTGGTGAGAGTGGACAACCTTGTCTTGTTCCTGATCTTAGTGGAAATGGTTTCAGTTTTTCACCTTTGAGAACGATGTTGGCTGTGTGTTTGTTGTATATAGCCTTTATCATGTTGAGGTAAGTTCCCTCTATGCCTACTTTCTGGATGGTTTTTTATCATAAATGGGTGTTGAATTTTGTCAAATGCTTTTTCTGCCTCTATTGAGATGATCATATGATTTTTCTCTTTCAATCTGTTAATATGGTTTATGACATTGATTGATTTGCATATATTGAAGAATCCTTGCATTCCTGGGATAAACCCCACTTGATGATGGTGTATGATCCTTTCAGTGTGCTGTTGGATTCTGTTTTCTAGAATTTGGTTGAGGATTTTTGCATCTATGTTCATCAGTGATATTGGCCTGTAGTTTTCTTTCTTTGTGACATCTTTGTCTGGTTTTGGTCTCGGGGTGATGGTGGTCTCATAGAATGAGTTTGGGAGTGTTCCTCCCTCTGTTATATTTTGGAAGAGTTTGAGAAAGATAGGTGTTAGCTCTTCTCTAAATGTTTGATAGAATTCACCTTTGAAGCCATCTGGTCCTGGACTTTTGTTTGTTGGAAGATTTTTAATCACAGTTTCAATTTCAGTGCTTGTGATTGGTCTGCTCATATTTTCTATTTCTTCCTGGTTCAATCTCGGAATGTTGTGCTTTTCTAAGAACTTGTCCATTTTTTTCAGGTTGTCCATTTTATTGGCATATAGTTGCTTGTAGCAGTCTCTCATGTTCCTTTGTATTTCTGCAGTGTCAGTTGTTACTTCTCCTTTTTCACTTCTAGTTCTATTGATTTGAGTCTTCTCCCTTTTTTTCTTGATGAGTCTGGCTAATGGTTTATCAATTTTGTTTATCTTCTCAAAGAACCAGCTTTTAGTTTTATTTATCTTTGCTATTGTTTCCTTATTTCTTTTTCATTTATTTCTGATCTGATCTTTATGATTTCTTTCCTTCTGCTTACTTGGGTTTTGTTTGTTTGTTTGTTTGTTCTTCTTTCTGTAATTGCTTTAGGTGTAAGGTTAGGTTGTTTACTTGAGATGTTTCTTGTTTCTTGAGGTAGGATTGTATTGCTATAAACTTCCCTCTTAGAACTGCTTTTGCTGCATCCCATAGGTTTTGGGTCGTTGTGTTTTCATTGTCATTTGTTTCTAGGTATTTTTTTGATTTCCTCTTTGATTTCTTCAGTGATCTCTTGGTTATTAAGTAGTGTATTGTGTAGCCTCCATGTGTTTGCATTTTTTACAGATCTTTTCCTGTAATTGATATCTAGTCTCATAGCCTTGTGGTCGGAAAAGATACTTGATATGATTTCAATTTTCTTAAATTTACCAAGGCTTGATTTGTGACCCAAGATATGATCTATCCTGGAGAATGGTCCATGAGCACTTGAGAAGAAAGTGTATTTTGTTGTTTTTGGATGGAATGTCCTATAAATATCAATTAAGTCCATCTTGTTTTATGTATCATTTAAAGCTTGTGTTTCCTTATTTATTTTCTTTTTGGATGATCTGTCCATTGGTGAATGTGGAGTGTTAAAGCCCCCTACTATGATTGTGTTACTGTCGATTTCCCCTTTTATGGCTGTAGCATTTGCCTTATGTATTGAGGTTCTCCTATGTTGGGTGCATATATATTTATAATTGTTGTATCTTCTTTTTGGATTGATCTCTTGATCATTATGTAGTGTCCTTCTTTGTCTCTTGTAACAGTCTTTATTTTAAAGTCTATTTTGTCTGATATGAGAATTGCTACTCCAGCTTTCTTTTGATTTCCATTTGCATGGAATATCTTTTTCCATCCCCTCACTTTCAGTCTGTATGTGTCCCTAGGTCTGAAGTGGGTCACTTGTAGACAGCATATATACGGGTTGTGTTTTTGTATCTATTCAGCCAGTCTATGTCTTTTGGTTGGAGCATTTAATCTAGTTACATTTAAGGTAATTATCAATACGTATGTTCCTATTGCCATTTTCTTAATAGTTTTGGGTTTGTTATTTTAGGTCTTTTCCTTCTCTTGTGTTTCCTGCCTAGAGAAGTTCCTTTAGCATTTGTTGTAAAGCTGGTTTGGTGGTGCTGAATTCTCTTAGCTTTTGCTTGTCTGTAAAGGTTTTAATTTCTCCATCAAGGATCTCTGAATGAGATCGTTGCTGGATAGTGTAATCTTGGTTGTAGGTTTTTCCCTTTCATCACTTTAAATATGTCCTGTCACTCTTTTCTGGCTTGCAGAGTTTCTGCTGAAAAATCAGCTGTTAACCTTACAGGGATTCCCTTGTATGTTATTTGTTGTTTTTCCCTTGCTGCTTTTAATATTTTTTCTTTGCATTTAATTTTTGTTAGTTTGATTGATATGTGTCTTGGCATGCTTCTCCTTGGATCTATCCTGTATGGGACTCTCTGCGTTTCCTGGACTTGATTGACTATTTCCTTTCCCATATTAGGGAAGTTTTCAACTATAATCTCTTCAAATATTTTCTCAGTCCCTTTCATTTTCTCTTCCTCCATGACCCCTGTAATTCGAATGTTGATGTGTTTAATGTTGTCCCAGAGGTCTCTGAGACTGTCTTCCCTTCTTTTCATTCTTTTGTCTTTATTCTGCTCTGCAGTAGTTATTTCCACTATTTCATCTTCCAGGTCACTTATCCGTTCCTCTGCCTCAAATATTCTGCCATTGATTCCTTCTAGAGAATTTTTAATTTCATTTATTGTGTTGCTCATCATTGTTTGTTTGCTGTTTAGTTCTTCTAGGTCCTTGTTAAACGTTTCTTGTATTTTCTCCATTCTGTTTCCAAGATTCTGGATCATCTTTACTATCATTATTCTGAATTCTTTTTCAGGTAGACTGCTTATTTCCTCTTCATTTGTTTGGTCTGGTGGGTTTTTACCTTGCTCCTTCATCTGCTGTGTGTTTCTCTGTCTTCTCATTTTGCTTCACTTACTGTGTTTGGGGTCTCCTTTTCACAGGCTGCAGGTTCATAGTTCCCATTGTTTTTGGTGTCTGCCCCCAGTGGCTAAGGTTGGTTCAGTGGTTATGTAGGCTTCCTGGTGGATGGGACTAGTACCTGTGTTCTGGTGGATGAAGCTGGATCTTGTCTTTCTGGTGGGCAGGACCATGTCCAGTGGTGTGTTTTTGGGTGTCTGTGACCTTATTATGATTTTAGGCAGCCTCTCTGCTAATGGGTGGGGCTGTGTTCCTGTCTTGCTAGTTGTTTGGCATAGGGTGTCCAGCACTGTAGCTTGCTGGTCGTTGAGTGGAGCTGCGTCTTAGCGTTGAGATGGAGATCTCTGGGAGAGCTTTCGCCATTTGATATTACATGGAGCCGGGAGGTCTCTGGTGGACCAATGTCCTGAACTCAGCTCTCCCACCTCAGAGGCACAGGCCTGACACCTGGCTGGAGCACCAAGACCCTGTCAGCCACACAGCTCAGAAGAAAAGGGAGAAAAGAAAGAAAGAAAGAAAGAAAGCAAAGAAAGAAAGAAAGAAAGAAAGAAAGAAAGAAAGAAAGAAGGAAAGAAAAAGTTATTAAAGTAAAAAATAATTATTAAAAATTTAAAAATTAAAAAGTAATTTAAAAAAAAGAAAAAAACAAAAAGAAGAGAGCAACCAAACCAAAAAACAAATCCACCAATGATAACAAGCGCTAAAAACTATCCAAAAAAAAAAAGGGCAGACAAAACCCTAGGACAAATGGTAAAAGCAAAGCTATATAGACAAAATCACACAAAGAAGCATACACGTGCATATTCACAAAAGGAGAAAAAGGAAAATATATATATATATATATAAAAAATAAAAAAGGAAGAGAGCAACAAAATCAATAAACAAATCTACCAATGATAATAAACTCTAAATACTAAACTAAGATAAACATAAAGCCAGGAACAAATTAGATGCAGAAAGCAAACCCCAAGTCTGCAGTTGCTCCCAAAGTCCACCGCCTCAATTTTAGGATGATTCACTGTCTATTAAGGTATTCCAGAGATGCAGGGTACATCAAGTGGATTGTGGAGATTTAATCCATTGCTCCTGAGGCTGCTGGGAGAAATTTTCCTTTCTCTTCTCTGTTCGCACAGCTCCTGGGGTTCAGCTTTGGCTTTGGCCCCACCTCTGTGTGTAGGTCCCCTGATGGCCTCTGTTCTTCGCTCAGACAGGACAGTGTTAAAGTAGCAGCTGATTAGGGGGCTCTGGCTCACTCAGGCCAGGGAGATGGAGGGGTATGGAATGAGGGGCAAGCCTGCGGTGGCAGAGGCCAACGTGACGTTGAAACAGCCTGAGGTGCGCTGTGCGTTCTCCCGGGGAAGTTGTCCCTGGATCACGGGACCCTGGCAGTGGCGGGCTGCACAGACTCCCAGGAGGGGAGGTGTGGGTAGTGACCTGTGCTTGCACACAGGCTTCTTGGTGGCTGCAGCAGCAGCCTTAGTGTTTCATGCTTGTCTCTGGGGTCCGCGCTGATAGCCGTGGCTCACACCGGTCTCTGGAGCTCATTTAGGCGGTGCTGTGAATCCCCTCTCCTTGTGCACCCCGAAACAATGGTTTCTTGCCTCTTAGGCAGTTCCAGACTTTTTCCCAGACTCCCTCCCGGCTAGCTGTGGCATACTAGCCCCTTCAGGCTGTGTTCATACAGCCAACCCCAGTCCACTCCCTGGGATCTGACCTCCGAAGCCCAAGCCTCAGCTCTCAGCCCGCACCCGCCCCAGCAGGTGAGCAGACAAGCCTCTCAGGCTGGTGAGTGCTGGTTGGCACTGAGCCTCTGTGTGGGAATCTCTCTGCTTTTCCCTCTGCACCCCTTTTGCTGCACTCTTCTCCATGGCTCTGAAGCTTCCCTCCCGCCCAGCCCCCATCTCCGCCAGTGAAGGGTCTTCCTAATGTGTGGAAACTTTTCCTCCTTCAAAGCTCCCTCCCACTGGTGCAGGTCCCATCCCTATTCTTTTGTCTCTGTTTTTTCTTTTTTCTTTTGCCCTACCCAGGTACATGGGGAGTTTCTTGCCTTTGGGGTAGTCTGAGGTCTTCTGCCAGCGTTCAGTTGGTGTTCTGTAGGAGTTGTTCCACATGTAGATTTATTTCTGATGTATTTGTGGGGAGGAAGGTGATCTCCTCGTCCTACTCCTCCACCATCTTGAAGGTCTCCTCCAGTAATTAATTTTTGAATGCAGAACCAGCCTTGCAAATCTGGGATAAATCCCACTTGATTCTGGTACATAAGTCTTTTTACACAATGTTTTACACAGTATTTTGTTGAGGATTTTTGCATCTATGTTCATGAGAGATAATGGTCTGTAATTTCCTTATCCTATAATGTCTTTGTCTGGTTTTGGTATTTGGCCTTATTGAAGGGTATTGGCTCTCTGCTTCCACTCTCCAAAAGAGATTGTAGAGAACTGGTGTAATTTCTTCCTTAAACGTTTGGTAAAATTCACCATTGAACCCATCTGGGCTGGTTCTTCTTGTTTTGTACTGATTCAATTTCTTTGACAGAAATTAAATACATATAGGCCTTTTCAGATTCTTCTGTGAGTTTTGGCAGATTGTGTCTTCAAGGAATTGGTCCATTTCATCTAGGTTATAAAATCTGTGGGCATAGAATTATTCATACCATTTCTCTATTATCCTTTTAATGCTCATGGATCTGCAGTGATGTCCCCTCTTTCATTTTTGATATTAATAATTTGTGTCTTCTCTATATTTTCTTATTTAGCCTGCCTAGCGGCTTATTGATTTTATTGATCTTTTCAAAGAATCAGTTTTTGGTTTTGTTGATTTTCTCTTTTGATTTCTTGTTTTTCATTGATTCTGCTTTATTTTTAAGTTGTATTTTCCTTACTTTGCTTACTTTGGATTTAATTTGCTTTTCTTTTTCTAGTTTCCTAAAGTGGAAACTGATTATTGATTTTAGATCTTCTTTTCTAATATATGCATTCAGTGCTATAAACTTCCACCTAAGCACTGGTTTGGTGCATCCTATATATTTTAAGTTATATTTTCATTTAGCTCAAAATATTTTAAAATTTCCCTTGAAATTTCTTCTTTGACCCATGTGTTATTTAGAATTGTGTTGTTTAATCTCCATTTATCTTGGGATTTTCCAGCTATCCTTCTGCTGTTGATTTCTAGTTTAATTCTAGTGTGGTCTAAGCGCGCACATTGCACAATTTCTATTCCTTTAATTTGTTAGGGTGTGTTTTGTGGCCTAGAATGTGGTCAATCTTGGTGAATATTCCATGTGAGCTTGAGAAAAATGTGTATTCTGTTTCTGGGTGTATTAGTCTATAGATGTCTATTATATCCAGTTGACTGATGGCATTGTTGAATTCAACTATGTCTTTACTGATTTTCTGCTTCCTGGATCTGCACATTTCTGATAATGATATGTTGAAGTCTCCAACTATAACAGTGGATTTATCTATTTCTCCTTACAGTTCTATCAGCTTTTATCTTACATATTTTGATGCTCTGTTGTCAGGCACATACATGTTGAGGATTGTTATGTTTCCTTGGAGAACTGACCCCTTTATCATTATGTAACACCCTCCTTATCTCTGATAACTTTCCTTGTTCTGAAATCTGTTCTGTCAGAAAATAATATAGCTACTCCCACGTTTTTTTGATTAGTATTAACATGGTGTAACTCTCTCCATTCATTTACTTTTAATCTATATATGTCTTTATATTTAAACTGGATTTCTTCTAGACAAAATATAGTTAGGTCTTGTTTTTTGATCCACTCTGACAATCTCTATCTTTTAATTGGTGTATTTAGATCATTGACATTCAGAGTAACTGGATATAGTTGCGTTAATATCTACATTTATTACTGTTTTCTATTTGTTGCTTTGTTCATTGTTCCTAGTCTTGTCTCTCATTATTTTTCTGACTTTGTGCTTTTAATTGATCATTTTATATTTTTCCATTTTTTCTCCTTGCTTAGCATATCTTTTGTTCTTTTTTTTTTAGTGCAAGTACCTTATAATAATAATCCAAATTCTTTTCTCCTGTCCCTTATATCACTGCTGTCCTTCATTTCACTTATTATATAAGCATACATATATACACCATATATATGAAATATATAAACACACAATCAAATATATTACTATTTGAACAAACTATTATTATTTGAACAAAATAATATCTTTTAGATCAATTATTATTTTGAACAAACTATTATCTTTTAGATCAATTAACAATAAGAAAAACAAGGAAAACATGAGGGGAGTTTTCTCTGATCTTCACCAAGAAAACCTAGTAAGGCTTCTGGAGGGAAAACCCACAGAGGTGTTGGGGACCCTCTTTGACTGGGTCCCCCTGGAGTTTTTAACTCTCAGACTTGTCCACAATGAGCCTCCATCAATCACCACTTTCTTTAGCGTAATCCTATAAAAACTGACCTTGTTTAAGATGATTTATTTTAAAAATCTTAACAAAGTAAAAAACAGAACAAGAAAGTCACTTCAGTTCAGGTTTTCCTACCCCGACACTGGTTCCCACAGAGGTTGCTGCTCATGGGTTTCTCTGTATTCACAAGTCTCTCCAGTTTGGAGGACAGCAGTTTGCCTTAGAACCTCACTTCTCTTATGGATCTAAGAAGAGTTGTTGATTTTTCAGTTTATTCAGATTTTTACTCGTTGTTAGTACAGAGTGGCGACTTCCAAGCTTCTTACATGTCAGACTGGGAAGCCAGAAGTCTGTTCTAAGCATTTTATAGGTACTTGTTTATTTAAGCTTTCCAACAAACCTTTGAGGAAAGGACTAACATTATCTTCACCTTACAAATAAGGGAACTGAGACTTCAAGACTTAATTGGGTCACAGGAGAGTTAGTAAGTGGCAGTGGTGGTACCTCGGTAGACTGGCTATAGTGCCTAACCTCTATGTTATGCTGTACTACCTACACAAATTCTGAAAAGGAATCCAGTGATAAATGCCATCACAGATTTACAAAGAAACAAGGAGGTAAATGATGCAGAAACTCAAGGAAGTGTGTCTCTGCCATGGCACCCAGTCCTGGAGAGGCATTCTTGGATGCCTCTTCCCAGCCTACTTTCCTGCAACTACTTGGTTATTGGCTCTCTGCTTCCCACACTAAGTGCCATCAATAGGGGAGCTATGAGTCCCTCTTCCCAGAAACAGCCTCCTCACCCGCCCTACCTTTTGCCCTAGGCCACTCCTCCTCCCAACCTTGATCACACCTGCCTTAGAAGCCAACCTCAAACAGCTGAATTCAACCAGCATCTCCTGGAGCCGGCCGCATAGTAGGGGGTCCTCCTGCCATGTGTCATTTCCCCTCCCTGCAACCTTCAAAGGCAGACATTATTTACCCCTCTTGTACCAATGGGGAAACAGAGGCTTAGAGCAAGTTCTCTCCATTCTTTGCTCTCATACTAACGTTCACATACCTTTATGATCATCTTTATTGCAATCATTTGTTTATTTGTCAATGGTTGCCAATATACAAGGTAGAAACATAAGCAAATGTGCATAAAATGAGTTATTGATATCACCTTATTAATGGCTAACCCATAGTAAATTAGCTTTCTCTTTTGTAAAATAAAAATGTTTAACATATACAGATACATTTATTAAAATATTTTATACAAATATAGTTACAGTATAAAAATCCCTTAAATACATGAGCAAATGAGAGACTGAAAAACAGACAGTTCTCTTTCTCACCCCTCTTCTACTCTTTTTTCCAGAGAACACACAAGTTGTCAATTTGGAGTGTGCCCTTTCCAACTTCTGGGCCCTTGAGGGACGAGAGAGGGGGGTCTCCTACTGTTCCATGGTGAGAATTACAGGCTTTTGTAAAATCATCTGATGGTCAGTGCTTCAGACTGAAGGTCCAGCATTCTGTTTAAACTTGATATCCCTGTGGAGACTGGAGGCATAACTCTACAGGAAGATTTTGGTGTTTTTGTATATGACATTGACAATCCAACTCACCTGATGTGAGCGACCTCCTAGGGTCACCAAGCCATTAAATTCCAAGATTTCTTGAATCACAGATGATTCATGAACCCCTACTGTGACCAGGTTCTAGGGATTCAGCACAGATGATCTGTGTTTTCTAGAAGTTTTCTGGCATGGGGAGACAGAGGTATAGAAGTGGATGTGGGAAGATAGATAATAAACTGAGTAATCAAATAAATACAAAATACATCTTCAAGTAATTATTGTACACTGATGAATAAAAGTCAGGATGGGGATATGTGTTGAGGAGGGACTGGGAAGGCAGCCCTCTGACAGGTGATATTTACTAGAAAGAGAAAATGAACTATGAAGGAAAGCCATGTGAAGATCTAAAGGAGTGAGTTCCAGGAACAGCAGAGCAAAGCCCTGAGGTGGGAGTATCCCTGGTGTGTAATCAGAACATAAGGAAACAATGCTCTTGTAGAGGAGAAGTGAGGGTGAGAGTAATCGGAATGAAAGCAGAGAGGTGGGGTGGGGGGTACAGATCCCATAGGGCCTTGGAGACCACTGTAAGGACTCTGGCTTCTATCCTGAATGAGATGGGGAGTCCAGGAGGGTTTTGAGCAGAGAAGTGACAGGATCTGACTTGTGTTTTAAAAGAAGCCCTCTGGCTGATGCAGGGAGTCCAGTGAGGAGGCTACTGTAACCATCCAGGTAAGAGGTGATGGTAGCTCAGACCATCGTGGGTAGCAATGGCTGGACTGAGAAGGAGTGGAGAAAGCAGAACCTACTAGACATCCCAAGGGATTAGATGTGGGCTGTGAAGAAAGGAGGCGTGTAACTGACACCAATATCTACTAGCGTGAGCAATACAGTGATTCCAGGTCTCATAGAGCACCGCTCTTTTGCTCTTCCTCCACTAGGTGAGCCCTGGGGGACTGCAAAATGGAAGCTCTTTACCTCTCCCTCCAGACTTACTCTGGCCCCCCATTGGCCACCTCTCTGTGTCTAACCCTCTAACCCCTCTGCTGGGACCCCGGCCTAGGCCCAGGAAGCATCTTCTTTGGTCAATGTCCCAGGTGTTCAGAGCTCCACACCAGTCTTGGAAGGAGGAGCAGGTTTCAGAGGGGAAAGAAGACTTGAGGCCCAGCTGGGAGGCTGGGGCAATCAAGGAGGACTTCTCAGATGAGTTGGCCTTGAAAGATGTTAGGACTTCCTCATATTCAGGCAGGGAACATTGGACCCTGGTGGAGGGGGCATGAGAAGGGAAGATCTGTTGCTAAACATGAGGAATGTGAGGCTGGATAGGCAAGTGGATGAGGACTGGGAAAAGCCTGACCCTGAATGGCCAGAGTTCATTTCAATTTGGTGGGGCAGAGTGGGGGAGGAGCTGTATGGCAGATTATATTTTCCAAACATGGCCACAATCTTAGTTCCATATGCTCTTCCAGACTCAATCAAAAGGTAAAGTCTAATCTCCCCTCTTCTCAGATGTTGTCCTTTGAAACTGCCTTGATGAACAATGCAGCAGAAGTGATGCTATGGAACTTCTGATAAATCATAAAAGAAAACATGGCTTCTTCCTGGCTCGCTCTCGCTCTCGCTCTCGCTCTCTCAGCACTCACATTTGGAACCCAGCCACTATGTTGTGAGGAAGCCCACGGCACATGGAGAGGCTTCATGTAGATATGCCAGCCGAAAATCCAGCTAAGGTTCCCACCACCAGCCAGAATCAACTGCCAATTGTGTGAGTAAACGAAACTTCAGTAGCTTCAGCCCCAGACATTGAGTTTTGCTCAGCCCTCAAGTCTTCAAGCCAAGGCTCTGAACTTCATGGAGCACAGGCAAGCCATCCCCACCATGCCATGTCTGAAGTCCTCACTCATGAGAACAATAAATAAATGTTTTACACCACGAAGTTTGGGGGTAGTTTGTTATGCGTCACTTAATTGACACAAGCTTCAGTGCATGTCAGCCTGGTGAATAATTTCCCAGTGTCATTAATGTGTTCCTATTATTTCCAGGGTTATCAGTGTCTAAGTAGGCATTATGCACAGACATTAAAGCATTTTATCTAAATATTACCTTATTATTGTTCCCCTTTGTGCTTGGCTGGTGCCTGTTTGTTGGGGAGGCAGGAACATTCCCCACCCAGGACAGGAGCAACCCTTGTGGTTCTGTTTAAGAATAGGGTTCTCTCTTCATGATGCTGTCTTGTAAAAATGATGTGCCTGCTCATCATGGATGAAGAGAACCGGGAGACGCGAAGTGACTCTGGAGTAAGGAATGTGACCTAAGGTAAAGGGCTTATCTGCCCACCTGATGCCTCCTGGGTCAGCCCTGTCCCAAAACAAGCCTCTTTAACCATCCATGCATCCATCAGTCATTTATGCATCTACTCAATCACAACCATCTTAAACACTTACTATGTGTCAGGCACTGCACACATGAGAATACAGTGGTCCATGAACTCATGAAGTTTTTTTTTTTTTTACTTTATTTTATTATTTATTTATTTTTGGCTGTGTTGGTCTTTGTTGCTGTGTGCGGGATTTCTCTAGTTGCAGTGAGCAGGGGCTACTCTTCATTGTGGTGCATGGGCTTCTCATTGTGGTGGCTTCACTTGTTACAGAGCATGGGCTCTAGGCACGGGCTTCAGTAGTTGTGGCACACGGGCTCAGTAGTTGTGGCTTGCAGGCTCTAGAGTGCAGGCTCAGTAGTTGTGGCGCAAGGGCTTAGTTGCTCTGTGGCATGTGGGATCCTCCTGAACCAAAGCTCGAACCCATGTCCCCTGCATTGGCAGGCGGATTTTTAACCACTGTGCCACTAGAGAAGGCCCCAAATCATGAAGTTTACATCCTAATGGAGAATCAGACAGAAGCAGGTAAACCAGCAAATAAAATACTGACAGTTTGTTATAAGTGTAATGAAGGAAAAACACAGGTTTTGTCCTGGGTAATAACAGGCTACTTCCCCTGTGGCTGGAGGAGGTCTCTCTGAGGAGTTGTTTTGGCTGAGACCTGAAGAAAACAAGCATGATAGACCTGTCTGCAAGGAAAGGAAACTGACTCTGGCTGGATCAAGGAGAGGAGAAAATATTGAAAGGACACAAGGAACTCACACTAAGGAGAGAAGATGGAGGACCAGGTTTAGAAAATGAGCAGGAGCAAAGGATGGCCACACGATTGGCATCACAGTCAAAACTGAACCACAGGAAAAGGGTTCAAGATGGTGACATAAGAAGATCCTGCGGTCACCTCCTCCCATGGACACACCAAAGTTACAACTACATATAGAACAGTTCTCTCAAAAGAGACCAGAAGACTGGCAGAACAGCTCTTCCACAACAAAAGACAAAGGGGGGTGGGGTGGGGGGAAGGCACATCAAGATGGGTAAGAGAGGTGACCAACAAGCAGGAGGGATGTCACAAACACGGAGCTCCTCCCTCAGGAGCAAGGGGTTCAGCCCCACATTTGACACTCCAGCCTGTGAAACCTGCACCTGAAAGGTGAACCCCTGGAATGACTGGCTTTGAAGTCCAGCAGGGTTTATTCTGGGAGAGCTGAAGGGCTGTAGAAAACTGAAACTCCACTCTTGCAGGGCTTACACACAGACTCACTGGCTCCAAGTCCCAACTCAGAAGCCATAGCTTGAGAAACACTTGAGGAGGGAGATTTGCTGACTAGTCTTAGGATGTATATGGAGAGTGAGAGTCTTTTGGAGACTTCTCCAGGGACAGAGATACTGGCAGGTGCCATTTTTCTTACTCTCCTTCTGCCTCATTAGTCTGGAGCTAGCAGGCATCATTTTTGGCACTCTTAATCTCACTCACTAGCACAGCTCACCCAGCCTGCTGCTCACCCACAACAGCCCTCACCTCACCAGACCCAGAGTGTGACCTCACCCCAGTCCAGCACTCATCCAGCACAGCCCCTGCACTGCCAGATCCAGCAGATGGGCTTGCCCCATCCTAGCTCTCATCCACAGCTGCCCTGCCCCACTAGATACAGAAGGTGCATGCACCACACACAGGGGACGACACTTGGACACCTGGTGCTGGTGGCCAGGAGGGCTTGTGTTTCTGGGCCCCATGGGACTGAAACAAGCAGAGAGACAGATCTTGGCAGGCTAGCACCCCCAGAGTACTGCACAGACAACAGAACAAAACACACCCCCTGTCTTCCAGTGACCACTCCTTCAAGAACTGGGAGAGAGAGCTGTTTTGCCTAATACATAGAAATAAACACAAAGAGTCAGGCAAAATGAGGAGACAGAGGAATATATTCCAAACAAAAGAGCAAGACAAAACCTCAGAAAAAAAGACAGTAATGAAACAGAGATAAGCAATCTACCTGATACAGAGTTCAAAGTAATGATAATAAAGATGCTCACCACACTCAGGAGAAGAATAGCTGAACACTGTGAGATCTTCAACAAAGAGTTAGAAAATATAAGAAAGTTCCAAACAAGCTACAGAGCTGAAGAATTCAATAACCAAACTGAAAAATACACTAGATAAATGAATTGAAAAATACAACAGCAGACTGGATGAAGCAGAAGAATGAATCAGTGAGATGAAAGACAATGGAAATCACCCAGATAGAGCAGCAAAAAGAAAAAAAGAATTTAAAAAAGTGAAGATTTCTTAAGGGACCTCTGAGACAACACCAAGCAGAATAACATTTACATTAAAGGATCCCAGAAAAAGGAGAGAGAGAGAACGGACCAGAAAATATATTTGAAGAAATAATGGCTGAAAACTTACCTAATCTGAGGAAGGAAAGAGAGTTCCAAATAAAATGAACCCAAAGAGAGCCACACCAATACACATTATAGTAAAGTAGTAAAAGTTAAAGAGAGACGGGCTTCCCTGGTGGCGCAGTGGTTGAGAATCTGCCTGCCAATGCAGGGGACACAGGTTTGAGCCCTGGTCTGGGAAGATCCCACATGCCGTGGAGCAACTGGACCCGTGAGCCATGACTACTGAGCCTGTGCGTCTGGAGCCTGTGCTCTGCAAAAAGAGAGGCCGCGATAGTGAGAGGCCCGCACACTGCGATGAAGAGTGGCCCCCACTCGCCGCAACTAGAGAAAGCCCTCGCACAGAAACAAAGACCCAACACAGCCAAAAATAAATTAATTAATTAATTAATTTAAAAAAAAAAAAGAGAGAGAGAGAGAGGATTTTAAAAGCAACAAGAGAAAAACGACTTCTTACATATAAGAGAAACCCCATAAGGCTATCAGCAGGTTTTTCAACAGAAAATTTGCAAGCCAGAAGAGGGTGGCAAAACATATTCAAAGTGCTGAAAAGAAAAAACTTTCAACCAAGAATTCTGTACCCACAAGTTTATCATTCAGAATTAAAGGAGAGATCAAGAGTTTTCCAGGTAAGAAAAGTTGAAGTTCATCACCAGTAAATCAACCTTACAACAAATGTTAAAAGGGACTTCTCTGAGCTTAAAAGAAATGGCACTAATTAGAAAGAAAACAAACAAGAAAACATATGAAAGTAAAAATCTCACTGGAAAAGGTAAGTATATAGTAAAGGTAGTGAATCAATTAGTTATAAAGCAAGTGTGAAGGTTGAAAGCCGAAAATAGTAAAAAAAATTAACTAAAATTACAATAATTAGTTCAGGGATGCACAACATAAAAAGATGTAAAATGAGACATCAAAGATACAAAAAATGGGAAAGGGAGTAAAAATGTGTTTTGGAATGTGTTCAAATTGAAGTTGTTATCAACTTAAAACAAAATATTATATACATATAGGGTTTTATATATGAATCTCACAATAACTACAAAGTGAAAACTCATAGTAAATACACAAAAGAAAAAGAGAAAGGAATCTAAACTTAACACTAAAGAAAGTCATCAAACCACAAAGGAAGAGAACAAGAAGAAGAAAGGAACAGAGAGGAACTATGAAAAAAACACAGAAAACAATTAACAAAATGGCAATAAGTGCATGCCTATCGATAATTATTTCAAATGTAAATGGACTAAACTCTCCAATCAAAAGACATAGAGTGGGTGAGTGGATTAAAAAACAAGACACAATTTTATGCTGCCCACAAGAGACTAACTTCAGAAGTAAGGACACACACAGACTATAAGTGAAGGGATGGAGAAAGTAATTCCATGCAAACAGAAATGAAAGGAGAACTGGTCTAGCTATACTCATATCAGACACAATAGACTTTAAAACAAAGACTGTATAAAATACAAAATGGGCATCACATAATGATAGAGTCAATCCAGCAAGAAGATATAACATTTATAAATATACATGCACCAAACAAAGGAGCAACAAATATATAAAGCAAATATTACCAGACCTAAAGGGAGAAATTGACAGCAATACAATAATAGTAAGGGACTTTAACACTTCACTTACATCAACAGGTAGATCAGGCAGAAAATAAATAAGGAAACACTGAGATTGGTTCAACATGGCGGAGTAGAAGGACGTGCGCTCACTCCCTCTTGCGAGAACACCGGAATCACAACTAACTGCTGAACAATCATTGACAGGAAGACACTGGAACTCACCAAAAATGATACCCCACATGCAAAGACAAAGGAGAAACTACAATGAGATGGTAGGAGGGGGGCAATCACAATAAAATCAAATCCCATAACTGCTGGGTGGGTGACTCACAAACTGGAGAACACTTGTACCACAGAAGTCCACCCACTGGAGTGAACGTTCTGAGCCCCACGTCAGGCTTCCCAACCTGGAGGTCCAGCAATGGGAGGAGGAATTCCTAGAGAATCAGACTTTGAAGGCTAGTGGGATTTGACTGTAGGACTTCAACAGGACTGGGGGAAACAGAGACTCCACTCTTGGAGGGCACACACAAAGTAGTGTGCGCATGAGGATGCAGGGGAAAGAAACGGTGACCCCATAGGAGACTGAACCAGACCTACCTGCTAGTGTTGGAGGGTTTCCTACAGAGGCGGGGGGTGGCTATGGCTCACTGTGGGGACAAGGACACAGGCAGCAGAAGTTCTGGGAATTATCCCTTGGCATGAGCCCATGCAGAGTCTGCCATTAGCCCCACCAAAGAGACAGGTAGGCACCAGTATTGGGTCGCCTCAGGCCAAATAACCAATAGGGAGGGAACCCAGCTCCACCTATCAGCAGACAAGCGGATTAAAGTTTTAATGAGCTCTGCCTACCAGAGCAACACCCAGCTCTACCCACCACCAGGCCTGCCCATCAGGAAACTTGCAGAAGCCTCTTACATAGCTTCATCCACCAGAGTGCAGACAGCACAAGCAAGAAGGACTACAATCCTGCAGCCTGTGGAACAAAAACCACATTCACAGAAAGATAAACAAGATGAAAAGGCAGAAGACTATGTAGCACATGATGGAACAAGATAAAACTCCAGAAAAACAACTAAATTAAGTGGAGATAGGCACCCTTCCAGAAAAATAATTCAGAATAATGATAGTGAATATGATCCAGGACCTCGGAAACAGAATGAAGGCAAAGATCGAGAAGATGCAAGAAATGTTTAACAAAGTCCGAGAAGAATTAAAGAACAAACAAACAGAGATGAACAATACAATAACTGAAATGAAAAGTACACTAGAAGGAATCAATAGCAGAATAACTGAAGCAGAAGAACGGATAAGTGACCTGGAAGACAGAATGGTGGAGTACACTGCTGAGGAAAAGAATAAAGAAAAAAGAATGAAAAGAAATGAAGGCAGCCTAAGAGACCTCTGGGACAACATTAAACACAACAACATTCACATTATAGGGGTCCCAGAAGGAGATGAGAAAGAGAAAGGACCCAAGAAAATATTTGAATAGATTATAGTCGAAAACGTCCCTAACATGGGAAAAGAAATAGCCACCCAAGTCCAGGAAGCACAGAGAGTCCCAGGCAGGATAAACCAAAGGAGAAACACACTGAGACACATAGTAATCAAATTGACAAAAGTTAAAGACAAAGAAAAATTATTGAAAGCAACAAAGGAAAAATGACAAATAACATACAAAGGAACTCCCATAAGGTTAACAGCTGATTTCTCAGCAGAAACTCTACAAGCCAGAAGGGAGTGGCACAATATACTTAAAGTGATGAAACTGAAGAACCTACGACCAAGATTACTCTACCTGGCAAGGATCTCATTCATATTCGACAGAGAAAGCAAAAGCTTTACAGACAAGCGAAAGCTAAGAGAATTCAGCACCACCAAACCAGCTCTACAACAAATGCTAAACGAACTTCTCTAAGTGGGAAACACAGAGAAGAAAACGACCTACAAAAACAAACCCAAAACAATTAAGAAAATGGTAATAGGAACATGCATATCGATAATTACCTTAAATGTGAATGGATTAAATGCTCCAACCAAAAGACACAGGCTCGCTGAATGGATACAAAAACAAGACCCATATATATGCTGTCTACAAGAGACCCACTTCAGACCTAGGGACACATACAGACTGAAAGTGAGGGGATAGAAAAAGATATTCCACGCAAATGGAAATCAAAAGAAAGCTGGAGGGACTTCCCTGGTGGCACAGTGGTTAAGAATCTGCCTACCAATGCAGGGGACATGGGTTCGAGCCCTGGTCAGGGAAGATCCCACATGCCGCAGAGCAACTAAGCCCGTGCACCACAACTACTGAGCCCGTGCTCTAGAGCCCGCGAGCCACAACTACTGAGCCCACGTGCCACAACTACTAAAGCCTGCACACCTAGAGACCCTGCTCCACAACAAGAGAAGCCACCACAATGAGAAGCCCGCGCACCGCAACAAAGAGTAGACACCGCTCGCCGCAACTAGAGAAAGCCCGCGCACAGCAACACAGACCCAACACAGCCAAAAATAAATAAATAAATAAAAATTAAAAAAAAAAAAAAAAGAAAGCTGGAGTAGCAATACTCATATCAGATAAAATAGACTTTAAAATAAAAAATTACACAAGAGAAAAGGAAGGACACCACATAATGATCAAGGAATCAACCCAAGAAGAAGATAAAACAATTATAAATATATATGCACCCAACATAGGAGCACCGCAATATATAAGGCAACTGCTAACAGCTATAAAAGAGGAAACTGACAATAACACAATAATAGTGGGGGACTTTAACACCTCACTTACACCAATGGACAGATCATCCAGAATGAAAATAAATAAGGAACCAGAAGCTTTAAATGACACAACAGACCAGATAGATTTAATTGATATTCATAGGACATTCCATCCAAAAACAGCAGATTACACTTTCTTCTCAAGTGCACATGGAAAATTCTCCAGGATAGATCACATCTTGGGTCACAAATCAAGCCTCAGTAAATTTAAGAAAATTGAAATCATATCAAGCATCTTTTCTGACCACAACGCTATGAGATTAGAAATGAATTACAGGGGGGAAAAAACGTAAAAAACACAAACACATGGAGGCTAAACAATATGTTACTAAATAACAAAGAGATCACTGAAGAAATGAAAGAGGAACTCAAAAAATACTTAGAGACAAATGACAACGAAAACACGATGATCCAAAACCTATGGGATGCAGCAAAAGCAGTTCTAAGAGGGAAGTTCATAGCAATATAAGCCTACTTCAAGAAACAAGAAAAATCTCAAATAAATAATCTAACCTTACACCTAAAGGAACTACAGAAAGAAGAACAAACAAAACCCAAAGTTAGTAGAACGATAGAAATCATAATGATCAGAGCAGAAATAAATGACATAGAAACAAAGAAAACAATAGCAAAGATCAATAAAACTAAAAGCTGGTTCTTTGAGAAGATAAGCAAAATTGATAAACCATTAGCCAGACTCACCAAGAAAAAGAGGGACAGGACTCAAATCAATAAAATTAGAAACGAAAAAGGAGAAGTTACAACAGACACCGCAGAAATACAAAGCATCCTAAGAGACTACTACAAGCAACTGTATGCCAATAAAATGGACAACCTGGAAGAAATGGACAAATTCTTAGAAAAGTATAAGCTTTCAAGACTGAATCACGAACAAATAGAAAATATGAACAGACCAATCACAAGTAATTAAATTGAAACTGTGATTAAAAATCTTCGAACAAGCAAAAGTCCAGGACCAGATGGCTTCACAGGTGAATTCTATCAAACATTTAGAGATGACCTAACACCCATCTTTCTCAAACTCTTCCAAAATATTGCAGAGGAAGGAACACTCCCAAACTCATTCTATGAGACCACCATCACCCTGATACCAAAACCAGACAAAGATACTACAAAAAAAGAAAATTACAGACCAATATCACTGATGAATATAGATGCAAAAATCCTCGACAACATACTAGCAAACAAAATCCAACAATACATTAAAGGATCATACACCATGATCAAGTGGGATTTATCCCAGGGATGCAAGGATTCTTCAATATATGCAAATCAATCAGTGTGATACACAATATTAACAAATTGAAGAATAAAAAACCACATGTTCATCTCAATAGAGGAAGAAAAAGCTTTTGACAAAATTCAACACCAATTTATGATAAAAAATCTCCAGAAAGTGGGCACAAAGGGAACCTAACTCAACATAATAAAGGCCACATATGACAAACCCACAGCAAACGTCATTCTCAATGGTGAAAAACTGAAAGCATTTCCTCTAAGATCAGGAACAAGGAAGGATGTCCACTCTTGCCACTATTATTCAACATAGTTTTGGAAGTCCTAGGCATGGCAATCAGAGAAGAAAAAGAAATAAAAGAAATACAAATTGGAAAAGAAGTAAAACTGTCACGGTTTGCAGATGACATGATAGTATACATAGAGAATCCTAAAGATGCCACCAAAAAACTACTAGAGCTAATCAATGAATTTGGTAAAGTTGCAGGATACAAAATTAATGCACAGAAATCGCTTGCAATCCTATATATTAATGATGAAAAATCTGAAAGAGAAATTAAGGAAACACTCCCATTTACCATTGCAACAAAAAGAATAAAATACCTAGGAATAAACCTACCTAGAGAGACAAAAGACCTGTATGCAGAAAACTATAAGACACTGATGAAAGAAATTAAAGATGATACCAGCAGATGGAGAGATATACCATGTTCTTGGGTTGGAAGAATCAATATTGTGGAAATGACTATACCACCCAAAGCAATCTACAGATTCAATGCAATCCCCATCAAATTACCAATGGCATTCTTCACAAAATTAGAACAAAAAATCTTAAAATTTGTATGGAGATACAAAAGACCCCGAAAAGCCAAAACAGTCTTGAGAAAGAAAAACAGAGCGAGAGGAATCAGGCTCCCTGACTTCAGACTATACTACAAAGCTACAGTAATCATGACAATATGGTACTGGCACAGAAAAATAAATATAGATCAATGGAATAGGATAGAAAGCCCAGAGATAAACACACGGACATATGGTCACCTAATCTATGACAAAGGAGACAAGAACATACAATGGAGAAAAGACAGTCTTTTCAATAAGTGGTGCTGGGAAAACTGGACAGCTACATGTAAAAGAATGAATTTAGAATATTTCATAACACCATACACAAAAATAAACTGAAAATGGATTAAAGACCTAAATGTAAGGCCAGACACTATAAAACTCTTAGAGGAATACATAGGAAGAACACTCTATGACATAAATCACAGCAAGATCCTTTTTGACCCACCTCCTAGAGAAATGGGAATAAAAACAAAAATAAACAAAAGGGACCTAATGAAACTTAAAAGCTTTTGCACAACAAAGGAAAAAGGATTAATCTCCAAAATATACAAGCAGCTCATGCAGTTCAATGTCAAAAAAACCAACCAACCCAATTAAAAAATGGGCAGATAACCTAAATAGACAGTTCACCAAAGAAGGCATACAGATGGCCAAGAGGCTCATGAAAAGATGCTCAACATCACTAACTATTAGAGAAATGCAAATCAAAACTACAATGAAGTATCACCTCACACTGGTTAGAATGGCCATCACCAAAAAATCTACAAACAATAAATGCTGGAGAGGGTGTGGAGAAAAGGGAACCCTCCTGTGCTGTTGGTGGGAATATTAACTGATACAACCACTATGGAGAACAGTATGGAGGTTCCTTAAAAAACTAAAAATAGAACTACCATATGACCCAGCAATCCCACTACTGGTCATATACCCTGAGAAAACCATAATTCAAAAAGAGACATGTACCACAATATTCATTGCAGCACTATTTACAATAGCTAGGATATGGAAGCCACCTAAATGTCCATTGACAGATGGATGGATAAAGAAGATGTGGCACATATATACAATGGAATATTACTCAGCCATAAAAAGGAATGAAATTGGGTCATTTGTAGAGATGTGGATGGACCTAGGGTCTGTTATACAGAGTGAAGTAAGTCAGCAAGAGAAAAACAAATACCGTATGCTAACGTATATATATGGAATCTAAAAAAAGAAAAAAGAAAAAAAATGGTACTGATGAACCTAATGGCAGGGCAAGAACAAAGACGTAGACATAGAGAATGGACTTGAAGACACAGATGGGGAGTGGAAGCCGGGGCAAAGTGAGAGTATCATTGACATATATACACTACCAAATGTAAAATATATAGCTAGTGGGAAGCAGCAGCATAACACAGGGAGATCAGCTCAGTGCTTTGTGATGACATAGAGGGGTGGAGTAGGGAGTGGGGGAGGGAGGCTCAGGAAGGAGGGGATATGGAGATATATGTATGCATATGGCTGGTTCACTTTCTTGTACAACAGAAACTAACACGGCACTGTGAAGCAATTATACCCCAATAAAGATGTATTAAAAAAAATAAAAAGAACTACCATATGACTCAGCAGTCCCACTACTGGGCATATACCCTGAGAAAACCATAATTCAACAAGACACTTGTACCCCAATGTTCATTGCAGCACTTTTTACAATAGCCAGGACATGAAAGCAACCTAAATGTTTATCGACAGATGAATGGATAATGAAGATGTGGATATATATACAATATATATATACAATGGAATATTACTCAGCCATAAAAACGAACGAAATTGGGTCATTTGTAGAGATGTGGATGTACCTAGAATCTGTCATAAAGAGTGAAGTCAGAAAGAAAAAAAACAAATATTGTATATTAACGCATATATGTGGAATCTATATGCATTAAAAAATTGTACAGTTGAACCTATTTTCAGGGCAGGAATAGAGACAAAGATGTAGAAAATAGATGTGTGTACACAGGGGGCAAAGGGGGGGGGTGGGACAAATTGAGAGATTAGGATTGACATATACACACTACTATGTGTAAAATTGATAGCTAGTGGGAACCTGCTGTATAGCACAGGGAGCTCAGCTCAGTGCTCTGTGATGACCTAGATGGGTCATCTAGGGATGGGAAGGGGGTGGGAGGGAGGAGATATATGTATACATATAGCTGATTCACTTCGTTGTACAGCAGAAATTAACACAACAATGTAAAGCAACTCTACTCAAATAAAGAAATAAAAATTTTTAATGGGAAAAATCCCAGAAATGTAGAGATTAAATAACATGCTACTGAACAACCAATGGGGCACCAAAGAAATCAAAGAAGAAATAAAGAAATACATAGAGACAAAGGAAAACAAATATGACATACCAAAATTTATGGGATAGAGCAAAAGCAGTTCTAAGAGAGAAGTTCATAGCAATACAGGCCTACCTCCAAAAATAAGAAGAATCTCAAATAAACAATCTAACTTTACACCTAAAGGAAATAGAAAAAAGAAGAACAAATGAAACTCAACTTTAGGAGAAGGAAGGAAATAATAGAGATAAGAGCAGAAGTAAATGAAATAGATAATAAACAAACAAACAAAAAAAAGATCAATGAAACTAAGAGTTGGTTCTTTCAAAAGATAAGCAAAATTAACAAATATTTACCTAGACTAACCAAGAAAAAATAGAGGGCTTAAGTAAACAAAATAAGAAATGAAAGAGGAGACCTTAGAAATATTTCAGTACACCACAGAAATACAAACGGTTATAAAAGACTACCACAATTTTATGCTAACAAATTGGACACCCTAAAAGAAATGGATAAATTCATAGAAACATTTAATCTTCCAAGACTGAGTCATGAGGAAATAGAAAATCTGAATAGAGCAATTACTATCATGGTGATTGAATCAGTAATCAAAAATCTCCCAAAAAACAAAAGTCCAGGACAAGGTGGTTTCACTGGTTAATTCTACCAAACATTCAAAAAAGATTTAATACCTATCCTTCTCAAATTTGTCCAAAAGATTGAAGTGCAGGGAACACTTCCACACTCATTTTATGAAGCCAGCATTATCTTGATACTAAAACCAGACAAGGACATCATACACACACACACACACACACACACACACACACACACACACACACAAACACACACAAATTACAGGTCAATATCCTTATTGAAGATAGATGCAAGAGTCCTCAACAAAATATTAGCAAACCAAATTCAACAATACATTAAAAGCATCATACACCATGATCAAGTGGGATTTATTGCAGGGATGCAAGGATGGTTCAACAGCCACAAATCAGTCAACATGATATACCACATTAACAAAATAAAAGATGAAAATCTTATGATCATCTCAACAGATGCAGAAAAAGCATTTAACAAAATTCAACATCCATTTATAATAAAAACTTTCAACAACGTGGGTGTAGAGGGAACATACTTCAATGTAATAAAGGCTATATATGACAAACCCACAGCTAACATTTACTTAATGGTGAAAAGCTGAAACCTTTTCCTCCAAGATCAGTAACAAGACAGGAATGCCTACTCTCACCACTTTTATTCAACATTGTATTGGAAGTCCTAACCACAGTGATTAGGCAAAAATAAATAAATAAAATGTAACCAAATTGGAAAGGAAGGAGTAAAATTTTTGCTATTTGCAGGTGGTATGATACTTTATATAGAAAACCCTAAAGATTCCATCAAAAAACTATTAGAAGTAATAAATGAATTCAGTAACGTTATAGGATAGAAAATCAATCTACAGAAATCAATGGTGTTTCTATGCACTAATAATGAACTATCAGAAAGAGAAATTAAGGAAATCATCCCATTTACAACTGCATCAAAAATAAGTAAGTTAAATACCTAGGAATATATTTAACCAAGGAGCTTAAAGACCTGTACATTGAAAACTATAAGACACTGATGAAGGAAATTGAAGACACAAGTAAATGGAAATATATTCCATGCTCATAAATGGGAAGAACTAATATTGTTAAAATATCCATACTACCCAAAGCAATCTACTATCAAATTCAATTCAATGCAATCCCTATCAAAATTTCAAAGGCATTTTTCACTCAACTAGAACAAATAATTCTAAACTTTGTATGGAGCCACAAAAGACCCTGAATAACCAAAGCAATCTTGAGAAGGAAGGACAAAGCTGGAGGTATCATGCTCCCTGATTTCAAACCATACTACAAAGCTATAGTAATCAAAACAGTATGGCACTGGCATAATAACAGATGCAACATATCAATGGAACAGAATTGAGAGCCCAGAAATAAAACCACAAATATACAGACAACTAATTTACAACAAAGGAGAAAAAAATATACAGTGGAAAAAGAACAGTCTCTTCAAAAAATGGTGTTGGAAAAACTGGACAGCCACATGCAAAAGAATAAAACTAGACCACTATCTTACACCATACACAAAAATTAACTCAAAATAGATTAAAGACTTGAACGTAAGACCTGAAACCATGAAATTCCTAGGAGAAAAAATAGGTGGTAACTTCCTTGACAACAATCTTAACTATGTTTTTGTGGATCTGACCCCAAAGGCAAGGGAAATAAAGCCAAAAATAAACAAATGGGACTTCATCAAGCTAAAAAGCTTTTGCACAGTGAAGAAAACCATCATCAAATGAAAAGGCAAACTACTGGATGAGAGAAGATATTTACACATCTGACAAGGGGTTAATATCCAAAAATTGTAAAGAATTCATACAACTTAACAACAACAACAAAACCCCACCAGATTAAAAAATGGGCAGAGGATCTGAATAGACATTTCTCCAAAGAAGACATACAGGTAGACAACTGACACATGAAAATCACTAATTATTAGGGAAATGCAAATCACAACCACAATAAGATACCACCTCATACTTAGAATGGCTATCACCAAAAAGACAAGAAGTAACAAGTGTTGGAAAGGATGTGGAGAAAAGAGAATCTTTTTACACTGTTGGTCAGAATGTAAGTTGATTCAGCCACTATGGAAAATAGTATGAAAGTTCTTCAAAAAGTAAAGAATAGAACTACCATGCAATTCAGCCATTCCACTTCTGGGTATTTATCCAAAGAATATGAAAACATTAATTTGAAAATATATATGTGCCCTGATTTTGTAGCAGCATTATTTACAAGAGCCAAGATATGGAAACAACCCTAAGTGTCCACTGGAGGATGAATGGATAAAGATATCATATATATGCACAGTGGAATACTAATCAGCCATTAAAAAAAGAATGAAATATTGCCACTTGCAACATCTTGGATGGACCTTGAGGGAATTATGTTAGTCAGAATGTGAAAGACAAAAATTGAATGCTTTCACTCATATGTAAAATCTAAAAAACAAAACAAAAATGAACAAATAAAATGAAAAAAAACTCATAGACATAGAGAACAGGTTGGGGAATGGGCAAAATGGGTGAAGGGGGTCAAGTATATGGTGATGGATGGTCATAATGTTGTACACCTGAAACATATAATGTTATACACCAATTTTACCTCAATAAAAAAATTGCATCACAAACCCATCGAGTGAGGACATCATTGCTTGACCTAAGAATAATATGGCACTAGGATCCATTTTGGCCAACAGAATCATCACCATTGTCTCCCAGAATGGAATCCCTATTGTCCCTGCTTCTTCTTGCCACCAACTCCCAATTAAAAATTCCAGGTGATAATTTGTGCTTGGCTATGCCTAAGTCATGTGACTATGCTCTTGCTGAAACGAAGTCTGGGAAGTTTGGACATGATGACTGGATCTGCAGCAGCCATCTGTAACTATGAAGAAACAAGCTGAAGAAGATAGCCAAAGATAGCATAACAGAAAGTGAAAGAACTAGGTCCTTGATGGCACTGCTGAGCTGCTATACCAGTCTTAAGACTGTCTAATTCTGGATATTTTATTAAATAAACAATAAATTTCTTTAGAATTTCAGCCACTATTGTCAGAGATTTTATTGCTTGCAGTAAAAAATTTTTAACCATTATAGAGGGAAAGAGATACATACTCAAGTAATTTTTATCTAAGGTGGCTGGTAGGTGTGCTCTAATGGGTGGAAGGGGCAGAAGAGTAAAGTTTTTCAAACTTCTGTGTAAATCAGGATCAACTGGAGTGATTGCTAAAATGCAGATTTTCACAGCCCATCCTCCAAAATTGCTGGCTCAGAATCGTGAGGCATACGCATTATTATGGCATCCAGATGCATCTGATTCAGGCAGTCCACTGAACATAGATGATGAATTCTGCCAACAGAGGCACCCTGGTTTAGAAAAGCACCAGGATAGGCAAACCTAAGTCTATTTTCTTATTCCTCCTCTCTGAGTCCCAGGTTCTCATCTGCAAAACTAAATGTGATAGTGAATGTCAAGTAGCTAACAGTACCTGGACACAGAAAACAATATAAATAATATTATTTATAGTATCAGACTGCCTGGGGATCCTGGCTCAACTGACTGTATGACTTTGGGAAAATTATTTAAACTTTCTGTGCCTCAGTTTCTTCATTTATACAATGCAGATAATAATGGGACCCACCTCATATAGTTGTGATGATCAGTAAGTTAAATATGTTGAGCACTTAGAATAGCAGTTGGCAGGAGATAAGTTACAGTAAAGGTCAGCTTTAATTATTATTGCCAGGGTCAGGCATTCGTCTTAATCAAAGAGGTTCCCCACCCCTACTCCTACCCCACAGCACCAGGATTTGGGAGTACCAGGAAGGACACAATCTTTCTGCTTGGAGGTCACTGGGAGGACCTTTGAAGGAGGTGAGATTTGATTTCTCCTTTGGTCAGAAGTGGTCTAATCAGGGCTGAGCCTGTGACACCAAAGACCTACACTGAGACTCAACTCAGAGCTCTGAGGGTTTGCCCAGAGTAGAGCAGAGACTTCCTTCTCTGGAGAATCACAGGGATAGACACTGAGCAGCAGCCTGGATATTAAGGAAAGATCCAAGGATGCTGACAGCTGAGGCGAACCCACTGCAATCTTAAAGATAACCAACAGAGGGAGACCTAGACCAGAACCAGCTTCTAGCATTTAGCAACTAGCAAATGCCAGACTCAAGAAATTAGATGACTTCAATGTGCAGTCAAGATTGAGAACTAGCACCCTAAAGAGGGGTGAACTTGCTATAACTGTATGTATTAATCCAGCATGGGAGGCGGACAGGGAGTGGGGTAGAACAGATGTATATCAGACACTCCAAACTCTCTTGGCCTCACTTGACCCAGTCACTACTGTAGGAACTGATTCTGGTGTCTGACAATACTTTCCCTTGTACCTCCAGTTTAGACTCTCTTCCCCTGCCCATGACTTTCCTTCTGATGCTAAGGACCCAGCTCAGTATCCACTGAACTGTACTCCTAAAAATAGTTAAAATGGTAACTTGTATGTATATTTTATCACAATTATTAAAAATAAATAATTTTTTTAAAAACATCATAAAACAATAATTATTAAATGATGTCAATATGTTTATAATGTATAAAGATGTAATTTATATAAAAATTACACAAGGATTAGGGAGGAAATGGAGCTATATTGGAGTAAATTTTCTATATGTAATTCACATTAAGTTAAAGTTAATTCAAATTAGATTTTTTAAGTTAAGATGCTAATTGTAACCGCAAGGCAATCACTAAGAAAATACTTCAAAATTATAGTGAAAGAAACAACAAGGAAATTTAAATGGTATACTAGAAAATATCTATTTAACACAAAAGAAGTCAGTAATAGAGGAACAAAGACATAAGACAGAAAACAAATAGCAAAATTGCAGATATAAATCCTATCTTATTGGTAATTACAGCAAATGTAAATGGGTTAAACTCTCCAATTAAAAGGCAGAAGTTGGCAGAATGGATTTTTTTTCTTTTTAATGACCAAACTATATGCTGTCTATTCGAAGACACAAACATGTTGAAAGTAAAAGGATAGAAAAATATATAGCATGCAAACAGTAACCAAAAGAGAGAAGAGTGGCTATACTAATATTAGACAAAATATACTTTAAGACAAAAATTCTTACTAGAGACAAAATAATGCATGTTCCTGGTACAAGATCTTTGTAGACCAAGCCAGGAAATACATATACTTACCTTCACTCCAGAAGGTTCTCCTGAACACTAATGTTTAAGAACCATTGGTGAATGTAGTAGGCCCATGGAGGATTTAAATTGGCCTATACTTTGTTTTTAAAGTGTTTGAATCTATTGCTGACATTTAAAAACCATGAGACTGACATAACATTCAAACTTGCTGCTTCTCTAAAAGCCTGGCCACACTGGGTCTGCTTTTCTACTTAATAAGTGTTGGCTCCAGGGACTTCCCTGGCGGTCCAGTGGTTAAGACTTCGCCTTCCAATGCAGCAGGTGTGGATGCAATCCCTGGTCAGGGAGCTAAGATCCCACATGCCTCCTGGCCAAAAAAAAAAAAGAAACATAAACAATAGAAGCAATATTGTAACGAATTCAATAAAGACTTTAAAAAATGGTCCACATCAAAGAAAATCTTTTTTAAAAAAAGTTAGCTCCAGCTGATACCAGCTTCCTTTTTCAGTAAGTCTGTTATCCAATTTCCCATAGTTCCCACCTAGAAGAAACTTGGAGCTTGGCCAGGCCAACATTCCCCTCCACCCTTACCATCCACTCTCTTTTCATGGATGGGGAAACAGACCTAGCAAGGCAAGAGCCTGGCCAAGAGTCACACAGGGAGGCTCATGCAGGAGCAGTTCTGCTGCTGCTAGTCACTATCCCCTCCATAGCACTAACATAGCACATAGCACTACCATAAAAAAGCAGAAATGCTGCCTTTGAACTCTTACTCATCAGGGTGAGCTGATGTGGGCTCATCCTTCACCTGTTGCCTGGGTCTGCCAGTTCTTTCTCCCCCATCAAAACCATTTTAGGAGACTCCAGCAGTCACAGTACCACTGAGAGTTGAATGGATGACAGCAAATCAGGGAGGGTATGGTCAGGGGCACTTGCATCTTAACAGACATCCAGGGTGAGCCAAATGAGTGACTGAGATTCTAAACCAGGAATTTCAGACACTTGACAGAGAATTGAGGAGGGCACACCTAGTGAATCTTCCCACTACTGTTGAAATTGAAATCAGACTATAAAGAGAAGTGTCTCCCTCCCTCCCACCCTCCCTATCCCACCCCTCTAGGTATGGGAACATATGTATATGTATAACTGATTCACTTTGTTACAGCAGAAACTAACACACCATTGTAAAGCAATTATACTCCAATAAAGATGTTAAAAAAAAAAAAGAGAAATGTCTTTTAAGTGATTTCAGCTGCAAAACCCTTTCTTCAAATGAAACAACTAATGGAACATAAGTGTATATAAAGTAATCAGAGAATTTCCATGATTTGGTGGGAGTGGGGGCCAGGAGCTGAGTTCACTCCACTCCCCCCTTGTAGTAGACACTCACGATGAACCAAGCCTTCCTCTCGGCACAGCTGGGGTAGAGTCCCGTGCACCATTGCCAGGGTCTCACAGCAAGTGTGTTCCGTGGGCAAGTCTCTGCTCTGCTTTTAGATAAGCTTCAGAAGGCTGCTCGGCCCTGTGCAGGCACATTCCAGAAGTGTGAGGAGTTAACACCTCTGGAGGTGACCCACTACCAGCGGAGACTGGACTCGGCTCTATCATCTTTTTGGAGGGACAGGCCTAAAGTGTGTTCCATACAGTTCTTCAGAGAATGACCAGCAGGATTAAGCCCCAGTTGTTCATCGTAATTGTCTTTTCTATTCAGGCTGCTATAACAAAAAAACATAGACTGGATGGCTTATAAACAACAGAAATTCATTTCTCATGGGTCTGGAGGCTGAAGTCTGAGATCATGATGAGGTTCTGATAAGGACCCTCTCTGGCTGCAGACTAGTACTGTCTTCTCATTGTATCCTCACATGGCATAAAGAGTGAGGGAACTCTCTAGGGTCTTATAAAAAAGGGCACTAATCCCATTCATGACAGCAGAGCCTGCCCAAAGGCCCAGAGGCCCCACCTCCTAATACCTTCACTGGGATTTCAACATATGAATTTGGGGTGGGACACAAACATTCATAACAGTAATCCGTTTATTAACACACTCTTTACTGACATTCCTTCGTTTCTGTGTCACTTTTAATGTTCCTTCACTTCTAGCTCCTTGGATCACCTCCCAAATAAACTGTAGGCACACAAGCCTTTCCCTTAGGTTCTGCTTTCACGAGAATTCAAACTAAGACATCCCTCACCACTGCCCCCAACATGCCTCCCCGGACACTTGCCAGGGCTCCTCCATGTGGGTGATAGCCACTGCCCTAAGCACCTCTAGACCCCGGGCTTCTTGACTACTGTGGCTAATGCCAAAAGCTCAGCCTCTGTACACTGGTGCCGAATTGAATCTTGGAGACAAAGTTTTGGGTGAAGTAGAAAAGAATAGCTTTATTGCTTTGCCAGGCAAAGTGGGTCACAGCGGGCTCCTGCCCCAAAAAACTACGTATCCCAACCCGGGAGGATTTGATGAGGAGTTTTATAGCAATAGTTCAAGGGTGGGGTTGCTGACAAGATTAGGGTGTGTGCAGGGTCTGTATTCCTTTAATCTCATCTCAGGTAGTCTTCTAATCTTGATGAGCTTCTCTGGTCCCTTTAATCTTGCCTCAGGTGGTTTCTTGGCTGCTCCTCCCTTGATTATCAACTGTTTGAATCTTCCCTCTGGAACTCAGAGAAGATCATGGAGGCTGGAGTCTCACCTACAAACAAGAAATGGGGGACAGAAAGGCTTCCATGGCCAGGAGCCCCTTTCACATGCAAGAAACCATCTGGACTCAGAAAAAAGTAGCCCAAAGGAAAAGATCAATGCTATTGACTTCATACAACATTTACAATTCTTTAAATAAAATTAGGAACACGATTCAAAGGCCATGGTGACTAGAGCGATAGAAGAAGTAAGGGAGAGAAAGCCTCAGCTTCTGGATGGAGTTAGAGGATGGGAAGGGATGCCATAGGAGCAGACTGGGGGGAAGATAAAAAGATTGGTCTTGGACATGTGCTTTTGGTGCCTGAGAGATAACCTGGTGGAGTTTCCAGGAGACTTTGGTTACCAGTTTCTGGAATTCAGGAGACAGAGATTTGAAAGACAGCAAACTAGAGATGATATTAAAAGTCATGAGCATGGATGAGATCCCTCAAGGTAAATGTCTAGAACAGAAAAGAAGCCTAAAATCACTGTTTTAAAACTTAACCATGGTTTCTGAAAGGTGGATTTTTAGTGGTAGTGAAATAAAGGAACTTCAATTTTATACACTTTTTTTAGCTTTATTATTGCAAGTATTATTTGTATTTATTTCTTGGATTTTGTATTTGTATTTATTTGTACTTTATCATTGTAAATAATTTAGCTTTATTATTACAAATAGTAGTGTAAGATATTTTAAATGTACATCATGGTGATTTGATAAACATGTACATTGTAATAGGATCCCCCCGGCAATCTGGTTAACACATCCATCACCTCACATGTTTATCTCTCTCTCTCTCTCTCTCTCTCTTTTTTTTTTCTGGTGAGAACATTTAAGTTCTACTTTCTTAGCAAATTTCAATTATATTGATACAATTCAGTGTTATCAACTATAGCTACCATGTTTTATATTAGATCCTCAGACCTTATTCATCTTGTAGCTGAAACTTTGTACCTTTTACCGACCTCTTCCTATTACCCCCAGCCCCAGCCCCTGGAAACCACTTTTCTACTTTCTGTTTCTATAAGCATGAGCATGACTTTTTTGTTGTTGTTGTTGTTGTTGAAGACTTTCCTTTATTCTTTGGAGTATTGAATACTTACTGTGTTCAGGTACTGTTCATACATTTCAACTCATTTAGTCCTCCTTAGGTCAACAAGGTCGGATCAAATGGGGTAAAAAATCTGCCTTCTTAGAGAGCAGGTGTCATCATCTTCACAGGGTATCAGTGGCTTTATAAGACTGTCTCACTTTAAGAACGCTGTGTCCAGTTCCTGGTGTCACAATTTTTGTTTTTTTTTTACATCTTTATTGGAGTATAGTTGCTTTGAAATGCTGCGTTAGTTTCTGCTACATAACAAAGTGAATCAGCTATATGTATAAATATATCCCCATATTCCCTCCCTCTTGTGCCTCCCTCCCACCTTCCCTATCCCACCCATCTAGGTGGTCACAAAGCACCAAGCTGATCTCCCTGTGCTGTGTGGCTGCTTCCCACTAGCTATCTATTTTACATTTGGTAGTGTATATATGTCAATACCATTCTCTCACTTCATCCCAGCTTACCCTTCCCCCTCCCTGTGTCCTCAAGTCCATTATCTACGTCTGCATCTTTATTCCTGTCCTGCCCCTAGGTTCTTCAGAACCGTTTTTTTTTTTTTTTTTTTAGATTCCATATATACGTGTTAGCATATGGTATTTGTTTTTCGCTTTCTGACTTACTTACTTCACTCTGTATGACAGACTCTAGGTCCATCCACCTCACTACAAATAACTCAATTTCGTTTCTTTTTATGGCTGAGTAATATTCAGTTGTATATATGTGCCACATCTTCTTTATCCATTCATCTGTTGATGGGCATTTAGGTTGCTTCTGTGTCCTGGCTGTTGTAAATAGTGCTGCAACGAACATTGTGGTACATGTCTCTTTTTGAATTATGGTTTTCTCAGGGTGTATGCCCAGTAGTGGGATTACTGGGTCATATGGTAGTTCAATTTTTAGATTTTTAAGTAACTTCCATACTGTTCTCCATAGTGGCTGTATCAATTTACATGCCTACCAACAGTGCAAGAAAGTTCCCTTTTCTCCACACCCTCTCCAGCATCTACTGTTTGTAGATTCTTTTGATGATGGCCATTCTGACTGGTGTGAGGTAATACCTCATTGTGGTTTTGATTTGCATTTCTCTAATAGTTAGTGATGTTCAGCATCTTTTCATGTGACTCTTGGCTATCTGTGTGTCTTCTTTGGTGAAATGTCGATTTAGGTCTTCTGCCCACTTTTGAATTGGGTTGTTTGTTTTTTTGACATTGAGCTGCATGAGCTACCTGTATATTTTGGAGATTAATCCTTTGTCCGTTGCTTCATTTACAAATATTTTCTCCCATTCTGAGGGTTGTCTTTTCATCTTGTTTATGGCTTCCTTTGCTATGCAAACGCTTTTAAGTTTCATTTTGTCCCTTTTGTTTACTTTTGTTTTTATTTCCATTTCTCTAGGAGGTGGGCCAAAAAGGATCTTGCTGTGATTTATGTCATAGAGTGTGCTGCCTATGTTTTCCTCTAAGAGTTTTATAGTGTCTGGCCTTACATTTAGGTGTATAATCCATTTTGAGTTTATTTTTATGTATGGTATTAGGGAGTGTTTTAATTTCATTCTTTTACATGTAGCTGTCCAGTTTTCCCAGCACCACTTATTGAAGAGGCTGTCTTTTCTACATTGTATGTTCTTACCTCCTTTGCCATAAATTAGGTGACCATATGTGGGTGTGTTTATCTCTGGGCTTTCTATCCTGTACCATTGATCTATATTTCTGTTTTTGTGCCAGTACCGTACTGTCTTGATTACTGTAGCTTTGTAGTATAGACTGAAGTCAGCGAGCCTGATTCCTCCAGCTCCATTTTTCTTCCTCAAGATTGTTTTGGCTATTCGGGGTCTTTTGTGTTTCCATACAAATTGTAAAATTTTTTGTTCTGGTTCTGTGAAAAATGTCATTGGTAGTTTGATAGGGATTGCATTGAATCTGTAGATTGCTTTGGGTAGTACAGTCATTTTCACAATATTGATTATTCCAATCCAAGAACATGGTATATCTCTCCATCTGTTTGTATCGTCTTTGATTTCTTTCATCAGTGTCTTACAGTTTTCTGCATACAGGTTTTTTGTCTCCTTAGGTAGGTTTATTCCTAGGTATTTTATTCTTTCTGTTGCAATGGTAAATGAGAGTGTTTCCTTAATTTCTCTTTCAGATTTTTCATTGTTAGTGTATAAGGATACAAGAGATTTCTGTGTATTAATTTTGTATCCTGCTACTTTACCAGATTCATTGATTAGCTCTAGCAGTTTTCTGACAGCATCTTTAGGGTTCTCTATGTATAGCACCATGTCATCTGCAAACAGTGACAGTTTTACTTCTTTTCCAATTTGGATTCCTTTTCTTTCTTTTTCTTGTCTGATTGCCATGGCTAAAACTTCCAAAACCATGTTGAATAATAATGGTGAGAGTAGGCACCCTTGTCTTGTTCCTGATCTTAGAGGAAATGGTTTCAGTTTTTCACCATTGAGAATGACATTGGCTGTGGGCTTGTCATATATGGCCTTTATTATGTTGATGTAGGTTCACTCTATGCCCACTTTCTGGAGAGTTTTTATCATACATGGGTGTTGACAACGTTCATTGCAGCTCTATTTACAATAGCCAGGACATGGAAGCAACCTATGTGTCCATCAACAGATGAATAGATAAGGAAGATGTGGCACATATATACAATGGAATATTACTCAGCCATAAAAAGAAATGAAATTGAGTTATTTGTAGTGAGGTGGATGGACCTACAGTCTGTCATACAGAGTGAAGTAAGTCAGAAAGAGAAAAACAAATACCATATGCTAACACATATATATGGAGTCTAAAAAGAAAAAACCATGGTTCTGAAGAACCTAAGGGCAAGACGGGAATAAAGACACAGACCTACTAGAGAATGGACTTGAGGATATGGGGAGGGGGAAGGGTAAGCTGTGACAAAGTAAGAGTGGCATGGACATATATACACTACCAAATGTAAAATAGATAGCTAGTGGGAAGCAGTCACATAGAACAGGGAGATCAGCTCAGTGCTTTGTGACCACCTAGAGGGGTGGGATAGGGAGGGTAGGAGGGAGAGGCAAGAGGGAGGAGATATGGGGATATATGTATATGTATAGCTGATTCACTTTGTTATAAAGCAGAAATTAACACAGCATTATAAAGCAGTTATATGCCAATAAAGAAGTAAAAAAATAATAATGAAATAAAATAAATGGGTGTTGAATTTTGTCAAAAGCTTTTTCTGCATCTATTGAGATTATATGGTTTTTATCCTTCAATTTATTAATATGGTGTATCACATTGATTGATTTGCATATATTGAAGAATCCTTGCATTCCTGGGATAAACCCCACTTGATCATGGTGTATGATCCTTTTAATGTGCTGCTGGATTCAGTTTGCTAGTATTTTGTTGAGGGTTTTTGCATCTATGTTCATCAGTGATTCTTTTTTTGTGATATTTTTGTCTGGTTTTGGTATCAGGGTGATGGTGGCCTCGTAGAATGAGTTTGGGAGTGTTCTTCCCTCTGCTATATTTTGGAAGAGTTTGAGAAGGATAGGTGTTAGCTCTTCTCTAAATGTTTAATAGAATTCACCTGTGAAGCCATCTGGTCCTGGGCTTCTGTTTGCTGGAAGATTTTTTATCACAGTTTCAATTTCAGTGCTTGTGATTGGTCTGTTTATATTTTCTATTTCTTCCTGGTTCAGTCTTGGAAGGTTGTGCTTTACTAAGAATCTTTCCATTTCTTCCAGGTTGTCCATTTTATTGGCATACAGTTGTTTGTAGTAGTCTCTCATGATCCTTTGTATTTCTGCAGTGTCAGTTGTTAGTTCTTTTTCATTTCTATTTCTGTTGATTTGAGTCTTCCTTTTTTTCTTGATGAGTCTGGCTAATGGTTTATCAATTTTGTTTGTCTTCCCAAAGAACCAGCTTTTAGTTTTTTTGATCTTTGCTACTGTTTTCTTCATTTCCTTTTCATTTATTTCTGATCTGATCTTTATGATTTCTTTCCTTCTGCTAATTTTGGGGGGGGGGGGTTGGTGTTGTTGTTCTTCTTCTTCTTTCTCTAATTGTTTTAGGTGTAAGGTTAGGTTGTTTATTTGAGATTTTTCTTATTTCTTGAGATAGGATTGTATTGCTATAAACTTTCCTCTTAGAACTGCTCTTGCTGCATCACATATGTTTTGGGTCATCAAGTTTTTATTGTCATTTGTTTCTAGGTATTTTCTGATTTCCCCTTTGATTTCTTCAGTGATAACTCTTGGTTACTTAGTAGCATATTGTTTAGTCTCCATGTGTTTGTATTTTTTACACTTTTTTTCCTGTAATTGATATCCAGTCTCATAGCGTTGTGGTAGGAAAAGATACTCGATACAGTTTCAATTTTCTTAAATTTACTGAGGATTGATTTGTGACCTATGACATGATCTATCCTGGAGAATGTTCCATGTACACTTGAGAAGAAAGTGTATTCTGTTGTTTTTAGATGGAATGTCCTCTAAATATCAGTTAAGTCCATCTTGTCTAATGTGTCCTTTAAAGCTTGTGTTTCCTTATTTATTTTCAATTTGGATGATCTGTCCATTGGTGATAGTCAGGTGTTAAAGTCCCCTACTATTATTGTGTTATTGTCGATTTCCCCTTTTATGGTTGTTAGCATTTCCTTACGTATTGAGGTGCTCCTATGTTGGGTGCATAAATATTTACAATTGTTGTATCTTCTTCTTGGATTGATCCCTTGATCATTATGTAGTGTCCTTCTTTGTCTCTTGTAATAGTCTTTATTTTAAAGTCTATTTTGTCTGATATGAGAATTGCTACTCCAGCTTTCTTTTGGTATCCATTTGCATGGAATATCTTTTTCCATCCCCTCACTTTCAGTTTGTATGTGTCCCTAGGTCTGAAGTGGGTCTCTTGTAGACAGCACATATATATGGGTCTTGTTCTTGTAACCATTCAGCCTGTCTGTGTCTTTTGGTCGGAGCATTTAATCCATTTACATTTAAGGTAATTATTGATATGTATGTTCCTATTACCATTTTTTAATAGTTTTGGGTTTGTTTTGGTAGGTCTTTTTCTCCTTTTGTGTTTCCCTCCTAGAAAAGTTCCTTTAGCATTTGTTGTAAAGCTGGTTTAGTGGTGCTGAATTCTCTTAACTCTTGCTTGTTTGTAAAGGTTTTAATTTCTCCATCAAATCTGAATGAGATCTTTGCTGGGTACAGTAATCTTGGTTGTAGGTTCTTCGCTTTCATCACTTTAAATATGTCCTGCCACTCCCTTCTGGCCTACAGAGTTTCTGCTGAAAGATCAGCTGTTAACCATATGGGGATTCCCTCGTAAGCTATTTGGTGCTTTTCCCTTGCTGCTTTTAATATTTTTTCTTTATATTTAATTTTTGATAGTTTGATTAATATGTGTCTTGGAGTATTTCTTCCTGGATTTATCCTGTAGGGAACTCTCTGCACTTCCTGGCCTTGACTATTTCCTTTCCCATGTTAGGGAAGTTTCTGACTATAATCTCTTCAAATATTTTCTCAGACCATTTCTTTTTCTCTTCTTCTCCTAGGATCCCTATAATTCGAATATCAGTGTGTTTAATGTTGTCCCAGAGGTTTCTGAGACTGTCCTCAATTCTTCTCTTTCTTTTATCTTTATTCTGCTCTGTGGCAGTTATTTCCACTATTCTTCTTTTTTTTTTCTAAATTTATTTTTTATATTATATTGTGTGTGGTATAGTTGATTTACAACTATGTAAATTTTCTGTGAGTTTCAGGTGTACAGCAAAGTGAATCAGTTATACATACACATATATTCATCCTTTTTTTTAAGATTTTTATTTTTATTTTTTTATCTTAAAATCAGAAAGATGATTTTAATCTTATTTATCAATAAAATAATAACATATATTCGTAAAGCAAACAATTTTAAGAATATTTCTCTAAAGGCTTTCTGGAATTCCTAAAGGAAATTCATCTATTTTAGAAAGAAAATTCCAAGGAATTATGGAAAACAACATAAAATTATCAAGTAGCCCTCTTCCCCTACAACACACAGTAATCATTCTGGTACAAACCACTTTTTTTTTTCTTTTTATACAGCAGGTTCTTATTAGTCATCAATTTAGACACATCAGTGTATACATATCAATCCCAATCTCCCAATTCATCACACCACCACCTCCACCCCCCACGGCTTTCCCCCCTTGCTGTCCACACGTTTGTTCTCTACATCTGTGACTCAATTTCTGCCCTGAAAACCGGTTCATCTATACCATTTTTCCAGGTTCCACAGATATGCGTTAATATACGATATTTGTTTTTCTCTTTCTGACTTACTTCACTCTGTATGACATTCTCTAGATCCATCCACATCTCAACAAATGACCCAATTTCGTTCCTTTTTATGGCTGAGTAATATTCCATTGTACATATGTACCACATCTTCTTTATCCATTCGTCTGTCGATGGGCATTTAGGTTGCTTCCAAGACCTGGCTATTGTAAATAGTGCTGCAATGAACATTGGGGTACATGTGGCTTTTTGAATTGTGGTTTTCTCTGGGTATATGCCCAGTAGTGGGATTGCTGGATCATATGGTAATTCTATACTTAGTTTTTTAAGGAACCTCCATATTGTTCTCCATAGTGGCTATATCAGTTTACATTCACACCAACAGTGCAAGAGGGTACCCTTTTCTCCACACCCTCTCCAGCATTTGTTGTTTGTAGATTTTCTGATGAAGCCCATTCTAACTGGTGTGAGGTGATACCTCATTGTACTTTTGATTTGCATTTCTCTAATAATTAGTGATGCTGAGCGGCTTTTCATGTGCTTCTGGGCCCTCTGTATGTCTTCTTTGGAGAAATGTCTATTTAGGTCTTCTGCCCATCTTTGGATTAGGTTGTTTGTTTTTTTAATATAGAGCTGCATGAGCTGTTTATGTACTTTGGAGATTAATCCTTTGTCCGTGGATTCATTTGCAAATATTTTTTCCCATTCTGAGGGGTGTCTTTTCTTCTTGTTTATGGTTTCCTTTGCTGTGCAAAAGCTTTGAAGTTTCATTAGGTCCCATTTGTTTATTTTTGTTTTTATTTCCATTACTCTACGAGGTGGATCAAAAAAGATCTTGCTGTGATTTATGTCAAAGAGTGTTCTTCCTATGTTTTCCTCTAAGAGTTTTATAGTGTCCGGTCTTACATTTAGGTCTCTAATCCATTTTGAGTTTGTTTTTGTGTATGGTGTTAGGGAGTATTCTAATTTCATTCTTTTACATGTAGCTGTCCAGTTTTCCAGTACCACTTATTGAAAAGACTGTCTTTTCTCCATTGTATATCATTGTCTCCTTTGTCGTAGATTACTTGACAATAGGTGCGTGGGTTTATCTCTGGGCTTTCTATCTTGTTCCATTGATCTATGTTTCTGTTTTTGTGCCAGTACCATATTGTCTTGATTACTGTAGCTTTGTAGTATAGTCTGAAGTCAGGGAGTCTGATTCCTCCAGCTCCATTTTCTTCCCTCAAGATTGTTTTGGCTATTCGGGGACTTTTGTGTCTCCATACAAATTTTAAGGTTTTTTCTTCTAATTCTGTAAAAAATGCCATTGGTAATTTGATAGGGATTGCATTGAATCTGTAGGTTGCTTTGGGTAGTATAGTTATTTTCACAGTATTGATTCTTCCAATCCATGAACATGGTATATCTCTCCATCTGTTGGTATCATCTTTAATTTCTTTCATCAGTGTCTTATAGTTTTCTGCATACAGGTCTTTTGTCTCCCTAGGCGGGTTTATGCCTAGGTATTTTACTCTTTTTGTTGCAATGGTAAATGGGAGTGTTTCCCTAATTTCTCTTTCAGATATTTCATCATTAGTGTATAGGAATTCAAGAGATTTCTGTGCATTAATTTTGTATCCTGCAACATTACCAAATTCATTAATTAGCTCTAGTAGTTTTCTGGTAGCATCTTTAGGATTCTATATGTATAGTATCATGTCATCTGCAAACAGTGACAGTTTTACTTCCTCTTTTCCAATTTGTATTCCTTTTATTTCTTTTTCTTCTCTGATTGCCGTGGCTAGGACTTCCAAAACTATGTTGAAAGATAGTGGTGAGAGTGGACATCCTTGTCTTGTTCCTGATCTTAGAGGAAATGCTTTCAGTTTTTCACCATTGAGAATAATGTTTGCTGTGGTTTTGTCATATATGGGCTTTATTATGTTGAGATAGGTTCCCTCTATGTCCACTTTCTGGAGAGTTTTAATCATAAATGGGTGTTGAATTTTGTCAAAAGCTTTTTCTGCATCTATTGAGATGATCATATGGTTTTTCTTCTTCATTTTGTTAACATGGTGTATCACATTGATTGATTTGCATATATTGAAGAATCCTTGCATCCCTCGGATAAATTCCACTTGATCATGGTGTATGATCCTTTTAATGGGTTGTTGGATTCTGTTTGCTAGTAATTTATTGAGGATTTTTGCATCTATATTCATCAGTGATATTGGTCTGTAATTTTCTTTTTTTGTAGTGTCTTTGTCTGGTTTTGGTATCAGGGTGATGCTGGCCTCATAGAATGAGTTTAGGTGTGTTCTTTCCTCTGCAATTTTTTGGAAGAGTTTGAGAAGGATAGGTGTTATCTCTTCTCTAAATGTTTGATAGAATTCACCTGTGAAGCCATCTGGTCCTGGACTTTTGTTTTTTGGAAGATTTTTAATCACAGTTTCAATTTCATTACTTGTGATTGGTCTATATTTTCTATTTCTTCCTGGTTCAATCTCGGAATGTTGTGCTTTTCTAAGAATTTGTCCATTTCTTCCAGGTTGTCCATTTTACTGGCATACAGTTGCTTGTAGTAGTCTCTTAGGATGCTTTGCATTTCTGCGGTGTCTGTTGTAACTTCTCCTTTTTCATTTCTAATTTTATTGATTTGAGTCCTCTCCCTCTTTTTCTTGGTGAGTCTGGCTAATGGTTTATCAATTTTGCTTATCTTCTCAAAGAACCAGCTTTTAGTTTTATTGATCTTTGCTATTGTTTTCTTTGCTTCTATGTCATTTATTTCTGCTCTGATCTTTATGATTTCTTTCCTTCTACTAACTTTGGGTTTGCTTGTTCTTCTTTCTCTAGTTCCTTTATGTGTAAGGATAGATTATTTATTTGAGATTTTTCTTGTTTCTTGAGGTAGGCTTGTATAGCTATAAACTTCCCTCTTAGAATTGCTTTTGCTGCACCCCATAGGTTTTGGTTTGTGATGTTTTCATTGTCATTTGTCTCTAGGAATTTTTTTTTAACATCTTTATTGGAGTATAATTGCTTTACAATGGTGTGTTAGTTTCTGCTTTATAACAAAGTGAATCAGTTATACATATACATATGTTCCCATATCTCTTCCCTCTTGCATCTCCCTC
This sequence comes from Balaenoptera physalus, assembly GCF_965194825.1. NCBI lineage: Eukaryota > Metazoa > Chordata > Mammalia > Artiodactyla > Balaenopteridae > Balaenoptera > Balaenoptera physalus. Next base: position 29,599,876 of record NC_138898.1, read on the forward strand.
CATCCCACCCTCCCTATCCCACCCCTCTAGGTGGTCACAAACCACCGAGCTGATCTCCCTGTGCTATGTGGCTGCTTCCCACTAGCTATCTATTTTACGTTTGGTAGTGTATATATGTCCATGCCACTCTCTTACATTGTCACAGCTTACCCTTCCCCCTCCCCATATCCTCAAGTCCATTCTCTAGTAGGTCTGTGTCTTTATTCCTGTCTTGCCCCTAGGTTCTTCAGAACCTTTTTTTTTTCTTAGATTCCATATATATATGTTAGCATACAGTATTTGTTTTTCTCTTTCTGACTTACTTCACTCTGTATGACAGACTCGAGGTTCATCCACCTCACCACATATAACTCAATTTCGTTTCTTTTTATGGCTGAGTAATATTCCATTGAATATATGTGCCACATGTTCTTTATCCATTCATCTGTTGATGGACACTTATTTCCTCTTTGATTTCTTCAGTGATCTCTTGGTTATTTAGTAACGTAGTGTTTAGCCTCCATGTGCTTGTGTTTTTTACGTTTTTTCCCTTGTAATTCATTTCTACTCTCATAGCGTTGTGGTCAGAAAAGATGTTTGATATGATTTCAATTTTCTTAAATTTACTGAGGCTTGATTTGTGACCCAAGATGTGATCTATCCTGGAGAATTTTCCATGTGCACTTGAGAAGAAAGTGTAATCTGCTGTTTTTGGATGGAATGTCCAATGAATATCAATTAAATCTATCTGGTCTGTTGTGTCATTTAAAGCTTCTGGTTCCTTATTTATTTTCATTCTGGATGATCTGTCCATTGGTGTAAGTGAGGTGTTAAAGTCCCCCACTATTATTGTCTTACTGTCGATTTCCTCTTTTACACCTGTTAGCAGTTGCCTTATGTACTGAGGTGCTCCTATGGTTTTTTTGTTGTTGTTGTTGTTTTAACACAACTATTTTTTTTAATCACTCATCAATTTTATACACATCAGTGTATACATGTCAATCCCAATCGCCCAATTCAGCACACCACCATCCCCACCCCACCGTGGTTTTCCCCCCTTGGTGTCCATACGTTTGTTCTCTACATCTGTGTCTCAACTTGTGCCCTGCAAACCGGTTCATCTGTACCATTTTTCTAGGTTCCACATACATGCGTTAATATACGATATTTGTTTTTCTCTTTCTGACTTACTTCACTCTGTATGACGGTCTCTAGATCCATCCACGTCTCAACAAATGACTCAATTTCATTCCTTTTTATGGCTGAGTAATATTGCATTGTATATATATACCAAAACTTCTTTATCCATTTGTCTGTCGATGGGCATTTAGGTTGCTTCCATGACCTGGCTATTGTAAATAGTGCTGCAATGAACATTGGGGTGCATGTGGCTTTTTGAATTGTGGTTTTCTCTGGGTATATGCCCAGTAGTGGGATTGCTGGATCATATGGTAATTCTATTTTTAGTTTTTTAAGCAACCTCCATATTGTTCTCCATGGTGGCTGTATCAGTTTACATTTCCACCAACATGCAAGAGGGTTCCCTTTTCCCCACACCCTCTCCAGCATTTGTTGTTTGTAGATTTTCTGGTGAAGCCCATTCTAACTGGTGTGAGGTGATACCTTATTGTAATTTTGACTTGCATTTCTCTAATAATTAGTGATGTTGAGCGGCTTTTCATGTGCTTCTTGGCCATTTGTATGTCTTCTCTGGAGATATGTCTATTTAGTTCTTCTGCCCATTTTTGGATTGGGTTGTTTGTGTCCTTAATATTGAGCTGAATGTGCTGTTTATATATTTTGGAGATTAATCCTTTGTCCATTGATTCGTTTGCAAATATTTTTTCCCATTCTGAGGGGTGTCTTTTCATCTTGTGTATGGTTTCCTTTGCTGTGCAAAAGCTTTGAAGTTTCATTAGGTCCCATTTGTTTATTTTTGTTTTTATTTCCATTACTCTAGGAGGTGGATCAAAAAAGATCTTGCTGTGATTTATGTCAAAGAGTGTTCTTCCTATGTTTTCCTCTAAGAGTTTTATAGTGTCCGGTCTTACATTTAGGTCTCTAATCCATTTTGAGTTTATTTTTGTGTATGGTGTTAGGGAGTGTGCTAATTTCATTCTTTTACATGTAGCTCCCCACTTTTCCCAGCACCATTTATTGAAGAGATTGTCTTTTCTCCATTGTATATCTTTGCCTCCTTTGTTATTGATTAGTTGACCATAGGTGCGTGGGTTTATCTCTGGACTTTCTATCTTGCTCCATTGATCTATGTTTCTGTTTTTGTGCCAGTACCATATTGTCTTGATTACTGTAGCTTTGTAGTATAGTCTGAAGTCAGGGAGTCTGATTCCTCCAGCTCCGTTTTTTTCCCTCAAGACAGCTTTGGCTATTCGGGGTCTTTTGTGTCTCCATACAAATTTTAAGATGATTTGTTCTAGTTCCATAAAAAATGCCATTGGTAATTTGATAGGGATTGCATTGAATCTGTAGATTGCTTTGGGTAGTATAGTCATTTTCACAGTATTGATTCTTCCAATCCAAGAACATGGTATATCTCTCCATCTGCTGGTATCATCTTTAATTTCTTTCATCAGTGTCTTATAGTTTTCTGCATACAGGTCTTTTGTCTCCCTAGGTAGGTTTACTCCTAGGTATTTTATTCTTTTTGTTGCAGTGGTAAATGGGAGTGTTTCCGTAATTTCTCTTTCAGATTTTTCATCATTAGTGTATAGGAACGCAAGAGATTTCTGTGCATTAATTTTGTCATTGTAGTTTTGATTTGCATTTCTCTAATGATTAATGATGTTGAGCATTCTTTCATGTGTCTGTTGGCACTCTGTATATCTTCTTTGGAGAAATGTCTATTTAGGTCTTCTGCCCATTTTTGGATTGGGTTGTTTGTTTTTTTGTTATTGAGCTGCTTGAGCTGCTTGTAAATCTTGGAGATTAATCCTTTGTCAGTTGCTTCATTTGCAAATATTTTCTCCCATTCTGAGGGTTGTCTTTTGGTCTTGTTTATGGTTTCCTTTGCTGTGCAAAAGCTTTTAAGTTTCATTAGGTCCCATTTGTTTATTTGTGTTTTTATTTCCATTTCTCTAGGAGCTGGGTCAAAAAGGATCTTGCTGTGATTTATGTCATAGAGTGTTCTGCCTATGTTTTCCTCTAAGAGTTTGATAGTGTCTGCCCTTACACTTAGGTCTTTAATCCATTTTGAGTTTACTTTTGTGTATGGTGTCAGGGAGTGTTCTAATTTCATACTTTTACAGGTACCTGTCCAGTTTTCCCAGCACCAGTTATTGAAAAGGCTGTCTGTTCTCCACTGTATATGCTTGCCTCCTTTATCAAAGATAAGGTGACCATATGTGTGTGGGTTTATCTCTGGGCTTTCCATCCTGTTCCATTGATCTATGTTTCTGTTTTTGTGCCAGTACCAAACTGTCTTGATTACTGTAGCTTTGTAATATAGACTGAAGTCAGGGAGCCTGATTCCTCCAGCTCCATTTTTCATTCTCAAGATTGCTTTGGCTATTCGGGGTCTTTTCTGTTTCCATACAAATCGTGAAATTTTTTGTTCTAGTTCTGTGAAAAATGCCAGTGGTAGTTTGATAGGGATTGCATTGAATCTGTAGATTGCTTTGGGTAGTAGAATCATTTTCACAATGTTGATTCTTCCAATCCAAGAACATGGTACATCTCTCCATCTATTTGTATCATCTTTAATTTCTTTCATCAGTGTCTTATAATTTTCTGCATACAGGTCTTTTGTCTCCTTAGGTAGGTTTATTCCTAGATATTTTATTCTTTTTGTTGCAATGGTAAACGGGAGTGTTTTTTTTTCTTTTTTTTTTTAAAGGAATTCCTTTATTTTTCTTTTTATTTATTTATTTATTTACTTTTGGCTATGTTGGGTCTTCGTTTCTGTGTGAGGGCTTTCTCTAGTTGCGGCAAGCGGGGGCCACTCTTCATCATGGTTTGCAGGACTCTCATTATCGCGGCCTCTCTTGTTGCGGAGCACAGGCTCCAGACGCACAGGCTCAGTAGTTGTGGCTCACGGGCCTAGTTGCTCCGCGGCATGTGGGATCTTCCCAGACCAGGACTCGAACCCGTGTCCCCTGCATTGGCAGGCAGATTCTCAATGACTGCGCCACCAGGGAAGCCCGGGAGTGTTTTCTTAATTTCACTTTCAGATTTTTCATCATTAGTGTATAGGAATGCAAGAGATTTCTGTGCATTAATTTTGTATCCTGCTACTTTACCAAATTCATTGATTAGCTCTAGTAGTTTTCGGGTAGCATCTTTAGGATTCTCTATGTATAGTATCATGTCATCTGCAAACAGTGACAGCTTTACTTCTTCTTTTCTGATTTGGATTCCTTTTATTTCTTTTTCTTCTCTGATTGCTATGGCTAACACTTCCAAAACTATGTTGAATAATAGTGGTGAGAGTGGGCAACCTTGTCTTGTTCCTGATCTTAGTGGAAATGGTTTCAGTTTTTCACCACTGAGGACAATGTTGGCTGTGGGTTTGTCATATATGGCCTTTATTATGTTGAGGAAAGTTCCCTCTATGCCTACTATCTGCAGGGCTTTTATCATATATGGGTGTTGAATTTTGTTGAAAGCTTTTTCTGCATCTATTGAGATGATCATATGGTTTTTCTCCTTCAGTTTGTTTATATGGTGTATCACATGGATTGATTTGCGTATATTGAAGAATCCTTGCATTCCTGGGATAAACCCCACTTGATCATGGTGTATGATCCTTTTAATGTGTTGTTGGATTCTGTTTGCTAGTATTTTGTTGAGGATTTTTGCATCTATGTTCATCAATGATATTGGCCTGTAGTTTTCTTTTTTTGTGACATCTTTGTCTGGTTTTGGTATCAGGGTGATGGTGGCCTCATAGAATGTGTTTGGGAGTGTTCCTCCCTCTGCAATATTTTGGAAGAGTTTGAGAAGGATAGGTGTTAGCTCTTCTCTAAATGTTTGATAGAATTCGCCTGTGAAGCCATCTGGTCCTGGGCTTTTGTTTGTTGGAAGATTTTTAATCATAGTTTCAATTTCAGTGCTTGTGATTGGTCTGTTCATATTTTCTATTTCTTCCTGGTTCAGCCTCGGCAGGTTGTGCATTTCTAAGAATCTGTCCATTTCTTCCAGGTTGTCCATTTTATTGGCATAGAGTTGCTTGTAGTAATCTCTCATGATCGTTTGTATTTCTGCAGTGTCAGTGGTTACTTCTCCTTTTTCATTTCTAATTCTATTGATTTGAGTCTTCTCCCTTTTTCTCTTGATGAGTCTGGTTAATGGTTTATCAATTTTGTTTATCTTCTCAAAGAACCAGCTTTTAGCTTTATTGATCTTCGCTATTGTCTCCTTCATTTCTTTTTCATTTATTTCTGATCTGATCTTTATGATTTCTTTCCTTCTGCTAACTTTGGGGGGTTTTTGTTCTTCTTTCTCTAATTGCTTTAGGTGCAAGGTTAGGTTGTTTATTCGAGATGTTTCCTGTTTCTTGAGGTAGGCTTGTATTGTTATAAACTTCCCTCTTAGCACTGCTTTTGCTGCGTCGCATAGGTTTTGGGTCGTCGTGTCTCCATTGTCATTTGTTTCTAGGTATTTTTTGATTTCCCCTTTGATTTCTTCAGTGATCTCTTGGTTATTAAGTAGTGTATTGTGTAACCTCCATGTGTTTGTATTTTTTACAGATCTTTTCCTGTAACTGATATCTAGTCTCATAGCCTTGTGGTCGGAAAAGATATTTCATACGATTTCAATTTTCTTAAATTCACCAAGGCTTGATTTGTGACCCAAGATATGATCTATCCTGGAGAATGGTCCATGAGCACTTGAGAAAAATGTGTATTCTGTTGTTTTTGGGTGGAATGTCCTATAAATATCAAATAAGTCCATCTTGTTTAATGTATCATTTAAAGCTTGTGTTTCCTTATTTATTTTCTTTTTGGATGATCTGTCCATTGGTTAAAGTGGGGTGTTAAAGTCCCCTACTATGATTGTGTTACTGTCGATTTCCCCTTTTATGGCTGTTAGTATTTGCCTTAGGTATTGAGGTGCTCCTATGTTGGGTGCATAAATATTTACAATTGTTATACCTTCCTCTTGGGTCGATCTCTTGATCATTATATAGTGTCCTTCTTTGTCTCTTGTAATAGTCTTTATTTTAAAGTCTATTTTGTCTGATATGAGAATTGCTACTCCAGCTTTCTTTTGATTTCCATTTGCATGGAATATCTTTTTCCATCCCCTCACTTTCAGTCTGTATGTGTCTCTAGGTCTGAAGTGGGTCTCTTGTAGACAGCATATATATGGGTCTTGTTTTTGTATCCATTCAGCCAGTCTGTGTCTTTTGGTGGGAGCATTTATTCCATTTACATTTAAGTTAATTATCGATATGTATGTTCCTATTCCCATTTTCTTAAATGTTTTGGGTTTGTTATTGTAGGTGTTTTCCTTCTCTTGTGTTTCTTTCCTAAAGAAGTTCCTTTAGCATTTGTTGTAAAGCTGGTTTGGTGGTGCTGAACTCTCTCAGCTTTTGCTTGTCTGTAAAGGTTTTAATTTCTCCATCAAATCTGAATGAGATCCTTGCTGGGTACAGTAATCTTGGTTGTAGGTTTTTCTCCTTCATCACTTTAAGTATATCCTGCCACTCCCTTCTGGCTTGCAGAGTTTCTGCTGAAAGATCAGCTCTTAACCTTATGGGGATTCCCTTGTGTGTTATTTGTTGTTTTTCCCTTGCTGCTTTTAATATGTTTTCTTTATATTTAATTTTTGATAGTTTGATGAATATGTGTCTTGGTGTGTTTCTCCTTGGATTTATCCTGTATGGGACTCTCTGTGCTTCCAGGACTTGATTAACTATTTCCTTTCCCATATTAGGGAGGTTTTCAACTATAATCTCTTCAAATATTTTCTCAGTCCCTTTCTTTTTCTCTTCTTCTTCTGGGACCCCTATAATTCAAATGTTGGTGTGTTTAATGTTGTCCCAGAGGTCTCTGAGACTGTCCTCAGTTCTTTTCATTCTTTTTTCTTTATTCTGCTCTGCAGTAGTTATTTCCACTATTTTATCTTCCTGGTCTCTTATCCGTTCTTCTGCCTCAGTTATTCTGCTGTTGATCCCGTCTAGAGTATTTTTAATTTCATTTATTGTGTTTTTCATCGTTGCTTGATTCCTCTTTAGTTCTTCTACGTCCTTGTTAACTGTTTCTTGCATTTTGTCTCTTCTATTTCCAAGATTTTGCATCATCTTTACTATCATTATTCTGAATTCTTTTTCAGGTAGACTGCCTATTTCCTCTTCATTTGTTAGGTCTGGTGTGTTTTGACCCTGCTCCTTCATCTGCTGTGTGTTTTTCTGTCTTCTCATTTTGCTTATCTTACTGTGTTTGGGGTCTCCTTTTCACAGGCTGCAGGTTCGTAGTTCCCGTTGTTTTTGGTATCTGTCCCCAGTGGCTAAGGTTGGTTCAGTGGGTTGTGTAGGCTTCCTGGTGGAGGGGACTAGTGCCTGTGTTCTGGTGGATGAGGCTGGATCTTGTCTTTCTGGTGGGCATGTCCACGTCTGGTGGTGTGTTTTGGGGTGTCTGTGGCCTTATTATGATTTTAGGCAGCCTCTCTGCTAATGGATGGGGCTGTGTTCCTGTCTTGCTAGTTGTTTGGCATAGGGTGTCCAGCACTGTAGCTTGCTGGTCGTTGAGTGAAGCTGGGTCTTGATGTTGAGATGGAGATCTCTGAGAGATTTTCGCCGTTTGATATTACGTGGAGCTGGGAGGTCTCTTGTGGACCAGTGTCCTGAAGTTGGCTCTCCCACCTCAGAGGCACAGCCCTGATGCCTGGCTGGAGCACCAAGAGACTTTCATCCACACGGCTCAGAATAAAAGGGAGAAAAAATAGAAAGAAAGAAAGAAAGAAAGAGGATAAAATAAAGTAAAATAAAGCTATTATAATAAAAAATAAGAAAAAAATTAAGAAAAACTTCTTATTAATTTTTTAAAATAAAAAATATGAAAAAACTTATTAAGAAAAATTTTTTTTAATTTTTAAAAATAGAAAATAAGGAAAAAATTATTAAGAAAACATTTATTCAGAAAAAAAGTTTTTTAAGTTAAAAAAAAAAAACAAAAACGGATGGACCGAACCCTAGGACAAATGGTGAAAGCAAAGCTATACAGACAAAATCTCACCCAGAAGCATACACATATACACTCACAAAAAAAAGAAAACGGGAAAAATTAATATATCCTGCTCCCAAAGTCCACCTCCTGAATTTGGGATGATTCGTTGTCTATTCAGGTATTCAACGGATGCAGGTACATCAAGTTGTTTGTGAAGCTTTAATCCACTGCTTTTGGGGCTGCTGGGAGAAATTTCCCTTTCTCTTCTTTGTTCGTACAGCTCCCGGGGTTCAGCTTTGGATTTGGACCCGCCTCTGAGTGTAGGTCGCCTGAGGGCGTCTGTTCTCCGCTCAGACAGGACGGGGTTAAAGGTGCAGCTGCTTCGGGGGCTCTGGCTCACTCAGGCCGGGGGGAGGGAAGGGTTCGGATGCGGGGCGAGCCTGCGGCGGCAGAGGCCAACGTGATATTGCACCAGCCTGAGGCGCGCCGTGCATTCTCCCAGGGAAGTTGTCCCTGGATCATGGGAGCCTGGCCGTGGCGAGCTGCACCGGCTCCCGGGAGGGGTGGTGTGGAGAGTGACCTGTGCTCGCACACAGACTTTTTGGTGGCGGCAGCAGCAGCCTTAGCGTCTCATGCCCGTCTCTGGGGTCCGCGCTGATAGCCGCGGCTCACGCCCGTCTCTGGAGTTCGTTTAGGCGGCGCTCTGAATCCCCTCTCCTTGCGCGCCGCGAAACAGAGAGGCAAGAAAAAGTCTCTTGCCTCTTCGGCAGCTGCAGACTTTTTCCCGGACTCCTTCCCGGCTAGCTGTGGTGCGCTAACCCCTTCAGGCTGTGTTCACGCCGCCAACCCCAGTCCTCTCCCTGTGATCTGATCAAAGCCCGAGCCTCAGCTCCCAGCCCCCGCCCGCCCCGGCGGGTGAGCAGACAAGCCTCTCGGGCTGGTGAGTGCTGCTCGGCACTGAGCCTCTGTGTGGGAATCTCTCTGCTTTGCCCTCCGCACCCCTGTGGCTGCGCTCTCCTCCGTGGCTCCGAAGCTTCCCCCCTCCACCACCTACAGTCTCCGCCCGCGAAGGGGCTTCCTAGTGTGTGGAAACCTTTCCTTCACAGCTCCCTCCCACTGGTGCAGGTCCCATCCCTATTCTTTTGTCTCTGTTATTTCTTTTTTCTTTTGCCCTACCCAAGTACGTGGGGAGTTTCTTGCCTTTTGGGAGGTCTGACGTCTTCTGCCAGCGTTCAGTGGGTGTTCTGTAGGAGCAGTTACACGTGTAGATGTATTTCTAATGTATCTGTGGGAAGGAAGGTGATCTCCGCGTCTTACTCTTCCGCCATCTTGCCCAGCCCCTTTGCCTCCATTCTTATTCCGAGGTCCTGGATCATCTTCACTATCATTATTCTGAATTCTTTTTCTGGAAGGTTGCCTATCTCCACTTCATTTAGTTGTTTTTCTGGGGTCTTATCTTGTTCCTTCATCTGGTATATAGCCCTCTGCCTTTTCATCTTGTCTATCTTTCTGTGAATGTGGTTTTTCTTCCACAGGCTGCAGGATTGTAGTTTTTCTTGCTTCTGCTGTCTGCCTTCTGGTGGTTGAGGCTATCTAAGAGGCTTGATCGGAGGCTCTGAGGTGCTCCTATGTTGGGTGCATATATGTTTATAATTGTTATAGCTTCTTCTTGGATTGATCCCTTGATCATTATGCAGTGTCCTTCCTTGTCTCTTGTAACATTTTTTATTTAAAAGTCTATATTATCTTATATGAGTATAGCTACTCCAGCTTTCTTTTGATTTCCGTTTGCATGGAATATCTTTTTGCATCCCCTCACTTTCAGTCTGTATATGTCCCTAGGTCTGAAGTGCGTCTCTTGTAGACAGCATGTATATGGGTCTTGTTTTTGTATCTACTCAGCAAGCCTGTGTCATTTGGTTGGAGCATTTAATCCATTCACGTTTAGGGTAATTATTGATATGTATGTTCCTATTACCATTTTCTTAATTGTTTTGGGTTTGTTTTTGTAGGTCCTTTTCTTCTTTTGTGTTTCCCACTTAGAGAAGTTCCTTTAGCATTTGTTGTAGAGCTGATTTGGTGGTGCTGAATTCTCTTTGCTTTTGCTTATCTGTAAAGCTTTTGATTTCTCCATCGAATCTGAGTGAGATCCTTGCTGGGTAGAGTAATCTTGGTTGTAGGTTCTTCCCTTTCATCACTTTAAGTATATCATGCCACTCCCTTCTGGCTTGTAGAGTTTCTGCTGAGAAATCAGCTGTTAACCTTATGGGAGTTCCCTTGTATATTATTTGTCATTTTCCCCTTGCTGCTTTCAATAATTTTTCTTTGTCTTTAATTTTTGCCAATTTGATTACTATGTGTCTCAGCGTGTTTCTCCTTGGGTTTATCCTGTATGGAACTCTCTGTGCTTCCTGGACTTGGGTGGCTATTTCTTTTCCCATATTAGGGAAGTTTTCGACCATAATCTCTTCAAATATTTTCTCGTGTCCTTTCTCTCTCTCTTCTGCTTCTGGGACCCCTATAATGTGAATGTTGTTGCATTTAATGTTGTCCCAGAGGTCTCTTAGGCTGTCTTCATTTCTTTTCATTCTTTTTTCTTTATTCTGTTCCGCAGCAGTGAATTCCTCCATTCTGTCTTCCATGTCACTTGTCCGTTCTTCTGCCTCAGTTATTCTGCTATTGATTCCTTCTAGTGTACTTTTCATTTCAGTTATTGTATTGTTCATCTCTGTTTGTTTGTTCTTTAATTCTTCTAGGTCTTTGTTAATCATTTCTTGCATCTTCTCCATCTTTGCTTCCATTGTTTTTCTGAGGTCCTGGATCATCTTCACTATCATTATTCTGAATTCTTTTTCTGGAAGGTTGCCTATCTCTACTTCATTTAGTTGTTTTTCTGGGGTTTTATCTTGTTCCATCATCTGGTACATAGCCCTCTGTCTTTTTATCTTGTCTATCTTTCTGTGAATGTGGTTTTTGTTCCACAGGCTGCAGGACTGTAGCTCTTCTTGCTTCTGCTGTGTGTCCTTTGGTGGATGAGGCTATCTAAGAGGCTTGTGCAGGTTTCCTGATGGGAGGGACTGGTGACTGTTGCTCTGGTGGGCAGAGCTCAGTAAATCTTTAATCCACTTGACTGCTGATGGGTGGGGCTGGGTTCCCTCCCTGTTGGTTGTTTGGCCTGAGGCAACCCAACACTGGAGCCTACCTGGGCTCTTTGATGGGGCTAATGGCAGATTCTGGGAAGTCTCACGCCCAGGAGTACTGCCCAGAACTTCTGTTGCCAGTGTCCTTGTCTCCATGGTGAGCCACAGCCACCCCCCACCTCTGCAAAAGACCCTCCAACACTAGCAGGTAGGTCTGGTTCGGTCTCCCCTGGGGTCACTGCTCCTTCCCCTGAGTCTCGATGTGCACACTACTTTGTGTGTGCCCTCCAAGAGTGGAGTCTCTGTTTCCCTCAGTCCTGTCGAAGTCCTGCAGTCATATCCCGCTAGGCTTCAAAGTCTGATTCTCTAGGAATTCCTCCTCCCGTTGCCGGACCCCCAGGTTGGGAAGCCTGACGTGGGGCTCAGAACGTTCACTCCAGTGGGTGGACTTCTGTGGTACAAGTGTTCTCCAGTTTGTGAGTTACCCACCCAGCAGTTATGGGATTATATTTTGTTGTGATTGCACCCCTCCTACCGTCTCATTGTGGCTTCTCGTTTGTCTTTGGATGTGGAGTATCTTTTTTGGTGAGTTCCAGTGTCTTCCTGTCGATGATTGTCCAGCAGCTAGTTGTGTTTCTGATGTTCTCGCAAGAGGGAGTGAGAGCACATCCTTCTACTCCGCCATTTTGCTTCAGGCTCCTGGAAGCTTTTGATGACAGCTTTCTGGGGATGGTTTGAAAGTGCTGCCAGCAGGCAGTGGGACAAATGAGATGACAACTCTGGAATCCTAGGCACACCGAGAAATCCAGGGCTCTGGAAGGGTATGGAAGTTCATCAGGCACTTTTGGAGCCCACGCTTTCCTTTCCTGATCAGACAGAAGGCACACTTTGGTTTCAAAGAGTGCTTTCACTTCCTCCTTGATCCAGGAAGTGGGTGGAAGTCAGGACAGCTGAGGTGGACCCCTCTCTACTGCTGGCTCTCTTGCATCTTGGTCAGGTCCTTCCCCACAGCAGTGTCCCAGTGGCTCAGGGCCTGAGGGTTGGTCTTCCAGGTCTGGAGCTTTTCCCTTTCTCCAGAGCTGAGCTTCCTGGGGGTGGCTGGGTCTCCTGATTCCCTCTCCTCTCTGCCAGGACCCCAGGCTTCTGAGGCCCTCCGCACCAAAGCTGTGTTCCAAACACCAGAGCTGGAGGAGAGCAATGCCTGGATGGCAGTGAAGGAGGCTCCAATGGAGAACACCATGACCATCAGCCTCACCAACCCTCCTGATGCTGTCATTGGCTGCTACCAGCTGAGCACCAAGGTTTCCTCTTGCCTCAAACACAGTAACCAGAATCTAGGCGAGTTTGTTCTGCTTTTCAACCCATGTTGCCCAGATAGGAGTTCCTGAGTCCAAGGCTGAGGTTTTCCTGGAAGCTGTCCTTCAGGAAGGCCTGGTAGGCAAGTTAGGGACAGGGAAGTGAATGCCAAGAGCGTGGCAGGAGGAGGCAGGCACGGGACAAAGGAAGCTGGTAGCAGATGTTCCAAACCTGCTGTGCCAGAGGGGCAGGTATTAGTGGGTTCTGGTGTATGGAGGCCAGTGGGCAAGGATGGGGCCTAATGGCAGGAGAGGCCTAGGATTGGGTAAGAGCCAGGTTTCAGCCGCCAGACAGCCTTGGTTTAGTCCCAGCTTTGCTAAGTTGCTTCCCTCTATGAGTCTCAGTTTCCTCACCTGTAATATGGAAATAACAGGCCTACCTCTTAGGGTTATGGTGAGAAACCATAGAGCTAATGTTTGTAATATGTAAGGCACATCATAAGGAGTACTGGGGTCAGTATTCTTATTAAGGGGTAAGTCAGTAAGCAGTAGCCTGGATCAGTATTCCTATTAACGTTTAAGAAATATGAGCCTTCCATTGTCATTAAGTCAGGTCATTCGAAAGCATCAGGACTTCTAAATTCCCTCCACCTGGGGCTGGTTTGGGGGTGGTCCCTGCCTGGGGAAAGACCAGCCAGGTGGAGTAGGGCTTGGCCGGGAGGCAGCCTGGGAGCCGGCAAGCCCCTCTTGACCTCTCCTGCCCCAGCAGCCTCTAGGCGCCATCCTGCAGCTGAGCCCTGATGTAGCCCTTTCCCCAGGCCAGTGAGGCCAGAGTCCCTGCCCACGCCAGGCCCGAACATTGCCTTTCAGAGGATGATGTGTTTCTGGCCGCAGAGGAAGAGAGACAGGAGGACGTACGTGCTCAATGACAGCAGGATCATCTTCCGAGGAGTGGAGAAGCACATCCGAGCCCAAGGCTGGAACTTCGGGCAGGTCTTCAGGGGCCCAGGCCAGAAGGGGGACTGAGAGGCATAAGAGACAGAAGGGGGGCTGGGGACATGAGAAAAGTCAGCACAGGAGCCCTTCTGTCTGCCCTCTTCTTCCCAGGAGGGACAAGCTGGGCTGACTCTTAGACCAAGTCCACTTCTCCAGTCTCTTCTACTAGTTGTGCCAGGGCCTGTGTTGGGTCCTGGGGAAGGGGTGGTACATTGGGTACAAGTAAATAGCTTAGATCAGGGGCTCTCAATCTTGAGTGTGCACCAGAAGGCCACTGAGGGCTCGTTAAAACACACAGGTGGCTGGACCCCAATCCCCCAAGTTGCTGATTCACTAGGTCTGAGGTGGGACCTGAGAGTCTGTATTTCTAACAAGTTACCAGGTGCTGCTGCCGTCGCTGGCCTGGAACCATACTTTGAGAGCCACTGGCTTAGATAAGTAGCTACAATACAAGGTGCGATGTTGTGGGAGGGGGCAGAGGTGGCCGGAAAGGTAGAGATGGGAGCAGAGGGAGTTCAGAAGAGCGTGAAGGGAAACTCCACCTCAGGGATTGCAGAAGGCTTCATGATATTGGGGTGGAACCCCCAACGTAGGGCAGGATCTGGACAGGCAGAGGGAAGAGCAGACAGAGCAGCGGAGAAGGGGAGCCAGAGAGTAGCGGAGGTTCTGTAGAGGAGCTCTGTCTGCCCAGGATCCGGGCAAGTCGAGAGCCTTGACTGCCAGGCTGAGGAGCTGGGGGTTGAAAGCATCTGGGGCTCAGGGGCTGAGCAGGGATGATACACCAGAGAGTTTAAGGTCCATCTAAGGGTAACCCCATCTCAGCACCCACTTCTTGTTGCCACATAGGAAAGTGAGCCCAGGGTTCCCAGACCTTCCCAATTTTCAAAGACCAGAAATCTTAATTTGTATGTGAAAATCCCCCAGTTTTTAAATGTTGTCAACTAAGTCATTTGAAAACATTATGTAAACCAGTGGGGTCGATGTGGCTCCAGAGTCCCAGTTTATCATGAACTTTACTGTGGTTCATGGGGACCCATGGGCCTACTGAACAGGGGAGGGAGGTGATTAAGGCTGAGCTTCTGGTTCACAGTGACTCTTTGAAAGAGGGTTTTTGAGACTTGGGTGTGCTCTGTTGTGTCCCTGGAGGGGGGTGGAGGGGTGGGCAGGGGGTAGGCAAACTCCCCTGCACAATACAAGTGACTGACTAGGGGAGGGTCGTGAGAGGGTCTGAAGTGTAGGTGTGGCTCTGGCCTCTAAGAGCAGCCTCTCTGGGGACAGTTTGAGGAGGACATCCTGAACATCTGCTTCTGCATCCTGGATCGAAGCCCTAGTCACCAAGATGACCCAGCCACCGAAGTGTCCCACCACCACGACCCCATCTACGTCACTGGAGCCATCAGCGCCATGGTAAGAAGCCCCGCTATCCCTGCATGCACAGTCCCTCGTGGGTCCCCGGGCCAACTCCAGGGCCACACCCTAAGATTTTTCCCATCACCTCTTGTTTTAATTCTCTACTGCTGCATAACAAATCACCCCAAAACTCAGTGGTATAAAACGGCCATTTACTATGCTGACAACTTTGCAAATCAGGGACTTGGTCAGGGCACCGTGAGGACAGAACACCTCTGTTCCAAGCTTCTTCAGCTAGGTGTGTCTGAATGGCTGCAGATGTCTGGGATGGTTTGACAGGACCATATATCTAGGGCATTGGTTCCAGCAGTCAATGTTTCCTTGGTTCTCTTCCATGCTGTGTCTGCTGGAACTGGGATGCCCACGTGGCTTGCTCACTCTCATGTCTGGCCCCTGGGCTGGGATGGTTGAAAGAGCTGGGTCTGGCCAGTCATCGCTCTGTGTCTCCATGCAGCATTTCCACATGGCTAAGTTGGGCTTCCTTACAGCATGGCAGTCTCAGGGTAATCAGACAAGGCAGCTGGCTTCTCCCCAAGTGATTATTCTAAAATGAAGTGGAAGCTGCCAGTCTCATAAAGCCTGGGCCTGGAAACAGGCACAGCATCACTTCCACCATGTTCATTAATGAAAGCAGTCACAGGCCAACCCAGATTCAGGGAGAGGGTACTCAGAACCACCTCACTGTGAGAGGAGTGCCATCTTTAATCTATTACATGCCAGTGCTTCCTCCTCAGAAGGTAGCCAGAGGGCCTACTAGCTCTCTCTATAGCAAGTAGGTGTTAAGATCAGTGGGTGGGTAACTGTGATTCCAAAAATGGGCAAAGCTGTTCTTCTCATATTTGATACTCTCAATTCCTCAAGACTTCAGAGAGATGTTGGAGCACAGAGAATCAAAAGCAGTGACCAGTCCCAAAGAGTAGAGTGGTACAACCCTGTGGGATAGCAGTACAGGCTCCCAAGTCAAAGTCCTGAACTCCTGAACCCATTTTGCTAACTTGTTGTGTGATTTGAGCAAGTTCCCTAACCTCTATGAATCTCAGTTTCCTCATCTGAAAAAAAAGGAAAATAACCTACATCATAGACTTAAAAGATTAATATAATGTGTGCTAAGCCCTTAGAATAGTGTCTGGCACACCGTAAACATTTAATGAATGTTGTGTCTCTATAACTATCATTACCACTAACAGTCCCAAAAAACAGATTACTTAAAACAGGAAATGCTCTAAAACTGAATATGATTTTCAGCAATAGAGCATCCCAATGGAAGGTAACTGAAAATGATAAATGGTACCAAAAAGTAGGTATTTTAAGACAGCAGATGGCCCCAATTTTCAGACAATTTAAAAACAAGGGGTGACCCCAAATAAATGGGTGGCCCAAAGTAGGAGATGATTTTACGATGGCGAAGTTCCTGAAGAGAGAAGCCCTGCCTGGTGGTGGACTTTTGGCCTCCTCTGCCCAGGTGAACAGCAACAACGACCAGGGGGTGGTACAAGGCCAGTGTCAGGGCAAGTACGGTGGCAGCACCAGCTCACTGGCACTGGCGTGGCGGCGTGGCCATTCTGCACAAGTCGTTCAAGGGCAGGTTCAAGCCAGTCAGATACGGCCAGTGCTGGGTCTTCGCTGGAGTCATGTGTACAGGTACCCTGGGAAAGAAGTTCCCCAACCCCTAGTCAGCTCAGTTTGCATTTGTTTCCATATATTTGCGTAGGCATCCCTCTCCCCACAAAAAAAATCTTTCTTTATTAGTGATGGGGAAATAGAAGTCTGGGTAATGAAGAGAGAAACCAGATCCCTCATTTATGTGACTTTTGGTCTCTTATTTTACAGGAGTCCCACCTCTCAAGCCCATTGAGTGCCCTTGAGCGAGTCTTGTGGTCCTGGGTCCTCAGTCCCTACAGGCTATTATGGCTAATATAGGGTTATTATATGGCTTCCAAGGTCCTGCCAGGCTCAGAGCCCATCTATTCTAATGGGGGGGGGGGTGACTCTAGAAGTCCCCTGAGAGAATGTACAGGAGATGGAGGTGTTTCTCAGAGTGGAGACAAGAGTCGGCCCCGGCAAAGACAGGGAAGGGGCTGTGGCCAGACCTGAGGCAGGCAGCCTGCTAGGGGAGGCCACACCATCCCTCCCTGAGTCTGGGGTCCCGACCTGTCCTGGAGTCTTGCAAGCACCCTGCTCTTCACTCCTTGGGTGCTTGGGGATTGCGACACGAGTTGTGTCCAAATTTAACTTGGCCCATGACATGGGCAGGAACCTGAGTGTGGACAAGTACATGGACTCCTTCGGGCGGACGCTGGAGGACCTGATGGAGGACAGCATGTGGTGGGTCCTCAGCCGCCGGCTCCCAGGGGTGCCCTGAGGCCCTCCCAGATGGAGCCCAGCTCCACTGAGTCTGAGCCAGTTCTGGAAGGGGTGACAGGTGCCCAGCAGAGGGGGTGGTCGGGGGCAGGGTGACTCCTCTTCTGAGATACAGGGGTCTTTGGACACATGACTCAGAAGCCAAGAGGGGAGCTCAGGATTTGACAGCCTTGTACCCCCGGCTCTCCGCTCTGCAGGGCTATGAGCCCTCCCCTAGACACCTGTGACTTGCAGGTGGGGCCAAGACCCGTCCCTGCAGAGTCACCTCTGTGTCCCGCTCCTGCTCTCTGTCAGCTGCCTGTGCACTGAGCTGTGTCTCAGGTGGGAAACAAGCTCCTTTCTCAGCTCAAAGAAAACTCTTTACACAAAGCTTTACAAAATTCATTTTGATTTGATTTTTTAAAGTAGGAGATTCACTCATGTGCTTTATTTTTTTTTAACATCCTTATTGGAGTATAATTGCTTTACAATGGTGTGTTAGTTTCTGCTTTATAACAAAGTGAATCAGTTATACATATACATATGTTCCCATAGCTCTTCCCTCTTGCATCTCCCTCCATCCCACCCTCCCTATCCCACCCCTCTAGGTGGTCACAAAGCACCGAGCTGATCTCCCTGTGCTTTGCGGCTGCTTCCCACTAGCTATCTATTTTACGTTTGGTAGTGTATATATGTCCATGCCACTCTCTCACTTTGTCACAGCTTACCCTTCCCCCTCCCCATATCCTCAAGTCCATTCTCTAGTAGGTCTGTGTCTTTATTCCCGTCTTGCCCCTAGGTTCTACATGACCTTTTTTTTTTTTTTCTTAGATTCCATATATATGTGTTAGCATACGGTATTTCTTTTTCTCTTTCTGACTTACTTCACTCTGTATGACAGACTCTAGGTCCATCCACCTCACTACAAATAACTCAATTTCGTTTCTTTTTATGGATGAGTAATATTCCATTGTATATATGTGCCACTTCTTCTTTATCCATTCATCTGTTGATGGACACTTAGGTTGCTTCCATGTCCTGGCTATTGTAAATAGAGCTGCAATGAACATTTTGGTACCTGACTCTTTTTGAATTCTGGTTTTCTCAGGGTATAAAGGAAACCATAAACAAGACCAAAAGACAACCCTCAGAATGGGAGAAAATATTTGCAAATGAAGCAACTGAAAAAGGATTAATCTCCAAAATTTACAAGCTCATGCAGCTCAATATCAAAAAAACAAACAACCCAATCCAAAAATGGGCAGAAGACCTAAATAGACATTTCTCCAAAGAAGATATACAGATTGCCAACAGACACATGAAAGAACGCTCAACATCATTAATCATTAGAGAAATGCAAATCAAAACTACAAAGAGATATCATCTCACACCGGTCAGAATGGCCATCATCAAAAAATCTAGAAACAATAAATGCTGGAGAGGGTGTGGAGAAAAGGGAACCCTCTTGCACTGTTGGTGGGAATGTAAATTGATACAGCCACTATGGAGAACAGTATGGAGGTTCCTTAAAAAACTAAAAATAGAACTACCATTCATGTGCTTTAATATTCAAAAGGTACAGAATGGGCTACAGTGTAAGTCTCCCTCTCTCCATTACCAGCCTCCCCATCCTCCTTCTGGACACAACACCAGAGAGAAGCCCTGCAGCTACAGGGGCACACATATGCACAATCCCCACACACCCCCACTTCCCCTCACTTAATATCGGCAGCATAATGTAAACTGTTCATTTTGCTCTACATGGAAAAATTCCATATCGGTACATACAAGGTTTCCTTTCTTTTTTTTCTAAATTATTTATTTATTTATTTATTTTATTTTTGGTTGCGTTGGGTCTTTGTTGCTGCGCGCGGGCTTTCTCTAGTTGCGGCAAGCGGGGGCTACTCCGTTGTGGCGCACGGGCTCAGTAGTTGTGGCTCGTGGGCTCTAGAGCGCAGGCTAAGTAGTTGTGGTGCACGAGCTTAGCCGCTCCGCGGCATGTGGGATCTTCCTCCACCAGGGCTCGAACGTGTGTCCCCTGCATTGGCAAGTGGATTCTTAACCAATGCACCACCAGGGAAGTCCCCTTATTTTTTATAGTGTTTAAAAAGTAGTAACACTGTGCCCAGTGAGCACCTTGTCTATGCCAGGCCCAGTTGTGCTGCACATGCAGGCTGACCTCATTTTATTACTCTTCTTTTTATTGTGCTTCACAGACATTGCCTTTTTTTACAAATTGAAGGTTGTGGCAACCTTGTGGCAAGCAAGTCTATTGGCATCATTTTTCCAACAGCTTCATTAAAGTATGTACATTGTTTTTTTAGACGTAATGCTATTGCACACTTAATAGATTACAGCATACTGTAAGCATAACTTTTATATGCACTGGGAAACCAAAAAATTTGTGTGACTTGCTTTATTGCTGTATCCACATTTTATCCACGTGTAGTGGTCTGGAACCTAATCCACAATATCTCCAAGGTGTACCTGTGTATTAATTCATTCCTCCAAACAACCTTGTGAGCAAGCTAGTATTATTATCTCTATTTTGCAGATGAGGAAACCAAGGCACAGAGAGGTTAAGTAACTTGTCTAAGGCCACACAGCTAGTGAGTGGAAGAGAAGTTACAAACCTGTCCTGCTTTTCAATTGTACAGCCAAACCATTGTTTATCTAACCACCTCATATGGCTGGACCAAATATTTGCCTTTACAAACAAGGCTTTTGGAAAACCAAAAAGAGGAGAAGGAAAGGGGAGAAGAGAGGCAGAGAGATGGTCTGAGGCTGGACACCAGCTTCGGGGGAAGGGGTCCTGGGCATGTTCCCCTGGGGGTGGCTGAAGGACATTCTTAAGAAGAGAGTTGCTGAGGCTGGCTGTGTTTCCTTCTGTACTATGTGCTCTTCACTATTCCCCTGCTCTTTAGAAAGTCGGCTTTTCTTGGTAACTTGCACATGTATGAACAGACATTCGGACAAGGTTATTCATGGAAGCCTTGTGGATACAGGAGCTCCAAAAAAAAAATTGCATTCTTCTCTTTATGCAGAACGGACAGACCCTTCTTTTTGTTTTTGGGATCTCTGTCGCCATAGAGTTTATCCATGTTCTCCCTTTCACCCCCAAATGCTTTTCACAATATTTTCCCAAAGAAGAGTTTGGAGGCCAGAGTAAAGACGCCAACCCAGGCCAAGAAGCATTTCTCTCTGCTGCTTCCTTACTGTGTGACCTTGTGCAAATGATGTCACTTTTCCTAATCTCATATTCTCATCTTTAACATAAGAGACTTAAAGCCTAAACCAAGGCCTTCAGAACTCTGCATAATATGAAACCTACCTACCCCCGTGCTTGCCGTAGTCCAGAGATATACTTTCTGTTCCTTGAACACACTAAGTTTTTTCTTGTCTCAAGAGCCTTTGCACATGCTGTTCCTTCTGTCTGGAACACTGTTCCCTTCACTCTTCCTATGGCTAATTCTTTCCACTTTAAGTCTCATTTTAGATGTCATTTACCTAGAGTAGGTCTCCAGCAGTTATTCCCTAACTCAAGCTCCTCTCTTTCTTCACAGCATTTATTATTACTTTATTGTTTTATTTATTTGTTTATTTATTATTATTTATTGTTACTTTATTGTTTTATTTATCTGCTTACTTAATTTTGCCTGTCTCCCTGTCTCCTTTGTTAGAATGTAAGCTGCACAAGAACAAGGATCTTCCGTCTTATTTGCTGTTGTATTTCTGGACCTTGAACAAAAGGTTCTAGATATATAGATATAGATATATAGATATATATACATACACACGTATATTTATACATACAGGCAGACCTCGGAGATAGTGCCAGTTCAGTTCCAGACCACTTCAATAAAGCAAATATCACAGTAAAGTGGGTCACATGAATTTTTTAATCCAAAAGAGCATATAAAAGTTATGTTTACATTATACTATAGTCTATTAAGCATGCAATAGCATTATGTCTAAAAAACAATGTACATACCTTAATTTTTAAATACTTCATTGCTAAATGCTAATATAATTTGAGCCTTCAGCGAGTTGTACTAGTAACATCAAAGATCACTCATCACAGATCACTATAACAAATACAATAATAATGAAAACGTTTGAAATATTGCAAGAGTTACCAAAATGTGACACAGAGAGACATGAAGTGAGCAAATGCTGTTGGGAAAACAGGGCAGATGATAGACTTACTTGAGGAAGGGTTGCCATAAACTCTCAATTTGTAAAAAGCGCAATATCTACAAAGTGCAATAAAAAAAAGGTCTGCCTGTACCTATATGAATGCTAGGTGCTCTATCAATACAGTTGATGAACGGTTCACAAAATTCAGCCACAGAGCAGGGCCCAGGGCCTGGCTGGCAGCAGGAACTTTCCCTCTCCGGGGGGCGCCTCTCTGCTCACCGGAGGCCACCCTGCCCCATCCTCTCTCTGTGGCAGGAATCTCCATGTCTGGAATGAGAGCTGGTTTGTCCGGCAGGACCTGGGCCCCTCTTACAATGGTTGGCAGGTTCTGGATGCCACCCCCAGGGAGGAGAGCGAAAGTACGGGCTTAGCGGGGCGGGTTCCAGACCCCCGCTTTTACTCCCCTGGAGCTGCTCACGCCCACCCCTCCTGCGCAGGCGTGTTCCAGTGCGGCCCGGCCTCGGTCACCGCCATCCGCGAGGGCGACGTGCACCAGGCCCACGACAGTCCTTCTGTGTTTGCGGAGGTCAACGCGGACTACATCACCTGGCTCTGGAATGAGGATGAAGCCGGGAGCGTGTGTCCTCAGACACTAAGTACTAAGAAGATCGGGAGGTGCCTCAGCACCAAGGCAGTGGGCAGCGACTCCCGCGTGGACATCACCAGCCTCTACAAGTATCCGGAAGGTAAGGGCGTATAGCGGCCTCCATCAGCCTCCCCAGTGACCCGGCTGCTGCAGAGGGACAACCGCGGGCCGCCCCCGGGCCAGGCCCTTTCCCACGTGATGTGGTAGTGATAGTCTCGTTCAATACTGTCTCTGAGATTGAGCCAAGTGCTTTTAGCTTATATTAACAGCTTCCTCTGTTTGCAAGTAGATTTCCCACATCTAACAATATCAATAGCTACATTTCCTTTAACATATATGTTCCAGGTACTGTATCAGGTATGCTCACATGTGATAACAATAATTACTAATAATAGTGATGTTAGTAGCAGGTATTATTTATTGAACACCTAGGATACATAGCAGTAGGCCCCACGCAAAATAATAATAATAATAATAGCAGCTCCTGCTTATCATCTGCCAAGGCCTAAGCCATGGTCACTAATTAATGGTCACTGGTTTACTGAAGAGCCTGTACTTGTTGGGGGTACAAAAACAAAACATGTATTTTTTCTGGTCACTGCCTCTAGCTATAAAAAGTCACCCTTTCCCCCTAAATAACAGGTCCCTTGGCAACGCTGTGATCTGATCACACATTTTCAGCTATTCCTGCTTGTTAAAGGAATGTTATTTGGGTAATCAAGACTTCAAGTTCAAACTTGAATCAGAGCTAGTCTCCTCCCCTCCTCTGAGCATGAACTGGAGCGGTGACCCCGGAAGCTTGCTGTAACGGAGGGGCACCAGCTCTGGCTGCCTCCAGCCCCCGCATTTTACCCTCTAGGGTGGTGGTTTGCAACACACTGGAGTCACCTGGGGCACAGATTGAACAACAATTACTTTTTGCTCAGGATTCTGTGGGTCAGCTCTGTGGGCTGTGCTCAGCTGCGATGGCTCGTCTGCTCCACGTGGTGTCTGCTGGGATCTCAAATTTATCTGGGGCCTCAGATGGGACTGCTGGGCTGGCTGGGCCTCTCACGCTCCAGGAGCCAGCCCCGGCTTGTCCACGTGGCAGCAGCGTGCTCAGCAGGTAAGAATGAAAGCTGCAAGGTCTCTCAAGGCCTCACTCAGAACTTACTATGTCACCTTTGTCACATTCTGTTGGTCAAGCAACAAACACCACCCAGATTGAAGGGGCAGGAAGTACAGTCTACATCTTAATAGCAAGAGTTGCAAAGAAAGTATTATGGCCATCTTAATCTACCACAGCAGCCCCGACTGCACCCTGACTAAGTGAATTGCAGTCTCTAGAGGGTGTGGCCCAGCCATCAGGACTTTTAAAAGCTCCCCAGGCGATTCCAATGTGCAGCCAATGTTGAGAATACCGGTCTAAGTCTTCTGGTGTGTTAGGCCAAGAAGGAGGAGGAGAGAAGAGTGGAAATGCCTTTGACTTCAGGGAGCGAGGACTCAGTGCCCTAAGGCAGGAGGGTGCTGCTGCCCTAGTTACTCCGTAGCTCAGGGAGGACAAGTGGTGGCTTCGTTACAGCCTGCTGCCTTGGGACTCACTCCTGTGTTGTCCCCAGACACTGCTGATTTCTTGAGACATTGCCCGCCTCTTGCAGTGGAGCCCCTCCCACCCCACTGGCAGTCACACAGCTTCCCTCTGATGCATGGAAGTTTTTGTCCCCAGATTCTGGAGGGGGTTTGCAAGGCTGTGGCCCCCACACTCATCTAGATGCTGTGACCCCTTCCAAAGCTGGTGGGGAGAGTTCTTGATGGGCTTTTACCCACCTGCCATCTCCCTTCAGTTCTCTCCTCTGTGCTCAGGGAACACACGGCTCAATAAGCAGACCTCCCACAAGGATGAAATGCCAGCTTCCCCTTCCTGTAGGCGCTGCCAGTCTTTACTGGCCAGCTCCTTCCTGCAGGCACCCCTAAACTTTAACATTGATTCTTTTAAACACTCCCCAACACACACACACACACACATTCCCCCAGTTCCTTCTCTAGGAGCATGGCCCTTGATGTTGATGACCTTCTCTTCTTCACTGTCTCAGGGTGGGCAGTGAGGGGTGGTAGGTGGTAAGGCCTCTTCCAAACTGCTACTTCTCTCATAAGTCCTTCAGGTTGATGCTTGGTCCCATCTGCTGGGAGTTTCTAAAACTTAGAATACGGGGTCTTTGGGGTCTCTTATCCTAAGCTTTAGCCATGGCCACAGGAGAAATCAACATCCTGTTACAAGATGCCAATAACAGTAGTCACCACTGCTGAGTCCCACTGTGGGCTGGCCGTGTTCACATGTTATTTAATTCTATTATTTAACAAATGCTTACAAAGCAGTTCCCACAAGCTTGTAAGGTAGACGCTGGTATAACATTTATTTGATAGAGGAAAAAGCAGAGGTGCACAGAGGGAAGTGGACTCAGTGAAGGGACACAGCCAGTGAGTAGCGAGTCTGGCTCCGGAGCCCATGCTCTTCCTTTATGCTTGGCTGCACTATCTAATTATAATATTATCTACTGTTGATTGCCCACTGTGGAGCAAGTGATTTTACATCTAGGTTAATAATAATAATAGCATCTAAATATTGTTAAGCATCGTGATAAGCAATGTCTGCACATTATTTCATTTAATATTCATAAAAACCCCGTCTTACATAAGCAAGTTGAAGCATAGGAAGGTTAAGTAACTTCCCCAAGTTTCCAAAACCTAGAAGAGCTGGAATGCTAACCAGAGCCTCTGTGTAATCTCAGAGCCTCTGCCTGTCCCCTCTGCTAGACTGCTCCTCTCTTCCATGAGTGCCCACAATGTGCCATGTACCGTGCCAGGTTCTTTTATGTGCTCAAGAAATAAAGCACCCCTAAGTGTCAGGCATGATTTAGAGGCAGGGGAGAAAGAGAAGTGCCCAGAGGATTCACCATCTGGTGAGCGGACAGCATCAGGACGGTACAGGGTGATCAGCTGTACTGTGTTGGGGAGGCCAGAAGGCTGAAGAAGCACGGAGGACAGGTTGCTAACCAGCCAGGGAGGAGAGGGCAAGAAGAACATCCCATGGGAAGGGATCCTGAAGGGAGTAGATTTAGCCAGGAGATGAAGGGTTGGGAAGGCATTCCAGGAGAGGACCCTATGCATCCTGATTCCAGATTCACTATAAGCAGTGCTGTTCATCCAAGCCACGGGCATCCCAGTCTGTGGATGTAATGGCAGGGCCTGTCTGCTTGCTCCATCCACTGAAGCAGGATACATGATAGAGCAGATTCAGAGCCCTTGGGGACAATGTGCTTTGCCCCTACCCCTGAGTCATCCTGGATGCTGAGCAAAGAGGAACCAGCCTTCCAAGCAAAGGAAACTGTGTACAGAAAATGCACTGGCCGTCCTCAGATTCAGGTGGGCTTTCTGCAACAGGCTTCAGAGTAGAGTGGAGGAAGGCAGCTTCCCCCGCTAACCTTCAGGCAGAGGCACCAAACACAGAGGCAAGATCTTAGAGGCTGGTGCCAGGGGTTTGCAGGGGAGCCAGGTTGGCAGTTCAGCCATCTGCCTCTGGGCCTGCCTGTTAGCTTCTTAAGGCTTCCATAACAAATTACCACAAATGTAGCAGCTTAAACCATCAGAAAGTTATTCTCTCGCAGTTCTAGAGGCCAGAAGTTCAAAATCAAGTTTTAGCAGGGCCATACTCCCTCCAAAGGCTCTAAGGGAGAATCCTTCCTTGATTCTTCCAGCTGCTGATGGCCCCTGCATTCTTTGGCTTGTGGCTGCATCACTCCAATTTCTGCCTCCACACGGCCTTCTTTCCTCCTATGTGTCTCAAATCTCCATTTCCTTTCTCTTACAATGACATCAATCATTGACTTTAGGTCCCACCATAAATCCAGGGTGATGATATTATCCCAGGATACTTAATTAATCTACAAAGGCCCTATTTCCAAATAAGGTTATATTCACAGGTACCAGGGGTTAGGACTTGGACATACCATTTAGGGGGACACTATTCTGCCCACTACAGCCTGTGAGCGGGGAAGACCAAGCACCTGCTGATCAGGGCCTGGTCAGCCAGCCAGGCAGAGGACAGCACATCCAGTGGCTGTGGGGCTGGAGCTGAGAAGCTGATCCACAGAGACCCAGTGACCAGACCCCAGGGAACTCCCCTTCCACCCTCTCTCTCCCTCTCTGTTACTCTGCTGTCTGTCTCTTTCTACACTTCTCTGCTGTGCCCTTCTCCCTCCCTTCCTTCTTGCATTTAGTGGGTCCCCCCAAGTGCCAGGTAGGAGAGTGGACAAGATGAACAGGAAAGCAGACAGTCCCAGCACAGCGTGTTGCTGTCCGCCTGCCAAGGTACAAAATGGCCAAGGGAACAGCATGGGGGAAGGCACAGCTTGTTCAGGCAATAGCAAGGGTGAAAGGGTCATTGGAGGCTCTTTTCTACCTAAAGGACTTTGCACAGGATGCTTTCTCTGCCTGGGAAGGTCCTGCTGACTTCATCCCAAGTCTGCCTGACCAGGGGTCTCAGGGCTCTACTGGCTTCCTTCTAAGTACATATCACAATTTGATATTTGCTTGAATCTTTATTCTTTCCCCACCAACTAGACTGTGAGTTCTGGTATGGCTGGAAACCTGACTATTTTGTCTTCTGCTATATCTCCAGCTCCTGTTTCAGCGTCTACTGCATAGTGATGCTCAATATGAATTCGTATGATTGAATGAATGAATGCAGGCTGATTGCACATAATGGGCTTTGAATGCATAAGGACTTTGATCCGTATGTCGGAGGGCCTTGCTTTATTGATTGTAAGACTGGCTTATGTTATGAGATATATGAGGCACATTTTCACATTTCTCTGTATTGATATATATTTATTGAACATCTGCTGTGTGCCAGGTACCCAGAGAGCAAAACATATATGACCCTTGCCTTAAAGGGGCTAACATTCTAGTGGGGCAGTTAGAAGTTAAGAAAAAGTAAAATAAATAGTATCTCAGATGGTGATAAGTATTCTGGGGGAAAATAAAGCAGAGAAGGAGTTTAGGAACAGATTGGGAGGAAGTGAACATTTGTCATTAAAATCAGGTGATGACTAACAGATATCTATAGAAGACCCACCCAATAGCAGCAGAATACACATTCTTGGCAAGTCCAAATAGAACATAATCCAGAATTGACCATATGCTCATCCATAAAACAAACCTCAGAAATTTTAAAGGGTTGAAATCATACAAAGTATATTCTCTGATCACAATGGAATAAGATTAGAAATCAAAATAAAAAGGAATTTTGGGAATTCACAAATATGTGGAAATTAAGCAATACATACACCTAAATAATCAGTGGGTCAAAGAAGAAATCACAAGTGAAATTAGAAAATATTTTGAGATGAAAGTAAATGAAAACATAACATGCCAAAATTTATGAGGCGAGGTAAAGCAGTACCTAGAGGGAACTTTATAGCTGTAAATACCTATATTAAAGAAGAGGGATCTCAAGTAAATAACCTAACCTTCCACCTTAAGAAACTAGAAAAAGTAGAAACTAGAAACAGTAGAGCAAATAAAACCCAAAGAAAGCAGAAAGAGGAAATAAGAAAGATTAGAGCAGAAATAAATAAAAAACAATGAAGAAAATCAATAAAACCAAAAGTTGGTTTTTTTAAAAGATCAACAAAACTGACAAATCTTTAGCTAGACAGAGAGAAGACTCATATTACTAAGGTCAGAGAGGACATCACTACCAACCTTACAAAAAAATTATAAGGGGTGTGGCAAAAAAATAACTAATTGGTCTTTGTCTCCAGTTCCTGGACATGGCTCCTAAAAACGCTTGGAATCTCTGGAGTGATAAGAGTGTCTTTTGTATGGAAATGAGATGACAGGTGGCTGGGGGTCCCCAGGTAGCTCAGGATGGGGCTGGTTACCAAAAAGGCCAAAACCATGATTAGAAGATTAGAACTTTACACTTCACCTCAACCTCTGAGGATGGGAAAGGGACAGGAGATTGAGTTAAATGCCAATGGCCAATAATTTAATCAATCATGCCTATATAATTAAACTGCCATAAAAACCCCTAAACACAGGGTGCAGAGAGCTACCAGGTCGGTGAACACATCCAGGGGCTAAGAGGGTTACCCTCCCAAAAAGAGCATGGACGCTCCATGCTACTTCCCCCCTCCCTCTACCTTGCCCTATGTTTCTTCTGTTTATCTCTTCTATTTGGCTATTCCTAAGTTATTTCCTTTAATATAAATTGGTAATAGTAACTAAACTGTTTTTCTGTTGTGTGAACTGCTCTAGCAAATTACTGAACCTGGGGCCGGGACAGTCATGGTAACCCCCAATTTGTAACCAAGTCAAACAGAAGTGTAGGTAACTTGGGCACCCAATACTTGTGACTGGTGTCTGAATTGCGGGCAGTCTTGGACTGAGCCTTTAAATCTGTGGAATCTGACACTAACTCCAGGTAGTTAGTGTCTGGATTGAATTCAAATGCAGGACAGCCAGGTGGTGACCAGAGAGTTGGAGAGTTGGTTGGTGTGGAAAACTCCCACACATTTGGTGTCAGAAGAGTTGTGAATAAAACAGTTCATTAAGAGACAGAATGAACAACTATTTACCAACATATTAGATAACTTTAGATAAAATGGACAAATTCCTCTAAGAATTACCAAAACTGCCTCAGGTAGAATTAGAAAATCTGAATAGATTTAAAATAAGTAAAGAGATTGAAGTCGTAATTTAAAACTTCCCACAAAGAAAAGACTAGGCCCATATGATGTCACTGGTGAAATCTACCAAACATTAAAAGAAGAATTAATACCAATTCTTCACAAACTCCTCCCAAATAAATAGGAAGGAACATTTCCCAATTCGTTCTATGAGGTTAGTATTACCTTGATAGCAAAACCAGATAATGACATCACAAGAAAAGAAAACTAGAGATCAATAATCCCTTGTGAACATAGAAGCAAAAATTGTCAACAAAAATACTAGCAAAGTGGGCTTCCCTGGTGGTGCAGTGGTTGAGAATCTGCCTGCCAATGCAGGGGACACGGGTTCGAGCCCTGGTCTGGGAAGATCCCACATGCGCGGAGCAACTAGGCCCGTGAGCCATA
Source organism: Balaenoptera physalus (assembly GCF_965194825.1). Lineage (NCBI taxonomy): Eukaryota > Metazoa > Chordata > Mammalia > Artiodactyla > Balaenopteridae > Balaenoptera > Balaenoptera physalus. The sequence continues at coordinate 29,629,060 of NC_138898.1, forward strand.
ATTACTGAGCCTGCGCGTCTGGAGCCTGTGCTCCGCAACAAGAGAGGTCGCGATAGTGAGAGGCCCGCGCACAGCGATGAAGAGTGGCCCCAGCTCGCCGCAACTAGAGAAAGCCCTCGCACAGAAACGAAGACCCAACACAGCCATAAATAAATAAATAAATAAATAAATAAATAAATAAATAAATAAATAAAAAGAAATTTATATAAAGAAAGGGACGGAGGAGGAGAGGGAAGAAGAAAGTAAGAAAAGCTCAAGTGTTGATAAGGATGTGGAGAGATTAGAACACGTGCACTGTTGCTGGGATTTTTAAGTGGTGCAGCCACTGTGGAAAACAGTATTGAAGTTCTTCATAATATTAAAAATATAATTATCAGATAATCCAGCAATTCCACTTCTGAATATATACCCAAAAGAACTGAAAACAGGGACTTGAAGAGATATTACAACCATGTTCATAGCAGCATTATTCACAATAGCTAAAAAAACATGGAAGCAACCCAAGTGTCCATCAAGAGATGAATGGATAAACAAAATGTGGTATATACATACAATGGAATATTATTCAACCTTAAAAAGGAAGGAAATTCTGACACATGCTACAAATGGATGAAGCTTTGAAGGCATGATGCTAATGAAATAAGCCAGTCCCACATGGACAAATGCCATACAACTCCACTTGTATGAGGTATCTAGAGTAGTGAAATTCTTAAAGACAAGAAGTAGAATGGTGGATGCCAGTGGCTGGGGGAGGAGGGATGGGAAGTTATTGTTTAATGAACACAGAGTTTCAGTTTTGCAAGATGAAAAGAGTTCTGGAAATGGATGACGGTGAAGATAGCACAACAATAGGAATGTACCTAATGCCACTGAAGTACACACTTAAAAATGGTTAAGATGGTAAATTTTATATTATGTATATTTTACCATAATTTTAAAAAAATAAAAAGAAAGAAGAAAAAATAAAGTAAAAGAAAGAAAAGGAAGGAAGGGGCTTCCCTGGTGGTGCAGTGGTTGAGAGTCTGCCTGCCAATGCAGGGGACACGGGTTCGAGCCCTGGTCTGGGAAGATCCCACATGCCGTGGGGCAACTAGGCCCGTGACTCACAGCTGCTGAGCCTGCGTGTCTGGAGCTTGTGCTCCGCCACAGGAGAGGCCACAACAGTGAGAGGCCTGCGCACCACGATGAAGAGTGGCCCCTGCTAGCCACAACTAGAAGAAGCCCTCGCATAGAAAACGAAGACCCAACACAGTCAAAAATAAATAAATAAATAAATTTGAAAATAAATAAATAAATAAAGTCCTTTACCATCTGAGCCTGGCCATCTGGGCTCCTCCTTTAAAAAAAAAAAAAAGAAAGAAAGAAAAGAAAAGGAAGGAAGGGAGGAGGGGAGGGAGGGAGGGAAAGTAAAGAAATAGAAGAATTTCCAGATTTGCAAGGAAGAGGTAAAACTGTCTCTATTTGCACATGATATGATCTTGTATATATAAAATCCTAAGGAATCCACTAAAAGTTATTAGAGCCAATAAATGAGGTCAGAAAGATTGTAGAACACAAGATCAATTTTTAAAAATTAATTGTATTTCAGGACACTAGCAATGTATAATCTGAAAATGAAATTAAGAAAACAAATCCATTTACAATAGCATCAAAAATAATAAAATACTTAACAATAAATTTAACAAAGAAGAGCAAGACTAGTACACTGAAAACTACAAAACATTGTTGAAAGAAATTAAAGACTTCAATAAATGGAAAGACATCCCATTTTCATGGATTGAAAGACTTTATTTTTTTAAGGTGGCAATGCCCCAAAATTGACCTACAGAATCCATGAAACCCCTATCAAAGTTCCAGCTAAGTTTTTTCCAAAATTGACAAGCTGTTCTTAAAATTCACGTGGAAATTCAAGGGACCCAGAATAGCCAAAACAATCTTGGAAAAGAAGAACAAAGTTGGAGGGCTCAAACTTCCCAAATTCAAAACTTACTATAAATATACAATAACCCAGATAGTGTGATACTGGCATAAGAATGGACATATAGATCAATGAAATAGAATCAGGAGTCCAGAAATAAACTCTTAAAATTATGTTTAATTGATTTTGACAAGGGTGCCAAGACAATTCAGTGGGGAAAGAATGAGAATAGTCTTTTCAACAGATGGTGCTGGGACCACTAATTATCCACATGCACAGAATAAAATGGGCCTCCTACATCACACAGTACACAAAAATTAAATGGATCATTGACCTATATCGAAGAGCTAAAATTACAAGCTTTTAGAAGAAAACAGGAGTTAATCTTCATGAGCTTGAGTTAAACAGAACATTTTTGGATATGACATCAAGAGCATAAATGACAGAAGAAAAAATTGATAAATCGGACTTCATCAAAATTAAAAACTTGTACTACAAATATACCATCAGAAAAGCCCACAGAATAGAAAATATTTGCAAATCATGTATCTAATAAGGGACTTGTATCCATAATATATAAATAATTCTTATAGCTCAATAATAAATAGATAAATAACCCAATTTTTAAATGGGCAAAGGATTTGAAAGACCTTTCTCCAAGGACAATATACAAATGACCAATAAACATGAAAAGGTGCTTAGCATCATTAATCATCAGGGAAATGCAAATCAAAACCACAACAACATACCACTTCACATCCACTAGAACTGCTATAATCAAAAAGACAGACAATAAGAGTTGGTGAGATTGTGGAGCAATTGGAACACTCGTACATTGCTGGTGGGAATGTAAAATGGTGCAAGCACTTTGGAAAACAGTTTGACACTTCCTCACAATGTTAAACACAGAGTTAACATAACAACCTAGCAGATGCACTTCTACGTATACAGCCAAAAGAAATGAAAACAAACATCCACCCAAAAACTTGTACATGAACATTCATAGCAACATTATTCAAAATAGCTAGAGTGGAAGCAACCCTAACATCCATCAGTGGATAGATAAAATGTGGTCTGTCCATACAATGGAGTATTATTCAGCAATAAAAAGAAATCAAGTACCAATGTATGCTACAACATGGATGAACCCTAAAAATATTATGTTAAGTGAAAAACAGCCAGTCGCAAGGGACCACACATTGTATGATTCTCTTTATATGAAATGCCCAGAATAGGCAAATTAGAAATTAAATTAACAGTTTCCTAGGGCTAGGGGTGGGGCAGGGAGGAACGGGAAGTGACTGCTAATGGTTACAGAGTTTCTTTGGGGTGACAGAAATTGTTCTGAAATTAGATTGTGGTGATGGGTACACGACTCTGTGAATGTACTAAAAAACATTGGCTTGTAACCTTTAAACCAGTGGATTGCTTGTTATGGAATTAACGTATATCTGAATAAAGCTGTTTTAAAAAATCAGGTGGCCAGAGAAGCCCTCCCTGAGAAACTGACTTTAGAATTTTTGGCAGGGAAATGAAACATTTTCTTAGTAAAAATATATTATGAGTACATTATGGAATAGAATGAACAATTCACATACATTTTAATAATAAAATATGACATGTTAAAGAACCTTTAGGTCCACATGTGTCCCTTCAAGCCCAGGTCACACAGTAGAGAGGTACTTGGGAGAACGTTTGAGAAGGAGCACAGCACAGGGTTCAAGGAGGGAATCAGAACTATCGGAGTTGGATCTTGGAAGGATCAGGGTGGAAAAAGGACTAGAGTGGGCATGCAGCCCACATCCTCAGGAAGGGAGGGGCATTCTTGAGCACTGTGCTTGGGGCCTAGCCTTTGCATCTTTTGTCCTCACTTCATAGATGGGAAACTGAGACTTAGAGGGACTGGGTAATGATAATAGTAAAAAAAGTCCACAGTCACCTGGTGGCAAACTGATCTGATGGTGAGACGTTTTGTACAGTGGTCTGAGGGGAAAAGAATGATGGGAGAAGGGGGCAGATTCCAGAGATCAATGAGGATGCTTGGCAGAACTTGCTGTCTGATCAGCTGTGAGTGGTAAAGGTAAGAGAAGAGTCAAGGACACATCCAGTTTCCAGTTTGTACATTGGGTGAACGGTAGGTGAATGGTGGAGCTGTTTGCTGAAATGGGGAATGCTGCCAGGCAGAAGATGGCATGCTTGTTTGGGTTGGAGGCACCTGTGGAACATCCTGGGGGTGAGGTGGGGGCTGGCAGGTTGTGTATTGATCTGGAGATCAAAAAAGAGAGAGAGAGGTCTGTGCTAGCAACAGGGTAAGTGGGTGATCAGGGTTCCTAAACTCACATGTCTTCAGGAGCTTGCAGATGGCATGCCGTGAGTGCAGCAGGCCAGTGGGAGAATTACAGGTGGAGACCATGGAGAACCAGCAAGTACACTCCCTTCCAGAAAAAGTACCCCTTACTCAGCTCTAGACCATGACTGCCATGTAGAGAGTGGGAAGGGAGCATGATTAAGAACATGGAAGTTGGAGCCAGACTACCTGGGTTCAAATTCCAGCTCCCTTACAAGTTGCTTTACTTCTCAGTGCCTTGGGTTCCTTATCTGTAAAATGGGGATGATAATATAGTACCTTCCTCCTAGGCAAAAAAAATATATATATATGTGTGTATGTGTGTGTGTGTGTGTGTGTGTGTGTGTGTGTGTGTATACATATGTGTGTATCACCTAGAACTACAGTGCCTGGCATATAACAAGTCCACAAAAGTGTCAGCTATCATTATCATATGAGACTTCAGATCCAGCTGTCAGAGGGGCTACAAATCTATAATGTTATGTGAAATTTACTAACCTGAAGTTGTTGGCAACTGATTAAAATTTTATTTAAATAGTCCAGAATCAAACACAATGCATATGGATGAGGTCTGCATATGGCTCTTGAGCTTCCAACTTGAGACCTCCGACAGCCATGGTAAATTAAAGTGGGGATGGAGTGGTGGTTTTGCCTAGAGAAAAGGGAAAATGAGAAGAGCTGGCCCTGGGACAGGTGGCAGAGGAGAGAATGCCTGCCTCATGATGTCCGATGCCCTGCAGGATCCCAGAAGGAGAGACAGGTGTACAGCAAGACCATGAAGAAGCTGTTAAGAGTGGAAACCTCTGGAAGGAGGGCCCAGGTCCACAGTGTGGGCAGCCATGATCTCTGGCGTGATGACCTCCTGGAGCCTGCCACTAAGCCCAGCATCACTGGAAAGTTCAAGGTGCTGGAGCCACCCATGCTGGGCCATGACCTGAGGCTGGTCCTTTGCTTGGCTAACCTCACCTCCTGGGTCCAGCGGGTCCAAGTCAACATGAGCAGTGCCACCATCCTTTACATCCGCAGGCCGGTGGCAGAGATCCTGCACGAATCCCATGCAGTGAAGCTGGGGCCAGAAGAAGATAAGAATGCCACAGCTGGGTGGGACCTGGTTGGCCCAGCTCCTTTTCCAGGAGGGTTGGGGTTGGGGGTAGACTTCCCAGCATCCTACATTCATTCCCAGGAAAAAAAGGGATATTTCTGTGCATTTGCAGATGAGAAAACTGAGGTTCAGAGGGGCTGAATAATGAAGATAGTAATAAAAGTACACAATCATCTAGTGGCAAACATATAATGGTCAGGTGATCCCACTTAGTATGAATATTTACACACTGAATAAATACCTGCTGGGAGCATTTCATAGTATGTGGAATATGTCCTGTGTTACCTTTCTAAAATCCAACAAATTTCAGAGCTCATCTGGCTCCAGGTGTTTGGTGTGAGAGGAATGGACCAGTAAGAGGTGTTTATTAAGTGCCTACATGTGCCAGGCCCTGTCCCAAGAATTCTGCAGGCATCAGCTACAACCCACAACCAACCTCAATCGTCTCCCCTCCCCTTTCCTCCCATATGCTTCCTCTGTCCCTCTCTCTCTCTCTCCCCTGCCCCACCACCACATACATTCTGAAGGATTCGATTAAACAGAGACATTGTTCCTCTGAACCAGTTTCAGCTAAGTGAAACCTTGTGTGTTTTGACAGGATGTGAAAATATGTGAAGGAGGTGTCACACATTTTTTTGCTTTTCTGTCACTTATTTTTCACAAAATCTAAATCACAAAATAACACTTCACAAGGAAATGTTAATTAACATACACTTTCTCCTGGCTTTTTTCATATTAAAAGTAATACAACTACATAGGGGAAAGCAGGAGCAAGGTGGCAGAGTAGATGGACGTGCGCTCACTCCTTCTTGTGAGAGCACCGGAATCACAACTAACTGCTGAACAATCATCGACAGGAAGACACTGAAATTCACCAAAAAAGATACCACACATCCAAAGGCAAAGGAGAAGCCAAAGTGAGACAGCAGGAGGGGAACAATCACAATAAAATCAAATCCTGTAACTGCTGGGTGGGTGACTCACAAACTGGAGAACACTTATACCACAGAAGTCCACCCACTGAAGTGAAGGTTCTGAGCCCCACGTCAGGCTTCCCAACCTGGGGGTCCGGCAACGGGAGGAGGAAATCCTAGGGAATCAGACTTTGAAGGCTATCGAGATTTGATTGCAGGACTTTGACAAGACTAGCGGAAACAGAGACTCCACTCTTGGAGGGCACACACAAAGTAGTGGTTGTGTTGGGACGCAGGGGAAGAAGCAGTGACCCGATAGGAGACTGAACCAGACCTACCTGCTAGTGTTGGAGGGTCTCCTGCAGAGGCGGGGGATGGCTGTGGCTCACCATGAGGACAAGGACACTGGCAGAAGAACATCTGGGAAGTACTCCTTGGTGTGAGCCCTCCCAGAGTCCGCCATTAGCCCCACCAAAGAGCCGGGTAGGCTCCAGTGTTGGGTTGCCTCAGGCCAAACAACCAACAGGGAGGGAACCCAGACCCACCCATCAGCAGACAAGCAGATTAAAGTTTTACTGAGCTCTGCCCACCAGAGCAACACCCAGCTCTACCCACCACCAGTCCCTCCCATCAGGAAACTTGCACAAGCCCCCTAGATAGCTTCATCCACCAGAGGGAAGACAGCAGAAGCAAGAAGAACTACAATCCTGCAGCCTGTGGAACAAAAACCACATTCACAGAAAGATAGACAAGATGAAAAGACAGAGGGCTATGTACCAGATGAAGGAACAAGATAAAACCCCAGAAAAACAACTAAATGAAGTGGAGATAGCCAACCTTCCAGAAAAAGAATTCAGAATAATGGTAATGAAGATGATCCAGGACCTCGGAAATAAAATGGAGGCAAAGATGGAGAAGATGCAAGAAATGTTTAACAAAGACCTAGAAGAATTAGAGAACAAATACCTAGAAGAATTAAAGAACAAACAAACAGAGATGAACGATACAATAAATGAAATGAAAAATACACTAGAAGGAAACAATACAGGATAACTGAGGCAGAAGAACGGATAAGTGAAGACAGAATGTCTGGAAGACAGAATGGTGGAATTCACTGCCACAGAACAGAATAAAGAAAAAAGAATGAAAAGAAATGAAGACAGCCTAAGACACCTCTGGGACAACATTAAATGCACCAACACTTGCATTATAGGGGTCCCAGAAGGAGAAGAGAGAGAGAAAGGACCCAAGAAAATATTTGAAGAGATAATAGTCAAACACTTCCCTAACATGGGAAAGGAAAGAGCCACCCAAGTCTAGGAAGCACAGAGAGTCCCAGGCAGGAAAAACCCAGGAGAAACACACCAAGACACATAGTAAGCAAATTCGCAAAAATTAAAGACAAAGAAAAATTATTCAAAACAACAAGGGAAAAATGACAAGTAACATACAAGGGAATTCCCATGAGATGAACAGCTGATTCCTCAGCAGAAACTCTACAAGCCAGAAGGGAGTGGCATGATATATTTAAAGTGATGAAAGGGAAGAACCTACAACCAAGATTAATCTACCCAGCAAGGATCTCATTCAGATTCGACAGAGAAATCAAAAGCTTTACAGACAAGCAAAAGCTAAGAGAATTCAGCACCACCAAACCAGCTCTACAACAAACGCTAACGGAACCTCTCTAAGTGAGAAATACAAGAGAAGAAAAGGACCTACAAAACCAAACCCATAACAATTAAGAAAATGGTCATAGGAACAGACATATCAATAATTACCTTAAATGTGAATAGATTAAATACTCCAACCAAAAGACACAGGCCGCTGAATGGTTACAAAAACAAGACCCTTATATATGCTGTCTACAAGAGATGCACTTCAGACCTAGGGACATATACAGACTGAAAGTGAGGGGATGGAAAAAGATATTCCATGCAAATGAAATCAAAAGAAAGCTGGAGTAGCAATACTCGTATCAGATAAAATAGACTTTAAAATAAATAATGTAACAAAAGGCAAGGAAGGCCATTCATAATGATCAAGGGATCAATCCAAGAAGAAGATATAACAATTATAAATATATAGGCACCCAACATAGGAGCACCTCACTACATAAGGCAACTGCTAACAGCTATAAAAGAGGAAATTGACAGCTATACAATAATAGTCGAGGACTTTTAACACCTCACTTACACCAATGGACAGATCATCCAGAATGAAAATAAGGAAACACAAGCTTTAAATGATATGATAGATCAGATAGATTTAATTGATATTTAAAGGACCTTCCATCCAAAAACAGCAGATTACACTTACTTCTCAAGTGCGCACAGAACATTCTCCAGGATAGATCACATCTTGGGTCACAAATCAAGCCTCAGTAAACTTAACAAGATTGAAATCATATCAAGCATCTTTTCTGACCACAACGCTATGAGATTAGAAATCAATTACAGGGGAAAAAAGTAAAAAACACAAACACATGGAGGCTAAACACTACGTTACTAAAGAACCAAGAAATCACTGAAGAAATCAAAGAGGAAATCAAAAAATACCTAGAGACAAATGACAAAGAAAACATGACGATCCAAAACCTATGGGATGCAGCAAAAGCAGTTCTAAGAGGGAAGTTTATAGCTATACAAGCCTACCTCAAGAAACAAGAAAAATCTCAAATAAACAATCTAACCTTACACCTAAAGGAACTAGAGAAAGAAGAACAAACAAAACCCAAAATTAGTAGAAGGAAAGAAATCATAAAGATCAAAGCAGAAAAAATGAAATAGAAACAAAGAAAACAATAGCAAAGATCAATAAAACTAAAAGCTGGTTCTTTGAGAAGATAAACAAAATTGATCAACCATTAGCCAGACTCATCAAGAAAAAGAGGGAAAGGACTCAAATCAATAAAATTAGAAATGAAAAAGGAGAAGTTACAACAGACACTGCAGAAATACAAAGCATCTTAAGAGACTACTACAAGCAACTGTATGCCAATAAAATGGACAACCTGGAAGAAATGGACAAATTCTTAGAAAGGTGTAACTATCCAAGACTGAACCAGGAAGAAATAGAAAATATGAACAGACCAATCACAAGTAATTAAATTGAAACTGTGATTAAAAATCTTCCAACAAGCAAATCCAGGACCAGATGGCTTCACAGGTGAATTCTATCAAACATTTAGACAAGAGCTAACACCCATCCTTCTCAAACTCTTCCAAAAAGTTGCAGAGGAAGAAACACTCCCAAACTCATTCTATGAGGCCACCATCACCCTGATACCAAAACCAGACAAAGATGTCACAAAAAAAGAAAATTACAGACCAATATCACTGAGGAATATAGATGCAAAAATCCTCAACAAAATACTAGCAAACAGAATCCAACAACACATTAAAAGGATCATACACCATGATCAAGTGGGGTTTATCCCAGGAATGCAAGAATTCTTCAATATACGCAAATCAATGTGATACACCATATTAACAAATTGAAGAATAAAAACCATATGGTCATCTCAACAGATGCAGAAAAAGCTTTTGACAAAATTCAACACCCATTTATGATAAAAACTCTCCAGAAAGTGGGCATAGAGGGAACCTACCTCAACATAATAAAGCCCATATATGACAAACCCACAGCAAACATCATTCTGAATGGTGAAAAACTGAAAGCATTTCCACTAAGATCAGGAACAAGACAAGGATGTCCACTCTCACCACTATCTTTCAACATAGTTTTGGAAGTCTTAGCCATGGCAATCAGAGAAGAAAAAGAAATAAAAGGAATACAAATTGGAAAAGAGGAAGTAAAACTGTCACTGTTTGCAGATGACATGATACTATACATAGAGAATCCTAAAGATGCCACCAGAAAACTACTAGGGCTAATCAATGAATTTGGTAAAGTTGCAGAATACAAAATTAATGCACAGAAATCTCTTGCATTCCTGTACACTAATGATGAAAAATCTGAAAGAGAAATTAAGGAAACACTCCCATTTACCATTGCAACAAAAAGAATAAAATACCTAGGCATAAACCTGCCTAGGGAGACAAAAGACCTGTATGCAGAAAACTATAAGACACTGATGAAAGAAATTAAAGATGAAACAAACAGATGGAGAGATATACCATGTTCTTGGATTGGAAGAATCAATATTGTGAAAAGGACTGTACTACCCAAAGCAATCTACAGATTCAATGCAATCCCTATCAAGTTACCAATGGCATTTTTTACAGAACTAAAACAAAAAATCTTAAAATTTGTATGGAGACACAAAAGACCCCGAATAGCCAAAGCAGTCTTGAGGGAAAAAAATGGAGCTGGAGGAATCAGACTCCCTGACTTCAGACTATACTACAAATCTACAGTAATCAAGATGATATTGTACTGGCACAAAAACAGAAATATAGATCAATGGAACAGAATAGAAACCCCAGAGATAAACCCACACACCTATGGTCAACTAATCTATGACAAAGGAAGCAAGAAAGTACAATGGAGAAAAGACAGTCTCTTCAATAGTGGTGCTGGGAAAACTGGACAGCTACATGTAAAAGAATGAAATTAGAACACTCCCTAACACCATACACAAAAATAAACTCAAAATTGATCAGAGACCTAAATATAAGACTGGACACTATAAAACTCTTAGAGGAAAACATAGGAAGAACACTCTTTGACATAAAACACAGCAAGAACTTTTTTGATCCACCTTCTAGGGTAATGGAAATAAAAACAAAAATAAACAAATGGGACCTAATGAAACTTCAAAGCTTTTGCAAAGCAACGGAAACTACAAACAAGACAAAAAGACAACTCTCAGAATGGGAGAAAATATTTGCAAACGAGTCAACAGACAAAGGATTAATCTCCAAATTATATAAACAGCTCATGCAGCTGAATATTAAAAAAACAAACAACCCAATCAAAAAATGGGTGAAGACCTAAATAGATGTTTCTCCAAAGAAGACATACAGATGGCCAAGAAGCAAATGAAAAGCTGCTCAACATCACTAATTATTAGAGAAATGCAAATCAAAACTACAATGAGGTATCACCTCACACCAGTTAGAATGGGCATCATCAGAAAATCTACAAACAACAAATGCTGGAAAGGGTGTGGAGGAAAGGGAACCCTCTTGCACTGTTGGTGGGAATGTAAATTGATACAGCCACTATGGAGAACAGTATGGAGGTTCCTTTAAAAACTAAAAATAGAATTACCATGTGATCCAGCAATCCCACTACTGGGCATATACCCAGAGAAAACCATAATTCAAAAAGGCACATGCACCCCAATGTTCATTGCAGCACTATTTACAATAGCCAGGTCATGGAATCAACCTAAATGCCCATCGACAGATGAATGGATAAAGAACATGTGGTACATATGTACAATGGAATATTACTCAGCCATAAAAAGGAACGAAATTGGGTCATTTGTTGAGACATGGATTGATCTTGAGACTGTCATACAGAGTGAAGTAAGTCAGAAAGAGAAAAACAAATAACGTATATTAACACATATATGTGGAACCTAGAAAAATGGTACAGATGAACTGGTTTGCAGGGCAGAAATTGAGACACAGATGTACAGAACAAACATATGGACACCAAGGGGGGAAAGCGGCGGGTGGGTGGGGGTGGTGGTGTGATGAATTGGGCGATTGGCATTGACATGTATACAGTGATGTGTATAAAATTGATGACTAATAAGAACATGTTGTATAAAAAAATAAAATAAAATTCAAAAATACAAAAGAAAAAAAATACCTACGATGGATACACAAAAACTGAAAAAAAGGAACACAAGCATACTACCAAAGAAAATCGTCTTTGTTTGGAAGAACAAAAAGAAGAAGAAAAGAACAAAGAAGAACTACAAAAACAACTGGAAAACAAGTAATAAAATGGCAAAAAGTACAGACCCATCAATAATTGTTTTAAATGTTAGTGGACTAAATGCTGCACTCAAAAGACATAAGGTTGCTGATTGGATTTAAAAAAAAAAAAAAAGACAAGGCCCTTCAATATCATGCCTACAAGAGACTCACTTCAGGGCCAAAGACATACACACACAACTGAAAGTAAGGGGATGAAAAAAAATATTTCATGCAAATGGAAATGACAAGAAGGGTGGCAATACTCATATCAGACAAAACAGACTTTAAAACAAAGGCTATAACAAAAGACCAAGAAAATCATTAGGTAATAATAAAGGAATCAATACAAGAAAAGGATATTACACTCCTTAACATATATGCATCCAATACAGGAGCACCTAAATATGTAAAGCAAATACAAACAGACATTAAGGAAGAAACTGACAATAATACAATAATAGTAGGGGACTTTAATATCCCACTTACATCAATGGACAGATCATCCAGACAGAAAATCAATAAGGCAACAGTGGTCTTAAATGATACAATAGACCAGCTGGATTTAACAGATAACTACAGGACATTACATCCCAAAGCAGCAGAATATGTATTCTTTTCAAGTGCACATGGAACGTTCTCCAGGATAGATCACATGCTGGGCCACAAAACAAGTCTCAACAAATTTAAGAGGATAGAAATTATATCAAGCATTTTTTTTCCAGTCACAATGGTATGAAACTATAAATCAACTACAGAAAGAAAAATGGGAAAAGAACAAACACATGAAGACTAAACAACATGCTACTAAAAAACCAATAGGTCAGGCTTCCCTGGTGGCGCAGTGGTTGAGAATCTGCCTGCTAATGCAGGGGACACGGGTTCGAGCCCTGGTCTGGGAAGACCCCACATGCCACGGAGCAACTAGGCCCGTGAGCCAGAACTACTGAGCCTGCGCATCTGGAGCCTGTGCTCCGCAACAAGAGAAGCCGTGATAGTGAAGAGGCCCACGCACCGCAATGAAGAGTGGCCCCCGCTTACCGCAACTGGAGAAAGCCCTCGCACAGAAATGAAGACCCAACACAGCCAAAAATAAATATAAAAATAAATAAATAAATAAAAGATTACTATACAAAAAAAAAACCAATAGGTCAATGAAGAGATCAAAGGGGAAATCAGAAAAATACCTCAAGACAAATGAAAATGGAAACACAACACTCCAAAATCTATGGGATGCAGCAAAATCAGTTCTAAGAGGGAAGTTTATAGCTATACAAGCCTTCCTCACGAAACAAGAAAAATCTCAAACAACATAACCTACCACCTAAAAGAATTAGAAAAAGAACAAAGCCCAACATCAGCAGAAGGAAGGAAATATAAAGATCAGAGAGGAAATCAATAAAATCGAGACCAAAAAAATAGAAAAGATCAGTGAAACCAAGATATGTTCTTTTTTAAAGATAAAATTGATAAACCTTTAGCCAGGTTCACCAAGAAGAAAAGAGAGAGGACTCAAGTAAATAAAATAAGAATGAAAGAGGAGAAATAACAACCAATATCACAGAGATACAAAAAATCATAAGAGAATATACTACAAACAGTTATATGCCAACAAATTGGACAACCTAGAAGAAATGGACAAATTTCTAGAAACATACAACCTGACAAGACTGAATCAAGAATAAACAAACAATTTGAACAAACCACTCACTAGTAGTAAAATTGAATTTGTAATAAAAAAATAAAAATAAATAAAAAATTTTAAAACTCCCAGCAAACAAAAGTCCAGGACTTAAGGCTTCACGGGGAAATTTTTTTTTTTTTTTTTTTGGCTGCATTGGGTCATCGTTGCTGTGCGTGGGCTTTCTCTAGTTGTGGCAAGCAGGGGCCACTCTTCATTTTGGTTCACGGGCTTCTCATTGCGGTGGCTTCTCCTGTTGTGGAGCATGGGCTCTAGGCACGCAGGCTTCAGTAGTTGTAGCTCGCGGGCTCTAGGGCACAGGCTCAGCAGTTGTGGCACACAGGCCTAGTTGCTCTGTGGCATGTGGGATCTTCCCAGACCAGGGCTTGAACCCATGTCCCCTGCATTGGCAGGTGGATTCTTAACCACTGCGCCATCAGGGAAATCCCTCACAGGGAAATTTTACCAAACATATAAAGAAGAACTAATACCTATCCTTCTCAAGCTATTCCAAAAAATTGAAGAGGACAGAACAATCCCAAAATCATTCTACAACACCACCATTACCCTGATACCAAAGCCAAAGACACTATTAAAAAAAAAAAATTACGGGCCAACATCTTGGATGAATATTGATGCATAAATCCTCAACAAAATATTAGCAAATGAAATCCAACAAAATATAAAAAGGATGATACATAATGATTAAGTTGGATTTATTCCAGGAACACAAGGATGGTTCAACATTCACAAATTGGGTTTCCCTGGTGTCCACCTGCCAATGCAGGGAACACGGGTTTGAGCCCTGGTCAGGGAGGATCCCACATGTTGCGGAGCAACTAAGCCCAGGCGCCACAACTACCAAGCCTGTGCTCTAGAGCCTGCATGCCACAACTACTGAAGCCCGTGTGCCTGGAGCCCATGCTCCGCAACAAGAGAAGCCACTGCAATGAGAAGCCCAGCCACCACAACAAAGAGTAGCCCCCACTCGCCACAACTAGAGAAAGCCCACACACAGCAATGAAGACCCAACACAGTCATAAATAAATAAATAAATAAATAAATTTATTTTAAAAAATTCACAAGTCAATCAATGTGATACACTACATTAAAAAAAGGAAGGATAAAAATCACATGATCATCTCAATAGCTGCAGAAAAAGCATTTGACAAAATTCAACACTCATTCCTGATAAAAACTCTCATCAAAGTGGGCATAGAGGGACCATATCTCAACATAATAAAGGCCATTTATGACAAGCCCACAACCAGTATCATACTCAATGGTAAAAGCTGAAAGCCTTTCCTATAAATTTAGGAAAAGACAAGGATGCCCACTCTCACCACTTCTGTTTAACATAATATTGGAAGTCCTAGCCACAGAAATCAGACAAGAAGAAGAAATAAAAGGTATCCAAATTGGAATGGAGGAAGTAAAACTGTCACTATTTGCAGATTACACGATACTTTATATAGAAAGCCCTAAAGTCTCCACTCAAAAACTATTAGAACTACTACATTAATTCAGCAAAGTAGCAGGATACAAGATTAATATACAGAAATCTGTTGTTTCTATATACTAATAATTAACTATCAGAAAGAGAAAGTTTTATAAATTTTCATTTAAAATTGCATCAAAAAGAATAAAATACCTAGCAATAAATTTGGCCAAGGAGGTGAAAGACCTATACTCTGAAAACTATAAAACACTAATGAAAGACACTGAAGATGATACAAAGAAATGGAAGAATATCCCATGCCCTTAGTTTCAAAGAATTAATATTGTTAAAATGGCCATACTACACAAAGCAATCTACAGATTTAATGCAATCCTTATCAAAATACCATGAAATTTTTCATAGATCTAGAACAAATAATCCCAAAATTCATATGGAACCACAAAAAAACCCGAATTGCCAAAGCAATCTTGAGAAAAAGAACAAAGCTGGAAGTATCACTTTCCCAGAGTTCATACTATACTACAAAGCTACCGTAATCAAAACAGCATAGTACTGGCACTAAACCAGACACATAGATCAATGGAACAAAATAGAGGCCCAGAAATAAACCATGTACCTATGGTCAATTAATCTACAACAAAGGAGGCAATAATATATAATGGAGAAAAGACTGTCTCCTCAATAAGTGGTTCTGGGAAAACTGGACAGCTACATGTAAAACAATGTGATTACAACATTTCCTCACATCATATACAAAAATAAATTCAAAGTGGTTTAAAGAGTAAATGTAAGACTTGAAACCATAAAACTCCTAGAAGAGAACATAGGCAGGACACCCTTTGACACAAAATCATAGCAACATTTTTTGGAACTGTCTCCTAAGGCAAAAGTAATAAAAACAAAAATAAACTAATGGGACATTATTACACTTAAAAGCCTTTGCTTTTAAAAGCTTTTTGATTTTTGTTTTGTTGATGGTTTCAACAAAACCATCAACAAAACAAAAAGACAACCAATGGAATGAGAGAAAATATTTTCAAATGATATGACTGACATGGAGTTAATATCCAAGATATGTGAACAGTTCATACAACTCAATACTAAAAAAAAATTTTTAATGGGCAGAATACCTGAATAAAAGACATATAGATGGCTAACAGATAAATGAAAAGATGTTCAACATCACTAATTATTAGAGAAATGCAAGTCAAAACAATGAGTTGTTCCTTCTCCTCTAAGCAGCCAGATGGAACCTTCCAAAATCTGTCATGTCATGTCATTCCTTTGCTCCGATCCCCTCCCACTCAGAGTGAAAACAAGTGTCCTTCAGGGCCCCTAGCTGCTCTCTAACTTCATCTCCTCCATCCTCTTACTTGCCCACTCCTTTAGAGCCAGGTTGACTGTGTCAGTCAGGGTTTATTCATGAGACAGAAACCATCAGTAATGTGCATGGGGAAAGTTTAACACAAAGAGTTATTGACCATAACAGGGGGTTGGAGTAATCAGGGGTTGGAGAACACCAAAAAATACAGGGGTTTCATATTTAAGGAGCAGCTTCTAACCCTAGGCCTGAGAGCCCAAAAAGAGCCCACTCCCCAGCCCCAAACGAGGTTGAGATCAGGCTTAGCTGGAGAGGGCATGCTGTGGCTCTACAGATGGCAGAGGAGTTACCGTGGTCCTCACTAGTGGAAGCTGCTGGGAATCTGCCCTCTAGCAATGGCCAGGGAAAGCCATTCATGGTGAGGTATCTCCCCAGAGGCATTCTGTACAGAACCACCCAAGACAGGTGCCAGGGGAAGCTGCTGGTCGCTGGGTGCTGATGGCCAATGTGCACTGCAGGAGGCAGTACTAAAGAAGCCATCTTCCCTGCAGAAGTGGGCTGAGAGCACAGCAGAACCAGAACAGAAAGCCCTCTTCTCCTGCAATGTCTCTCCAGCACCCTCCATTGACAAACCTTAAAATCGTGCCAGCTGTCAAAAAGGACTTGAGATGCAGTCAATTGATAAGTGGCCTGTGACTTTCCTGATAGTCTCTGGAAAATACATTCCCACCTCAGTGCCTTTGCAGTTGCTGTGCCCTCCACCTAGAATCCTTCTCAATCCCCAACATTTTCTGCATGACTTGCTCCCTTACATCCAACAGGTTTCTGCTCAAATTGCTCTTTATCAGTAGGCCTTTTCTGACCAACCTAATTAAATAGCTTCATACTCGTAGCACTCACCATCTCCCTCGTCCTGATTTCCTTTTCTCCAAAGCAGTTATTTATTTGCATGTTTATTATTTATTGTCCATCTTCCCCTTTTAGATAGGATGTTAGCTCATCAAGTACAGAGAATTCTATTTTGTTCACTTTTGTATATCCAGCAGAGTTGAATTGAACAGTGCCTAGTACATAGTAGGCATTCAATTAAAAATTTTGAATAAATTGTTGTAAATTAGGAACATACAGGAAAAGAAGGGGAAAATACCTGCCAGAATCTCATCACTGAGACACTACCACAGTTAACATGGCAAGTTTCCTTTCAGATTTTCTCCAATAAGGATTTTTTTTTAATTTTTTGTAGGATCTTAACATACACACAGAAATGCATTCATATGTGCAGCTTGCTGAATTTTCACAAACTAAACCCACCCAGCACCCAAATCAAAAAATAGAACATTACCAAGCAACCTAGAATCTCCCTTTGTGCCCCCTCTAAAGGTAACCATTATCCTAGATTGTGGAAGCAGAGATTAGTTTTTGCCTTTCATATGAGTGGAATAACACAGTATGTATTTTGTGATTGGTCTTGGCTTCTGTCACTTGACATTTTTATAGAAGATTCATCCATATTTGTGTTACTGTGTGTATCCCTTTCATAGACCTTGATGTGCAATATTCCAATGTGTGGATATACTACAATTTATTTGTTGTACTGTTGATGGATATTTGTACAGTTTGGGCTATTATGAAGAGAATCACTATATGCTTTTCCTGTACGTGTCTTCTTGTGAGCATATGTCAGCATTTCTGTTGGGTATATATCTAAGAGTGGATATGCACATATTCAGCTTTACCAATCAGCCTCCCCAGCCCATACCCCAGGGATATTCTCTTTCATTCGTGTCAACTAGCATTCCCTGACACGACATATATGAAGCACCCAGCACTGTGCGTGGCCGTCAATATGAGGATTCTGGAAATGGGCATGCCCCTTCTTTGATTTCATGCAAAGCCCTGTACCTGGTTCAGTGGGATGAAACAAAGACAAGTAAGCCATGTGATATGTAAAAGTGAACAAACTCTGTAACTATAGATCTCACTCCAGAAAAAAAAAAAAAATTCTAAGGTTATACTCAAAAGAAAAAAACCCCTTACAAAACTAGAATTGAAAGACTCAAGAATAACAATAAAAATGGCAAACATTCATTAACCACTTCCTCTGCAGCAACCTTGTTGTGTATACTACCTCATTTAATCTTCAGTGAGATGAGGTTCTTCATCCTGTAATACCAGAGCCCACTTTTCTTTGCTGTTTGACTGCTGACAGCTTTCAAGCTCTTAAGAAAGCTGTGGGCACTCTCTATTAGCACCTGTGGGATGTCCAAGCCATACATGCCTTGGCCCTTCTATAGGACCTTACCACAGCCCCCCACCCCAGCAAGCACAGTGAAATGGGACAGTCAGTTGCCCCACCTGACTCTCTCAAGCCATTTTCGGGCCTGCTTGGGGCCCTGCCCTGCTCTCCCCAGAAAACCTCATTATGGCTATAATAAATCCTTTCAAACACTTGTGGTGCATGTATAGGGTCATCAGTCTCAGATATCCAAACTGAATTTAGCGGAAGGCTCAGTCCTGCCCCCCATGAAGCAACAAGAAGACACATCCCCATTTTATAGATGAGGAATGTGAGCTCAGAAAAGTTACTCATCATTCATTTATTCAACAACATGTGTTCAGTGCACAGAGCAGTGGGAAAAAAACATGGACAAATTCCCAGCCCTCGGTAGGGTGAAGGAAGTAGTTCACAGAAAAATAAATGTAAATTGCTTTTAAATATATGAAAACATAACTAATGTCCCTTATAGCTAAATATATACTAATTAAAACAAGGAGATATTTTTAACTTAAATTAAAATTAAATTGAACAAGCTCTAACACTGTAACAATACACTGTGTTGGCACCTGCATACACCATTATGAGTGGTGTAGGGTGGTACCACTGGAAGGCTACCTGGTAGATCTATCAACATTTTAAATGTAGCCACCCCTCCCTCAGTAACCTTACTTTTAGGAATTTATAAACATGGACAAAGGTATGGCCCTACAGCTAAAGAGGGGCAGGGCTTGACACCTCCTTCTTTCCTTAAAGTGTATTTTATTTCTGTATAGGTGTTGTAGAAAATTGAAAATACAGAAGGTTAGGAAGAAAAAATCCAACCCACAATCCGAGCATCCATGAATAAGACTGAGCCCACACATTTGCTGCGTTTCCTTCCTCCTGACAGAGCAATGCTGCCTCCTGGTGGATTTATTTCTTTACATTCATTATTTTACCATTTTTAATTTTTTAAATGTACTTAATTTTTTTAACTAGGTAGTGCACTCACACGGTTCAATATTTTTAAAGTTCTAAATGGAATAGCGTGGAAACTCTCCCATCCATTCCTTTTCCCCTTGAACTAGGGTCCTTTCCCCACAGGCAACTGAACTGGCCAATTCCTCATACATAGCTTTCCAGAGATCTTTTATGCATACACCTGGATTCATTTAGTGAGAGTTTCTTTCTTTCTATTGCCTGCCTTTGAATCATGAATATTGCTCCTAAAAACTTAGAAAATCCAAAGAAAAAATATTTCTACATAAAATATTCATTACTGCCTGATTTGAAGTCATAGAAAATCAGAGATACTATGAATTCCCCAAATAGGAAGAATGACCAAGTTATGTTACACTCACTAAATGTACATTCGGTCATCATTATGAAGATTTATGTAATAACATGGAAAAATGTCTATCACAGAAGTTTATTTTTAAGACAATATACAAAAGAGGAAATAACTTAAAAATACATCCCTACTTTAAAATTTTACAAACAATGATATATAATTTTTCAGCTGTCAAACTAGAAAAGTGTTTTTCTTCTGAATGATAATTGTCAGTTCTAAGGAGCATGTTGTGAAAAGTGTAGTTGTGTCTGTTTTATAACAGGGTAAATCGACTCAAGTGTTAATCAAAACACTGACATCCTTTGACTCAGCGATTCCTTTTTTAATTATCTAAATATAGAATAATCCTTATGCAAAAATATGGTCATCACATTATTTGTTAATGAGGAAACTAATCTTAATGTCCAACTACAGAGAACTGGCTAAGTAAATAGTGGTTTGTCCACTTAATGAGATACTGAAGTCATTCTAATGTTTGCAGAGATTCAGAATCTGTTTTGATGTTAAAAGAAATAGAAAACTGAGTGCATAGTAAGCTCACAAAACCCAACAAAGGAGACAAGGCTAACAATGAATATATGGAATTTGGGGACTCGAGTAATTTCTTTCTATAGTCATTCTTTATGAGCATTTATATAATAAAATATTTTTTAAAGAAATGAGCAGAATACAAAACCTATGAAATAGTACACATGTGGCTCTGACCAAGCACAATTTAGATTTAAATCCAGCAGCAAACCTAGTGCCTTTATTATCTCATTTAGTCCTCACAGCCACAGACCAATTCACTAACTGAATTAATGTTATAGAGCAGTGATCCCCAACTTTTTGGCAGCAGGGACCGGTTTCGTGGAAGACAATTTTTCCACGGACTGGGGGGCGGGGGAGGGAATGGTTTCAGGATTATTCAACCACATTACATTTATTGTGTACTTTATTTCTATTATTATTACATTGTGATACATAATGAAATAATTATAAAACTCACCATAATGCAGAATCAGTGGCAGCCCTGAGCTTGTTTTCCTGCAACTAGATGGTCCCATCTGGGGGTGATGGGAGACAGTGACACCCAAAGCGTTCTGCTTATGTCCAGTCTACTCCGTAAGATGCAGCTTACTTGTCACTTGCCACTCACTGGTAGGGTTTTGATATTAGTCTGCAAGCAATTGATCTATTATGGTTTCTGTGCAGTCAAACCTCTCTTCTAATGAGAATCTGTGTTTGCAGCCGCTCCCCAGCACTAGCATCACCTCCTCAGCTCCACCTCAGATCATCAGGCATTAGATTCTCATTAGGAGTGCGCAACCTAGATTCCTCTTATGCGCAGGTCACAATAGGGTTTGCACTCCTATGAGAATCTAATGCCACCACTGATCTGGCAGGAGGTGGAGCTCAGGCGGTAATGCAAGCGATGAGGAGTGGCTGTAAATACAGATGAAGCTTCGCTCGCTCACCCGCCACTCACCTCCTGCTGTGTGGCCCACTTCCTAACAGGCCATGGACCTGTACCGGTACCGGTCCGTGGACTGGGGGTTGGGGACCCCTGTTATACGGTCTTAAGGTGAAAACTGGAAAGGAGTAAAGTCTGTAAGCAGGTCAAAGCACATTAGAATTCTCCAGCCAACCCCTTTACCTCCAGGAACTTAGGAGTTCTCTTCAAGATACAATGGTCAGAATGCCCCAGTATCTAATTGCAGACTTCTCCTTTTGTTCTCTTAGTTTAGTCAATGGTTCTCAAAAGCAGGTGTGCCAAAGATTATTCTATGTAAGATTGTATACACAGAACCATATAGACCATACATTCTTCAGGAAGATTTTAGTCGACTTTCAAGAACAGTTTTGAGCATCCAGGGTTTTTACTTACTGATCACTAGGCAGTGTGTGACTCTGTTTGTCCTTAGTTGACTATGCTTATTTGTGTGATAGAAGTAAGAGTCCCTGTCTTTCAGCTCAGGCAAGGAGTACAAAACCCTTCTGTGTCACACCTGGCAGGTAAATGGGAGGCGAACCAGCCCTGCTTTGTGGTTCATGCTGCTCAGGGTACGGGTTCTTGCGACACTGTCTGAGCCAACCATTGACTCTTCTGCCAAAAGCCGCTGCCAAATTCACCTCCCTGATGTCCCTACTCCTCAGCCTTCCTCCGTGGGAATAACCTTCCCACAACAAAAAGCCTTAGTAAACTCTTTCCATGAAGAAACTTTTTTTTCTCCTTTTTTTGAGGTGAAATTCACCTAACATAAAATTAACCACTTTACTTTGACCATTATAACTCACTAGTATTTAGTATATTCACAATGTTGTGCACTGTGCATAGAGAGCTGGTAAGCTCTCTCTAGTTTCTAAACCCTTTTCATCACCACATAAAAACACCCCGTAACCATTAAGTAACCACTCTCCATGTCCCCCATTCTATCCACATCCCTTGGTAACCTCTAATCTGCTTTCTGTCTCTATGGTTTTACCTATTCATATAAAAGAATCATATACAGAAGCAACCTAAATGTCCATCAACAGATGAATGGATAAAGAAGATGTGGTATGGGATTTCCCTGGTGGCACAATGGTTAAGAATCCACCAGTCAGTGCAGGGGACATGGGTTCAATTCCTGGCCTGGGAAGATCCCACATGCCACAGAGCAACTAAGACCCTTGCGCCACAACTACTGAGCCTGTGCTCTAGAGCCCACACGCCACAACTACTGAAGCCCACGCACCCTAGAGCCTGTGTGCTGCAACTACTGAGCCCACTTGCCACAACTACTGAGCCTGCGTGCCACAACTACTGAAGCCCACGTGCTCTAGGGCCTGTGTGCTGCAACTACTGAAGCCCACATGCCTAGAGCCCATGCTCTGCAACGAGAAGCCACTGCAATGATAAGCCTGTGCGCTACAACAAAGAGTAGCCCCCACTTGCCACAACTAGAGAAAGCCCATGCATAGCAACGAAGACCCAACGCAGCCAAAAAAAAAAAAAAGATGTGGAATGTATATAGTATATACATTATATATAACATACATGTAATATATGTTATATATAACATATATATGTATAAATTAATGGCATACTATTCAGCCATAAAAAAGGAGATTTTGCCATCTGCAACAACATGGATGGACTTGGAAGACATTATGCTAAGTGAAATAAGTCAGACAGACAAAGACAAATACTGTATGATATCACTTGTATGTGGAATCTAAAAAATACAACAAACTAGTGAATATAACAAAAAGAAGCAGACTCACTCTAACAGAGAACATGGGCTTCCCTGGTGGCGCAGTGGTTGAGAGTCTGCTTGCCAATGCAGGGGACACGGGTTCGAGCCCTGGTCTGGGAAGATCCCACATGCCGCGGAGCAACTAAGCCCGTGCGCCACAATTACTGAGCCTGCGCGTCTGGAGCCTGTGCTCCACAATAGGAGAGGCCGCGATAGTGAGAGGCCCACGCACCGCGATGAAGAGTGGCCCCCACTTGCCGCAACTAGAGAAAGCCCTCACACAGAAACGAAGACCCAACACAGCCAAAAATAAATAAATAAATAAATAAATAAAAACCCAAAATAAAAAAAAAAAAAGAGGGAGGGGATATGGGGATATATGTATGCATATGACTGATTCACTTTGTTGTACAACAGAAACTAACAGTATTATGAAGCAATTATACTCCAATAAAGAGCTATTTAAAAAACATAACTATAAATGCACTATAACCTTTAAAAACTGTGAATCACTATATTGTACACCTGTAACTTATATATTGTATATCAACTATACTTCAGTTAAAAAAAAAACCAAAAAGCAATCATATGTGCCCTTTTGTGTCTGGTTTCTTTTACTTAGCAGAATATTTTCAAGGTTCATCCAAGTAGTAGCTGGTATCAATACTTCATTCCTTTTATGGCTGAATAATATTCCATTGAATTTATAGGCCACAATTTATCTATCCATTCATGCACTGATGGACAGTTGGGTTGTTTCCACCTTTTGCCTGTTATGAACACTGCTATAAACATTCGTGTACAAGTTTCTGTGTAGACATATATTTTCATTTCTCTTGGATATATACTTAGGAGTAGGACTGTTGGATCATATGGTAATTGTTTATCTTTTTGAGGAACTGCCAAACCATTTTACATAGTGGCTGCAACATTTTACATTCTCACCAGCAATGCACAATTCCTCTGCATCCTTGCCAACTTTTTTCCCCATTAAAGCCATCCTAGTGGGTTGAAGTGGTATCTCATTGTGGGTTTGATTTGAATTTAATGACCAATGATGTTGAACAGTTTTTCATGTGTCATCCATTTGTATATCTTCTTTGAAGAACTGTGTATTCAATTCCTTTGCTGACTTTTTAATTAGGCTGTTTACCTTTCTATTGCTGAGTTGTAAAAGTTCTTTATATAGTCTGAATATTAAACCCAAATCAGATATATGATTTGTAAATATTTTCTCCCATTCTGTAAGTTACCTTTTCATACTCTTGATAATGTCCTTTGATGCAATTTCTAATTTTGATGAAGTCCATTTTTTTTGTTTCTTGTGCTTTTGGTGTCAAATCTAAGAACTTATCACCAAACCCAAGCCCATTAAGACTTACTTGTTTTCTTCTGGTAATTTATAGTTTTAGTTCTTACAGATTGTTGATCCATTTTGAGTTAATGAGTGATATATGGAGTGAGCTGGGTGTCCAACTTCATTCTTTTGTATGTGGTTTTGCAGTTGTCTTAGCACCACTTGTCGAACAGACTATCCTTTTCCCAGTGAGAGGTCTTGGCACTTCTGTGGCCACATATACAAGGGCTTATTTCTGGACTCTCAATTCCATTCCATGGGTCTATGTCTATCCTTATGCCATACCAGTTTTGATTACTCAAGCTTTGTAGTAAGTTTTGAAATCAGGAAGTGTGAGACATCAAGATTGTTCTTGCTATTCAGGACCCCTTGAAGCTTCAAAGAATTTGAGGATGAGCTTCTCCACTTCTGCCAAAAAAAAAAAAAGCCATTGGAATTTTGATAGGGATTGCATTTAATCTATAGAGCACTTTGGGAAATACTGCCATTTTAACAAAATTGTCTTCCAATCCATGAACATGGTATGTTTTCCCATTTATTTAGGTTTTCTTTCAGGATGTTTGTAATTTTATTTTTTTCATAAATTTATTTTATTATCTATTTTTGGCTGTGTTGGGTATTCGTTGGTGCGCATGGGCTTTCTCTAGTTGCAGTGAGCAGGGGCTACTCTTCATTGCGGTGCACGGACTTCTCATTGAGGTGGCTTCTCTTGTTGCAGAGCACGGGCTCTAGGTGCATGGGCTCTAGGTGCACGGGCTTCAGTAGTTGTGGCTCGCGGGCTCTAGAGCGCAGGCTCAGTAGTTGTGGCGCACGGGCTTAGTTGCTCCACGGCATGTGGGATCTTCCCAGACCAGGGCTCGAACCCATGTCCCCTGCGTTGGCAGGCAGACTCTTAATCACTGTACCACCAGGGAAGTCCCTGTAATTTTCAGTGTACAAATCTTTCACCTCCTTTGTTAAATTGATTCCCAAGTATTTTATTCTTTTGGCTGCTGTTGTAAATGGAATTAAAATTTTTTTTTTCAGATTGTTGCTGGTGTATAGAAATACAGTTCATTTGTGTGCAATCTCATACCCTGCAATTTTGCTGAATTCATTTATCAGCTCTAGGAGCTTTCTTATGGATTCTTTGGGATTTTCTATATATAGGATTTTATCTGTGAAGTTTTACTTCTTCCTTCCCAATTTGGCTTTTTTCTTCCTTAATTGCTCTGCTAGACCTTCCAGTATAATTTTGAATAGCAGTGGTGAAAGTGGACACCCTTGTCTTATTCCTAATCTTAAAGGTAGTTTTCAGCTTTTCACTATTATGTTAGCTGTGTTTTTTTCATAAATCGCTGTATCATGTTTATAAATTTCCCTTCTATTCCTAATGAGTGTTAGAACTTTACCAAATGTCTTCTGCATCTACTGAGATGATTATATGGCTTTCTTCTTGTCGTATTAGCTTGGCATATTTGATTGTTTTTAGGCTGAACCACCTTAATATCCCTGGAGAAACACCTCCATACTACAACACTAGTCTCTTCTTTTTCATTAAGGTCTCCTTTGCATTTAGAATTGTCCCCCTGCAAGGCAGTAATTTTTAAAGTATCCACTTTATTTCTGTATCCTTTAAGCCTGATGTACTACTAGAGTACTGTTAGTGATCTATCAACTAAAGATAGACTTTGGGTGAAAGAAGTCATGGATACCCCACAACTCAAAAATTGGATTAGATTACACATATGCATATGACCCCAGGAGAAAGTTATACCAAAACTGTTCCTCTTCCAATAGGATTAATTTCCATTTTTAGTATTTCCTTCATACTTTGTTGTAGAAAAATATGATAATCTAAAGTACTGCTCAACCACTGTGGATGCTGACACCATGAACAGCGTAAGGGAGGCTTGCACTGACACGAAGCATGAGTATGACCAGTGCTTCAACTGCTGGTTTGCCGAGAAGTTCCTCAATGGGGACCCATGTACCAACCTCTTCAAGCACTCAGCAGTGAGTTCAGAAAGCAATAAAGAAGGAGATTCCTATTGAAGGACTGGAGTTCATGGGCCATGGCAAAGAAAAGACTGAAAGTTCTTCTTGACCTTGACAGTCACCTTGAAAATGGACTCCTCATATCAGGAAATTGAGGACTCTGGATCGTGTCAATTAAAGCTGTGAAGATAGCATGGATTTGATAAATTTAGCAGGGAGGAGTTTCCTTTCCTCCTTGGTATTTTCCTCTCACTTGTAGAAAATGATGAACCATCACTCTTTGAGATTTCTGGCATTGGCATCTCAGCAGGAACTCAGGGCACTAAATAATGGGATTATTTGGGATTATGGTTGCAATATTTGGTCTGGGATCAGTTTTAAATATATCTTGTATGTAAATGCTGATAAGCTCGTCAGGATGACCAAGGTTGCCTAACCTCTTGAGCTATGCTTCAAAGGACATTCCGTACACTGTACTGGGGTTACTGTTCATGGAAGCAACTGGTTAGGATCTCTCTTTTCTCTCAGGGAGCTAATGCTCTAGAAAATCAATGCTTGTGAGCACAGTTTTATTTTTATATAGTAACTTAATTGTTAAGATTGCTGATGGACTGGGTGAGCCAAGAGAAAGACAGCTTTCAACAGTTCCCTACCTTAACAAGAGGTGTCAGATCTCATATTAAGATATGAAAACTTCAAGAACAGTGTGGTGAACACCATTTCAGAGCTCATGGTGTAGTTCAGGAATTAAGATCCTTGTAGTAGCTATGGAGGAAGATCCTAAATGGCAAAGATTTGTTGTTGCCACCTTTCAACTTAAGTCAATGAATTAAGTCAACCTGTATATGATAAAAACACCAAAATGAGGCATCTGGTTAAATGTTGCGGGGGGAGTTTGCTTTATCTGCCTTGTTTACCCACCCTGCCCTGTAATGCCTTTAATCATGAAGATGGAATAAACTGTAACATTTAGTTTCTAAAAGATAAAATAAAGTACTGCTCAAAAAGTTATCTAGATTAGTGCCTTCCAAAGAGGACATACCAATCAATCACAATAGGGTACGAATGTTTATTTCAACAAAATGACCTTTGCCAGTTTGACAGGTGAAATGTCTTCTTGTAGTTCAATTTTGTAATTCTCTTGGATGAGGCTGTGCATCTCTGCAAACGAATATAGTATTTTACAAGGGAAGCAGCTACGGATTAGGGCTAAATTTTTTCAAGGCAACGCTTCTTGACTGGTATTAAGCACCCAGCATATCAAAGGTTTTTCTGAAAATAAACAAACATACCAGGTGCATTTATAATATTCTCTTAAGAGTTTATTATAAACTAGTGTCACAGGCCACAAGGAAGTAAAAGGACTATGTACAGCCTTACGGGAAACAGGCAGGGAGCTGAGGAGGGCCAAGATGAGTCTAGGGCCTTGGTGGGCGCATTCCCGGGGGAGGGGGCCCTGTAAGGGAAACCAGACAATCCGGTGAGACTCCGCGAACAACGGCTTAACAAACAAACAGGTGTGGTAACGTGGCCCTGGGGAATCGGGCCCACGCCTCTGTGGAGCTACTTCCATAACTCTGTGGCCAAGGTCAAAGAAGGCCTGAAGTAAGAGTAAGAAGTTTAGTCAGTGCCTGATCTGCAACTTGAATCCCCACCCTACCCCAGCCTCCCACACCCTGCAGTTACCAAATGATCAGAGGGGGACTTCTCTGGGGCTAACTGGGCTCCTATGCTTATAAAGCTCATAAATGGAAAACCCAAATTAGAGACACAGTGGTCAGCAAGTTTGGCCATGGGTTAACTTAGAGGTCACTATGGCTCGGTGGAAAGAATACTGGTCTGGACACTGAGCTCTCTCTGGGCCTGTTTCCTCATCTATAAAATGAGAGAGCTGATCTACTTCAGCATTTCTCAAACTGGAATTAAACAGATATACATAATAATGTAGCAAAGCCCAGAGCCCCTCCTTAATTACTAGACACTCCCAAACCAAAGGGCATAAGACCTTTGTTGGTCATGCAACAGAATGCATTATTTCACAGTGACCTGAGAATACTGCCTTGGACACTGAGCCCTGTGTACAGGGCTGCTCTCACTGATCTAAGAGGGAGGTAAGGTCAATTTAAGAAATGCTTGTTCCCTCTTTCCTTTCTGGACAAAACTGTCCTCTACGAGTTCACTTCCCGAGGCTTAAGGCCTAAAAGCCCAAAGGTATGGTCAAAATCCAATCTTCCCTCCATTTCCCATCCCAACATGGCTCTAGAGAAGGAAGTCAACGCCACTGCTGCAGGCACTTACCTCGCATCCCTGGGGGAGGGGGCCGCATGCCTGGTGGGGGCATGCCCATTGGAGTGCCTCGTCCAGGGGGAATCCCCATTGGGGGACCCATGGGAGGCCTCATACCAGGAGGTGGGCCCATCATGCCTACAAGAGAAAAGCCCCAAGAATATAGCTCAAGTGTCTGTCTTGAAAAGGTAGCAGGAAACATACAAAACTATCCACCAAGTTTTGAGACGGATGGACCATTCCACCCTCCCAGCCCCTCCTAGCAAACTAGGACTTGAGCCAAAGAAGTGAGGCTCTTGCTCAGATAGTTCCACAGTCAGTCAACCAAGCTGGATCTCAGAGTAATCCTGCTTAATTATACAAACTCGTCATCAGTTTCAGTCAAGGTTATGTCTCATCATAAATCCAGCTAAGGCATCTTCTATCAATTAGCAAGGTTCTCCTCATGGGCTTCTCACCTGGAGGGGGTGCCCCTCGGCCCATAGGTGGGGGAGGACCCGCACGGCCGGGTGGGTACTGGGTTGGGGCCCCTGCAATACTGGCTGTGGCAGCAGCTGCAGCTGCTGCAACAGTGCCTCTTCCTTGTGGAGTCATCACCTAAGAGGACACAGGAAAGAAGTTAGGTAGAACAGTACAGTGCAGTGCGGTGTCCCACTCTCCTCCCCAACTTGGTAAAGAAACAGCAGACGCCAAATCCCCTAAGCTACGACTCACAGCATCAGACTTCCTATCTAAAACCATCTGCCAGGGACTTCCCTGGTGGTGCAGTGGTTAAGAATCCACCTACCAATGCAGGGGACATGGGTTCGATCCCTGGTCTGGGAAGATCCCACATGCCGCAGAGCAACTAAGCCCATGCACGACAACTACTGAGCCTGCACTCTAGAACCCGCGCACCACAACTACTGAAGCCCGTGACCTAGAGCCCATGCTCCGCAACAAGAGAAGCCACCGCAGTGAGAAGCCTGCGCACCACAACGAAGAGTAGTTCCCGCTCGCCGCAACTAGAGAAAGCCCGCACGCAGCAATGAAGACCCAACACAGCCAAAAATAAATAAATAAATTTTTAAAAATAATAATAAATATATAAGTAAATAAAAAATAAAACTATCTGCCAGAGAAGATCAAGCTTGAATGCTCAATTCCCATTTTCTAGGCCTAAGTTAAGTATGCCCAATCCAAATTAGATAAGGCACTTGCATTTTCAAATAAGACTGATAATAGGTTGCAAGAGCTGTAGTACAGATGACCTTGAACATGGGTTTAAACTGCCAGGGTCCACTTATACGCAGATTTTTCTCAATACATACTACAGTACTACACACAATCTTGGTCGAATTCTTGGATACAGAGTGCCAACTGTAAAGTTATATGCAGATTTTCAACTAAACCGTTGGCATTCCTAACCCCTGCATTGTTCAAGGGTCAAGATTTCAAATGCTGTCATGGAAACACTTTGTTCCAATTCAGTTGGCCAAAATACTTTTTATACATCTCTTTATTTTTTTTTTCCATTTTTTGGCCATACCTCACAGCATGTGGGATCTTAGTTCCACGACCTGGGATCGAACCCATGCCCCCTTGCAGTGGTAGCGCAGAGTCCTAACCACTGGACCACCAGGTAAATCCCCTGCATCTTTACTTTAATAGCATCAACATTATTTATAATAGCAAGTTTTCCTTTTTGCTTGGGACTCTGGGACCATATGTGAAGCACAGTGAAATACTGATAGCCTGACAATCATAGGTTGACTGATCATTCTGGACTCTTCCCGAACTGTGGACCCTTACTCTATCCTTTATTTTGACCACCAGACGTTGGTACCCCCTTCCCCAGCTCCTCACCTGTTGGGATGGCCCACCAACCCCACGGACTGGCCCAGCAAGTCCTGCAGGAGCCTGGGGCATGGGAACACCAGCTGGGATTCCTCTGCCAGCAGCTCTGCCAATCCCTGGGCCCCCAGCAGCTCCAGCAAGTGGCACTCGTGCAATGCCAGTCTGAAAAATAAAGATACATGTTAAAATGCTTGTGGCCTAGAGAATCAGAAGTACACTTTGAAATATCATTGACAAGAGAACCCTGCAGATTTATAGCGCATTGAAACAGCTTCTTATAAACACTACCCACCTATGTGTTAACACCATTCCTCCTCCATCCAAGATCATATGCCTAACAGGCTAGAAGAACTTAAGAGTAAGTCAAGAGAAAAATGCACAACTCAACCTGTATGCACTCTTATGAAAATTAAACCAACAAAATGGCCAGGGCTCCATTCAGAAGGGTGTGTATGGCAGACAAGAGCACTTGACCTGGCATCAAAGAGACATGAGGTCCAGTACCAGCTCTGATTCTCACCTGGTGGGTAATAGTGGGCAAGTAATCCCACCATTCTAGGACTTTTTCCTTATCTGCAAACGATGGGGTTATGACAAAACTGGTTGTGATCATGAAGGTTTACAATGGGCAACATTAGAGTAGCTATGAGTAGGTACATATGCTGTCCCTTGCAGACATTTACAATCAGGAAAAGCTTCAATGTAAGACTCTAAAAAGAAGGAAATGACTAGGATAAACTACTCTGTACTCACTTGAGAGTATCTTTAAGTCATTAACATGACCTTTTAAAAGTGTACAGCAACTGGAAAAATGTTTACAATGTTAAGCGAAAAAGCAGAATGATATATTACATACCTATTACATGTTAAGTAAAAAAAAAAATACATGTGGACAAAAATTAAAACAAGGTAAGAGGATTATTCCTTTAACAAACAATATCTTAAAATGAAAAAGGGAAAAAAAATTTGGTTAGATTCTCTAAAGCCTCTTCGATTTCTAAAGGTAGGCTGATGTTAATGAACCAAGATTGCCTGGAATCAAATGCCAGTATCACCACTTTCTAGCCGTGACACCTTGTGCAAGTTACTAAACCTCAGTCTGTATTATCTATAAAGTGGGAATAATTTATCTCAAAAGACTGTTATAAGGATTAAATCAAATACTGAAGGTCCCACAGAGCTTGGCATATAGCAGATGTTTAATAAATATTAACTATTATTCTATAACTGTACAAAAAATACATATGTATTCTACTGTTTGGAGTTATGACTTTTTATGGTCCACTAAACTGTCATCACATTAAGAATTGACCCGGATGGCCTTAGATGCCTCTTCTGTTGACTCACTATGTCCATCAACTAAAGAAGGGAGGGCTTTCAAGTTAGAAACCCTCAAATTCTAGTTCCCTACTTCTTACTTGCAAGGTAACCTCTTTAAGATTCTGGTTTATTATCTGTAAAAGGGGGACAGAAACCAGAGGACGCCTGTGAGTACTGCAGTGAAAGAGAGAACCCCACACAGAGCCTGGCTCAGGTGGGGCCTCCCTTGCACAAGGTTCCTGGCCTTGCACTGGCTCTCTGCTGACTTACATCTTTGGGAGGTGGTCCCTCTACTGTCATTGAGACCAGGTTCTCCCCTCGAAGTAGCACCAGACCAAGGACTCGCTTCTCTTCTCTCTCCGCTTGTTTTGAGTTCTTTGGTCTAAAGACAGGTTTAGGAGAAGGAACAAAAAACCAAGCATGAGAAAAAGGGTAAAGTTCATGTTCACCTACCTAAGGACCCTCCAAGATTTGTTTTACACTATATCTACTGACAAATGGTACATAAACTTTCCCTAAGACAGCTCCTCTGGACAGTCTTCACAGGCTGAACTTGTAACCCCTTAGGTGGTTGTCTCCTGTGCCAATAGGATGCACACACCAACAGACAGGGTAAGAGTCAAGAAAGCCCAGCCCTGGCTCACTCACGTAGCCACTGTGAAAGTCTTTCCTCAGTCAACTCTTCTTTGCTATTACCCTTTTCCTCCCTCTAGCTTAAGGCCTCACCAGTGTCAGGAGGCAGCCAAAACAATTCCTCAGTCAACTGAATCCCACTCATTCCACTTACATGCAGTATCCTTCTAGTACCAATTCAACCCCACAGGCCTGTAACTCCACCCCTCACCTCACATTAGAAATAGAAGCCATAGGGGGCTTCCCTGGTGGCGCAGTGGTTGAGAATCTGCCTGCTAATGCAGGGGACACGGGTTCGAGCCCTGGTCTGGGAAGATCCCACAGGCCGTGGAGCAATTGGGCCCGTGAGCCACAATTACTGAGCCTGCGCGTCTGGAGCCTGTGCTCCGAACAAGAGAGGCCGCGATAGTGAGAGGCCCGTGCACCGCGATGAAGAGTGGCCCCGCTTGCCACAACTAGATAAAGCCCTCGCACAGAAACGAAGACCCAACACAGCCATAAATAAATAAATAAATAAATTTAAAAGAACCAGAGCGTGAATTTCAGAACCCTTTAAAAAAAAAAAAATAGAAAAGAAATAGAAGCCATAAAGGAAAAGGTTAAGAGTTAACTACATAGAAATTACACCTCCGCCCTCAAAGAACAAAAAACAGAAACCTCCAAACAGCAACAACCAGAAAAGTATGAACAAAATATAAATGAATGTAAACCAGGAAAAATAACTGCAACAAGATGGGGAAAGGAAAGGAAAGCCACAGCCAATATCCTACGAATAAACACAAAATACCCTGATTTTTTAAAATAACTTAAAGGTTTCATTTTAGTGATATTTTATATTAAATTAACAGTAATTTTCTGTGGGTGTCATTTTTTCCTCTTTTTTTTTTTTTTGACTTATCTATATTTTCTTATTTAATAAAAGCATGTATTGCCCTTTCACAATTAAAAAAAAAAAACCCTTTCTGGGTATTTTAACTTTTTTCTTACATACTTTTATGTACTTTTAATAAATATTTTCTAATAGGCACTTTTTTATTATCAGAGTAAAGTTAGTTTCATTTAAAAATACAGAAGAGAACAATTTGGAATAGTTCTACACTGATCTGTTGGCCACTGTCTAATGTGTACCTGGCACTCAGCCATCTCTACCACATTTTCTCTGCTGTATTTCTTGACCTCATGCCACAAAGAAAACAACAGTCCCAAAGAGAATCAAAGGGAATTCACAGCCACTGGCAACATACTATGGACGCTGCACATGGCAAAAGAGAGCTGGATGATCATGGAAGTCATGTAACTTCTCTGGGCCTCAAGATGCCTTGAACGTAAAATAGGATGAAATGCAAGACCACATCTTTTAATAGCCTAGAAGCTTAAGATCTGTGAGTCCTAAGACAAGGGAATTACCTAATAACTTATGGAATTGTATTCTCCAATTGTTTCTATAAATGCCAACAAAAAATCACTGGCCCCAAACCCACAAGGGGAGCTGAGCACTTACCCTGAAGAGGGTCAGAGGCTTCTTAAAGCAGTTTCAGACCAGGCTGCACTGGGAGAGCCCTTTAGGCTACAGCTTTACAAATAGGCAATGAGGCCAGAAAATCAAGCTCTCCCCCCTTACACACCTGTGGGGAGAACATGAGAGCCCTTTACCCCAGTACCCAGGGGCACGCAGTCAGAGAAACAAAAAGCCTAGCAGCCCTCCTTACAATTTGTACTCTGCTAGAAGTAGAGAGCAAGACTAAGGAAACAGATGTCTTAGTGTCCAACATCCCCATTTTAATCTGCCCTGTAAAACAGGAAAGTAAATCAAGAGGAACTAGTTAGCTACATCACCGCCTGTCACTTGGCCCACCCACCCAATCCACTCCCCATCCACCCAATACCTCCCCCCACAGCCCACTCCTCACTTGATCTTCCTGAACTCATCACAGTCACAGAGGATCAAATTCATATGCTTGTCAAAAGCTTTAAAGGTGCCAATGAAGATACGGCCATCTTGCAGGATGCACCTCATCCTGTAGTCGATGTGCTGCAGCATCTTGCTGCTCTTGCCCACGGTCTGCAAGGAGAAATCAGCAAGAATAGGACTCAGCTCTTTTAGACCCACATAGCCCTGGTCCTTCCTTAAAACTTCTGCTGCAGCCTTCTTTTCCATGTCTGTCTTTCTCAGTATTCTCAGCTCTGCCTTCCAGCCACAGCCCTTTCCTGGGAATTCTCTCACATCACCCTGTTTTCAACCCTGACCTGTTATTCTTCCTTCCCTTAAAATCATCTTTCTCGTATTACAATTGCCTTTGTCTATGCTGTGTATGTTTCAGGGGTGAGAGGGTAAGGTGGCTCCAAACTAATGAAACCCAAGTATATCAGAGATTAGCCATCTGCCATTGTGTACATTATAGGTGCTGTCAAACACCAACATCCCATTAAAAAGACTGAGTAAAAGAGCTGGAATGGGACTAGCACTAAGAATCCAATCAATGAAGAGCTTGTTATCAGAAAGGAGCTGATCAGCTTGGAAGCGAGAATGGAATCCTCCAAATCAATAATTTGTTAGTGTGTCTCCCAGACTACCTTTAGGACAGAAAAACTTTCTGGTGCTCAGAGTGCTAATGAGTTTGAACACATAAGGAGAATATATAACCTGATATACTCCTTAATTAACCCAACAACCGATTCTGCTTTATAGCCTGGCTTCCAATGTAGTTTTGCTAAAATAGAGAGACTATATAGACCTCACAATGAGAATGTCAAGTGCCCTTGGCAGTTACACTTCTCTCTAGAAATAAATGACCTGGCATTTGCTTTGTTACATCAGCCTCCTATCAGTCTGACTGGTATAGGCCAATGCTAACTCATGCAAGGGCCTTCTAAGTACCAGGCACTGTGCTTACTATTCACTCTGTGAGCTTGGACGAGCACAGGTGCTCTGAACCTACAAATGCATGGATTGGAATCTCGACTCCTGCCACCCTGGAGACCCAAGTTATGTGGTTCAGTCTCTTTCAGATGACCATTTTAACCCAATTGTAATCACAGTTTCTAACCACACGGTCTGAACCTTTATGGTAACATTTATTGGTCCATCTGTCTTGTACAGCTAATTCCTACTGGGTGCTCACTGGCAGGCACTGCCATAAACACTATTCTCCCACTTAATCTTTAACATCAGATTTTACAGATGAGGCCACTGAGGCTGTAAGAGGTTAAGTTGTGTTGGAAGTTAGTCAGCCTGAATCCAGTGCCTACTCTTCTAACCAATTCTCCAAACAATACCCTACTAGGTTTCCCTGCTTCCAATTCACCCAATATATAACAGCTACCGAACAGTTATCTTTCTAAACACAGCTAAGTTCATGTCATTTTGCCGGTTAAAATCCTTCAGTGGCATCCCTCATCAACAACAAAATTAAGTAGCATGTAAAGCCATGAATAACCAGACTCCTGCCAATTCCTCCCACCTCATTCTTCCTTTCCCCCTCCAGGGACTTTCAATAGTGCTACCCCTTCATGCTTTGTCCTCGCAATCCTTCGGATCTATACTATTCCCTCCCATTTTCGCTGGGAAAACGCCTGACAATCTTTCAGGACTCTGCTCCAGAAAGCCTTCTTACCCCGCCCCCCGCCGTTACTTTTACTTAATGCTGAATTACCATTCCGAATAATACTATCCGTGTCCCAAAATAGAGAGTGAACTCGGTGAAGTAAACATTTCATTGTGCAGCCCCAGGGCCTGAAAAGTCAGACATACTCAAACATACATATATGCTGAACAAACGAGATGAACTTTTCCTCCACACATTCATCCTCCGTTCACTCCTCCCCATCTACTAGAACCAAGACTCTAGTTTCGGACACAAGCCCTTCCACCTCTTTCCGCAACTCCTTCTCGGACCCTCACCCGCCTTCACAAGTCTGAGTCTCTCACCGGGTCTTCCCCAGTACCCCTGCGGCGCTAGTAAGTGCTCCGACACCCCAGACACACACACTCATGCTGCAAAGTTTACTCAGCGCCTACGGGATCCCAAGCACTGTGGTCACAGCGGCGTGGAGGACCGCAACGCAGTTCTAACCTCTCCTGCACCGAGCGACCCTGGCCTGGGACCCTCATTTCCAGTCTTCCCCTCCCCCACCCCGCCGAGCGACCAAGGTCCGGGTCTTCCCTGCCCCGACTGAGGGGCCGCGGCGGCCGGGGCCTTCACCGCCCGGAGCGGCCAACCCACGGCCTCCTTCCCGGTTAGTCGCGATCCCCACTCCACAACAGACTCGGGAGCTCCCGCGCCGCCGGCCTGTGCCTCCTCACCATGGTGGCGGTTCTGATGGCTCCGATTCCCGCCGGATTCGCCTCCGCAGAGGCCTAGAAGCCCGCCACTAGCTCGCTTCCCGCCGCCGCTACCGGAAACGCGACCACGGGCAAAATGGGGTAAGGTAGAAGGCTGCTTCCGGTCCCGGAGCCAGTCCCTTGAGTTCCGGCGGAGGTGCTGAGCCGTGAGCTTAGAGCGGGGCGGGGCTTCGGGCGGGGTTGGGGGCGGTGCTAGCGTCAAATTGAATTGCAGAGGCTTAAGATCTTCTCTGTTGGACACCTTCCTAGTTTCTGTCGGTGCTAGAGCTGCTCCTCTTCACCCTCATCACCCAACCCCCCGCGCCCCAGCCCATTAACTCTCGGTCCTCATCTCCCACCACTCTACCCCAGCTCTGTCCTCTACAGCCAGTGTCCCTGCTTTTCCGTGAACTTAGTCGACCTGCTTCAGCTCCTTTGCATTTGCTGTTGCCTCTGCCTGGAATGCTAGTCGTCCAGGTATGTGCATGGCTCACGCCCTCACCTTCACGACTTAAGCTCAAATAATATTTTCCCACTGAGGACTTTCCTTGCCGTCCTGTTTAAAACTGCAACCTTCCCACCCATCCCTGTTCTATTTCTCTCCTTAACATTGATTGCTAACATACTATATATGTTATTTTATTATCCCTACCCATTAGAATGTAAGTTCAAAGGGTATAGATTTTTCTTTGTGTATTGTTCATTGCTGTAGTGCCTAGAAGAACA
Source organism: Balaenoptera physalus (assembly GCF_965194825.1). Taxonomy (NCBI): domain Eukaryota; kingdom Metazoa; phylum Chordata; class Mammalia; order Artiodactyla; family Balaenopteridae; genus Balaenoptera; species Balaenoptera physalus. The sequence goes on from NC_138898.1 coordinate 29,666,975, forward strand.
CTGCTTAGCACAAAACAAGGGCTTAATAAATATCTGAATGAATGAATTTATCAATCCCATCCAGTCCCATGACTTTTGAATGCTACCTATAGGATCGGGTTTTTCAAATTTATTCCTCTAACCCTGGGCTCTTCATTTAACTCTTGGCCTTTAGTATCCATAGACATGGGTGTCTAATAGGTATACTAAATTTAATATGTTGAAAACTGAATTCTTGCTTCTATTCACTCTTCTTCCTAAAACCACTTCTTACCAGTGTTCCCCATCTCAGAAGTTTATTGGTTTACAAAACAAAACAACAAACTTGGCAGCATCCTTGACTCCTCTCTTTGAGGAATTCCTCATCCCTGATTCAAAATGTCTTGAATCAGATTGTAGTCACCTGCTCCACTTCTACTATGCTAGTCCTAGGCACCATCATCTCTGTCTTGGATCATTGAACAAGGCCGTAACTGGTCTCTTTGCTTCCTCTCTTGCTCTCACAGCAGCCAGAGGGATCCTTCTATAATGTACTGAGATTATATCAGATGATGTCATCACCCTGCTCTCCACCTCCCAATAACTTCCCAGCACACGTTGGAATAAAATCCAGCCCTGAATCTCTCTCTCTGCATCTAACCTCATCTCCCTCAACATTCCCCTCATTCATCATCTTCAGCCACACTAGTCTCCTTCCTGTTCCTCAAACCCAGCAAGGATATCTTCCATCCCAGGGCTTTTTAATCCTCACACCAGACCTAAGATGCACGTTCTGTCACCCTGTTTCTGTCAACCCGTAGATGAAGAGATGGAGGCTCAGAGAGATGAATTATCTTGTCCAAGGTGGCAGAGTCGACAGTCAGAATAGGAATATGGTGCCATTTGTCTCCTCAGCAGCTCCAAAGTTACCCTGCCTCCTAACATTATCACTTATGCACACACTTAAAAATTACTTATTTAGCACCTACTAAGGCCATGCACTGTTCCTGGGATACAAAGTCCCTTCCCTGAAGGAATTTATGTTCTAGTAAGAAAGGCAGACAATAAACCCAACAAATAAGTATACAAGGTAACATTAGAGTGACATGAAAAAATAAATAAAGTAGGGTAGGGGAACTGAGAGTGATGGGTTGCAAGTTTGGCTAGATGGTCAGAGAAAGCCTCTCTGAGGAGTGGCATGTGAGCAGAGACCTCAATCAAGTGAAGGACATTCCAAACATTTCATATAAAGGGAATCATGTAATATGTGATCTTTTGTAACTGCCTTCTTTCACTTAGCATAATGTTCTCAAGGCTCATCCACGCTGTGGCATGTATCAGTAGTTCACTTCTTTTTATGGCTGAATAATATTCCATTGTATGGATAGACCACTTTTGTTTATCCATTCATTAGCTGACAGACATTTGGGTTGTTTCCACCTTTGGCTATTATGAATAATGCTGCTATAAACATGCATGTACGCTTTCATGTGATTATATGCTTTCATTTCTCTTGCATGTATACCTAGGAATGGGTCATATGGGTCATATTGCTTGGTCGCATGGTAACTTTAATCATTTGAGGAACTGCCAGACTGTTTTCCAAAGGGGCTGCACCATTTTACATTCCCACCAGCAGTGTATGTGAGTTCTGATTTCTCCACGTCTTCACCAATGTTTGTTACTATGTGACTTTCAGATTCAAGCTATCCTAGTGTGTGTGAAGTGGTATCTATCTCAAAGTTTTGATTTGCATTATTACCCTGATGACTAATGATGTCCAGCATCTTTTCATGGACTTATTGGCCATCTGTGTATCATCCTTGCATTGTCTTTTATTATTGAGTTGTGAGAGTTCTTTATGTATTCTAGATATAAGTCCCTTATCAGATATATGATTTATAAACATTTTCTCTCATTCTGTGAGTTGTCTTTTCACTTTACAGTGTCATGCACAATAGTTTTTAATTTTGATGAAGTCCAATTTATCTTTTTTCTTTTGTTGCTCAGGCTTTTGGTGCCATATCTAACAATCTTTTACCAAATCCAAGATCATGAAGATTTAACCCTATGTTTTCTTATAATAGTTCTACAGTTTTCGTTCTTACATTTAGATCTTTGATACATTTTCAGTTATTTTTTGTACATGACATAAGGCAAGAGTCAAACTTTATTCTTTGGCAAGAAGATATACAGTTGTCCCAGCACCATTTGTTGAAAAGACTATTCTTTCCCCCACTGAATGGTCTTGGCACTTGAGGAAATCAGTGGACCATAGACACATGATTTTATTTCTTATCTCTCAATTCTATTCCTTTGATCTATATGTCTATCCTTATGTCAGTACCATTGCTTTGTAGTAAGTTTTGAAATCAGAAAATGTGAGTCCTCCTAATTTGTTTTTCTTTTTCAAGATTGTTTTGGCATTCTGCATCCCTTGAAAATTCCATATTAATTTTAAAATCAGCTTGTCAATTTCCACAGATCAGGAAAAGAGGGCCATGAATTCCAGAGCTGGGGGTTATACAAGCTATTCATTCCGCCTTTGTTTGGTAAAGTATTCCCAAGATTCAGTCTAGATCAGGGATTTGCAAACATTTTCTGTTAGGAGTCAGATAGTATCTTAGGGTTTGTGGGCCATATGGTCTCTAATGCAATTACTCAACCCAACCATTGTAGCATGAAAGCAGCTATAGACAATATGTAACAATGTGTGGCTGTGCTACGATAAAACTTTAATTATGAACACAAATATGTGTCACAAAATATTATTCTTCTTTTGATTCTTTCCAATGATTTAAAATGTAAGAAGCATTCTTAGCTTGCAGGCCTTACAAAAATAGGTGGCAGGCCAGATTTGGCCTTCAGGCTGCATTTTGCCATCCCCTGGTTTAGACCATTAAGTTTGTGTCTGGGTTCAGGGCCATTGCCCCAGCTAGTATTAATAATAATTTTGACGTGCATTATTTCTTTGGTTTATCTCTGGGTTCACTGAATAACTGCAGTCAAAAGTTCGTGTCTTTGCCCTCATATAAAAACTGTACACGTTCACATCTGTATCAACGTGGGTCCAGTGAGGAGACAGAAACCACACAGTAACTTAAATGGGAAATTTAGCAGGAAGAATTGCTTTGCAATGATAGGAAAGTAACTGTAAATATTAAAAGAAAACCCTCAGCTAAGGGAGAGAACCTAAAGAAGGATAAAACTAGAAGGAGGTTTCCCTCCCCAAGGTTTGGGTTCAGCCCTCACTAGAGAATGTGTGGTTTCAGCCCACTGGATGGTGGAGAAGTTGGCGGGAAGGGCCAGAACTTTGCACAGGCCAGAGCTGGTCTGCAGTTGCCAGGCAAGCAGGAATATCCCTCTGGAGCACAGGCAAGCCAAGGCTGGTTGGCAGGTACACAAAGGGAGCCCAACATGCACAGACAGTCAGGGTGTTGATGTTGACACAAAGCCTGGACCACACAGTATCTGTGTCTGAAGGGCCGCAGCAAACAAACCTCTGGGGCACAAGTCAGCCAAGACTGATGGGTGGGTGAGCAGAAGAGGTCAAGGTACTGCTATAGGTGCTGCTAGAAATGGAAGCTGAAAAGCTGCAAAAACCTAGTGCACTTAGGTGCACAGCTTGGGCTGGGGCAGCTACGGGTGGCTGATGGGGCCCTGGTGCACATGCATGTGGAGCTAAGGAGAGGGTCTGGGGAGCAACGACCAGGCTGGGGAGGCTCTGAGCCTCTGCACAGGATGAAGGTCCAAGGTGGCCCCAGGGTGTGTCCCCATGGCGCTGAAGAGAGGGTACAGGAGCAGCAACCTGGGCTGGAGCACAGGCCTGTGCTGTTGGGGCTCCTGAGCCACCACCACCTGGGTGGAGAGAGCTGGAGAAAACACAGGGTGGCCAATCGGTGGAGAAAGCTGTGTCCCTGCAGGCATTTAGCATGAGAGAAAACTGCACAGGCCGAGAAGCAGGGAAAAAGGGTACTCTCCAGGAGCCTGGTGGAAGAGCCACCTACACCAGGAGAGAGGACCCCTTCCTCCGGCAATGTTGCTCCAGAACAGCCCACTGCTGATGTACCTCATGCCAGCTGACAAAGGAAAAATATATAAAGGGCCCAGATCCATTTTCACAGATCAGGCAACAAAAGGTGAATTTGGAGCTAAGACAATATACTGATTAAGTGACACCACTCCACATACACCCAAACATATTCTACCATATAGGTCAGCAGAATGCAGGCCTTGGAGGGAAAAGATGATAGCCTCTAAAGAAGGAACTACTCTCATGATAAACATAGATAAGACGTTGGCTTTCTGCTTGGATTCTTGGAGTGATGAGCACTTTTTATCTTTTGCAAATGTTTCTACTGTTGGAAAGCTGTGTTTGCGGGGGTGCTTTTAAATTCTACATCCAGGTGATCACCAAGTGCTTTGAAGACCAACCCTACGAAGCCTATCTTCTCTTTCAGTCCACAAAACTATCACCATAGTTGTCCTGTAAATTTTGCCTGGACAAGTGCAACACTTCTGACCTCCCAGATTTACCCTGGTCTCAGTGCTATTCATCATACCTTTCTCTTAAGTTTTCTCTCAGATTCCCCACATCATCTCTTCCAGGTCTTCAACACCCACATAATTCCTGTACCAATATATTAAGCAGAAAATCTGATCTCAAATGCTTTCACAATTTTATTAGTCAGGCACACCTCCAGTATTGCAAAATTTACTTACTCTAAGATTTTTACAAGTTGAACCCCTCTATCAAAAGACAAGGAAGCCTCTTTTAGTGGCAGTGTTTATTAGACCTAGGGGAAGGTCAGGGTCCTGCTGCTTTTACCCAAGGTTATTATAACACATAAAAGAGAGGCAGCTCAGACAAAAACTATTATAAGTAGCATTAAACTTCATAAAATTAAGCTCTCTTCCCCCCAGACAAAAAATAGCTTTCTAGTTCCCAGAAGAAGTAGGAAGTAGGGAAAAGGGGAACTGATGACTAGTAGCAGCAAGGATTCTGCAAAACCAGCTCTGCTTTAGAGCCTAGTAAGCAAGGTAAGCTGGGCCCCACACTGTGGTCTACATTAGAAGCAGACAAGCCTGTCCCTGTGTGTAATCTGGCTTTGTGAGATTTTCCAATCCTCAGCTGTTGCCTCAACACTCAGACAGAGAAGGAATGCTTTTATCCTTTTTAGAGCACTGATGGCTGGAACTCTAGAAATCTGGTCTCATTTTTTTAGGATTCTAGAATGTCATATTTCAACCTGTCCTAAACTTCTCTTTAAAGGGCAGTTGAGTTTTTGGCTATTCTCCAAAATGATTATGAGGTTAAAATTAATGAATAGGGTACAGAGCTAGATAAAAATAATCTTTATATAAGAATATGGATTTTTATCCCTTATATATGTCATGCATAATTAGGAGGAAATAAAGGATAACATGGTATTTCCATTAGGAAAAAGATTATGCAATGAGAAAATCTCATGTTTTGCCAAGAATCCTTTACCATCTGTTTTCTTTTAGAAAAAAAATGATAAAAAATTTATACATGCTTACTTTGAATATATGGGAAATATATGTGCAGATATTTAAAAGTCAGATTAGAGCTTGTGTGTATATATTAGGTCACTTTAAATCTGACCCACTGTACCTAATTTCATAGTCAGGGGCTGTCAGATTGCCAGCCATCTTGAAAGTCCCCCCAACCCAGATCCTCTCTGTGACCCACAGGTGGCCCTCACATGGATTCATCACACAAGGTGCCGCCAAATCATCGCATTTTTACACGTTCTTTTGTCAGATTACGGAGTTTCCACACCGTTGTGTTACTGGGTCAGATGTTCCCATATCAAAACTGAAGTTCATTTTTCATAATCTACTGCCATGTTTTTCAGAAAACTAAGCAAAACTCAACATGAAAAAGACAGTTCTAAAACTGAACACGGGGAAGAATGCTGGAGGGTTCTGAAGTCAAGGTCATGCCTCAAAAAAAGGGACAGGACATTTGGATCATTAAATGAAAAGGCCCAAACGAGGTGCAGCTCAAGGCTTTCTAGAGTGGGGTCAAGTGAGGAGGCCAGGAAGGATGCAGGAAGCAACTTGAGTTTGAGCTCCCCAGTTCCCCAAAGCACCCCCACCCAATCGAGGCTTGACCCCCTCATTAGTATAGGACCTGCCTGGACACTGCAGGCCTCTGAGTTTGAGGCCACTGACCTCCTGTCAGAAATAAGCTCTTACTGTAAGTCTGAGCTCCTCCTCCCTGGGGGCAGAAACCAACATCCTAGGGAGTGGGGATGTGTACCTTCCTTTCTTCCGAGGGAGAGCTCACCTCACACACCCCTGTTCTGCTTACTGCTGGGATGGAGTACAGGAGCTGGTTCCAGTGGCCCTTCCTAGAGATAAAGGACGGAGTAGCAGCAGTCTGGGGAAGCCCCTTTCCAGGCTTGGAAAGATAACCCCATACCCCTCTCCCTTTGCTGGGCTAGGACTGACAGTCCTTTCCCTGGAACACGTCTGAGGTCGCTACAGGTTATAAGGGACTTCAGTTAAAAAGAATCTGTATCATTTTCTTTCCTCCCACCCTTCCTTCCCAAAGGAAGGTGCTGGTTTGTTCACATGTTTCTCTCCCAATGGCAGGACACAGGGAGGGGTCTTGGGGTCATCTAGAACATAGAGGGCCCATCCCTCTTCAGACCCTAGAGACTGCATACCCATAAACACTTTTCCCTCTGTGGCTTCCAGTTCTGACCCAAAGCAAAGTGTTGATGTTATAAGGGCAGTTCCAGCAAAGAAACAACGGGAAATGTGGCAAAGGGTGGGGACCCACGCTCCCGACACTCACATCCTCTCCACCAGAGCTGACTCAGGACCCACTGGAAAGCTGACTTCATGGCCTTTGGACTCTCTTTTACTGCCCCCTCCTTTGATAGTGCATCAAAATCAGTCTGTGTTTTTTCTGATTTTCAAAGCCTGATATCCATTTTGTGGATCTGGCAAACTCCAACTGAGCAAACAAATTTGCTAGAGCCGAGGCCAACCCTCTCCAGTAAAGAGTTCTGGCTTAGGACATAGAAGTCAGAGCCAGGGCATGCAGAGTTGTCAAAAATCTGGGCAATTTGGGCTCTGAGGGAGGAAGACTAGGAAAGGGTGTGATTAAAGGCCAGGTCCTTGGGCTGAAAAACAAGGGCAGGGGTATGACCAGGTTGTCTTCGACCAGTTAGTGGAGGGATGATGTGGGCGTCATTAGCAGGACTAGACCCTAGGTTTGGAGGGATGAAGGGACGTGGCATTGGAGCTGTGTTTAGGGGTTTTTTTGTTTTGTTTTTTTTGGCCGCCCCACGCGGCTTGCAGGATTAGGGCCCAGGGATTGAACCCCAGCCCTCAGCAGTGAAAGCACAGAGTCCTAACCACTGGACCACCAGGGAATTCCCTAGGGGTCTTTACACTTATGATCTGACATGGAAGTAGCTAAGAGACCCAAAGCAATGATTCATGACTGGAAAACAGTTTGGGCGTGGTTAAAGGACCTGACTCTGGAATCTGGAAGGAAAAACAATGCTTCAGTGGTAGAGAAGGATACAGCAGAGACCTGAAAAGAAACTAGAAGGAAGAGACAGAAGTCAGGGAAGGGAGCTTTCACAGAAGCCAAAGGGAGTGATCAGTCAGAAGAGGCAACCCAGCCCCCAGAGACCCGGGAAATTCCCTCCCTTCAGTGGGCATGTCTCCAGAACCTACATCATCCTCCCCATGCAACGAATCAGATCCTCCAATAAATCTACTAGGTTCATTGGGACTTATTTTTTCTCAAGGGTTGAATTCATGCAGAAATCCAGGTTGTGAAATTTAATTCCTTTCCAGACAGGTGAGTGACTAAGGCACATAGCCTGAGCTTATTGAACATTTTACGAGAACAGAAGGACATGAAAACATGGGAAAGAATAGGTGTTTGAAAATAAAACAAATTGATTATTCTTACTTAAATAAAGCCTTCTACTTTTTTATTCCATCTGATTACAAAAAGTGGAAAAAAACATGTTTATTAAGTTGTTACTGCCATCTTCACTCTCAAAAAGAGTATGGGGAGGGGTGGGGGTCAACACTTCTGAAACCCCCCCAGGTGAGTGAGGTAGTGATCTGTGAGGAGGGGTGTCAGAGTAAGGCTCCGCCCACAACCCCACCCACACAGGCCTCCCTGAGTGTCCTCGGCTGCACCAGAAGGTGTAACTTATTGCTAAAGCTTCCCAGTCTCTCTCCCTGCCTTGTAAAGCTTCTCCCCCAAAAGCTGTTCTCTGATGCATCCTGAGGTGTCCTTACCCATTCTCCCCGCACACACAGAGCTTCTATTCTGTATACTCTGGGGTTTGTTGAGGGACGACTTTTAGCCAAAGCCTCGTCCACACTCCTTGTGTGCTTATGATATCTTAGGGTGGATTCCCTGGAGAGACAATGAGACAGAGAATTGAGTGGCTTACCGGGGAAGGAGGACAGGACTGGGCAGAGGAAGAAGCTGACCTGCAATGTGTTTGAGATCATTCAGTCTCATGGGGACCTTGGGATCTGGGACGACCCTGTGGAGTTGTCCCAGCAGAGTCAACGGCTAGGGTTTTGTCTCCCCGTATCAATCAGTCGTTGGCCAGGAGGCATCCCTTGGGAAGTGCAGCTCCCTGTGGCTGAGAGCAAGTCTAGTGAGGAATTCATCTCTGCAGCCAGCAGCAGCAGTCTGGCTGGAGCAGCCCCACAGTATCCCCACATAAGGATTCTCCCTACAGTGTGTGAAGAAAGCTGACTGATCACAAGAGCCTTGCCCACACTCCCTGCAAACACACAGCTCCTCCCTGAGTGAGCCATCTGGAGCCCTCCTGTCAGTTCTTTTCCCAATGCCTGTCAGCACTCCCTGAACACACGATGCTTCTCCTGAGTCGGCCACTGGATGTTCCATAAATGCTGACTTGTTGCTAAAGCCTCCCCACAGTCCCTGCACACACAACACTTCCCACCTAAGTGCGTCCTCTTTGTGCACTGAGGGTTGACAGCTACCCACACTCTGCACGCATAAGGCTCCTTCCCTGAATGTGCCTCACTGCCTGATGAGGGTCAACACATCTCTGAAGCTTCACTCACACCCCACACACACATACAGACTACTCCCCGCACGTCTCTCTGGCGTAAGAAGAGGTTCGACTAATTGCTAAAGTCCTGCCCAGGACCCCTGCATACACAAGACTTCTCCTCTCAGTGTGTCCTCTTGTCTTATAAGACTTGACTTGTTGCTAAAGCCTCGCCCACACTCCCTGAAAACATAATACTTCACCCCTGAGTGTGTCCTCTGGTGCACAAGGAGGAGTGATTTCTGGCTAAAGCCCCACCCACACTCCTTGCACATGTAAGGCTTCTTCACTGAGTGTGTCCTCCGGTGACTAATAAGGGTTGACACCTGGCTGAAACCTCAGCCACACTCAATATACACATAAGGCTTCTCCACTGAATGTGTCCAAAGGTGTCTAATGAGGTTCGACTTATCTTTAAAGCCTCGCCCACACTCCCTGCAGACATAGGGCTTCTCCCCTAAGAGGATGGTCTGGTTTGTAATGCAGTTTGATTTGGGGCTACAGTCTAGTTCACATTCTTGACAGTTGACTGCTCCAGAGCTTGAGGTTTCTAATTCCTTCATTTCTTTGTCTGCTTGCACAGGGTTTACCCTTTGGGCTGCGCTGGGCTCTATTTCTACCACTGCGCTGCCTTCTCCAGGACTTGCTGACTGTTCTCAGGGTGGACTGGGCAATGCACGTAAGGACCGTCTCTCCTCTGTCCTCGAGCACCAGGGTCTGGAGTCACCTTCTCTCTCTTGGCCTTCTGTGTTTTCACTCCAGCAGCTGTGAGCAGAATACTGCTGCCCCCGATGCCCCAGGCCAGAATCCCCAAGGTGGAAGCGATTTTCTACACACACACACCCGGGAAGATCTGCAGCGTGTGTTGGCTGAGGAACTGCTGACAGAAAAAGGCCAGAAGGCAGGAAGAACAGGGGTAGATCTCTGGCTTTGGTTCTGCTGGAGAGAGAAGGTTTTCAGTTAGAGAAGCCCTAAGTAGGGCTGCTGGGCTGTTCTGCCTTGTCTTAGAACAGAGTGTCTTACTGCCACAACTGTAATTGACAATATACATACAACACAATTTGTTTCCCACCAATAATTCCACTTTACATTCCATTTCTACATATTCTACATCCACTCTACATTCCACTTCTACACATTCCATTTTCTATTGCAATCCAGAAAATCCATAACAAAAGCATCTTCTATATGTCAGTCAGACCAGGAACCTTTTTGCTCTGCAAGTAGCCTCAACTGCCCTTAGCCTTTTCCTCTGACTAAATCATCTAAGTCTATATCACATTGATATAGACTGTCCACAACTCTGTTCTACTTGGAGGTAACAGTCTCTATGACCTATGTGGAAATCTCTTTCATGACTTTTCTTATTACAAAATAGAAGACTGATATACAAAAAAAGTCACTAGTTCTGGAAGGCTTTCAAATGTAGGAAACAGTATATGAAACAGTTGTTAAAGAGACTGTATATGAAATAAATCTGAATTTCCAGTTGCCCACCCACAAACCAATACTAAAAATTTCTAAGTACTAGGTTCTCTACTAAAGTATTGTGGATTCAGCAGTGGACAGAAAGACATGCTCCATGATTTCAGGATTCTGGTACCTTGTGCCCAAACTAATCCCATTATAGTGACATCAGACGTGGCTATGGGATTTGCTTTGGCCAACAAAGGTTAGTGAAAAGTTAGTGCTTCTTGCAAACAAGTTTTAAGAGGCACAGTATGGTTCTATCATTGCTGTTTTCCCTCTTCCTTAAGAATCCCATGACCCAGATAGAGGCTGTTCCTTTTGCCTAGATCCCAGAGCCAACAGAGCTGACCAATAAACCTGTCTACCTGAACTGTAGACAGTAGATATTAAGTAAGAAATGAACATTTGCAAAGTTTGGGGTTGTTTGTTATCACAGCATTACCTAGCCTAAACTAACTGAAATATCTCCCCTATGAAAGCTTTAAAGATTATCTCAGGGAGTACCTTTGAAGAAGAGACATCATAACATGAATATGTGAAGAACTAGAGAAAGAGAGACTGGTTTAGGAGGAAAAATAGTATGATCTCAATTTTTGATAAGTCTGAGAATAAACTTGTCTTGTAACCAAATAGAAATATGAAGATAAAGCACAGGTGAGACAGTGACAAAGAAAATGGATTCATTATAATAGGTGATGGGTAAAATCGTTGAAGTTCACAAACTGTTCAAGGGTGTGAATACTGACATAGAAAAAAAGAGTATGCAACACAGTCCAAAGGAAAGAAAAAAGTAAGAGAAAAGCCCACAAGAGACATAAGAGGCAGGAGAACTGCAGGATATTGTGGTGCTGAGCAAGACAAAGGACACAACTTCAAGAAATGCAAGTGGGATCCCAGCATTCAATATCAAGACTAATCTGAACAAGGTGATTTTGACATTTTCCTCAGAACCCATTAAACACATTAACACAGAGAAGGAAGATAATATGACAAGAGAAAAATAAAAACAAAATCTAGTTAGATTGACTAGCTAAGGCCAAATCAAAACACACAGAACCAGATTGAAACAGATGAATCCACACTTAATTAGATGGAGCTCAAACTAGATGAAATCAGATCAAAACATGTCAAAGAAGATGAAAATGAAAAAAGTAAATCTGATTAATCCATATCAGGGAAATAGCTATGCCATTTAAGGAAACGCCTGAAGAAATTCCTGCCTAAAACTAGTTTGTGTCTCCAAAAATGTGATTTTTCTCTACCTGCTTTATCTAGAACTACAGGAACATCTAGAACCACACCATCCAATATGGCAGCCACCAGCTGTATGCTTCCTGAGCACTTCAAATGTGGCTGGTCTGAACAAAAATGTGTTCTAAGTATAAAATAACAACCAGATTTTGAACACTTAGTACAAAAATAAAGAGTAAAATATCTAATTAATTTTTATATTGATTATATGTTGACATGAAAGTATTTTGATATATTGGGTTAAATAAGATATTATTAAAATTAATTTCACCCATTTACTTCTACTTTTTCAAATGTGGTTACTAGGAAATTTAAAATTACCCACATGGCTCACATTATATTTCTACTGGACAGCACTGATTTAGAACAAGGGGCGGGAAAACCATGGCCCACAAGCTAAATCTGGCCCTCTATTTCTGCACAGTCTACAAGCTAAGAATGACTTTTAAATGTTTAAATAGTTGGAAAAAAATCAAAAGAACAATAATATTTCATGATACATAAAAATTACATGAAATCCAAAATACAGTGTCCACAAAAGTCTTACTAGAACACAGCTATGCTCATTCATTTACCTGTTGTCTATGGCTACTTTAGCCCTACAAGGGCAGAGTTGAGAGTGGTTACAGAAACCATATCACCCACAAAACCTAAAATAGTTACTTTCTGGTCCTTTACAGAAAAAGTTGGCCAACCCCTGATCCAGAGAAATATCACAATCAAAAGTATTTATCAACCTAGATTTAAAGAATCAATGTCAGTTTTTAAATAAATGAAAAAAATATGGCTTATGAAACTCAAAAGCCATACAAACTTTGATATTTAATGTTAACTTCTGCCTTAGAAGGCATTTCTCACTGCTCTCCCCTGTATACTGTGCCTCCACTGCAGTTCCTTATACCTGGCAGGCACCCCAATTCCTTAGGGCCTTAGCACCGAAAAGGTCCTCCACCTGAAATGCTCTTATCCTAGATACCTAGAGTTCTAACTCCCTTTGCTCAAATGTTACCTTCTTGGTGATTTCAAACATCCAATTTCAAAATTCAGCCAGCCACCCCCTCCCACTCAATACTCCTTTCTCCGGTTCTATCTTATTATTATTTTTTACTATGTAGTGCTTATCACCTTCTAACATACCATATTATAATATCCCTATATATGTAATAACCAAAAATGGAGTATAACCTTTAAAAATTGTGAATCACTACGTTGTACACCTGAAACTTATGTAATATTGTAAATCAACTATACCTCAATAAAAAAGAAAATAAAAATAAACATATGCAAAAATTTTTAAATAATAATAATGTCCCTGAATATGAAGCTTTTTGTTAGCTGTCTCCCTACAGTAGAAAGTAAGTCCCCATGGGCAGAGATTACCATTTCATTTACTAACATGTTCTAAGTGTCTAGAACATTTTCTGCCATATGGGAGGTGGTCAGTAAATCTCCACTGAATTAATGAAAGAAAGAACACTGCCTCACCCAACGAGAGCAGATTCCTATAATTCTCCAGCAACACTTCTCTGTATAGGTCCCTCTGCTCAGAGCTCAGTCTCTTCCATTCTGCCTCTGTGAAGACCACAGCCACATCCCTGAATGTAACTGGTACCTATAAACAAGCAATAAATTAAGGGACATACAGCAAGTCCCCATCAGTCCTCCCACTATGAGGAACATAGCTGGTGGCCCCAGAGAGTCTGGATATGCAAGAAGTTGATCTAATTCTTTTCAGGGTACGTGGTTCTCTGTACCAAGTTCTTCTGGGCATTATTACTGTGGCTTTGTGTTAAAATCTGAGGAGCACATAACTGATGCATAAAACTCATTCCTGGCCCTCGGAGGCTTTTGATTCCTTTGGAGAAACGATTTGTGAATCAATTTGAAAACCTAAAGCAGTGCTCAATGACCCTGAGGAATGGAGGAATTCTGAGATGAAGAGTAGAGGATGGGCTGGAGAAGAATAAAAGCATCATGTACACAAGGCTTGTGCTGGGCATTAGGGAATGGAAACAATTTAGAGGAGAAAATGAAAGAAAACTTCAACCACAGAGAAAAGCAGGAGTGAACAGATGGAGCCCGGAATAAGCATTTTTGAAGAGTTCAGGTTACTAAATGGGATCTGCAAAATCTGTCTTTGCCTGGTATTTTAGCAACCTTTTTAAAATAAAGCCCTTAATGCTTCACTCACCACGTACAGCAGTACAGGTGTACCTCATTTTACTGCACTTTGCTTTATTGCCCTTCATAGATATCAAGTTTTTTACAATTGAAGGATCGTGGCAACCCCGCGTCAAACAAGTCTATTGGTGCCATTTTTCCAACAGCATCTGCTCACCACGTGTCTCTGTGTCAGATTTTGGTAATTCTCACATTTCAAATGTTTTTATTATTATTATATTTGTTACAGTGACCTGTGATGAATGATCTTTGATGTTACTACTGCAGCTTGCTGAAGCCTCAGAGGATGGTTAGCATTTTTTAGCAATAAAGTTTTTTTTAAAGATTTTTTTGATGTGGACCATTTTTAAAGTCTTTATTGAATTTGTTACAATAATGCTTCTGTTTTATGTTTTTGGTTTTTTGGCTGTGAGGCATGTGGGATCTTAGCTCCCTGACCAGGGATCGAACCTGTACCCCCTGCACTGGAAGGCGAAGTCTTAACCACTGGACCTCCAGGATCCAATGAAGTATTTTTTAATTAAGGTATGTATATTGTTTTTTCACACATAATGCTATTGAACACATAATAGACTACAGTATAGTGTAAACATAACTTTTATATGCACTGAGAAACCAAAAATTTCGTGTGTCTCACTTTACTGTGATATTCACTGTACCATGGTGGTCTGGAACCAAACCCACAATATCTCCAAGTTCTGCCTATACTTCAATAAGCTTCCTGGAATGAAAGCAGGGCATTTAGCTCACTTTGCTTCCTAGCCCCAACCCCACTGGACATTCCCTAGGAGTATAACTTTGTGTCCACAGTGTATCAGTGAATGAACAACTCATAACCAATAGGGGAAGATGAATTTACAATCCAGTGAGATTATAATTTAACTCATAGACCTGAAAAGTTGTTTTCATTTTACAGACCAGGAAAATTTATTTAGGCTTTCTCTCATTCTTAAATTCATATATTCTTCCTTTCCCTTTCCCTCCTTCTCCCTCCCCTTATCTACATAATTTTTCTTTGAATATTGGACATTTTAGGTAAAATATTGTAGCAACTCTGGATACCGACCCTGCCCTCTTCCTAGGCTATTGTTGTGGTTGTCTGCTCATTCATTTGTTTTGAGACCTGTCTGGATTAGTTCAATGAAGGTTATTTCCCCTGAAGCAGTGGCTCCTCAGAGGGTGCAGCCTTGAGCAAACACACAGTCACCCAGACCGTCCCCCTCCTGACAGAGGGCTCTCTTTGTGTCTCTCCTTGACTTCCCCGTTAAGCTTCCAGCAGGTCTGCCTCTATTGGTATCACACCCGGCTGTTAGCCTCCACTATTGGTTGCTGATTGCTCTACTGTTTTCAACAATGTCCTGGAGTATAAATGGCTCCATAGTCTGATCCAATTAAAGTCAGATCCTTTTGCAGGGGTAATTTTGAGGCCAGTATTTGAGACTTACTCTGAGCCGTAGGAGAGCTCCTCTCAGCAATCTCTTTCCCTGCTTTCTCTGTTAAACTTCCAGCTGATCTGCCATGTCACTTGTTGCTATCACAGGCGTCTCAGTTTCCTCTTAATTGCTCACCACCAAAGTCTCCACTGTTTTCAACAACACCCTAAGACTTCAACTTCCCTACTCAGTTCCACGCAAAGCCAGTCCCCTTAGGGAGCGCTGCAGAGCTCTCTGTTCCTATGGCCTGCCTCTCACCAGGGCAGGACCTCTGCACCACTACTCAGAGGTGGCACAGGACCGGCAGACCACTTCGCTCAGTGTGACACTCCTGCTCTAACAGCGGGGCACTGGGCGGGGTTGGCAGCTCCTTTTCTTCTCAGCATGCTTCTCCTAGCACAGGATCTCTGTCTGCCCTATGAGCAAGATGGGGAGAAGGCAATAAGGTCCCTCCTGATTCTTGACCCCCTGTGCCTGAGACAGAGCTTCCATCCTACAAATAGGGTCTAGTGGAGATAGAAAACACCAGACTTCTTGGCCACACTTGCCTGCCACACCGAGCTGGGGGGAATAAGAATTGCTGGTGGCTTGCCCCTCTCAGGGAAAAAGACTGGGAACTGGGGGAAGAAAGTCCCATCTTCTCAGCTGTACCCATTTGGAGTACAGCTTCCGTTACACTAGGCTGAAGGGTGACCAGGAGGGAGCAGGTTGTGGGACAAATGCCACAGACTCTTGCTGATTTAGTAGATTTTCTTGAATAAATGTTTCACTACTTGCCACATGTCCTTAAGAGCACTTTTGAGAGACTTTAAATAAACGTAACCCCAACTCACCAGTATTTTGGACTTTCCCTCCTTTTCTTGAAGCCAGTCAGTCTTGTGAGAAGGCAAACCTAGAGAAGGAAAAAGAGGCTATGAGAAACTGTGGCTCCCATGGTGCTGCCAGAGCAGCTCCTCCGTGCCTTGTGAAGAGGAAGTCGCCCCTTTCCTCAGCTGTGATCACAAGGCATTCGCAGTAAACCTGGAGCCCTGCTCCCCCTCTTCACCTCGCTGGACCCTCAACAGCTCTCACCTTTTGCCTTATGATTCTGAGTCAGTGTCTTCACAGTTTCCATAACTCCCCTGTTCTCCAAAGGCAACATCTCCTCCCAGTTCTGCTCTCTCCAGGCAGAAGGATCAGGCAACGTCATGGCCCCAGAGTCAGCCCAGTGTTCGCCTTGAAATTCTGCCAGGAGGCCTGGTAGAAATTATTTCATCTCAAGATCAATTTCTGCTGCCTGGTGTGATTCCTCCAAAACTTACTTATAAAAGCCCAACTTGTTGCCATGCAGCCAGGACCTGTGGGACAGAGAAGCAATTTGACATTGCTGGGACCCTTACTGTGGGCCCTATGCCTGTGCCTCTTCAGCAGGGATCCTGTCCTCTCACACAATACACGTAGCGTCTCAGTCCACAAGGTTCCTTGCATTTTTTTCCCTCATTCCTTTCTAGCCTGTAGGCCCTTTGTGGTAGATATCATCATCATTCCCAATTATTTGTTTCTCTCTATAATTCTCTGCCCCTGACGTCAGGCTTGGTCTCATGACTTGCCCTGGACAAGGAAATGTGACTGAAAGTGACAGTGCCACTTGTAAGCACTGCATTATTCCACCATCTCTCATGTTCTGAGAACAGAGGAAAGGTAAACTTACTCAAAAAGAAAAAAAAACAGGGAGGTGTTTCCCTGGCAGTCCAGTGGTTAAGACTCCACACTTCCACTGCAGGGGGCTTAGGTTCAATCCCTGGTGGGGGAACTAAGATCCCGCAAGCCACACGGCATGGCCAAAAAAAACACACATAAAATCCAAAAGCCAGTAAGGAAGTGGTGGGTATATTTTATTACACATCAATTTAAAGGTTCAGTTTAACAAGGACCCCTTTAGGAAAGGTGGGGGGTGGGGAGCAGGGTTTAATATGTGTGTTTAATCTTTGATTGTCTTTTCATAAAAAATACTGCCGGATAAACAACAAGGTCCTACTGTATAGCATGGGAACTATATTCAAAATCCTGTGATAAACCATAATGGAAAAGAATATGAAAAAGAACAGATATATGTATAACTGAATCACTTTGCTGTATAGCAGAAATTAACACAACATTGTAAATCAACTGGACTTCAATAAAATTTTTTAAAAATACTAGAGGTGTACATAGAAAAATAATAAAACTGATTATCTATGGGAAATAAACCTATCTTTGTTTGCACTGTCATGACTGTATCCTAGACTCCAAAAGTCCAAATAAAAACTAGAAGTTGTAGCAGCTCATACAACTCAATATCAAAAAAAAACAACTCAATTAAAAAATGGGGGGACTTCCCTGGTGACGCAGTTGTTAAGAATCCGCCTGCCAATGCAGGGGATGTGGGTTCAAGCCCTGGTCCGGGAAGATCCCACATGCAGTGGAGCAACTAAGCCCGTGCGCCACAACTACTGAGCCTGCGCTCTACAGCCTGTGAGCCACAACTACTGAGCCCACGTGCCACAACTATTGAAGCCCATGCGCCTAGAGCCCGTGCTCTGCAACAAGAGGAGCCACTGCAATGAGAAGCCCACACACCGCAACGAAGAGTAGCCCCTGCTCTCCACAACTAGAAAAAGCCCACACACAGCAACGAAGACCCAACGCAGCCAAAAATTAATTAATTAATTAATTTTAAAAAAGAAAAAAGGGCAGAAATCTGCAGAGACATGGATGGACCGAGAGACTGTCACACAGAGTGAAGTCAGAAAGAGAAAAACAAATATCGTATAATATCACTTATATGTGGACTGTAGAAAAATGATAGAGATGAACTTATTTGCAAAGCAGAAATAGAGTCAAAGATGTAGATAACAAACTTACGGTTACCAAGCGGGGAAGGGAAGGTAGGTTGAATTGGGAGATTGAGATTGACATGTATAGACTACTATGTATAAAATAGATCACTAATGAGAACGTGCTGTATAGCACAGGGAACTCTACTCAATGCTCTGTGGTGACCTAGATGGGAAGGAAATCTGAAAAAGAGTGGATATATGTATACGTGTAACTGATTCACTTTGCTGTACAGCAGAAACTAACACAATATTGTAAAGCAACTATACTCTGATAAAAATTAATTTTTAAAAAAGGGAAGATGTTTAGTGAAGACTGATACACAGTATGGCACCTAGAGACCTCAAATTTTCAGTATACACAGAACATGGACGGGATAAGAAGCATTGCCACCAATGAATATACAATTCTGTTTTCCAACTTTTTACCAACACTAGGAATTATCTAACTTTTTAATCTTTGCTAATCGAATACATTAAAAATATCCATTTTTTGGAAGATAAAATAAAATAAAAATAAAAAATGAGCAGAAGATGTGAATAGACATTTTTCCAAAGAGGACATGAAGATGGCCAACAGCACATGAAAAGATGCTCAACATCACTAACCATCAGAGAAATGCAAATTAAAACTACAGTGAGATATCACCTCACACCTGTCAGAATGGCCATGATCAAAAAAAACACAAATAACAAATGTTGGTGAGAACTGTTGGTGGGAATGTAAATTGGTGCACCCACTGTGGAAAACAGCATGGAGGTTCCTCAAAAAACTAAAAATAGAAGTACTATATGATCCAGCAATTCCACTCTGGGTATATACCTAAAGAAAACAAAAACACTAATTCGAAAAGATACATGCACCCCAATGTTCACAGAAGCATTATTTACAACAGCCAAGATATGGAAACAACCTAAATGCCCATCAACAGATGAACGGATAAAGAAGACGTGGTATACATGTACTACAATGGAATATTACTCAGCCATAAAAAGAATGAAATTTTGCCATTTGCAACAACATGGATGGACCTGGAGGGTACTATGCTTAACGAAATAGGTCAGAGAGAGAAAGTTTGTACCCAACATCTCTTCATTTCCCTTATCTCCAGCCCCTGGCAATCACCACTGTACTCTCTGCTTCCCTGAGTTCAGCTTTTTAAAATTCCACATATAAGTAAGATCACACAGTATTTGTCTTTGTCTGTCTGACTTATTTTACTAAGCATAATACCCTCCAGGGAATATAGCCAACATTTTATAATAACTGTAATGGAGTATAATTTTTAAAAATTGTGGATAACTATGTTGTACACCTGAAACCTGTATAATATTGTAAATCAACTATACCTCAATAAAAAAAAAACTAGAAGTAGTAAGTTAATTTAAATTTAGCAAGGTGGCTGGACATGAGGGGTCAACATACAAACATCAATTGTATTTTTAAATACTAGTCAGAAACAACTGGAGAGTTACATTTTAAAAACATTTCCAAAAATATCAAGAACATAAAATATATAGGAATGAATTTGAAGAGATGTGCAAACATTCTACACTGAGAACTACAAAATGTTACTTTGAGAAATTAAAGACCTAAATAAACAGAGAGATATACCAAGTTTGTGGGCTGGAAAACTCAGTACTCTTGAGATGTCGATTCTAACCAAACTGATCTACGGATTCAACGCAATTCCAATCAAAATCCCACAAGACTTATTTTTGTTGAAAAAATCTAGCTGATTCAAAAAAATATTTGGAAATGAAAAGGACCTTGAATAGCTAAAATAACCCTGTAAAAGAAGACTTACGATAAATGGTTTCAAGACTTAGTATAGGGACTTCCCTGGTGGCACAGTAGTTAAGAATCCACCTGCCAATGCAGGGGACAGGGGTTCGATCCCTGGTCCGGGAAGATCCCACATGCCCCGGAGCAACTAAGCCCGTGCGCCACAACTTCTCAGCCTGCGCTCTAGAGCCCACGAGCCACAACTGCTGAGCCCGCATGCCACAACTACTGAAGCCCACGCACCCTAGAGCCCTTGCGCCACAACTACTGAAGGCCACGTGCCTACAGCCCATGCTCCGCAACAGGAGAAGCCACTGCGATGAGAAGCTCGCACACCACAACGAAGAGTAGCCCCTGCTCGCTGCAACTACAGAGAGCCCTTGTGCAGCAACACAGACCCACCGCAGCTAAAAATAAAATTTTTAAATTTTTTAAAAAAGAAATATAAAAGAACAGACTAACTATAAAGCTGAAGTTATCAAGACAGTGTGATGTTGATTAAATTAAATTAACGGAACAGAAGAGACTGTCCAGAAATAAACCCACACTTACACAGTCAATGATTTTCAACAAAGGCACCAAAGCAATACAATGGTAAAAGGAGAGTCGATTCAACAAATGGTGCTATAAACAAGTACTATGTAAAACCTCAAAACCTCAAACCATACACAAAAAAATACATCAAAATGGATCATAAACCTAAATGTAAAAGCTAAAACTTTAAGCTTCTAGGAAAAAAAATCATAGAATACCATCAAGACTTTGGTGTAGGCAAAGAATTCTGAAACAGGACACAAATTCCAGTTGTTGGAGGTGATGGTTACATGGGAGTACATATCTGTCAAAATTCATTGAAACATATACTTCAGATCTGTGTAGTTGGTTGTATGTAAATTATACCTCAGTTTTTTAAAAAAGGGTAAATTTAAGTCCTTCTCAGTTAAGGACACATAATGAAACATTTATAAGTGAAATGATATGATGTCTAGAATTAGCTTTAACATAATTCTGCAAAAAAAGCTGGGAGGCAGGGGTGGTATATGAAACCACCTTGAACATGAATTGATTATTGTTGATGCTAGACGATGGATTTATAGTTTCTATGTGAAAAGTTAACCACCAAAAAAAAGGCATTAATTATGTAATTTTGTTCTTATGTTTTTAACTTAGAAGAAAGCCCTCTGGCAGCAGTTACATGCTCCAAACATGTGTTGTAGAAACTAACAGTGCAACTCTTATCCGTCACATGTAACAAAGAGAGGAATCATATGTGAGCATAGGTTTGTTCTAATAAGTCAGTGCTGAGGGAATAAAATATTACAGAGATTGTAAAGCCCAGTGCCTGGCAGCACAGAACAACTCCCAATAAATGGTAGTTATCATCGTTTTTTATTTTACAACAGCTGACACAGTCTTGGGAATCCAGCAGCCAGGATGAAATGTTGCTAGGGCAAGGATGGTGGTAACCTGAATGAGAGCACTTGTCTGGGGTAATATTCCCTGTTAAAGGCCCCTGCCCTTAAATCAGCCCTGGTATCCTACAGAAACAAGCAGGTCCTCTGAGCCTGAAATGGGACATTGCAGGGCACAAAACGTCAGGATGAGCAAAGGAAATCTGCCCAAGGTCTGGAGAACAGAAGACACTGCATAAACATGGAAGGTGAGTGGTATCCACCTGCAAGAAGTCCTCTCGTTCTCTATACAGTCCTCTCTGGGCAGGCAGGGATGTGAGAAGGTGAACCTGAGGATGAAACAGGCAGTGTGAGCTTCAGGACTGTCTCTTGGCCCCCAGATACCAAGCTAAAAATCCCCAAGCTTAAAATGAGGGGTGTTCCTCTTCTTTAAAAAAAAAAAAAAAAAAACAACCTCAGATCTGTTAAAGAAGAATGTAGACAGCTTCCTGGAGACAGAGTCATGTGTGGGCATCAAAATACAGCCTATCCTGATATGCTATTAAATAGGAAAATCATCTTTTGTTACTAATTAACACTTACTAAACTCTTACTATACAGCACAGACAATCCCAGGCACTGTACAACTTTTGTCTCCCAAAGGCCCGGAGTTAGGTCTTCTGATAAACTGAGGTGACAGAGCTAGAAAGTGCCTAGATTTGACCTCTAGCTGTGGAGTGCCATAGCCTTAGCCTATTGGGTGAGTTGTAGTATCAGTGATGGTCAACCCCTACCAGCTGTGACAGTTCTCAAAGCATATCCACAGACATGTTGAGGGGATGTATATGAAACAGGATTGTCTGTGAATTAATGAATGTTGAATCTGGTGATATGTCCATGTGAGTTTACTGTACTATTCTACTGCATGGGTTTAAAACTTGACCTTACCCAAAAATTAAAGTCCTGATACCTGGGCTTCACCAGATCCCAGAAGTGATTTGGACAGTTGGCCAGCAGCCCTCAGAGGTCCCCACACTACCTAATCTGGGTAAGTCCCAAACTAGAGGTCTGAACCCCAACACATGAGGGAAAAGCATTCAAAGAGAGGGAGAATTAGCCAAACAAGCCACTTACATTACAACCAAATCTGGGATCTTTGTCATAAAGCAGAGTGGGCCCCGGGATGAGGACAAACGCTGGAACAAGAGATCCCAGAGAAGCAGACCTGCCTGCACTAAAAAAACTGCCTAGATGCAGGCCCCAGCGGTGCAGTGCACCATCACTGCAGGATGTCTGCCTCAGGCCCAAAACCTCCCCATTTTCTAAAAACCCCAGGAACTCCAGACCCAAGACACTCCACCACCCCTTACGGATGTTTTGCCCACGTCGAACTCACCTCCACCCACCCCCAACAAGCCAACGCACAGCAGGGCCTGAGATGCTCTCTCCTCCACCCCACCTCCGCCCAATCACCATTGGGTCATATTCAGCCCCATCAAAAACAAAACTTGACATTCACGATCAGTCCTGGGTTCCCACAACCATTCAGTGATGCGGGACCCACGTAAGTGCTCCCATGCCAAACAACACCCAGGAACACATGGCCCAAGCCGCGCCCCCAGCCCGCATCACAGGGGATGTCTATTTGGCCCTGGCTGAACACACCCCTACACCCCAAATAAACGCCGGGGATGCGCACTGGAGCTGCCCCCTACTCGGAAATTGTTTGACCCAGAATATACCCACCCCCTTTCCAAGAAAGAAATGTGAGTTCCAGGTCTCTCGCCCCGGCCGAGGAGTGAAGGTCCGCGTAACGCCCCGCAACTCAGGGATTCGTAGCTGGTAGGAGTCACCCCATTTCCCCGCCACAAACGCGCACCTCGTGCCGCGCCCCCTCCTCCAAGCACGAAACCGCCCGAACCCGCCGGCCTGGGCCGCCGCACTCCCCCAGCAGCCGCACTCCTCCCCAGCTCCCAACCCTAGGCCCTGCCCGGCCTATCCCCACCCTCCTGCACCAGGGGAGAGACACCGTGGGGCCACGGGCCCAGCCGGCCTCGCTCTCCAGAGAGGACGGGACCGCTCACCCCGCCCTCGGCCGCTCAACTACACCAGAACTACAGTTCCCAGAATCCTCGCGGACTCCCTTCCCGCTGGCCGTCCCAGGAGCCGCTTGTGGACCGCGCGGTTAATTTACCACGACAGTGGCTATGTAGTGACAGCCTACCCGTCTCTGTTTATAAAATACCCATGCATAAACAGGTAGTGGTTCCCAAATGAAATCTCTGTTCCCTCCGCCTGTTCGCTTGAAAGACTCCCCAGAAGCCTCTGCGGCCGCTTCCGTGACGGCTTCCAGGTTCCCACCCAGGCGCTCAGGGTCACCCGGCAAAGGCATTTCCGGTTGGCTTGTGGAGGGTCCGGCTTCCGGCTGCAGGCATCTCAGGTGGTTTTTTTCTCTCGTTACCAGGCTAAATTCCCTGGGCTTAGGCTCTAAAATATGCATGCCGCCTTCCGCGAGCACCATCTAAGTTTGGCTCCGTGCTGTCCGCGCACCCCTGTGTTCATTGCCATTTTACTTGTGGGGGGCGGGGGGCGGGGGGTTGGCGGTTGGAAAACGGACTGCGGAGGTAAAGCGGACTCCCAAAGTCTCTGTTGATCCTTACACTCAACTCCGGCGTTCTCCTTGCCGTGTAGTCACTTTCCCCTCGTCCAGGTCCTCAGGGTTAGTGACAAGCTCACATTCAGTTCCTAGAGGATGGACGTGATCTCGGGTGGCCTCGGCCTGTGGTGGTTTGAAGCAGCATCTCAGTTCCCAGACCAGAGATTGAAGCCGCGCCCTGTGGCATTGAGAGCATGGAATCCTAACCGCTAGACCACGAGGGCCAGTGGCTAGTGACAAGGCCCTGGGTCGTCTGCTTTGTAGAAATGGATTTCAGCAAAGAGATGGAAAGTAGTGAAACAAGTAAAGTGTTTATTAGGAGGAAAAAAAGTACATGTGGATAGACACACAGGGGTGGGCTCAGAGAAAGAGTAGCACCTTTGGGGTAGTTTAAATCACTTACGTGGGGCATTTCTTCTGGGTTTCCTCTGGCCCATCGTCTTGCTTTGCCTGGCTCTGAGTCCACATTTGATCTGACTCAGGGCCCCCCACTTTGGGCAGTTGTGTGTCTTTTAGCCAAAATAGATTACAGCCCTAGGGTTTCTGGAAAGAAGAACATATTATGGTCTGGCACCCCCTCCATTCTCTGACCGCTGAGGAACCTTTCTGTGCACGTGTAGTTTGGGAGGTCTCCTTGACCTCAAGAATGAGAAATATGTGTTCTCTTTATCTTTTATCCAAGCAGCACTCAGCTTCTCCTTGCTCCTGCCATTATCTTTATCTTGGAGTGTCTGTCCACAGGGGAAGGATTCCAGCTGCTCAGCCTGGGGCCCATCTATCGCCTGCCTCAGAAACCTCACTCAGGCTGGAGTCTGGCTCTTTGGCTTTTTACCAAAGATCCTGGTTAAGGGCTAAGCTGGTACCTTCAACTGGCAACACGCCAATTGGGATTCGGCAAAGCAGACCAAGTTCAATTCATAGGAAGAGCGTTTAAATTGTAATGGTAACTGAAAATTAGCTTTCACTGTTACCATGTCCTTGAGAAACCTATTTGTAAATCATGTGCCCCTTTGATATGTATGTAAATCTTTTTAAAAGCTAAGAAGTATGTTGTTTTTCTTAAAGGCCTGGCAGCCATCTCGGAAATAAACCATTAAGGAAGATATTGCCCTATCTTCCCGTCATGTGGGAATTTAGCTTCAATGCGTAGCTCAAAACTATAACTATCTCCTTGTCATAGAGTTAGAAGTTGTTTTTTTTTTCTTTCAAATAAAAATAATTAGTGTTCTCAGAGGGACAGCAGTGAGCAATGTCTTGAAGCAGGATCTTACTTCCCTGCCCAGGAATTGAACCTGAGCAGCCTGGATGGAAACCTGGAGTCCTAGCTGCTAGCCCACCAGGGGCTAGAGGCTGGAAGCAAAGTTGCCCTGGCTCTTGCCCCGTTGTAACAAGAATGTTTCAAGGAGGCAAAAACTGTAAAAACGGGTACAAGTTTATTATTAGAAGCACAGCACAGGACTTCCCTGGTGGCACAGCGGTTAAGAATCCGCCTGCCAATGCAGGGGACATGGGTTTGAGCCCTGGTCTGGGAAGATCCCACATGCCAGGGAGCAACTAAGCCTGTGCACCACACTACTGAGCCTGTGCTCTAGAGCCCTTGAGCCACAACTACTGAGCCCATGTGCCACAACTACTGAAGCTCACGCACCTATAGCCCACGCACCGTGACGAAGAGTAGCCCCCGCTCATCACAACTAGAGAAAGCCCGCATGAAGCAACGAAGACCCAACACAGCCAAAAATAAATAAATAAATAAATTTATTTTTAAAAAAAGCACAACACATGGGAGAGCTCACAGGAAACAGTTTATTTATTTAAGACAGAAGCAAGGCAGAAATACACACCTGAAGAGAAAGGGTGTGGGCACCCTCCCTAATGAGGAGGAGTGCAGTAAAGAGGTGGTTAAATCATTTATACAGGGCAGTTCTTCTGGGTCTTTGTTTTCCTCTGGCCAATTATCTTGCTTCTTTTCCCACATCTGACCTGCCCTAAGACCTTCCCCAAATATGTGTGTGCCTCCTTTTGCCAAGATGGATTCCAGCACAAAGGCTAGTAGGAGGTCTGACAACACCTATTATGTGATGACACCCCCTCCATTTTTGACCTTCCTGCACATGTACAGTTGGTGAGGTTTCCTTGACCTCAGAGTGGTTGTCTTATCTCTTTACTCTAGCAGAGCTCAGCTCCTGCCACTAACTTTGTCCTTGGAGTGTCTACGGAAAACAAAACTCCAATTTACTCCACTTGACAAATTCCAGCTGCTCAGCCCAGGGACCCATCTATCTCCTACCTCATCGGCACAGGTGGCTACCCCCAATTACCAGGTGAATTTAGTATGAACTGTGAAAAAAAATGTACAGTAAACAAAGTTGTCAAATCCTCTTATAAGAGGACAAATTACCATTAACCTTGAGAACATGTTTGTAATGGGTTGTATCCACTCAACTATATAAAAATTGGGATTTCTCTCTTTGCAGTCTCAGAAGATTGCCTATGATGCATTTCACAGTCTGGTTTAACACTTATTCAATAATAAAACTGTTTTCTTTCTTTTCTACATTTGCGGAGAGAACTATCTGGGTTGGCAGGCAATTTTATTCTTAATTTTCTCCAACACCATCTCTTCTTCCACCCTCTCATTTCTCTTCACTTTCCAGACATTATTACTAAACTCAGGGCCAGGGCTTACCACTCGAAAATCAATACCCTAGAGGCAAGTGTTTGTAGAAACAGAAAACGTTGCTTTTAATTAGAAAGCTGGCAATGTGGGGAGAAGGTGGACTCATCCCAAAACCACCTCCAAAGATTCTGCTTGGCCGTGAAAGTTTTCAAAGGGAAAAGGGGAAATAATCTCAGTTAATCATTGAGATAGGGGATCAAACTGTCACCATCTCCCACTGCATGCAGACTTGTCAACTCCTCCTGATCTTTCTTTAGATGTTATCTTGTTCAAACAGTTTGTTTGCAAGATTGCTAAAGGGGAAGCTAGGGAAGAGATCTGGTCATCTGTTAATTACTTATTCTTCATTTCTACTTCTTTGATCTATGGAAAGAACCAACAGTTTAGGCAAGGCATTTTGTGATCAAAAGATTTGAAAGGTGTGCTTGGGCCAGAGGTGAGTAGAGCATGCGGTGCCTGGTTTAAGGTTACTTACAATATAACTTTGCTAAAGTGACAAGACAAAAAGGGCCTCCTGCAAAGAGCTCTTTCCTGTAAACATCTCCTTCCTGCCAAAAGCTGCTTACAGTATCAGCCTTGTAAGACTTATAAGGCTTAGTTCCAGATGAAAGGTAAGGGCACAAAGCAGAAGTCCAATGTCCAAGTCTAAGTTCAGATATTAAATCCTGCATAAACCAGGCTACCAGGCTGAATGAAGCTTGATTTCATTTGTACTTTCAACTAACTGTGCTCTAACTCACCCTAATCAGATACCATTGAGAAGAATACATCTGAACTTGCATAGTCCTAACGATAAATAGGAAGCTTCATTTGTAATGTACGAGTGGTATTGAACTTGACTTCACATAAAATGTCTTGATTTGCTCTCCCCATAAAAAGTTAGCTTTGGGAAGTGTGGTAGTTAATTTTATGTGTCAACTTGGAGGGTGTTTTTGGATGAGATTAACATTTAAATTAGTGAACTTTGAGTAAGCAGATTGCCTTCCATAATGTGGGTGGGCCTCATCCAATCAGTGGAAGGCCCGGCCTCCCAGAGCAAGAGGAAAATCTCCAGCAGACTGCCTTCAGACTGGAACTGCACCATTGGCTCTTCTGGGTCTCTAGCCAGCCCGCCCACACTGCAGGTTTTGGACTTGCCAGCCTCCATAATTGTGTGAGCCTATTTCTTACAATAAACCTCCATCTATACAAATACATACACACACAAGCACATACACATACACATACACACACACTATTGGTTCTATTTCTCTGGAGAACTCAGACTAATACAGGAAGAATGATAGATTCTGAGCTTGTTTGACATAAAGAGCTTAGTTTCATCTAAACATGCTCTAACTCATAGTGAGATATTTCATTTCAAATGTTCCTGAACGTGAACCTTAGTTGAAGGTTTTTCTGCCTGTTTTCAACGAACTACTTAGTTTCAGACAGATTTTTATCTAAATCACCATAGGAACTTATCTTAGATATGAATGTATGATTCTGACATTGTTGTCACTTAAGCTGCTTACATTCATCCTAATTTGTTGTAAGTCACAAAAACAAGGAAATTAAGAGAACAACATGTAACTGTGAGCTTATTTTCTCTAAAGCTTGCTTAGATTCATGTAATTTGGCTGTAAATCATTTATATTTGCACTATCTCACCATTTCACACTTCAGAAGAGAGGAATATCTGGTTCTTTGCTTGTATACAAATATACTGCTTGGTTGCACAGTTTCATCTATATTTCCACTAACTTAACATTATAAGTTAAGTGCTTTTGAGGACTAAGTCTGCCTCTGAACTAGGTTTCACTAATACTGCTTAGATGCACATTACTCTAATGTAATTTGAGATTGTGTGTTTGTGTCATATCATATATGTATTTCTGAGCTAGTTTATATATATATATATATAATTTATATATCACTTATGAAGCTTATAAATTTCATTTATAATGGATGAGTGATTTTGAGCTTGATTCCACATGCACTAGCTAATTTATTTTTTTAATTTTAAAAAAAATATTTATTTATTCATTTATTTTAGTTGTGCCAGGTCTTAGTTGTGGCATGTGGGATCTTAGTTGCGGCATGCAGACTTCTTAGTTGCAGCATACGTGCAGGATCTAGTTCCCCAACCTGGGATCGAACCTAGGCCCCCTGCATTGTGAGCACAGAGCCTTACCCACCAGGGAAGTCCCTACACTGGCTAATTTAGACCAGCTACACTCTAACTCCTTAAGAAGTTACCGTTTCTCTTGAGAACAATGTCTGAGTCTCAGCTTGTTTTTATTAATATGCTGCTTAATTTTGACTAAATACACTCTAACTCACTTTAAGGAGAAGGGGACTCAGCAGGAGACCCAGCTGGGAAGATTGCGGGTTGGCTCTGGTTAGGGGGACATACGTAGCCTCTGAAGCAAAATATAGGGGAATCACTGGCAGCACAAGTTGGCACTTAGACTCTGGATCTGAAATGGAGACTCAGCCTCTGGAAGAGGGATTGGGACTTAGGCTCTGGAGCCAGCAGTGGGTTCTCATCCTCTGGAAAGAAAGCAGGGGCACGGCCTCTCATGTGAGAGGTAGGTACTGCCTATGGAGCCAAAATCCAGACTCAGCCTCTAGAGAGGGGAGTGTGGACCTAACCTTTGAGGAGAGCTCTGAAGACTTACCTTTTGGATCGAGAAGCAGAGACTTAGACTCCAGTGAGGGAAGCAGGATGTAGTCTCTGTGGCACCAGGTGACTGCTGCAGCCAAAACTGGGACCCATCAGCCTCTGTAAGGGGTCATGTGGACCTAGCCAATGGGGTGTGTGGTGGAAACTTAGCCTCTGGTTGGAGAAGTGGGGTCTTTAGCTTCTGGTGTGAGGAGTGGGGTCTTAGCCTCTGAAATGGGAGATTAGGACTTAGTTTCTGGAGCCGAAATATGGACTCAGCCTCTGGAGGGGGAAGTAGGGACATAGTCACTGGTGGTCTCAGTCAAATCAGCTTCGGTCTGTCATGAGGAAAAGAGGGGTCTTTGTGCCAGGCCTGAGGAGCTCCCCCTAGCGATTGAGGAAACTGGGAAATTTTGAGATGAATGTGTTTTCTGAGCTTGTTTGCATATGTAAAATTTACAAAGTACTTCTGAAGCTGTTTGAAATGAATGAATGATTTCGAGATTGATTTCACATAAACTCTTAAATACACTCTAAGTTACCCTAAGAAGGTCCTTTTGGGAACACTTGAGTCTGTATTTGTTTTAATATCAACTGTTACATATGAATATCTCTAACGAGGAATAAGAAGTTTCATTTGAAATGAAAGAGTGATTTTGAGCTTGATTTCACCTAAAATGCTTAGTATTAACTATATTTATTCTAATTCCTCACAAGTAAATTAAAGAATAATGACATATTCCCTAATACTGCTTAGATTTATCTAAATTGGTTCTAACTCATTCTTATTTGCTCTCTCTAACCATTAGAAGTTTCCTTAGAGGGGAATGTCTGATTCTTAGCTTGTTTACAAACATACTGTTTGTTTGCAGACATACTGCTTATTTGTACACATAGTTTAGTTTCATCTTTATTTTCACTAACTCAACATAATAAGGCACTGTTGATTTACCTTACATATAAGTGTGTGATTAACACTGTTTTCACTTAACCTACTTAATTTGCTCTAATTTGCACAAAGATAGTACTTTTGAGGTGACGGTGTGTTTCTGAGCTTATTTGCACATAAAAAATTTTATATAGGACTTTAAAGATCATACATTTTATTTTAAATGAGTGCTTTTAAGTTTGACTTCACACAAACTCAATTTGTTCTAATTTCCCATGCCAGGTAAGGTTTAGGAATGCTTCTTAGATGTATCTTAATTTGCTCTAACTTGCAATAAGATCTTTTAGTTTGAAATGTTTCTGAGCTAATTTGTTAATTTGCATTTCTGAGCTAATGTGCTTCTAGCTCACTATAAGAAATCAATATAGCTTAGTTTTCATTTTAACTAAACTGCTTGGTTACATTTGTATACGCTCTAATTCACAAGAAGTTACTTTTGAGATCAAAGATCTGAGCCTCTTTTAATTATACTGCTTAGATTCATGTAAAGTTGTTCTAATTCTTACCTTGGCAAGGAGCGCGTGATTTCGAATTTGTTTTCACATATAACAAACACTGGTAGAGTCTCCCGGCGCCAACGCCCACTAAGGCTCGCCTTGCCCCCTGCAGAGGCTCTTTCTGGTTCTGGCCCCAGTCTGTCCCGGGGTTGCCGCAAAGGCCAAGTCCCGGCTTGGCCGGCAGGGGGCGTCCGACCGTCCGCCAGGACCCAGGCGCAATTTCTCCGGTCCACTGGGGTGGGAGAGCGGCCGGAACCGCAGGGGGAGCCGAGGGGCCTTTGCGGGGAATGCGAGGCCTTTCAGCCCCTCCCCGGCTTCCCCCAGGGCCGCGAACTAGAGGCCTCCCTCACCTGGTCCCTTCCTGGCCCCTGTTCTAAGGATGGAGAGCGCCAGGTCTGACCTGGGAACCTCCCGGGGAGTCCGCGGAGCTCTCAGGGCCTTTTAGCGGACATCCTGCGCACAGCTGGTCCCAGAGGCCAAGTTCCCCGGTCCCGATTTAGACACTGAGTCTCCCTCCCAAAGTCCACCTGGATCCCCGGTGACCACTCCCTATGCTTAGTCCCCGCTCTCGCTCCAGCGGCTAGGGTCCCTCTGTTCCCTCAGGACTCCCGAATTGTTCACCCCAGAACCTGAATTCGGAACTTTTGACCCAAGGTCGAAGTCCTGACCTTCGGCTCCAGAGACTAAGATCTATGCCACCCTCCCCCTACCCCACCCCCAGAGGCTGAGTGCCAATGGCCACCGACCCAGTCCCCACTTTTTGCCTTGGTGGCCTCCCTGTCCCAACTTTTACAAGCCCGACCAAACAGCCAAGAGGGGACCAGCTGTCCGTGAGCCCTCTGCAAGGTGCCAAGGGGTGAGAGTGGGCCATGTTCCTGAACAAAGGGGAGATGAAACCCCAAACAAGGTTCAACCTTTCTGCAAGCTGGCTCTGCTCCCTCTCTCCTTCTGGACTTGGGGCACACGTGGCTAACAGAACTTTCACCCGGAAAGGGTTACCACAGAGCAAGTGTAAACCATAATCACAGTCAGCACCAAATTAGAAAAACTTAATAAAGCAGTCACCTCCAAAAACCAGAGACTAATGTTGTGTGAATGTATTAAAAACCACTGAATTGTACACTTTAAACGGGTGAATTTTTTGGTAAAGCTGTTATTTTTTGATAAAGCTGATATTAAAAAACAAACAAATAAAAAGTTAGAACCTTAGACCCCAGTTCCTCTCCCGGACTCCTGAAGAAGTTTCAGCATTGACTCTCTGGAGAGGCTGACAAAATGAGAAGCTCTGTACTGAGGGCAAGATGAGGTACACAGAAGACAGGAGAATTGAGTAAAAACCCACATACTGAAGAGTGGGACTCTCAGCCTCCTCTTCCTCAGCTTCCCAAACACTGGCGGCCAAGGTTGTTTTCCTCAGGCAGGAGATGGGAAGATTTCTCTCTGGCAAAGAAAAGGCACACAAACGCTGAGTGGGTGTTTCTTATCCCTGCCTCATCAGCCTAAACAGTGACTCTCAACCCCATGGCATTTTTGCCCCCAGGGGACACTTGGCAGTATCTGGAGACCCTGTTGGTCGTCTCACGTGAGGAGGGGGCTGGGGATTAATGGGTATCTAATGGATAGGGGCCAGGGACCTGCTTAACATCTTCAAGTCACAGGACAGCTCCCACAAAAAGAATTATCTGGTCCTAAACGTCAATAATGCTCGGGTTGAGAAACCCTGTCCTAAAGTGAGGCCCCCCCATCAGCAAGGCTTGCCCATGGGCAGAAAGCTTCCACATGGCTTTTCAGTACCTCAAGGTTAAATATAAACAGATAGCCAAGAACCCCCAGACAATAAAAACAAACATCAAAAGAGTGAGGACTCATGAGAGTTCACCCAAATCACTGAGGCGGGTAAGTATTATCCCTGACAGATACATGCATCTCAACAAGTGAAGCCCCCTGCACCCTTTCCGGTCCCTTCCCATGGTCCATGCTCACCAAGCAGCATTCCAACCACACGGCTGGTAGTTTCCCAGGGATCTTAAACCATGGGGAATATACAGCTCAGTAAAGGTCTTTTTCTCCACCCCACTCTGTGCATGATCAACTTGACAGTCTAGTTTATCAGATGAGAGGCATCGTGCCAGGAGGATTGAACTCTAGAAACAACATGGCAGGTGGCATTCAAAAACTTGGGGGAGGGGGGCAGGGCACAAGCAGCCAAGGAACTTCAAGCTGTTAAGTTGTCCCTGTTTGGGATTTCCTGCCCAGGGCTCTGCCACAACCACACCTGGTTATCCGCAAGCTGCTGATGACAGGCGACTGCACACCATGTCCTGGGTTTAGTGCTGCTCTGTGGGATGCAGGAGAAGCCACCCCGCTCCCAGAGCCACATGGCCCCGAGGGAGCACAGCAGAGGCCAGAGGTGGGCAGCAGTGGAGCGAATTTGACCTCTCTGCCGCCGTGGTAAAGAGCATTGCAGCAGGTGCATCAAGGAGCAGAGGAAAGGGCCCCCAGTCTGTGCTCTGCTAAAAGTGGGGCTGTGAGTGAGGGGACCCCTCTGAACTCTTCAGGGCTTCAGGGTGTTCCTGTTATAGCCACATGACTCCCTCTATCCCCAAAGCACCCTTGTAGGACTTGTAGCAGAATTACCTCCACCAAACAGATGAAGAAATGGAGTATCCTGTTTATGTCCTATATATATATAATGGGGGCTGAAGAGGGATTTGTCACCTGTCTGATTCAGGTGACATCTGTAAATGGCTTGCTTGTGAGGAGCATTCCAGTTATTAATTGTCCTTATCCCCTATGGGCAGAAGTAACAGGGCCTCGGAGTCCTGGCTCCCAGCTCTCTGCCTGACTGACTCCTGGGGTGGAGGGGAAAGAAGCAGGCGCATAAAGCCCATGGCTCCGTACACCGCCTGGCTGCAGTATTCTTCGTGGGCCGTGGGTCATGCCCAGCCAGGTCTCTTGATCTGCTCAGCTTCCATCTGGCCAGAATCATCCTCTCCCTGGGAGTAGTGCTCCCTGAGGTCCCAAATACCTGGGTGTGGGTCTCCCTTCCTGACAAAGAGCCCAGAATGGCAGACACGACACAGCAGATCTTTGCGAACATTTTCAGGGCTCTGCGCTACCCTCAGTGCTGATCTAGGAAAGTTGAGGAACAAAGAGCCTGCCCAAAGGAGCCTTAGAATCAGCCTGTTCTTAATACATGCCTCCAAGCTTGCAGGGTACATGGCTGCCGTCCAGATCTCTATGGTCCCGCTGCTGCCCTGCACCACAAACTTCCCTGCAGGGAGCTCTTTGGTGCAGCTTAGTAGGTGGAAGGTAAGCACCCGGCCACCGGCCAGCTCACCTTATCCAGGGAGGGCGTTCCCTCCTGTCACTGGATCCTCTCCAGTACTGGTTTACAACATCCTGAGGGACACTGGATGTTTGTAAGCAGATACCCATAGCTAATTATATAGAGATATGTTTTTTTAATTGGGGATCTAAATTAACAAGGTGATCCAAGTAGTTTCCCCATTAATGAGGGGTTTTGAGACAAAAGGACCATCAGATTTGGATGCCTGTGACTTTTGTTGAAATCGCACGTCATTTTGTTGTTGTTGCATTGGATTTTAGGGTTTTATTTTCTCAGATCGAGCCACACCCATGAAAGAGAATTACTACAGAGCTTACCACCCTTAACCTTAGCAATAGAAATATTCATCATCGTGATAAAATACAACTCCAATATTATTACTCTTCAGAGCAATGTTTATTTATGTTGAGTTGAATGTCCAATAAATGTAACTCAGGTATTAATTAGCTAGATCCTGTGTTGAGCAGAATGAAAAAAAAGAAAAAGAATATTTTATGAAAAGTTAAAAGATGTGTTTTTGCACCCCCTGATTTGGTCTCACTGTCCTCAAAGTAGATTGCTTTTCTTAAAACTTGCAAATATGTGAAATCAAGAGATTTCACCTTATAGTCATGGTGAAATCACCACAAAGAAAAGACAACTCTTGAGGCAAAACTCAAGGGCAAAAGAGAGAAGGAATCCTCCCAGAGGCTAGAAGGATCTCCTCAGACACCAGCCCCCATGTGACGATTGGGGATGCAGTTCCTTCCCGTGGATGGAGTGTTGACCTCTGCCTTGCCACGTCTCCCCAAGTAAGGAGCAGAGCTTGTCTTCTTACAGGGCTTCTTGGGATGGTATCAGGTACACCACCTCCTCATCCTCTGAAGAAACCTGCCACCTAGGCCAGTGGAGTTGTGTGCCCGAGTCCTCATGTACCCACCGTCCTGGAGAAGTGGCAAAGATGCAAGGAGAATATAAGCCAGAATCAGACATCTGGCAAAATGTTGACCATCTCAAGTGGACTCGGAATCTCCACAGGAAAGGAGTATAAAGAATGTGGACACCAGTGTAACTATAATACCCAAGCCAGACACCTGGAAAGATCTTCCACAGCCATGGCTGCCCCACCTGCCCTGCAACTACCAGAGGCCACCAGGCAGGATACCTATTCTCTCCTGCTGGTGGCTGGAGTCGGATATTGTTTTCAGACACTCCATATCCAACGGCTGGATTTCCTCAAGGATGGCAAAACTTTTAGAATTCAGTGACTCGACGTCACAGAGGTCATATAACTCACCTGCTTCTAACCCTCTGTTTGTCTGAGAGTCTTGTGCCCTTGCTCAAAACCCTTCAGGGTGCTGTATCCTTGAAATATGATTGCAAGTCTCCTCCACAGTCTGCCCAGCCTGCCCATCAGCCTCACCCTCCTCCTGGCCTCATCTCACACTTACCCAGCAACACCACCAAAGGACACGTGGCAGACTTCTTGCCCTGTCCTTGCTGTTACCTCAGCCCAAGATACCCTCCTCACGTTTAAAACTCAATTCAGCACGCCACTTCCTGGGGGGGTCCCCTGATCCCTCCCCACAAACAAGACGGGGTACCTCCTTTTTTCTAGCATTGTGGAGGGTCAAGGTCTGCCTCACACTTGCGGGAACACAGGGGAGGGAGAGAGATTCAAGTCGCCAAGTGTGGCCAGTACAAAGAGTTGTGGCAAGTGGGTTGGGGGTGACACCGAGCAGGGCCTGTGGGGCTCCTGGGCACAAAGCCCTTCTGTGTCCCCCACTTCTCTGATTACAGGAAAGAGGCTTCATTCAGCCTCCATGACCTTCCCTGAGTTCCAACGAGCAGATTCAAGCAGTTGTTAATTAGGGAAGGGAGGGGATGCGAGACCAGGGAGGAACAAACAGTCAAGAGAAACAACAGTGCAGCCTTGGGACAGGGTCCTGGTGCCCCATCAGGGGAGACACACAATATCTGTGAGCTCTTTCCCAGATACTGACACCCCCACCAGGTGAGAGACGTTAACGGTTAACAAAGGTGTGCTGCCCACATCCAGACCCCAGACGGGTTGGAACCAGAAGGTTGATGATGCTGACTCTCACTTACCTCATCCCCAGCCAATCAGAATAATGTCCATGAGCTGATCACGCCCTCTTTGAACCATTACTATAAAATTTCTCACTACCCTCTCCAAGTGGGGACACGCAGTTTTGAGGGCATTAGCCCGCTGTGGCCCCCTTGGCCTGGCAAAGCAATAAAGCTATTCTTTTCTACTTCACCCAAAATTCTGTCTCCGAGATTTAATTTAGCATCAGGGTACAGAGGCTGGATTCAGCTTCAGAGACTGGTTTGGATGGATGCAAATGACCAAAACTTGTGTGTGTGGCTGACCACCTGGGAAGGAGCACTCTGGGTGCTTCTGATGGTGAGCCTTCTGTGTCTGTGAAGCTTTCAGAAATAGGCAGCAGAATGAGCTCTCCCCAAAGCCAGTGTGTATGTGAGTGAAAAGAGCAGCTTAAAGAGGGAGTGAGCTCCCCATCCCTGGAGGTATTGGACTCATGCCCACAAGAACTCCACTGTCCTCTAGCAGGAGGGAGACAAGGAGAAATCGGTATGGTGGGACATGAAGCCCATGCAGCAGGGCAGCAGGAGGGGGACTGCAGGTGACCCCGAGACTCCCTGGTGTGGCTCCACCTGCTCTAACAAGGTTCTCCCCTGGTTGGGAAGAGTGCTACCCACAGCCTAAGAAACATCACTTCGAAGTGGAGAAGCCACTCTGACTGGGCTCGGCTGCAGCTTTTTGGAAGA
Source organism: Balaenoptera physalus (assembly GCF_965194825.1). Classification (NCBI taxonomy): domain Eukaryota; kingdom Metazoa; phylum Chordata; class Mammalia; order Artiodactyla; family Balaenopteridae; genus Balaenoptera; species Balaenoptera physalus. The sequence goes on from NC_138898.1 coordinate 29,703,957, forward strand.
GCTGTTCTTGGACTTCGGCTTGGGTTGAGTCCAGGTGCTTCCCTGCTGACAGGTGAGCAGAGTTTCTTGGCTGACCTGGCACTGGCCTTGGGATCTTCCTATAACAAGGAAGAGATAAGCCCTCTTTGCACAGCTGCCAAGGGCACAGAGGGGCATGGATAGAGAACATGGAGTGAGGGGAGGTGAACAAGGCCCAGTAGGGCCCGGAGCATGAAGCAGTCACCTCCCATGTGTGGGCAGTGGGATGTGCTCTCCATCTACTGGAGTTCTCTGGCCTGTGCAGGCTCCTTTACCTGCCTTCATCCATTTATCCCTCACAAGTCCCAGAAGGGGTCCTCTTATCCCCAGTTTCCAGATGAGGAAACAGAGGCTCAGGAAGGATAAATAACATGTGTAAGTGATCTTGGAGAGACAGCAATGAGCGGTGGCTTGAAGTGAGATCTTAGTCCCCTGCCCAGGAATTGGACCTGGGCAGCCTGGATGAAAACCAGGAATCCTAGCCACTAGTCCACCAGGGGCTAGAGGCTAGAAGCAAAATTCCCCTGGCCCTTGCCCCCAGTGAAAAATGCATTTCTCAAGGAGGCAAAAACTGTAAAAACAGGTATAAAGTTTATTATTAGAGACACAGCACAAGTGGGAGAGCACACAGAGAAACAGTTTGTTTAGTTAAGACAGAAGCAAGGCAGAGATGCACCTGTAGAGAAAGGATGTGGGCATCCTCCCTCATGAGGAGCTTAGTAAAGAAGGGGTTAAGTCATTTATACAGGGCAGTTCTTCTGGGTCTTTGTTTACCTTTGGCCAATTATCTGGTTTCTGTTTCCACACCTGCCCTGCCCTAGGACCCTCCCCAACATGCATGCACAACTTTTTTCCAAGATGGATTACAGCCTAGAGGCCTATGGGACGGCCTTGGTATCACCTATTCTGGGGTGGTGTCCCCTCCTTTTTAACCCCTGAGGAGCCTTCCTGCACATGTGCAGTGTCTCCCTTGCCCCAAGGATGGGAAATATGGGACCTCTTGATCCTTTACTCAAACAGGGTTTAGCCCCTCTCTGTTCCTGCCATGACTGTTATCTTAAAGTGTCCTCAGGAGACAAAGCCTGGCTCTCTGCCCTGTTTCCCATCCAAGTACTAACCAGGCCCGACCCTGCTTAGCTTCCAAGATCAGACGAGATCGAATGCATTCAGGATGGTATGGCCGTAGACTAAAAGTTATGTTTTATGCAGCAGACATACTGAGGACTTCAAGCCCGGAGGCAGCATCTCACGTAACCCTGAGAAAACTGCTCTGAGGAGGCGAGTGGGGTGCCAGACTATATAGGAGTATTGCAACAAAGGTCAGGTAGTCTGAACATCAAAAGATTATTGTTAATTAAAGAAAACCAGATATCTCAAGTTAAGGAATTTAGTGCTTTTCTATGTAGGGGAAGATGCAACGATCTGGGCTCACTGAAATCATTCCTTTGATATGCACCTCAGCTATCTGGGGCCAGTATCCTGTGTTTTCTCATCCTGAGTTCCCTCAGGCTCACTGCTGGGAGTGGCTGCAGTCCCCATGATGGCTGCTAGATGGCAGGTATTCTTTGTTTCTTTCCTGAGTTCCCTCAGGAACTCACGAGCTCAGCGTTGGAGGGCTACAATCACTGATGACTGTGACATCCTTTGTTTATTGATATGGCAGGCAATATTTTATTTCTCAAAGTGGTGCTGGGAAAACTGGACAGCTACATGTAAAAGAATGAAATTAGAACTTTCTCTAACACCACATGCAAAAATAAACTCAAAATGGATTAAAGATCTAAATATAAGACCAGAAACCATAAAACTCCTAGGGGAAAACATAGGCAGAACACTCTGACATAAATCATAGCAATATTTTTTTAGATCTGTCTCTTAAAGCAGAGGAAATAAAAAAAAAAAAAACTAAACTAATGGGACCTAATTAAACTTAAAACCTTTTGCACTGCAAAGGAAACCATCAACAAAATGAAAAGACAAACTACAGAATGGGAGAAAATATTTCCAAATGATATGACTGATAGGGGGTTAATATCCAAAATATATAAACTGCTCATACAACTCAACAACAACAACAAAACAAATAACTCGATTAAAAAATGGACAGAAGACCTGAACAGACATGTTTCCAGAGAGGACATGCAGATGGCCAACAGGCACATGAAAAGATGCTTAGCATCGCTAATCCTCAGGGAAATGCAAATCAAATCACCATGAGATATCACTTCACACCTGTCAAAATGGGTATCATCAAAAGAATACAAACAACAAATGTTGGCAAGGATGTGGGAAAAAGGGAACCCTCATACACTGTTGGTGAGAATGTAAATTGGTGCAGCCACTGTGGAAAACAGTATGGAGGTTTCTCAAAAAACTAAAAATAAAACTACCATATGACCCAGCAATTCCACTCCTGGGTATTTATCTTAAAGAAACAAAAACACTAATTCAAAAAGATACATGTACCCCAATGTCCATCACAGCATTATTTACAACTGCCAAGATATGAAAGTAACCTAAGTGTCCAACAACAGATGAATGGACAAAGAAGATGTGGTATATATATATACAACGGAATACTACTCAACCATAAAACAAATGAAATTTTGCCATTTGCAGCAACATGGATGGACTTGGAGGGATGCTAAGTGAAATAAGTCGAACAGAAATATATATAAGTCAGATATATGATATCACTTATATGTGGAATCTAAAAAACACAACAAATGTGAATATAACAGAAAAAGAAACAGACTCACAGATATAGAGAACAAATTAGTGGTTACCAGTGTGGAGAGGGAAGCGGCGAGGGGCAATATAAGGGTAAGGGATTAAGCAGTACAAACTATTGTATATAAAATGAGCTACAAGGAAATATTGTACAACACAGGGAATACAGCCAATATTTTACAATAACTGTAAGTGGAGCATAACCTTTAAAATTGTGAATCAGTGTATTGTGCACCTGTAACATATAATATTGTACATCAACTATATTTCAATTAAAAAAAGAAAAGAAAATGTCCGTGACTCCTACTGGGGACAAAATCACACATTTTTTGAGGGAAATGCTAAATTTCAGTTAAAGGCTAGAAAAAATGAAGACGTAATGTTTTCCCCCATTCCTGTTCACAGACCCACAAAATTCCATCCATGACGCTCAGAGTGCCAGGGAAGCCAGGTTAAGAACAGGGGACGCTGAGGGCTGTGATTACCTTTCAGAGGGTTCCTCTGAAAGTCTGGTCATGGTTTTCAGTGCAGCCAAATCTGCCTTTTTCGAAACCAGGCAGCAGTGGAAAGAGCTGGTGAGTGAGCAGGTATAGTGGGAGCAGGAACAGTTCATCAAAGTGGGCTCAGGACTCCTGCATCAGGATTCAGACCAGGACTCATGTGAATGCCCAGTGGTAGCCCGGGAATCTGCATTTTAAATAGAAGCCCTGATGATAACTTTCACAAACATCCTAGGATTTCCCTGGTGCCTGTCCCAACCAGTGACTCAAGACAGAAGGAAAGAACCCTGGGATGATCCTCACACCTCCCCTGGCAGGAGTGCAAGTGGCATCATTGCCGGGAGATGAGCCAGCAGCTTCTGGCCCCTCCAGGGCCCCTCGTGTGTAAGTGATGCCTGAAACATGAGGCCACACCGCCTCTTTGCCAGGAAACCTGAGCAGAGGAGTGTGCAGCTGGATTGAAGGGCTGGAAACTCACCGCCTCCTGCCCTGCCTCTCTCCCACACTTCACCCGCCTCCACATTCAATCTCAAACAAGCCAAGGAGCACTGGCTGCCAGGAAAGGAGGCCGGCCACCATGAGGGCCTCAAAACACCCTGGGCCGAAGGTGTGCGTGGATGAGCGAGACTTGTGAGCCAGCCTGGGGACCAAGCGAGCCCTGCTGACCATGAGCTGCCAGCTAAAGGGCCTTGGGGAGGAAGGTGAGTTTATCCTCATCTCTGCCCACTCCCAGGTTTCCTGGGCAGCAGGGGATGGGGAAACAGACAGCGCCTTCGAGGCGCAGGGACACAGGTTTGAGTGCAGGGCCTGCCACTTGCTGGCTGAGCAGCTTCAGTCTGGTTATCCAAGCTCTCCCTGCCTCATCTATGAACTGAAGGCAGCCATGGCCCCGTTGCACGGCTGTTGGAGGGATTAAAAACGACCTGCCCTGTGCCTGCGTTAACACTGAGCGGCAGAAGCCATCAGAGCCCGCGGGGCTCTTTCAGCCGCCCCTGTCTTGGTTAGAGTCACCTTTCCTTAGCAATCCCTTCCACAGATTTCTCTATCTGTCTGTCCGGGGTTGTGGAGATGTTCTGACCTCATGACTTTCCAGGGTGTCAAAGAAATGTCAGGACTGGGAACTCTGGAGCTTGTTGAGTTAAATAGCTGGAGCCTGGTTCCCTCTGAGGTGTTGTAAACCCTCTGAGGGTCCCCACAGTGAGATGGGGCAGTGCAGGGAAGGGGACTTTCCAGAGGGCAGTGGATCAGCCCTGTTGCATCTCTTACAGGAGGAGGTGGCGCGCGGGGGCGGGCGAGGAGCAGCCCTCCCGGCACAGGTGAGATGGGGTAAGGTGTCCTGGGGAGCCCCAAGGCCCAGCCACCCACCCAGCCTTCTCTTCCATTCTCCTGCTTCCCTCCCTCCCTCCCTTTCACCTTAAGGAGCCCTCCCAATGCAGGTAGTTTAACTGGGGAGGAGGCTGAATGCTGCTCAGAGAGGGCCTGCCCTCAGCCACAGGAGTCAAGGGAGAGGCCCAGAGTTAGTGACACTGAGCTGAGCCTCAGGGAGCAGTGAACATTCGCCAGCCTGGGAGGTCGGGCCGTCGTTCCAGGCAGCTGGTAGGAGGTGGAGCCAGAGCTCACACTCAGGCCACCTGACTCCAGAGGGCACACCCTTACCCTCCACAAAATACCAGCAGTGGTGGGTCACCTTCCCATCGGGAATGCAGACACAGCTCCCCTGTGAGCCAGTGAAGGCTTTACCTGGAGGGGGCGACCTGCTGCACAAGGAGCTGAAGAGCCAGCGGAAGTAACGGGGGAAGACCATCCACTGCCAGGAGGGCAGGAGCCACATGAACGGTCGGGCATCCTGCACTTCAGGTCAGGAGACATGTGGTCACGGTGCCCTTCTCTCCTCCTCGCATCCCAGGCAGGGCCCTGCTTATAGGTGAGGAAGCAGAATCTCAGGAGGTGATGGACTTCTTGGTGGGCGTGGGGGTGCTGGGAGAGATCCTCTTACCTCATTCTGAGAAGGACTTGTCCTGACCCCATGCTGGCACACGGTACGTGGAGGAGCTGGCCCCAGGATCCACCCCCTCTGCCCCCTCTGCCCGGCCCTTCCTCTTGCACCTACTGCTCCCCCACTGCCAGGGTTCTGAGCCCTTGGGGAAGCAGCCCCATGATGCGGGGTGTGGGGGGGCACCCAAGAGCAAGATGTGCAGAGGAGCCAGGGCTCTTGGGCAGGCGGGAGGAGCCATGGAGGCACCACTGGCATCTCAACACTCCTTCCTATCCCAGAGCTGCCCCATGGCCACTGTCCCTCCTCCCCACCCCCCCTGCCTCTGCATCCAGTCCTCACATCTCTCCAGAGTCTTGGGAGTGAGTGTGAGAAAGTGCACGGTGCTCAGTGGGGCTGGACGAGGACCTGTCCTCGAGGAGGGTCAGCTCCCTTGGTGACACTGTGTGTAGGATGCTGGGTCTGGTCCTCCACATTCCATTTCCCTGCTGTCTTCCAGGTGCTGTCCCATCTGCACCCATCCTGACTCCCCGTCCGCCACCCCTGAAGGGGTGGGCCTTGTGGGGGTCACCTGTGGGCGAATGGTCCTTGAGCAGGACTGAAATGGAAAGTCATTTTGCCTAAAACACAAACCTTTTTCTACTGAAATATGCCACGTTACACACCCCTCCTCCCCCCCCTTGCCATCTTCCCTTCTGCATAGAAAAGAGGAAGTGAGTCAAAATTTTAACTTCAGGGACCCAAATGGTCAAGGGATGCAGTGAAGTTCAATAATGGGAATCCGCTAAATGAACTGGAGTACAATTACATAAAGATTTCCATTTTAAATCTCCTGTGGAGTCACCTCTGAGGGGCCTAAATCCTATACCTTCAGCTTATGTTCTACAAGAAGGAAAAAAATGTCTGAGAATGCAAAGTTTGTTTCTCAAAATAATTACAATTTTTTATTCCATTAGTTGAAAAGGAGGATCAGAATTCTCCCTCCTCTTGTATCATTTGGTGAACATACTTAACTGTTAAGAGTTGGAGGGTGAGCCAGACACACTGGGTCTTCCAGCTTCTCTATTTTCCTTTCAGCCTATTTTTCGCTCTGAATTTTCTGACTTGAGTCAGGTGCATAAACGTGAGGAAGCCTGTTAAGTGTAAACGAGTGCATTCGGGACTTGGAAGTCTTCCTAATGTGACAGCTGCCTTCCTAGCTCCTAAATTATGCATTACGTGGAGTCTGTTGAAAACTGACTATGAAAGAAAAACTAAAAAAGCAGCTTGCTTTCTGTGTAAAAGAGGTTGGGGAAGATTGAAAGGGAAATTCTGGCTTGCTTTCCACATTCCACATGAATTCCATTCAGTTGGGAAATGAGATTACAACAGGAATTACAGCTTGGAAAAAATATGCGAACCACCAAGTTACATCTACAGTGCTTGGAAGAATGCCTGGTACAGTTCATTACCAAAGAGAAAACTGTTTCTTAGCTGACTGAGGATACACAGTTCAAAAGAGGTTACAAATGTATATTGCCTTTCTTACTCAGTCTTGTCAAGCAATATGGAACTGGTCTTTGATGACCATGAGACCCTTCTCCTTAATCCCTTGCCCACCCTCTCTGTTCCTCTGCTCTCTCTGAGAGCCTAGCTCAGTTCTAGAGCTCTTCCCTGGGATCACGGCTGTGATGGCACACACTTTTTCACACTTGCTCCCATGGCTTTGGAGGAAGGAGATTTGTTTCTGGCCAAAGCCTTTCAGACCATGGGAAAGAGCATCTGTAGCACAAACCCATCTTTCATGGCTAATACTGAACAGCTTCCTAACTTGGATGAGTTATTATCACACTTAAATAATTTGTTGTTACATTGTCTTACCAAAACCCTCTTCCCATAGGAGGTGAGAAGGAGAAGACGTTAGGGTAGGAGTGGGTGAAGAAAACCTACCCTGCCACACATGCAATCACCTGTCTTTGAGTCTGTAACTAGCACTCAGTACTTTTCAGTGTACTTACACCAGGTGTCTCATCAGACCCTGCAGTCATCGCAGCGATTGGAAACCAAGTCCCAAAGACATGGAGATTGTTAATGGTGGAGTCAGACCCTTGCTTGATGCCTCTTCTTGCCTTCACAACAAGTGAAGCAACCACAACAAACATGCTCATATAGTCTGCCCCACAGTGACTGGGAACCACTGTCCCCACCCTCAACAGCCTCTTCAATGCTGCTAGCATCATCCTTTGATGCAGATCACATCCGGTCGATGCTCCAGTATTACACTCTCTCCCTCCAGATTTCCCCCTGCCCCCCAAGGGTATGCACTGCTCTCTGGGCAACTTCCTCTCTCCATGCTCCCTGCCCCAGCACCAACCACACCCGAGACTCGACTCTGCCCTGGTCACCCATGCCCCAGACCTCTTGGCATTTCCACTGGAGCCCTTCAAGCCCCCATTTCCTTTGCCCAGAATCCCCCCACCTCACTACCACCACTACCCCTCTCTATCTCCACCCCTTTCTTCTCTTGCCAAACTCATGTTCATCCTTTAAGACTCAGAGGAAACATCAGTTCTTTGTGAAGCATTTCCAACCATCCCAACCATAATTCATCACTCTCCCTCTGTAGTTCCAAGATCTTTTTTTCTTTAGTCCACCTTTCATTCCTTCTTTTAAAAAAAAAAAAATGTTTATCTAAGTTATTGCAAGAGCTGGCTCCCTAAGTATCACCAACACAGCCTGTTGATAAGACAAAGCCGATTTATTGCTTACAGCAAGCTAAGTCTTGACAATATCTCAGAGAGGGGAAGGTAAGTCAGAATTTATTAAGAAATGAAAGTTTGATTTAGGATAGGACTTTCAAAGTGATGGCTTGATTAGGATTGGGTAAGAATCACAATATAGCAATCCACAATAAACAGCAAGGTCAGGATTTTGAAGCAAAGCATTGAAAAAAATCTTAGGGAGCAAATTAGAGTCTGTTATGCTTTCCATTGCAGAGCTGATGGGTCTTTGGGAAAATTCTGTAATGAGCAATCATTTGCTGGTCAGGAGATTCCTGGAAAAATAAAGTCATGCTAATGAAGACAGAGGCATAGCACAACATCATCTTCATATAGACACTAAGGTGTAATTGGGCTTCTCCATGTCCAGGCTGAATGTGGGGAAATGGCTTCAGTTCTCAGTTCGTCTTTGTGGTCATTCTTCATCCTGAGCTGAAGGACTGACCATCAATATCTGAGAGTATCAATTCAGATCTTCACTGCTGTTTGAGGTGTCATAATCGCATGTCAATTGTCTGCTGAAAAGTTGTTTCTGCTGGTGGTCCTTTCAACCTGTGTATCAACCTGTGTATCAGGTTTTCCAGTTCTTTTTGATGGATGACCCTTTGCTGGATCATTTGACGCACAGCAGCTGTGTAATAGAATTCAAAACTCTGGAGATCACACATCTGAACAAGGGAATGCAGACAAATACTAAGAGGATTATGACCAGAGTTTACATAGCCCACTTTTCAGCCAGGAGCCAGGAGTGCCCAGACTGAACAAGAAAACAGATCTCATGCCCAATCTGAGGTGTCGACAGAACTACATATGGGGTCATTAGACATATTACCCAGTTTTATGATATCTTCATTTACTACCTGGATCTTTTTAGTAATGTTAAAGATCTCTGAGAGGTCTGCAGGAATGTGAGTACAACATTCTTCCCCTGAAACAACTCATATTACCCTTGAGAGGTCAATATTATATCTAAAGCAGCTCTGTTCTGAACCTCTAAGGAAATATATTCTACGGCCTTAGTGGCATTGCCTGAGTCCGACTGCTTTTTTCTCTCAATCATAAGGTTCACCCTACTATCTGGGCCTCTTGTAAAGTATGAAATGAAGAGTCCTGAGGAGAGAAGAAAGAAATCCAGAATTCCCCTAGAGTAGTTAGGGTTTCAGTTCTGGAATCAGGTCCAGTTTTTCTCCTTTTTCAATGAAACTATCTGCTGATCTCTTTTTCCTAGAGGACAAACCAATGGGCCAAAATGGAGCCTGGGTAATGTCAGAGGCAATCTTGAGAGTCGGTATTAGTATACCAACGTAATAAGTTCCTGTCCAATTTGTGGGTAGTAGCTAGCAGGCTTCTGTTCCAGATTCAATACCAGTCATTGAGGGCCACCAGTGACCTGGTTTTGGCCAACTGATTTCTTACAAGGAACTGGGACCGAGGGAAGCTGGTTGGCTCCCAAGGCTCCTTTTTGCCAGTTCATGGGTGAATTGTAGCTGTGTATTAGAGTCATACCAAGGAGTGATTAAGGATGCAAACAGCAATATTAGAAACAAGGATTATAAGTAACACAGTTAAAAGTAGCCTTAAGTGAGTGAGAGGATAGAAGATAGGTAAAAGAATAGAAAACAGAGGAATACAGATCGTAAAGTAACAATCTGTGGTCTTGTTCTGTGGATCTTGGGCTCAGCTGTATACATCCAAAGGCTGTCTGCTTCAGGGTGGCTCCTAAGAACCCTCAGCCTGAGGTCACCAGTAGGGACAACCAGTTATTTGAGGATGGTTTATGTCTCTTTAGGTGAAGGACATGAATTCAAGAATCAACCTGCTTAAGCATTTCACTGCTGTGCTAGTTGTTAACAGTACCTGACAGAGTCCTTCCAGTCAGGGTTCTGAGACAGTACTTTGCTGAAGACAAAAACTCTGGCCTACAGCTGAGGTTTCAAGGAAGCTTTGGGGTAAAACAAATAGTATCTGTAGGTAACAGGGACTTAAATTGGCTGTGGTTAACTTATTACTGATAACTGTCAAAAGTGAAATATTTCGTAACGGTAATGAAATTGACAAGGAAGTTTAGTTGTTTCTGTAGCACACAAAACAAACACAATTAAGGCGATCTAAAAGTTTTGAACAGAATGTCTATAATAATTAAGCATGTCTTTATAGACAATGAACATTATATCAGATTTATAAAGATGGTTAAACAGATAAAGATATCTTGAGGGATAAAACAATTTTAAAAAGACATATACATAATATACCAAAACATACCAAGCATGTAAGAAAAATATATCAAGACTATATCAAGTAAAGAGATTCGGTAGATCTGGAGTAGGTCCTAAGTATGCGTATGTTAATAAAACTCCATAGGTAAGTTTGATGTTCATCTCCAGTTGAACAGCACTGGCCTTAAAAATGCTAGATTCAAATTTTAAAAGATTGTTATCAAATAAACATTTTAAATGATAACTGAATTATGACTGATAATTATAGTGCTGCCTAACATGAGAAAATCATCATCAGGACTCTGATAAATAGAAACCAATCCTGGCAGCAAAGGCATTGAAAAATCTCTAGGAGCAGCCCATAGAGCATACAATTGCTGAAATATTTAACATTTGACCTATAGCAGTTTAACCTAGAAAAGGCTAAGCATCTCTTCTGATTTGACACCACTTCCCATGAAACTCCAACAGTAACATATCAAATAACCCTAATTGCTTCTGGCACCTCTCTTTTTTAAGAGGTGGAAAAACAAATCTTTGTGACTTCCCAAGGCTCTCTAGGAAATCACAAAGAAAGTTTTAGATACAAAAGATATTCTGAAAGTTATTTTACTTCATTTTACACTTACGAGTCAATCTTAGAAACAAAAATGAAATCAAAATTTTTCAGATTTGATGGGAATTCCCTGGCGATCCAGTGGTTAGGACTTGGCGCTTTCACTGCAGTGGCCTGGGTTCAATCCCTGGTTGGGGAACTGAGATCCTGCCAGCCATGCAGCATGGCCAAAAAAAAAAAAGCATTCAGATTTGAACACAAGATAGGATCATGGATGCCTCAGAAACAATATTTGGCTACTCATTTGAAAGTGACAAAAAAACTTTAAAAAATATACTTAGAGGGTAACATGATCACCTACCAAGAACTTCATAAGTGAGGAAGCTTTGTTTTCCTAAATAACCAAAGCCATAATAAAGCCAACACAAAACACAAAAAATTATTGTGGGAAGACTCAGAATCTTTGCTATATAAGCAGATAAACGATGGGGGTGCTTTATATCGTAAATGAAGGCAACTAACAGTAAACTATAAAAATAAACAGAAACAAGCCCATCAAAACTGAGCAGATTTTGTTAGGATTTTAACAGGTTTCATAGCTTCTCAGACTCATTATTTATTCATCTATAATCCAAGGCCAGTAAAATTCCCTTTCCATGAACCTTCTGCTATTTTCTATATCCTTTCAGGTTTTGTCCTTCACCATGCTCCATTCACTCTGCAACAGCCTGTCATTTCATTTTAGGACAAACCTATTCCTTTTCCCTTAACAAAAACACATTTTTTACTTTGTATACAAAGTTGTGCCTTTCTGTCAAGACTAATCATAGTAGAGTCTCACTGAATTATAACCCTTAACTAAAGGAACTTCTATCTCACAGAATAAGCTGGGAAGATGGATAATTGTCAGCTGTCACACATCAGCATTTTAGACTAGCAGAACACATGAGTACACATAACACAACTTTCTGCAAACAAACACAACCCACACATAATTTTTCAAAGGGACAGAAATGTACATGTTCATTTACAGATGCAAGGGTATTACTTCTAGGTAGCATATTTTTAAAAAAGAAGCAAAAGGATACAAACAAAATCTTGCTTAGTAATCAATGTTTCAGAATTTAATCTTACTTAGAAATGATCTAGGCATCCAATGAATACCATTAACTCAATTTAGTATCAGTCCAAAGTTTCAAGATACCTATAAATCTTGGAAATTAATCTTGCAGCTGGAATACTATAAAACATAAATATTATGGAAATCAAATGTTCAGAATGATGAATCAATTTAATTAAGCACAAATGTATGTATTTCATAATCTTAAACATTAAGTAGAAGTATCACTAGCATATTTAATCAATGAACCTATAGAAGTTTAGGATACCTAAGTAGAATAAAAGTATAATCTTGTGTTGTATTTAATGCTGAAAAATCAGAGAAGGCATGTTTCTTTTTATTAAACCAGACATAATAAACTAGTTCATTTGCCAAATTTTTACCAAATTTCTATGATTTTTTGGAATATTTAAGTTATATAAACACATTGATATCTTATAAACCAATCAAATGAGCTCCTTTAATCTTTAGAGAAACTTCTCCTTGAGATGTCCCTTGGAGCATCTCATTGATCAATGATTTCATTTTTTAATAGATTTTATCTTTTAGAATAATTTTAGATTTACAGGAAAATTGCACAGAATATACAGAGTTCCCATATATAATCTTCTTTCCTCCTCTCACCCCAGCTTTCCCTGTTATTAACATCTTGCATTAGTGTGTTATATTTGTTACAATTGATGAACCAATATTGATGCATTATTATTAACTGAAGTCTACAGTTTACATTAGGGTTCACTCCTTGTGTTGTACATTCTATGGGGTTTTTTCCTTTTTTTAAAATTGAGGTATAAAAAAATCTATGGGTTTTAACAAATCCACCATTACAGTATCATACAGAATAATGTGCCTTAAAAGTGTCCCTCTCCTTTCCCCTGCCCTCCTGGCAACCACTGATCTTTTATCGTCGCCATAGTTTTGCCTTTTCCAGAAGGTCATATGGTTGCAATCATACAGTATGTAGCCTTTTCAAACTGTCTTCTTTCAGTTAGGAATATGAATTGAAGTTTCCTCCTTGTTTTTTTGTTTTTTTTTTGGCCGTGCTGCATGGCATGCAGGACAGATCCCCCACCAGGGATCAAACCCACGCCCCCTGGAGTGGAAGCGTGGAGTCTTAACCACTGGACCGCCAGGGAGGTCTCGGTTCTGCCATGTTTTTTCATGGCTTGATAGCTCATTTCATTTTAACACTGAGTAATATTCCACTGTCTGTATGTATCACAGCTTGTTTATGCAGTCACCCATTGAAGGACATCTTGGTTGCTTCCAATTTTTGGCAAATATAAATAAAGCTGATATAAATATTTTTAGGTTTTTTTTGTGTGGACCTAAGTTTTCAATTCATTTGGGTAAACACTTAGGAGTACAATTGCTGCATCTTAGGGTAAACCTATGTTGAGCATTTTAAGAAACTGCCAAACTGTCTTTCAAAGTGGCTGTACAATTTTGTATTCCTATTAGCAATAAATGATAGTTGTGGCCGTTCTACATCCTCACCAGCAATTGGTGCTGTTAGTCTACTGAATTTTAGTCATTCTGGTAGCTGTGTAGTAGTATCTTCTTGTTTTAATTCGCAGTTCCCTGATGACATGTGATAACATCTTTTCATATGCTTATCTCCTATCTGTATATTTTCTTTGGTTAAGTATCTGTTCAGATATTTTGTCCACTTTTTTTATTGAGTTTTTCTTACTGTTGAGTTTTAATAGTTCTTTGTATGTTTGTGTACAAGTTCTTTGTTGAATATGTGTTTTACAAATATTTTCTTCCAGCATATGGCTTGTATTTTCATTTTCTTCTTAACAGTGTCTTTTGCAGAGCAAAGCTTTTAAATTTTAATAAAGTCCAACTTATCAAATTTTTCTTTCACAGATCATGCTTTAGGTGTTTTATCTAAAAAGTTTTTTCAAAACCCAAGATCACTTAGATTTTCTCTTATGTTATCTACTAAGAGTTTTATAGTTTTGCATTTTACATTTAGATCTATGATTCATTTTGAGTTTATTTTTTTGAAAGGTATAAGGTCTGTGTCTAGATTTTTTTTTTCTTGACATATGATGTGATGTCCAGTTGTTCCAGTACCATTTGCTGAATTGCCTTTCCTCCTTTGTCAAAGATCAGTTGGCTATATTTGTGTGAGTCTACTCCTGGGCTCTCTATTCTGGTCCATTGATCTATTTGTCTATTCTTTCACTGATATCACACTGCCTTGTTACTGTAGCTTTATAGTAAGTCTTGAAGTTGGGTAATGTCAGTCCTTCAACCTTGTTCTTCTCTTATGTTGGCTCTCCTGGATCTTTTGCTATTCCATATAAACTTTAGAATAAATTTATCAAAATTCACAAAATGACTCATTGAGATTTTGATTGGGACTGTGTTGAATCTACTGATGAAATTGGGAAGAGTTGACATCTCAGTAATATTGAGGTTTCTTATCCATGAACATAAAATAGCTCTCCATTTATTCAGATATTTGATTTCTTTCATCAGAGTTTTGTAGTTTTCCTCATATAGACCTTACATAGTTTGTTAGATTTATACCTAAGTATTTCATTTTTTGGTACTAATGTAAATGATGTTTTGTTTTTAATTTCAATTCCGATTTTCTCATTGCTGGTATATAGGACTTTGGCATGTTAAATTTTTTTTTAAAGCAGCAATAAATATTTATCATTGCATACAGTTTCTGTGGGTCAGAAATCTGAGGATGGTTAGCGATATGGTTCTGAATCCTGATCTCTCAAGAGGGAGTGGGTGAGATGGTGGCTGGGGCTGCAGTCTCATCTGAAGGCTTGGCTAGGGCTGGAGGATCTGCTCCAGTCACATGGCTGTTGGCAAGATGATGCTGAGGCATCAATGGCAGGAGGCCTCAGTTCCTCCCCACATCGACATCCCCCTAGGGCTGCTTGAGCTTTCTCACAACATGGTGGCCGGCTTCCCTCAGAGCAAATGAGCCGGTTGCTTGGGGGTTCCTCCCATCTTCCTGGGCATCAAGGTCCCCCACCAGCATCCGGAAGGCACCCTAGTTGTGGGGAGATGCAAACTCCACATCTTCCCACACAGCCATCTTGACTCGCCCCCCCACCGCCACCCACCGCGGCACATTAGTTTTGCATTCTGCAGCCTTGCTATAATCGCTTTTTAGTTCTAGGAGGGTTTTTTGTGGATTCGTTGAGATTTTCTACATAGATAATAATATAATCTGTAAACAAAGACAGTTTTATTTCTTCCTTTCCAATCAGTATACCTTTTATTTCTTTTTCTTGTTTTATTGCATTAGCTGGGACTTCCAGTAAAATGTTGAATAGGTAAGAGGGAACATCCACATGTTGTTCCCAGTCTGAGGGGGAAAGCATATAGTTTCTCACCATTAACTGTGATATTAGCTGTAGGTTTTTTGTAAAAATTCTTTATCAGGTTGAGGAAGTTCCCATCTACTTTTAGTTTGCCGAGAGGTTTTATTATGAATGGGTGTTGTATTTTTTCAAATGCTTTATCTGAATCTATTGATATGATCATATTATATTTTGTCATTACCATGTTGATATGATGGATTATATTAATTGATTTTCTAATATTGAATCAGTCTTGCATACCTGGAATAAATCCCACTTGGTTGTGGTATGTTTTCTTCATATATATATTTTTGTTTTGTTTTGTTTTTTCTTTTGCCATGCCATGCAGCTTGTGAAATCTCAGTTCGTTGACCATGGATTGAACCCTGGCCATGGCAGTGAAAGCCTGGAATCCTAACGACTAGGCCACCAAGGAACTCTTAATTTGCTAATGTTTTATTGAGGATGTTCATATCTATGTTCATGAGGGATATTGATCTGTAATTTTCCTTCTGTGTAATGTTTTTGTCTAGTTTTGGTATTAGGGTAATGCGAGCTTCATAAAATGAGTTGGGAAGTATTCCCTAATAGAAATTTTATGGAAGAGATTGTAAAGAAATTATATTTCTTGTTTAAACATTTGGTGGAATTCACTAGTGAAACCATCTGGGCCTGGTTTTGGGTTTGTTTGGTTGGTTTTTGGCTTGGGTTTTTTTGTTTGTTTGTTTGTTTAAGATTAATTGTTGATTCAATTTCTTAAATAGATATAGGCCTATTCAAATTACCTATTTTTTTCTTGTCTAAGTTTTGGTAAATTGTGTCTTTCTAGGAATTTGTCTATTTCATCCAAGCTGTCAGATTTATAAGCATCAAGTTTTTCATAATATTCCTTTACTACCCTTTTAAAGTCCATGGATAATAGTGATGACTACTCTTTCATTTCTGATATTAGAAATTTGTGTTTTCTCACTTTTTTTCCTTGGTTTGCCAGACTAGAGGTTTATCAATATTACTGCTCTTTAAAAAAAAAAAAAGCTTTTGGTTTCATATTTTCTCCATTGCTTTCCTGTTTTAAATTTCATTGACGTCTTGTTCTAATTTTCATTATTTCTTTTCTTCTGCTTACTTTGGATTTAATTTGCTCTTCTATTCTAGTTTCACAAGGTGGAAGCTTAGATTATAGATTTTTAAGTGTCTTCTAATGTATGTATTCAGTACTACAATTTCTCTCTAAGCACTCCTTTTGCTGCATCCACAAATTTTGATAAGTTTTATTTTCATTTAAATTTAATTCAAAGTATTTTAAAATTTCTCTTGAGACTTCTTTGTCCCATGTGTTATTTAAAAATGTTGTTCCATCTTCAAATATTTTGGTATTTTCCAGTTATTTTTCTGTTACAGATTTCTAGTTTAATTCCATTGTGATCTTACCTCATACTTTGAATAATTTCTATTCTTTTAAATTTGTTAACATGTTTATGGGCCAGAATGTTGTCTATCTTGGTGAATGTTCCACGTGAGCTCAAGAAGAATGTATGTTCTGCTGTTGTTGGATGAAGTGTTTTATAAATGTCAATTAGATCCAGTTGATTGACGGTGCTGTTCAGTTCAATTATGTCCTTACTGATTTTCTGCCTACTGTATCTTTCAATTACTGATAGAGGTATGTTGAAGTCTTCAACTATAGTAGTGGATTTGTCCATTTCTCCTTGCAGTTTTATCAGATTTTTGCCTCACATATTTTAGTGCTCTGTTGTTAGGTGCATACATATGAAAGATTATTTTGTCTTCTTGGAGAAATGACCTCTTTATCATTATGTAATGCCCTACTTTATCCCAGGTAATTTTCCTTGCTTTGAAATCTGTTTGTCTGAAATTAGTACAGTTACCCTAGCTTTCTTTTGGTTAGTGTTAGCATGATATTGTTTTCTCCATCCCTTTACTTCTAGTCTATATGTGTCTTTATATTTAAAGTAGATTTCTTTTTTTTTTTTAATTTAAATAAATTTATTTTATTTATTTATCTTTGGCTGCGTTGGGTCTTCGTTGCTGTGTGCGGGCTTTCTCTGGTTGCGTCGAGCGGGGGCTACTCTTCGTTGCGGTGGGCGGGCTTCTCATTGCGGTGGCTTCTCTTGTTGCAGAGCATGGGTTCTAGGTGTGCAGGCTTCAGTAGTTGTGGCATGCGGGCTCAGTAGTTGTGGCTTGTGGGCTGTAGAGCACAGACTCAGTAGTTGTGGCGCACGGGCTTAGTTGCTCCACGGCATGTGGGATCTTCCAGGACCAGGGCTCAAACCCGTGTCCCCTGCACTGCCAGGCGGATTCTTAACCACTGCGACGCCAGGGAAGCCCCCAGAGCTTTCTGAAGTTGTAGCCATTTTCAGAGAGCGTAGACTGCACAGCTGCCTCGAGAGAACTTGACTGAATGGAGAAATCGCCGACGCGAGACAACCGAGCGTGCCTAAAGTAGATTTCTTGTAGACAACATATAGTTGTCTTTTTTTATCCACTTTGACAATCTCTGTCTTTAATTGCTTCATTTAGACCATTGACATTTAAAGTGATTATTGATATAGTTGGATTAATATTTACCATATTTGTTGCTGTTTTCTATTCACTGCCCTTGTTTTTTGTTCCTATTCTTGTCTTCCACTCTTGTTCTGTGTTTTGTGGTTTTGATTGAGCATATTATATGATTCCAATTTCTCTCCTTTTTTAGCATATTATACTAAATACTACATTTTCACTTTTTTTAGTGGTTGCCCCAGAGTTTACAGTATACATTAACAACTAAGCCAAGTCCACTTTCAAGTAACACTATACCTCTTCATGGGTAGTGCAGGTACTTTATAACAGAGTGTTCCCAATTCCTCCTTCCCATCCCTTTAACATTGCTGTCATTCATTTCACTTATCCATTAGCTATAGTCATCTAATATATTGTTGTTATTATTATTTTAAAACTCTTATCTGTTAGATTAAGAGTTAGAAACATAAAAGATTTTATATGCCATTTGTTTGTTCCTTCTTGAATGCTCTTTCTTTATGTATATCCAAGTTTCTGACCTACATCATTTTCCTTCTCTCTGAAGAACTTATCATCTCTTTCAAGGCAAGTCTAGTCAATTTTTGTTTGTCTCAGAAAGTCTTTATTTCTCCTTTATGTTTGAAGAATAATTTTGCTGGATACAAAGTTCTAGACTATGGGGTGTGTTTTTTTTCCTTTCAGCACTTTAAAATATTCCACTTCACTCTCTTCTTGCTTGTGT
Source organism: Balaenoptera physalus (assembly GCF_965194825.1). Lineage (NCBI taxonomy): Eukaryota > Metazoa > Chordata > Mammalia > Artiodactyla > Balaenopteridae > Balaenoptera > Balaenoptera physalus. Next base: position 29,722,449 of record NC_138898.1, read on the forward strand.
GGTTTCTGAAGAGAAATCATATAATTCTTATCCTTGTTTCTCTAGAGGTAAAATGAGCTTTTTTCTTCCCCCTTCTGTCTTCCTTCAAGATTTTTTCTCTGTCTTTGATTCTCTGTAATTTTAATACAATATACTAGGTGGAGATTTTTTGACATTTGTCCTTGTTGGTGTTCTCTGAGCTTCCTGGATCTGTGGTTTGGTGGCTGTCATTGATTTTAGACAATTTTCAGCCATTATTACTTCAAATATTTCTTCTATTCCTTTCTCTCTTTCTTCTCCTTCTGGTATCCCCATTACTCTATGTTACACATTTTGTAATTGTCTCACAGTTCTTTAGATATTTTGTTCTATCTTTTTATCCTTTTTTCTATTTGCTTTTCAGTTTGGGAAGTTTCTATTGACATATCTTCCACTCTACTGATTCTTTACTTGACTATGATCAGTCTACTAATGAGCCCATCAAAGGCATTCTTCTTTTCTGTTACAGTGTTTTTGGTTTCTATCATTTCCTTTCAATTCTTCTCTAGAGTTTCAATCTCTCTGCTTACACTACCCATCTGTTTTTGTATGTTGTCCACCTTTTCCATTAGCTCTGTTAGCATATTAATCATAGTTATTTTAAATTTTTGGTCTGATAATTCCAGAACCTCTGCCAGAGGACTCAATTTCCTTTAGTGTCCTTGTTCTTGTCTCTCCTGTTGTTTTGAGTTTCCCTAGGAACTCCTTTTTTTTTTTGAGTCTGAGCCTTGCAGTTCTTTCTGTTGTCATCCCCTGTTATTATACTGGAGTCCTGTTTATGTGGTGGTGAAGTATGGGGCAGGAGAAGTGCTATAATCCTATGACTAGATTTCAGTCTTTAGTGAGCCTGTTCCTCTAGGCTGTGACCTTCACAAGAGCTTCTCAGCCTTCTCCCCCCAGCCTTTGGTGACACAAGAAGTCTAGAGGTGGCTGGAGTGGGGGTATTTCCATTCCTCCAGGTCAATAAAGCTGGTAAACTCTGGTCAGTTAGGCTCACTCTGGTAAAATAGTTTCCCTGGAGCATAGGTGTAAAGGAAAAACTCTGGTTTTTTTCTTTCCCACATAGGGAAAAACCCAGTTCTTCCCTACTGTGAGTTTCTTCCCTATGTGTCTCCTTTACTACTCACACAGAACACTTCACTTCTGATATTTCTTGTCACCAAATGTATGGAAGTTTTCCCTTACAACAATGTGACACTAGCTGGGTGTCCCACAGTATAAGTCAATTCTGACGCTACCTACTCAGACCCCACAGGCTTATTTCCCCAAGACTGCAACCTACCCCCACTTCAGATACCAATCACAAGCCCAGGTCCTTCTGACCAACCAGCTATAGATCGAAGGTTCCAAAGACCCCCTCCTTGGGTTCAATTAATTTGCTAGAGTGGCTCACAGAACTCAGAGAAATATTTATTTACATTTACCAGTTTATTAAAGGATATAATAAAAGATACAGAGTAACAGCAGATGAAGAGATACATGAGGCAAGGTCTGGGAGTTGGAGTGTGTCACCCTCGCAGTATGTGGATATGTTTACCCATCAAGAAGCTCTCCCAACCCACTGTTATTGGGATTTTATGGAGACTTCCTCACATAGGCATCATCAATTCTTAACTTCATTTCTAGCCCCTCTCTCCCATCTTGAGGATGGGGGTGGGGCAGGGCTGACAATTCCAAGCTTCTAATCATGGGTTGGTCTTTCTGGTGACCAGCCCCCATCCAGCCATTCAGGAGTCCATCAGAATCACCTCATTAGAAGAATAGATGTTCCTAGTGCTCTTAGGATTTTACAAAGAGTTTAGGACCTCTGTGCCTGGAACTGGGGACAGAGACCAGTATATATTTCTATTATCTCACAACAGGCCTTTGTTAAAGAGAGCAGGACACTCTGGGTTACTTTTCATATTTTAAAATGAGTACTTTCCCCTCCCCCTGCTGGAAGCACCATGGATTTTCCTCCAGTCTTCACAGTGAGAACCTGCTAGTGCTCCCAGGAGGTAAAATTCATGAAAGTGTGCCCCCTCCTCCAAAGACTGGGCCCCATAGTTTTTAACTCTCAAACTAGTACACAATAAGCCTCCAGCATTTCATCAATTACAGTTTGTATTCCTACCAGTAATAGCCATGCTTTTTATCTTCTATATTCTGATCCTTTGGCACCTTGAGGCTTTGTTGACCCTGGAGGGACAGCCCTCCCAGTTTTAGCTAATTCTTAGAGATAGCAAACAACTCATCTGCAAGCTTTCCTTTCGTATGCAAACCAACCAACCCAGAGTTTATAACCTCAACCTTTATCAGGCTCATACTCTGGGCCTCTATCCACCCGCCCTATTCACCCCAGGGCCTGGTACCAGACAACTAGGGAATGCCCCTATGCTCCAGGGCCCACTGAAATTATCCAAATTAGCCAATCCTAACCCTGTTTACCCTGCCTCACCTTTTCCTTCCCTTAGAAACCATAATAAAGGCTCTTGCCCACATTTTTCCTCTCTGCCTTGCTACTGACTGAACCTTGTGCTTCCTCATGTGGCCCTATGTGACATGGTGTTGCTTGGGATCTGTAAGTATAAAAACCTCTTCCTCCATGACAGTCATTTCCATGTCTGAGTATTTTACCATACCTAATTAAAATAAGTCCTGAATACTCTCCCTTTAAGCACTACAAGCCCTGGCTCCCATGGAGGGCTTCTGCTCAAGGTAAGCTATGATTCTCTGCCTCTCCAGTTTGCAGACAGTAGCTTGCCCTACAAACTCAATTCTCTGATGGATCTAAGAAGAATTGTTTTTCAGTTTGTTCAACTTTTTTCTTGTTGGTAGGATGGAGCTCTTTACACATTGGAGTGAAACCCAGAAGTCCAATCATTCCATTTTTTACCTATTTTCTCTAACATCTTAGCCAAAGCAGAACAATTCTTTTTCCAGTATCCTTTATGATTACAGTTTCTTGAAGTATCTTTTTTTTTTTAAATTTTATTTATTTATTTATTTATTTATGGCTGTGTTGGGTCTTCGTTTCTGTGTGAGGGCTTTCTCTAGTTGTGGCAAGTGGGGACCACTCTTCATCGCGGTGCGCGGGCCTCTCACTATCGTGGCTTCTCCCGTTGCGGGGCACAGGCTCCAGACGCGCAGGCTCAGCAATTGTGGCTCACGGGCTTAGTCGCTCCGCGGCATGTGGGATCTTCCCAGACCAGGGCTCGAACCTGTGTCCCCTGCATTGGCAGGCAGATTCTCAACCACTGCGCCACCAGGGAAGCCCTTGAAGTATCTTTATCAAGGAACTCCGTCCATTGGGGTTTGAATACTGAATGAGACCTTTATAAAAGCACAAAACTGACCATGTCACCTCTGCTTAAAACTTTTCTGGCGTCCTTCCTACCCACTCACTACCTAACCCTGCCCTATACCCACTCGCTGCACACACACACACACACCCACACACACTCTATTTTCACTCTAGGTCTCAGCTTAGAAGTTTCTTTCTCCAGAATATCTTCCTCAGGTTTGGGTGAAGCCCACCACTGTGCTTCTTGGATTCTACCAGTATCCTAGTTTGAGATCCAAGAAGAGAACTCTGGATAGTTTATCTCTGAACCACAGAGCAAATTCTGTTTGCTAAATCCAGCATGCTCCCCTTACATCACACTTGTATAGATATTATCTCAGTTGGATTTACCTACCACACTTTGAGATAGATGCCTATAGATAAATCAGGTCCCCTGGAAGCAGAGCCTGAGATGGGGATTCTTGTGCATGTGATTTATTGAAGGCAGCTCTCAGGAGACAAGGAGTAAGGGAAGCAGGACAGATCAAGGGAAGGAGCTGAGCAAAGCTGTGTGTTCAGCTGGGGTCTAGCCTCTGCCTGATCCCATGGGGAGCTCTGGAGAGTGAATGAACCACAGACTTGCTCTGCCTGTAGGCCAGAGGACTGGACTTTTTGTACCCCATATCAGCTAGCAATTGGCTGTCAGCTGACTTGAGGAGAGGGGAGGAATGTAAACTCCCAGACATTTCCCAAGATGGTTTCCATCAACCATGGGCTCCCTTGGGAAAGGAGAAGCTGTGAACTGTAAGAGCCAACATGCATAGCAGCTAAGGGACAATGCCACAGCCAGATAATGGAGATCTGGGTAGACCACCAACAGCATACTCACAAGAAAACTGACTCAGAGAGAACAAGAAACCTGCCCAGTGTTACCGAGGTAATAACCAGCAGAACAAGGTTTCAGGCCCAAATATCCAGACTCTGAATCCCCAGCTTACTCTGCCCAAATCCACCAGTGACCAGTTTTGGTTGCTGTTTCACGGGGTGGCTTGCTTCTCAGAATGTAAAGCTCAAGGGTCAGGGAGCAGCGAGGAAAACTCTCTGTGGCTGCTACATTGCATGCACAACCTTGAGAGGCTGGAAAAGGAGTGGACAGAGGCAAGAATTTGAGAACCTGGGACTCCTTGTCCTGGACTCCATCACTGATGGGACTGCTGCTGGGGATGCTGGGTGACGAAACTCCACTCTGCCCTGCCCTGCCCAAAGTTGGGTCTCTCACAGCTCTGTTGGGAAAATCTCCCTAGTCATGGCAGAAAAGTCTGGATGGGGAGCCACTGTGAAAAGTGAGAACCTGTGCTCTGCAGCCAGATCAGGTTCCAGGTGATGCCCACATAGAGCACAAAAATGGCAAGGCAGGCTGGAGGCGGGAGGGAAGGAGGAGGGCCTTTGTTGAGTACCTCTCATGAGTCAGACCCTTTATTCCTGTTTTAAATTAACCTAACTATGTAGGGAAATAGTGGCTACTAGAGCCATTTTACAGGTGAGGAAACTGAGGTGCAGAAAAGTTAAGTAATTTATCTGTGATCACAGAGATAAGTAAATGATAGAACTGATATTTTCAGGCAGACTGGCCTAGCTCCAAACCTGTGTTCTTTATACAAGTAAAAAGATCTTATTTCTGGATAAGAATATCAGAGTAATGACGTCCGTTCTCAGAAGTCAGTCACTGTGTCATGTTCATTAACAAGCTGATGGAGTAGTAACATCCCCATGTTAGAGATGAGCTGAGACTCATAGAGGTTAAGTGACTGGCTCAAAGACACCCTGCTAGTAAGTGGTGGAGAGGTTGCTTATGAATACCAGAACCTCATTACAATTTTTCCTGCATTTAATGTGTAACTGCCCAGATGGGATAGTTGTGCTTATTACACTAGGTGTTGGGCAAGCTGTTGGGGAAAGTTCACACTGTAGAGTAGATTCTGCTCAGCCGGGCCATTTGCCAGTGCTATAAAGTCATGGTTTAAAATAACAGCAACAACGTGGGAGCAGCGCTGAGGCACAGGATGGGAACCGACTCCGCTGCTCTCACCAGCCCCCCCACCCCACCCCATCCCTTCCCTCATGCCAGGTGGGGCACATGAGGGGACAGCCCTTGGAGAATGGAGCCAGCAGGCCCTCCGCGTCTCAGTCTTCCAGCCTTACCAAACAGAGGCTCACGCTTGGCCTCGGCCCTGGGCGTCAGGAGAGGACTGAGCTCTGACCCAAGGGACTGCACCCCCAAGCAGAGGAAGGCATGTGTCTGGGTCTCTAGCTGAGGTTTAGGTGAGAGTGTGGGAGTGCCAGCCGGTCAGAGGAGGGAGACATTAGCTCTCAGCCGAGACCAGAGGCTCTGTCTGAAAGAGGTGGCTTTTGGAACCAATAAGCTCCAGGAAGCATCTTGAACATCTGATTTCTCACAGCTGGGGGCACTTTCCTGGGGTCGAGGCCCGTGAGGCCAGAACTGTTCATTCCCTGCCCCTGCAGGTGACAGGTCCGGGAGGAGACCCTCCAGGAAGCGGACTTACAAAGCCAAGAACGCGCCGGGCAGGCGCCAAGCCCCACCTGGCCGGAAGGAGCAGGCCGGGGGCAGCCCGGGGTCAGGGTCTCCCCGGAGGAAGCAGGCAGAGCGCAGGGGACGACACAGAGAGCAGCTGGGGGAACGGGAGCGAGGCTCGGCAGAGAAGACCTGCGGAGGGAGGAGGAAGAGGGACGGGAGAGCTTCCCTCAGGGAGCACCAAGCACCTCCAAAGAAGGAAAAGGAGGTGCCGAGGAAGGAGGAGATGTGGAAGCAGCTGAAGAAACACAGGTATGTTGTGACCAGGCTTCAGGCGCGTTTCAATCCGCGCTCTCCCTCTCCTTCCAGCCCTGCTTCCTCCCTTGATACGGGCCAGGTGTCGTCTTCCCCCCTCTTTCTCTCCCATAAACGGGCGGCCCCTGCTCTCTTTTCTTTGTCCCTGCCTTTGCCCCTGCCAAGCTCTTCGCGGCTGGGGGTGGAACCGGGATGAGGATCACAGCCATCTCAGGTTGAGTGGCCACTGCACACTCTCCGACTCAAACCCCTCCTGGAGCGCAAGTACAAGTGGAGCTCTGAGTGGGGAGGTGACATGGCAGCAGGGTGAGAAAAGATCCCAATTCTCCTCAATTTCAGCTGGTGACTCACCACAGCTCTTGATGAGGAGCTGAAAGAAATGAACAAAATTGGATTTAGGAGTCATTCCAGGCCTTAAGCACACCATTTCCTAAGCTGACCTGTGTCCTCTTCTGTGAAATGTGGCTTTGATCTAGAAGAACTTCAAAAGTTCTACCAGCTCTGAAATTCTAGGATTTGGGGGTTTGATTTACTTGCTGTGTTTCCTTTGTTCCATTAGCATCTGCATACAGGGGTTAGTAGATAGAGCCAGTTTATGGAATCAGCAAGTTGGGATTTTAGTTTCATTTTTTGCTACCAATTTTGATGGGACATCTCCCTCTCTTTGCCTCCCTCTTCCACTTTACTTTGCATCACTTCTCAGGATGTTTTAAGAATCCCCATTGATAATGGGCTGGGAGGCTTTGGAAACAGAGATACCAGGACTATGGCAAAGAGCTGATGCTCCTTCCCATGGTTTCTAATAAACCTTCCTTGTCCACACCCTCACTCAGGTGTTCCACTGTACATCTCCAACTTTACAGAGAGGAAATTAAGGCCCACAAAAGGGGCCACTGATTTCTTCTGTCACCCCTGCCAGCCATCCCTGGCTCAGTTAGGGCTTTTGTCTACTGTCTGGTTATCCCTAGACCTGAGCTAACAGGGTAAAGGGTGCATGGTGTCCTTAGCAACTTAGAGAGGACTTGAATGCATTATTGACAGGCCCCAGAGTGTCCGGAACTTTAGAAGGAGGTGGTCCCAATCCTGTCTGGATGGCAGATGCAAAGTAAGGGATGCAGACAAGGACTCATTTGTGCCATTTTCAGCTGAGTGCCATGGCAGGGCATAGAGAGATGAAAAATATCCAGTCCTGTTCCTCAGAAACTGACAGTCTAGCAGGGGAGGTAGGACATGGGCATCAGCTATCACAACACAAAGCAGAAGGCAATATGTATGCAAGAAAGGATTTGATGAAGAGCATGTTGCTGGGAGGCTGGGGTTCCTCCACGAAGAAGGTAAATATTTCAATAAGACTTTGAAGCCCAGGTGGAATTTGAACAAGCAATGACTGAATGTCCCACCCCCCTACCGCCACCCAAACTGAGGGAACAACTTATGCAAAGACTCAAAGGCAGATATCCTGGGGTGGTGGGGATGGTGAGATATGGCAAAAAATCCCCGTGCTCTAGGCTTTCCAGCATTTAAGAGCTAGGGTCCCCCCCCCTTCTCCACCTCACTCCTGTGACCTCTCCTTGCTCCTCAGGAGTTGATCAGAAGCTAAACTCACAGAGGCAAACTGGTCTCTAAAACCTGTGGTAACCCAAGCCCACATCCTGATATTTCCATTTATCAAACGTGCTAAAAAGGCTGCCCAGGCCCTTCTCCAGCCCCTCCCTCACCCCCTGTCAGCTGCTGCCATCTCAGCTGAGAGTCAAGCCTTTTTATGAGCGAAGGAGGCTGTGAGTAGCACAGACAAGAACTTGGATTTTGTGGCAGGCGAGCACACAGTCTTGTCTGGGAGATGGTGAGGGTCATCATACCCTCCAGCTGGAAGGTCTCTGCCGCTGTGCTGTTCCATACAATAGCCACTAGCCACATGCTAGGCATTTGAAATGTGGCTGGTGTGACTGAGTAACTGAATTTTTAATTCAATTTAATTTTAATCTGATGTTAATACCACTGAGTTAAAAATTTTACTTAACTTGGACAGACAGATGTAGTTTTGAAGTTGATTTAACTTTGAAGCCAAAGCATTTCTTCTGGGAAAAAAAAAAAAAAAAAGACAAACTAGTTTTGTCAGTGCAGATGTGAACATCAAAGGAAAATTATATTCTGTTACTTTATTCATTTACAAGGAAACTTTTAAGTATGTCTAAAACAATTGGGATATGTAAATCTACTTTTTCAACTAAATTTTATGAAATCCAAGTACAGATTAAATATGTTCAATGAAAATTTTGTGCCTGAATTGACATCCACGGTGAGTACAAGATGAACACTGGGTTTTGAAGACAGTACAAAAAGACTGTAAAATGTCTCATTAATAATTTTTACACCGATTACATTACTGTAATTATAAATTATAAATTTTTCATATACTGGGTTAAATGAAATGTATTATTAAAATTAATATGTCCATGTCCTTTTACCCTATTAATAGAGCGACTAGAAAATTTAAAATTACGATACATGGCTCACATTATATTTCCACTGGTCAGCCCTGCACGAGCGAGGGTGTGCAGCGCGGGGAGGACTCCGAGGCGTGGAGTTTGAGGAGGCAGCCCTCGAGGGCCCTGGGCTCCAGCAAGAGGAGTGGCCTCCTCTGCCAGGTGGGGGGAGTCGCGGAGGGCTCTGAGCGGCACAGGCCTGTGTGGGCGGGAGCTGGGAGCGTCTTGCGGTGGGCTCCTCACATCCCACAGTGCCCCCGAGGACCCCCGCCGCCTCCTCACTCCCCTCTGCTCCACCCCGCCTCTGCTCCAGGTCATCCTCCTCGGCCTCCAGCACCTCCGGTGGGGAGCCTCTGTCTGAGGAGGAACTGGCCCGGATTCTGGAGCAGGTGGAGGACAAGAAGAAGCTCATCGCCACCATGCGGACCAAGCCCTGGCCCATGGCTACGAAGCTGGCGGAGCTCAGGTGAGCAGTGGTGGTCGGCCAGGGCCCTCCCCGTCCAGAAGGCTCAGCTCCTCTAATGGGCGCGGGAGTCCCTTCCTCCTCTCCACTCCAAGGGGGCTCAACAAGAAGGGGGGTTCACCCTCCCACCCTGCTTTGGTCACCTCATCCCCAGCACGCAACTGGCCATCGGGCCCTGCCGTTGGCCAGCACCGAGCAGGGCCTGGCGGAAGACAAGGAGGATCGTGGCCCTCCGGCTACGCACCCCCCTCCACTGCCAGGCCACCTCTCTGTCCCGCGCCCCATCTGGTGGCTTCCGCACCTCCCTCACAACCAAAAAGACATGCCTTCCTTGGGGGCGGGGGGGGGACTTTCCATGACCCCCATCTCAACAAGTTCAGACCTCTTTTGTGTTCTCTAAGCACTAGAATCTCTCCCTGTGTCATACACTCACCCTTGCAGTGTGGAGAGCAGGCGGAGGGGCTGTCTTAGCTACACTTGTGTCCCAAATGCCTAACACAGGGCCAAGCTTGCAGTGAGGTTCCATGAATATTGCCTGGCCTGGTGCCCACGCCCCTGACTCCTATTTGCAACTCAGCTATTTCCCTGGTTTCCATATCATGGGCCAGCCCACCATGCATTTTATGGCTCTTGACTCTCTGCTGCAGTTTTGAGAGAAGAGCAGGACGTTTTTCCTAAAAAAGTCCCATTCAGTGTTACCATCTTCCCCCAAGTCCCACCTCGGTCTTTCTGCCACAAGATTGGAATGGCTCCCTTCCTCCTTCCCTCTGTATAAGAAGCCATTTTCCCTGGTTCCTCTCACACCTGATTTTCCTCATTGCTCAAGTCAAATGCCTCGCCCTTTATCACATAGAACAATTTGGCAGACATATATATTTTTTTTTATAAATTTATTTATTTATTTATATTTATTTATGGCTGTGTTGGGTCTTCGTTTCTGTGCGAGGGCTTTCTCCAGTTGCGGAGAGCGGGGGCCACTCTTCATCGCAGTGCGCGGGCCTCTCACCGTCGCGGCCTCTCCCGCTGCGGAGCACAGGCTCCAGACGCGCAGGCTCAGTAATTGTGGCTCACGGGCTTAGTCGCTCCACGGCATGTGGGATCTTCCCAGACCAGGGCTCGAAGCCGTGTCCCCTGCACTGGCAGGCAGACTCCCAACCACTGCGCCACCAGGGAAGCCCTTGGCAGACATATTTTGACGTTCAGCCTCACTGTGTCTCGGAGGCACAGCAAAGATGCTGGCTGTGCAAACCCTGACTAGGAAGGAGCCTGGTAAACAGAGCTTACTCCACTGTCTTGCAAATTATTAAGTTGTCTCCGACTCAGCTGCAGGAAGAAATGCCTCCCTTCGGTGCCTCCAGGCCAGTGCTGACCAACAGAACTTTCTGGGATGATGGAAATGTTCTAAATCTGCGCTAATAGAGTAGCCTCCAGTCACATGAAACTAGTGAGCGCTTGAAAAGTAGTCAGTGCAATTGAGAAACTGAATTTCTGTTTTATTTCATTTATTTAAATTTAAGTCATCACAGGTGAATGGTGGCGACAGTTTGGGCAGTAGGTACAGCTTCAGGCAGCAGGCTGTCTGCCTTCCCAGCTCCCTTTTTCTGAGTCTCTTCTCTCTGCTCCCCCAGAGCCGAGTTCTTCCTCCTTCCATCTGTCGGTCTAACAGAACCTCACCCCAACTCAGGTGTCACCGGAACACATCTTTTATTAACAGTGGAAAAAGAGCAACCTTGATGCTTATGGAAATGAGATCTCCAGCTGGCTGGAAGTCTCTGGGACCATGAAAATCCCTGAGGGCCATTCAGCTGCCCTGAGGAGAAGTCTGCATCTCCTCCAGACCTGGGGGCAGGGTTCCTGCTCTTGGTGGGGGTGGGAAGTGGCTAAGGCCCTAGAAGCTGAAAAGACTCTTGTCTCTCCCACTGGAGCAGGTCTCCCCTCCTTTTCCCTCTTGCAAGACTCCTTATCCCAGACTCAGGCTCTCCAGCCTCTGGGTCTCAGCTCCACTGGTGCCTCTGCCCTCCCACCTGGCTAGTTCCTACCCTCTGAGACTCAGGCCAGGTGTCCCCTCTGCAGGGAAGTCCCCATTGCCCCTCCCTGCATTCAGGCTGAGTTAGTTACTGCCTCTTTGACCCCTAAGGCCCTCACTTGACTGGATGCTCTTGTTTGCAGAGCTGTTTCTTATTCATCTTTTAATATTCTTTCTTTTTTTATATATTGCCAACATTTGCTGAGTGCTCCCTATGTGCCAGGCACTGTTCTGAGTGCTGGGTGTGTAACAATTCATTTAATCCTCATAATCACCCTTTGATGTAGGTACCATTATTATTGCCCCCATTTTACTGATGAGCAAACTGAGACACAGAGCAATCTAGTAATTTGTCCAAGGCTAAACAGTGAGTTTAGTGGTCTGGCCAGAATTTGAACTCAGGAATTCTGGCTCCAGAACTTGCACTCTTAAATTGTAACTGCTTCTCTAGGATTACTAGACATTCTAGAATACACCCCTTTGCCTCCTGTATGATTTCCTCTTCTGGCAGTAAAGTCTTCAGTTGCAGATCTGCAGATAGCATCCCCAGACTACATCTTTTTTTAGAAGCAATGGTGTGGGGACCCCAGTCTCTGACCCACTCAGGCAGCTGGCACAGTTGTTGTAGACAATCAAAGAAGGATGGCAAGGCATAAAGAGCAACAGCAGGGAATTGGGGCAAGCCTGTCTTCACACCTCTACCATACCTGATGGTTTGACTGGCTATTCAATCCCCCTCAGGCTGGTTTCCTTCCCTTAACCTCTCTGAGCCTCACAGCTGTCTTTTGTAAAGTAGGAATAATAATATCTACCTGCAGAGTTGTTCTGACAAATAAAAAATATTTAAGTACCCAGCATATAATATGCAATTAATAGATAGTAGTTATTGCTATTAAAGCTTGAACATCTTGTTCCAGACACTGTGCTGAACCCTGAGAGATGAGGATGGGGAACAAAGATGAATCAGAGAAGACATTATTAATGTACATCATTAATAATGACACGAGGCAGGCTGTGATGTTGGCAAAAGAGTTTCTAGTGCCCATGAGTCAGGGATGTTTGCTTTAATCATAGAATTAATCAGGTATGTCACTCAGCTTTGTCAGAAACCTAATGTGTTAGAAAATTACCCAAAGTGAGATCTGAAGAATTCCACTTCTAGGAAGATGGAGTAGATATACTTCTCCATAGTCTTCCCACTAAGTACAACTGAAACCCTGGATATTATGTGTAAAGCAAACATAAGAGACTCAGAAAGGTGGAGAGAAGAAAGGCAGACTGGCTAAGGACCTCGGGGTCAAATGAATGACAGAGTATTGAGTTCCAATTTTCCTTTTTGCCTGTATATCCAGACTGGATATTGGAGAAGCTGGCTGCCCCCAAACACTAACAGACACACACAAAACACCTCAAGAAAAGTCTGCTGTCTCTAGCCAGAGGACCAGAAAAGGGACAGCCTGGGAAGACAGAAGACTTGTAAACAATAACAACCCTACTCCGGCCAAACACCATAAACAAATGAGCAGCTGTAACCCCAGCCTGGCAGCAAAAGCCAAGTGGAGAAGCCTACATTTCCTCCCTTGCCAGGCTGTAACATGGTGCCCCTAACACCCCCATCAAATGTCAGAGAAGGCCAAGTGAGGAGCAGGGACTCTCATCCCCACTGGGCAGTAATGAGCCCTCCCTCTCCCTGTGGTGTCAGTGGAGACTACATGGGGAGTCTGAACTTTCACCACCACCTGACAGTAACAAGGTATCTCTTCAAGCCAGGAGGATATGAGTGGAAGGCTTGTGGGAGCCTGAACTCCCATCCCTGCTCAGCAGTAACAAGGAGCTCCAGCCCAGCCCCAGGTATCAAAGGAGGCCAAGTGAATAATCTGGACTTCCACCTAGAAGTAAGCAGGCAGCATCCCCCTTCACCTACTGGAGCAGTGTCAGAGGAGGCCTGCTAAAACACAATATTTAAATAAGATCCAGAGTCTCATAACATAATATCTCAAATTCCAGGCTTCAGTTGAAAACTCACTCATCATACCAAGAACGAGGAAAATCTCAAGCTTGAATGATAAAAGATAATCAACAGATGCTAACATCAAGAGGACATATATGTTAGAATTATCTGACAAAGATTTTAAAGAAACCATCATAAAAATGTTTCAGTGAGCAATTATGAACACATGAAACAAATGAAGAAATAGAAAGTCTCAGAAAATGAATAGAGGATATAAAGAAGAACAACTGGAAATTTTAGAAGTAGAAAATATAGTAACTAAAACTTTTTAAAGCTCAATGAATGGGCTCAACAGCAGAATGGAGAGAACTGAGTAGAGAATCAATGAAAGTGAAGGTAGAAGAAGACAAATCAATCTAAACAACAGAGAGAAAATAGTCTGGGGAAAATAGTGAACAGAGCCTCAGGGACATGTAGGATTATTATAAATGATCTAACATTAGTGTCTCCTCCAAATCCCTAGATGATGAAAGAAAAAAATGGAGTCTCAAAAGAAGAGAAAGAGGGTGGGACTGAAAAAGTCTTCAAAGATATAATGACTGAAAATTTCTCAAATTTGGCAAAACTTACAGATTCAAAAAGCTAAACAAAACCCCAACAGGATAAATCCAAAGCAATCCATGCCAATACACATCATGGTCAAACTTCTGAATACTTATAAGAGTCAGAGAGAAACAATGCATTACTATAAAGGAAAAACAATTAGAATGACAGCAAATTTCTCATCAGAAACCATGGAGGACAGAGGAGGTGACATAAAGATTCTTCAAGTGCTAAATGAAAAGAATTGTCAGTCCAGAATTCTATATCCAGCAGAAACATCCTTCAGGAATAAAGGAGAAATCAAGACATTCTGAGATGAAGGAAAACTAAAAGAATATGTCACCAGCAGACCTACCATAAAGTATAACTAAAGGAAGTTCTCTAAACATAAAGGAAATGGTAAAAGAAGGAATCTTGGAACATCAGGAAGGAAGAACATGGTGAGAGCAAAAATCTTGGAAAATACCATGGATTTACCTTCTCCTCTTGATTTTTAAAATTATGTTTGACAGTTGAAGCAAAAATTAAAACACCACCTAATGTGGTTCTCAATAATGCAGATGAAATAGTTAAGACAATTATAAATGGGGAGGATAAAGGGACATAAAGAGAAATAAGATTCTACACTTCATTGTAAATAGTAAAATGCACCAGTGGATTTTGATAATACATAGAGATAGCTAGCTAGCTAGCTAGCTAGGTAGACAGATAGATAACAGATAGATGGATGGCAGATAGAGATAGACATATAGTAATACCTAGAGCAACTACTGAAAAGGCTATACAAATCGATATACTCGAAAACACTGTAGGTAAAACAACATGGAATCCTAAAAAATATTCAAGAAGACAGGGAAAAAGGAAAGCAGAAATGAAAAACATAACAAACAGAAAACAAGAAATAAAATGATGTGTTTAAACTGTAACATATAAATAATTACATTACATGTTAGTGGTCTAAATACATCAATTAAAAGACAGAGATTGGCAGACTGGATTTAAAAGATGACCCAGGGCTTCCCTGGTGGCGCAGTGTTAAGAATCCTCCTGCCAATGCAGGGGACAAGGGTTCGGGCCCTGATCTGGGAAGATCCCACATGCCACAGAGCAACTAAGCCCATGTGCCACAACTACTGAGCCTGTGCTCTAGAGCCTGTGAGCCATAACTGCTGAGCCCACGTGCCACAACTACTGAGCCTGTGCTCTAGAGCCTGCGAGCCATAACTACTGAGCCCGCGTGCCACAACTACCGAAGCTCGCATGCCTAGAGCCCCTGCTCCACAACAAGAGAAGCCGCTGCAATGAGAAGCCCACGCACCACAACAAAGAGTAGCCCCCACTCGCCGCAACTAGAGAAAGCCCACGCACAGCAACGAAGACCCAACACAGCCAAAAACAAAAATAAATAAAATAAATAAATTTATTTAAATAAATTAATTAATTTAAAAAAATAAAAGATGACCCAACTACATGCAGTCTATAAGAAACTCACTTTATATATATCATATGTTGAGAGTAAAGGGTGGAAGAAAATATACCATGCAAACGTTAACCAAAAGATAGCAGGAGAAGCTATGTAAATATCAGACAAAGTCAATTTCAGAGTAAAGAAAATTACCAAGGACATAGAGAGACACTACATAATGATAAAAGGGTCAATCCACCAAGCAAACAGGACAATCCTAAATGTATATGCACCAAAGAGATCAGTGGTTTGGATTCTACAGAGTATTAATTTTCCAGTGCTACGTAATAAATTACCCCAAAACTTAGTAGTTTAAAACAATAATAAACACTTATTATCTTCTGTTGGTCAGAAATTCCAAAGCAGCTTAGCTGGGCAGTTCTGATTTGGAGTCTCTCATAAGGTTGAGTCAAGGTGTTGGTCAGGGCTTCAGGCTTCAGATGACTGGGGCTGGTGAATCCACTTCCAAGGTTGCTCACACAAATGGATGACAAGTTGGTTCTGTTTGTTAGTAAGGGCCTCAGTTTCTCTCCATACAGGCCTCTCCACAGGCTGCTTGAGTGTCCTCATAACATGGCAGCTGGCTTCCCCCAGAAGAGGGGGATTTCAAGGGAGAAGTCACAATACCTTTTATGTCCTAGTCTCAGAAGTCATAAACTGTCACTTCTACCACTTTCTATTCATTGGAAGCACATCGCTAAGTCTGCCCTGCATTCAAGTGGAGGAGAATTCAATTCTTTTTTTTTGGTTGCACCACTTGGCTTGTGGGATCTTAGTTCCCCGACCAGGTATTGAACCCAGGCCCTCAGCAGTGAACACGCAGAGTCCTAACCACTGAACAGCCAGGGAATTCCCCAGTTCTACATTTTAAAGGGAGGAATGTCAAATAAGTTGCTGACATAGTTTAAAACCACCACATATGGGAAGCCAGGCATGCTTGGTTAAACTCAACTGCCCTTAAATTGATTCAGTGACACCTCTAGAACAGATGCCATCACCTGGCTCTTCTGAATTTCCACTTAGAGTGAGCTCAGCCTCTGTTTGATCTTTGTCTCCACAACTGAAAAATAAAAACTGCTTCGGGACAGAGGGAGACACCAAACCAACACAGCCCAGATCACCTTCAACCTCTGACCACCTCCAACCTCTAGCCACCTCGCTTTGGCCACCTGTATTCCCTACCTTTGTCTGGTTGTCTTCTGGATTTCAGGCTGGCTGATACATTCTCCCAACGTTCTGCATGGGACAGCAAAGCTCTGTGAGGATGCCATCAAATGCAGGCTGCCCTGTGTCTATTTATACCTCTGCATCTCAAAATTCAGTGTAATTTTGAATCTGATCTCCTTCACCAGGGGGTAGTTTTTGGAGGTATGTAGTCTCTCTGAGAGATGCTTTGGATCAAATTCAGAGTATTCTCATTGTGGAAGGCTGCATTGCTGAGCCCCTTGTCCAGACCCCTGGGGAGCAGAAGTCTCCTCACAGCAGCCCCCTGGGCTAGGAAAGAATCCTATCAGCTGCCCACTCCAGGAGCTGCTGTTTCCCCAGAAGGAGAAGGGTGACTGCCTGATAAATGAAATTGCTGTGCTTACATGGCATGCATCCACATGTTTAAGTCTCATAACATTGTCCCCATTTCTAGATGAGAACTGACACCCTGAGAGGCACAGAATCCTGCCTGGCTCTCTCTGGCACTAAAGCCACACAATACTCCCCTTCTCTCCCAGCAGTAATTGCTGGCCACCCTGACTGTGTCTTCGTAACTGTTATTTGGGCCCCTTTATCAACAAGGAGGGTCTTTCTAGGGCAATGTGAGGGGCTGCTGAAGTGCTGTCTGTGGATGGCTGCCCAGGAAAGCCTTGCCTCAATGGCTTCCTCCTCTCCCGAGTGTTGGAGGGACCTGAGGGGTTGCTAATCACCTGCCAAAAGTGACCTTGAGATCCAGGCCCCTAGAAGTTTCCACAAAGCAAAGGATCTCTCTTCTTTTGCCTTTTTACTTCATTTACCACACACCATCTGGTTTGAGGAAGAGGAGAGATGAGCTTGAAGGAAGTTCCCCATTTGGAAGGAGGGGACAAGGAGGGGACAGAAGCACCCTACAGAAGTAAGATTTGCAGAACTGTTCGGGGAAAAAAAAGAAGAAGTAAGATTTGCAGGGAATTAATTCCCTGGCGGTCCAGTGGTTAGGCCTCCACACTTTCACTGCCGAGGGTGCGGATTCAATCCCTGGTTGGGGAACTAAGATCCCGCAAGCCATGTGGCACAGCCAAAAAAAAAAGTAAGATGTGCAAAACTGTTGGAGGGGAGGGGAAGAAGTAAGATTAGCAACAGTTGGGACGTGCAGTGCAAGAGCCAGTATTTCCATAAACCAACTACTATCTCTAGTAAGAAGAACACTGATCACGTATGACATGTTTAAAGGGGTTTGCTGTAAAAATGTTAGTTGTGATTATTTATATACTTTCAGTGGATCCAAAAAAGCTTGCTGTGTCCATCATAACTGTTAGATCAGTTGTTCTCTTTGCAGTGAATGGTCCTCAGAATTTGCACCCAGCGTTGGGCAGGGCCCTCTGTTCTCCTAAGGGCTCTCTGGGCATCTGGACACAGTCTGGACATTGAGAAGAGAAGCATTTGGTGCCAGGCTCAATGGCTCAGGCATAAGAGCTGGCCCTTACTTTTTTTTTTTTTTTTTAATTTATTTTTGGCTGTGTTGGGTCTTCGTTTCTGTGCAAGGGCTTTCTCCAGTTGCGGCGAGCGGGGGCCACTCTTTATCGCGGTGTGTGGGCCTCTCACTGTCGTGGCCTCTCCTGTTGCGGAGCACAGGCTCCAGACGCGCAGGCTCAGTAGTTGTGGCTCACGGGCCTAGCCGCCCCGCGGCATGTGGGATCTTCCCGGACCGGGGCACGAACCCGTGTCCCCTGCATTGGCAGACAGATTCCTAACCACTGCGCCACCAGGGAAGCCCTACTTTTGAGAATTTTTATCAGAAGTCTTCAAATCTTAAAAGTTGTCACATTTAAATTCACAAACCTCAAATGCTTAGCAGTCTCTACCCACTCATAAGATATAGGAAGAGGACAAAAATATGAATTTCATGAAAGCATTCTTTGGTGTTTTGGAGTCGTTGGTAGTCACAGATAACTCACTGCCAGAATGAGTGCTGCCTAGGGGGAAAACAGGGGCTGACCCCACAAAGGAGTCTTAATCCCATACAATCCAGCTTTTGACCCTGGACTCAGAAGCTAGGCAGTTGGCCTTATTAACATTAGGACATCATTGAGACATCCTAATAAAACCAACCTTGGGGTTAACCCCAGGTTAGAATGTAACTTTGACAGTTGTCAACTACCTGCGTTTGCACTTTGGAGGTGGTGTAGGTTGTTTTGCCAGCAGGGGGCGCTGTAACAACAGCAGCCAGACACACAGGACCCAATGTCTTCTTCCACCCACCCTGAGAAGGACTTCATTCTTCATCTACTTGTGTGGGTTTATCCAGTGGTTCCTGATAAACTGTTTCTGTGGGGGGATGGATGGGGGAACCCTGATTTGGAGCACTTGCTGAATCCCATAGTCTAAATACTCCCACCATGGCCGATTTCAAGCTACCAATAGTTTAATAATTTGTTGGCCAAGTTCCAGAATATTTAACAATCGGTTCTCAGAAGCCAGCCCTCACCAGCTCCAGCACACCACCCAGAATATTTAACAGACAAACCCATCCATGTGTTTCTCGTGCAGTCTTCCTTGGATGTTCACTCACTCATCCAGCGTTCACGCACTCCACAAATACCTACTGACTGCTGTACTGGTTTTTTTATTGCTGCTCTAACAAATTACTACAAGCTTAATAGTTTAAGACAATACTCATTTATTAGCTCACAATTCTGTTGGTCAGAAGTCCAGCATGGTGTGGCTGGATTCTCTGCTCAGGGTTTCACCAGGTTAAAATCAAGGTATCAGCAGGGCTGTGGTTCCCTCCCACCTGGGACTTGAGGTCCTCTTCTAGGTTCCCTGACTTTTGATAGAAATTCATTTTCTTCTCTTGCTTTCCAATGTGGCATCCTCCAGAGGGGCCCCAGCAACAGAGGGTGGAGAATTCTCTTCTAATTTCTCTGATTTCCGCTTTTGCTGCATCTCTCTCTGACTCTTCTGCCTTCCTCTTCTTTTTCTAAGGGCTCACATGATTACACTGGGCCCTTCCAGATATCCAAGGTAATCTCCCTGGTTTCAAGTCGGTAATCTTAATTACATCTGCAGAATCCTTTGTGCCATTCACCAAGGGGCAAAGGTCATGGGAGCCAAAATTCTGCCTACTGGTGCCTACCATGTTCCAATCACTATTCTTGGCATTTGGGAAACTTCAGTGGACAAAACAGACAAAATGCCCTGCCTTCGTGGAACTTACATTCTAACTAGGGATATAAAACACTTAAGGCTTTCAGCCACATATACACCCTCATAGTTCAGATTTCTTCTGCTTGGGTGTTAATTGAATTTCTGCCTTTTTCCCCCCGCTAACCAGGGAGGCCCAAGAATTTGTGGAGAAGTATGAAGGAGCCTTGGGAAAGGGGAAAGGCAAGCGACTCTACGCCTATAGGATGCTGATGGCTAAGGTGTGTGCTGCAGAGGCCGCAAACCTGTGGGAGGACTTGCTCAACTCCTGAATCTGGGTGACCATCACAGTGCCTGCCCAGCTGCACCATTTGTGTCCACCTCCCCCAGAATCCTGAGCGTGAGGTCCAGTCAACCATTCCAATTTATCCAGGAATGGAAACCAACCGTATCCTGTCCATTTCTCTCTACTTATCTGTGAGGGCTTCAGTATACTTGAGACTTGTTTCCTCTCCAGTGAAGAACTAAACTCACAGAATTAATGATGTTGAATCCACTGGGATCTTATTTTCCAAACCCCCAAATCAAGACTTTGATTTGGTGGAGACCCAGAGGGCCATGGTGTAATCAGGGTCATACAGAAGGATAACAGTAGTGTTGACGGGGCATTGGGGGCAGCTCTGGTTTATTGAGTTATGCCATAACCTGAGCTTCTGATTCAGGCTAGGGTAATGATCTCTAATTGGATATTTAATGTGGAACTTATGGAAGTATCCTTCCTTTACCTACTGATCTGAAAAACTATCATTTTCATTCACTTAATTCTTATATAAGGACTTTTGTTTTGTTTGTATATAATGCATTTTGTTTTGTTTTGTTTGCATTCTTTTTTTCCACATGCATTTTTAAAATCACTCTGCCAAGTTCCAGTATAGCCCATTGAGATTTTGATTGGAAATTTTTTAAAATCCTTGATTTAATTTGGGAAGACTTATCTGTACAATATTTAGTCTTTACATCTAAGAATACCATACACTTCTCGAACCTTATTTTTATATCCTTCAGCAAAGTTTGTCATTTTCTTCATATAGATCTTTTCCATGTCATATGTTATTTCTACAAATTTTATGTTTTGGTTGCTTTTGTGAATGGAATCATTTTTCCATTTATTTAATAACTAGAGATTCCTGTCTGGTTCCCCTATTGTACTCCCTTATTAGTTCTAATCATTTTCATCTGATTGTGTATGTAAAGGTGTTCTTCTTGGGTTCTTCTAAATCATTCCTGTTCTAAAGTGTGGGTTAGCAATCCTAGAATAGTTTCAATTGATGTTGATGATAATAGGTCTCTTTGCTTTTCCATTACTTTAATGAAAATGGCTCTACTGTTTCACACTAAGTTGATGGGAGTTGTTGCCTTGAAATAGATTTTCTTTCTCACAATAAGAAATTATCCTTCTATTTCTAGTTTAATGACTTCCATTTTATTGGAAATAGATGTTAGATTTTATTAAATACCTTTCCTTTCTGTTCATAAACTTACTTTTATCAGGCACATCTGATTTTTCAAGTATTTTATTTACAATTTTTACATAAATTTTCATAAGATTGATTTGAATTTATGTGTGTACATACATGCACACACACTATCTTGGCATATTTTAATATTAGGGGTGCACTTGTTTTATAATATTAAACGAATAGCATCACCTCCTTTTTATGCTGTAAATCAGTTTGTAGAGCATGATTTTCATTTTTTTGGAAATTTGAAAGATGACACCCTTAAAACTGTACAGATCAGGAAGCATTTTATAGAATATCTTGATAATTTTTTAATGTTTTTCCAATTGGTGTAGTCAAGTTTTAACTTTTTCTTGGGGCCATTTTGATATTTTATATTCTTCCCCAAACTTGATCATTTCATTAAGATTTTCATATGTATTAACAGAAAGCTTCATATAGGTAGTCCCATAATTACATTTTACATATCATATGTTGAGTTTTAATCTTTTTTATTCCTAATTTTATTTTTTCTTCATTTTCAGTTATAGTTGCCTGACAACTATCTATGGGTTATTTATTAATTTTATCTAAAAACCATTTACCACTTAACAACTGCACACTCAGAACTTTTTTCCCAACTAAGGAATGTGTTCTTCAAATATACCTGATAAATGGTCTATTCAATCGTGTTTCTATTCTAACAGTTCTAGCTTCTTTGTTAGCAGAAGGATGGCTGCCAACTCTCCATTCTTTGTATTTACTTTCCTTCATGGTTTTTAATTCTTTGCTTTCTCTCTCTTTGCATTCTCAAAACTTTCTCAGGTTTATTCTCAATATCATTGGATCAATTTTCTTCCGTCTCAAAGTATAATGTTCATTTTCATTTTATTACTGAACTTTTAGCAACCTTGTAATCAATCCTTCCATACTTCACCTGTAACTTTTTTTTTTTCCTCCCCCAGCCACGCCATGCAGCTTGCAGGATCTTAGTTCCCCGACCAAATGCAGAGTCCTAACCACTGGACCGCCAGGGATTTCCCCTTCCATATTCTTTTTTAACTCTCTAAGTGCTAACCTGTACTCTAGAAGCCATATTTTTTGTATCCTACTAAGAATATTGAGCCATCTCTCAAAATTTAATTATGTATCCTGGAGGAAATGCTTTCCAAAAATTTCAAAGAATGACATCACTTCTTCCTTGTTTTGCCGTACTATTTCTCAGGCATCACTGGTTGTTTTTATTTATTCAGATCCAGATTTCATCCATGGACAGGATGTGCCTGTGTCTTGTTCAACCACTGTTTGAAATCTTTTTTCCTATATACAGCTGACTAGCAAGATGACACGCACAGCTAGTAACCCAGTCTGAGGACGGCAGCTACCATCTCACACAGCTCTGAGGAAGGGAGTTGGGGTCTTCTCCCGCACACGCCCAAGCTCAGTTTTCTGATTCTCTAAACCAATGAAGGAAAGAGCTTCAATGCAGAGCTTCTCCCAGGCCCCTCTCTGCCTCTGCCCCCTGCCCCCAGGCATCACCTTTTCAGGCCAAGATGCCCACAGCCTTGAGGGGCTGTCAGGTGGTTGCCAAGTGACCAACTGGCAGGCTATGTCTCCAGGGGCCTCACTTGACAACATTCATTACTCCATTGGTCCTCAGCCTTGCAAGGCTATATTTTATACTGATTTTATCAGCACCCTGACAGGGGATCTGTCTCTCGGGGGAGGACTCACATTAATAAAGCTTATGAGACTGATATATAAAACCAGATACCAGATTACTAATCTACAAGGAGGAATAACTGGTGCAAGAACTGAAAAATTTGAAGTCCACATTAACAGTGCCTTTTATTTTTGGTAGTACAGTTAGTTATATGGGAAACTAAGCCATAATCCCAATTCCAATCTATTAATTTGCAATGAAAAAAATTACTGCCATAGAAATCAAAATATTCACAGCCCAGGTGATAGGCAAATGCTTTCCTTATAGACAGACCTAGATAAGAAGCCAAATAAGTCAAGGATGGTTTTTGAGCACAGAATCAGAACTAGGGAAGGGAGAGGAAGCAATGGGGTTGGGGTGTCCATGCCCACCATCTGCCATTCCCCACATCCCTTCCTGTCTTCGGGAGATCTTTGCCGTTATTATCAACCTGTCTTTTGCTTATGAACCCCTCTTCTCCTTGGCATCTGTGACCATTTCCCTCTTCTGACAGGTGGTTTCCTTCCTTATACAGTAATTATCCAATCATGATATAGTCAAGGGCTTCAGGTTTGGAAGCTCGTCTGATTCCTTCAGATAAAATTTCCCTTTTATCCTTTAGCGAATTTACAAAGGAAAATCTCATTTCCTTCATGAATAAGTTCTTTTGAGACCGTTGTAATAATAGAAACTGATCTTAGGATTTTCTCCTTACTTCCTCTTTGCCTGCTGTTTTCTATGAGGTGTTTTTTTTTTTTCCATTCCAAATGGATTTATTTCCAGGGGGTGGGGATGTTGGAGAGAAGCCCCTTGAAGAGTTGACAAATTTTCACGCAGCCAGAAGACAGACAGCTATTCAAGTTTCTGATTGGTACAAAGTGTCGGAGCTGGAATAGACCATGGAAAGGGGCATAATGCCTTCCTAACTACTTTTAGGAAAAAAAAAAAAAAAGACAGGCTGCTGTTTCACTAGGAGAAGAATGGGAAACCATGGGCTGAGATCTCTTTACCACTTCCACCAGCCTTGTAGTTTAGCAACAGTTCCTATCAGATTAAGGCACTTGGCTGTCTGCCAAATGTAGGTATGAGAGTTGTGAGATTTCTTTTTTCCATTGAATTTTTGGTTTAAGATGAAGGAAGTTGTATCAGAGTTTGCTAAGCCAATTTGATTCCCCAAATCAGAAATTATACACAGACTTTCTAAGTTCATATGTAAAGTGTCCAAACCTGAAATTTTATCAGCACTATAGACAAATGCAAAGTATTATGTTGCCCTTGCTTCTCTCTGACTCACACCTGACTTTGGAAAGTGAAGATGTGCGCATCCACCTCTGACAGCCTAGGCTCAACAGCTCCAACATGGCAGCCTCACCCACGTGTCAACATGTCAACATCCACATGCACCTCCATCCTCCCCTCCAGGCCCCAAGGCAACGTGTTAATGAACTGAGGGTGTTGCCTGTTTAATTTCAGAAATGGGTCAAGTTTAAAAGAGACTTTGATAATTTCAAGACTCAATGTATTCCCTGGGAAATGAAGATCAAGGACATTGAAAGTGAGTATTTTGGTGTCACTGTTTTTAGTTCGTTTGCTGAAGGGCGTTCTTGACTAACTGATTAGGTTATGTTATAGGTTCTGTTGTACTAGAAAAAAGATGAAAGCAGAAACTAACACACCATTGTAAAGCAATTATACTCCAATAAAGATGTTAAAAAAAAAAAAAGAAAAGAAAAAGGTGAACTTTGGACTAGTCAGACCAAAATTTAAAATGTGCTTCTTCACTTCCTGAATGTAGGAACTTAGGCACATCGGTTAAGCCCTTTTATTTATCTAGAAAAAAAAAAAAGGGATGTATATTCCACAGACTGACATGAAAATTGAATCTATCACACACATAAAGTCCTCCTTTATGATAATGTCCTTCTGCAACACTTACATCCACCATCTTTCTCTCCTCAGGTCACTTTGGTTCTTCAGTGGCATCATATTTCATCTTTCTCCGATGGATGTATGGAGTTAACCTCGTCCTTTTTGGCTTAATATTTGGTCTAGTCATAATCCCAGAGGTAAGAAAAGAACTGCTTACAACTTCAGATAGTGTTGAGGCTTATCATGACAGCCATCTTCATTTATATAAATCAAATACTCTGTTTTACAAAGAATCCGTCATTCATTTTAAATTCTGTACTCACATCATTTGCCCAGATAGCCGAGTACAAAGAATGGAACCAAAATATTTCCATTTCTGAATTAACAGGTGGACCCTACATTCTTCTACCTTTCCTTTTACTTTAAAATTAGTGGAGAATTAATATCTCAGTGAGTTTTTTTCTCTTTCACCTTGAAAAAAAAAGAGATAGAATGCATTATATAATTTATTACCCCAAAGAAACCCTGCATTTGAATAGCACTCCTCACTGTTCTCCCAGATACAATCTTATTATGGGTGTAGGCAGATCCTTACCTATAGCTTAGTAATTGAGAGACAAAAAAGGAACAAGTGACCTGTACAAATTTACGCAGTAAATTTGTAGTGAATGAGATTCCAGGTTTGCGGAGTGTTGGCCTGGGGCCTTTTCCAGGGCTGCCTGTGGTCCATTAGCGCTTAGCACAGTAATTGCTACAGTCCTGCCTGAACCATTTGGTGCTTGTGCTGGGTACACAAGTGAATTTACCTTTACAGCTTACAGGGTAATGGTATTTATGCATTTAGTATTTTTTCCTTTCAGGTTTATTAATTGGCTCTATGATAGGTTACTGATTCCTACTTTATTACAAATGATTCCATGAGAATATTAGAGTCAACTCTATCTGTAGTCACATCTTTGGGAAACTTTCCTGAACATCTATTTTTCACAAAATTAAAAGACTTCCATGGAATGTGAATTAAATCAGATTAGTTAGAAGAAGTTGAGGGCTTATTATAATAGTACTTGGTAGCAAAGGAGTGTTATATTATTGATAAAACCATTGAATTCTTTTCTACATTACCCAAAGAGTGTACTTACAATTTTGTTTATGTCATTAACTAACCTTTATACTCTTTTATGTGCACACCTGGAAATCAAGGATTATGAGTCAGTCCACTTTGTCCTATATATATATTCTTAAGCCATTGTCACTCTCCAATACAGAGATAAGGATTTTATTTTATTTTATTAAATGATTCCATATTAACATTTTTTTAAATTTTTATTTATTTTTGGCTGTGTTGGGTCTTCATTGCTGGGCGCGGGCTTTCTCTAGTTGCAGCGAGCAGGGGCTACTCTTCGTTGCGGTGCGCGGGCTTCTCATTGTGGTGGCTTCTCTTGTTGTGGAGCACAGGCTCTAGGCACGAGGGCTTCAGTAGTTGCAGCACGCAGGCCCTAGAGTGCATGGGCTTCAGTAGTTGCAGGCTGTGGGCTCAGTAGTTGTGGTGCACAGGGTCTAGGGTGCGCAATCTTCAGTAGTTGTGGCTTGCGGGCTCTAGAGTGCAGGCTCAGTAGTTGTGGCGCGTGGGCTTAGTTGCTCCACTGCATGTAGGATCTTCCCGGATCAGGGATTGAACCTGTGTCCCCTGCACCAGCAGGCGGATTCTTAACCACTGCACCACCAGGGAAGTCCCCAGAGATAAGGATTTTAAACCTTCTGGCAAATGTGTACAAATGCTCTTGAAACAAATCTGGTTCTCCCCAGTATTGTCAGAAGTTAAATAGAAGTTTTACTTCTCCCCTCCATAACCAAGGAGGAGAGAGTTTTCCCCAGTAGTCACTGGGGAAATTTACTCTCACAGACTCTTTACTTTCTTCCTGGGAGTTTTTGATTCCAAATGGATTTATTTCCATGAGAAGAGATTACATTTAAATGCTGTAAGCATATAAGACATCACTAGAATTTTGCTATACAGTGGTCCAGAAAGGCAGTGTTTTGGGGAAGGTGAATAATTTTAAAAACACTGAGGGTTTTTTTTTCTCAAAGAAAACATTACATTTTATATAATTTATATATATTGATATAATTTGTAAATATTTCCTATCAAGGGGACATTTGTTTGAAACAATGAAAATTTAGTGATTGGTGCATTCCAATGAAGCAGCCAAGACCTGAACTGTCCAGGAAAGGACACCTTGATTTGATTGGCAGGTGTTTGGGAAGCTGTCTTGGAGTAGGATGGGAGAAAGAAGAGAAAGAGAGAGACAGGGAAAGAGTAGAACAGACAAGACTTGATGATAGGTTGGATAACAGCAGTTGAGAATGTGGGGTATCCCAAGATGCCCTCTTAATTAGGATAGTGGGAAATTGGCTTCGTGGGAATCTGACACATCCAAATTCACTGCAGGTAGAGTAGAGGAGATGACCTGTTGTTCAAGGACGCAGCTAACTTCAGGGCCCAAAGGTTTTAAGCCTAAACCTAATGATCAGATATTCCTATGGCTCATGGCTGTTTTAAGGCTAACCACGGTGACTCAGAGGGTCTAGGAATAAGAATGTTAGAAGTGCTCAAATGTTAGACAACTCTAACAGAATTTTTCCTCATACTCATCTTCTTTTGCCACAAATCCTTGATACATTTCAATGGAATCAAACTGCTCTGAATGCTTGAGTGAATCTTGTTCAGCTTTAATGACAACTGCCTGCAGATCCCAGAATGCCTTCATGGTCCCAGGAGAGCCCTCAGTTATGCTGCAGGAGCTCACTATCAAGGCCTTGCTACATGATGAGCTCATGTATTTCTTGTCTTAACACGGGCTGCATATGAAAATCACTTGGGGAGTTTTTTTTAAATACGAAGTCCAATCAATTGAATCTGAATCTCTGAGAATGTGGCTCTGGCATCCCTATATTAAAAGCTCCTATGGTAGGCAGGCATCTGAGATTGCCCCCAGTGATCCTCCTCTCCTGGTAGCATGCCCTTGTATAATCAATCCCCTCCACCTGATTAAGCCTAGACCTTGTGGCTTGCTTTTAACAAATAGAATATAACCAAAGTGACAGGCTGTCACTTACATGATTAGGTTATAAACGACTGTGACTTCCATCTGGCATTTTCTCTTGGTTCCCTTCTTGGCTCACATGCTTTGATGAA
Organism: Balaenoptera physalus; assembly: GCF_965194825.1. Lineage (NCBI taxonomy): Eukaryota > Metazoa > Chordata > Mammalia > Artiodactyla > Balaenopteridae > Balaenoptera > Balaenoptera physalus. Next base: position 29,750,166 of record NC_138898.1, read on the forward strand.
GCAACCTGCCAGACTGGAGAGGCCCGCTGGCACGGAACTGATTGTGGCTTTGGACAAGAGCCAGCAAGGAACTGAGGCCCTCAGTCCAACAGCCCATGAGGAACTAAATCTTGCCAACAACCAAGGGAGTGCATCTGGAATCAGATCCTGCCCCACCAGGCCTTCAGATGAGACCAAAGCCCTGGCAGACACCTTGACTAAAGCCTGTGAAAGACCCTGAAGCAAAGGACCCAGCTAAGCCCAACCCAGATTCCTGACCTGCAGAAACGAGGAGATAGTTTTAGGATAATTTGATATACAAAAATAGATGACAAATACAGCTCCCCAGGTTATCCTAATATGCAGCCAGGGTGTACACTGCTAGTGTACATTAATTAATTTAATTAAATAATTCTTTAAAATATCTTGTAAGTTCTGCTCTAGGGTTCACATAGGCAGCACTCAGTAAGCCTCATATTGGTACTTCCTCTAAAAATAACTATTAAAACTTTCAGATATATGGAAAGGTATAAAGAATGAGCCCATTTGCCTGCCACTAAGTTTAAAAATAAAAAATTACACACACACTAGAGTCCTCCATCTACTTCTGCCCAATTATGTTACCCACGTAACTCTCACAAGTGATCACTCTCCTGAACTTTCCATTTCAACTTAACATTTTAAAATGTATTGGCTTAAAGTTAAATAACATAGTTTCTTGTTTTTTAAAATCACTCATGTATCTGAAGTTATATTCCCTTTTGCATGATAGTGTAATTTTTTCCTCATTTACATTGAAGGTTTGTCTCTTTTAGTTACTTTATTAAAGAAACAACTTTGGCTTTGTTTATTCTCTGACATGTCGCATCCCGCAGCTAGGGATCCCGCATGCTGCAACTATAAGATCCCACACGTGGCAATGAAGATCCCGCATGCCACAGCTAACACCCAGAGCAGCCAAATAAATAAATATTTTAAAAAATATATATGACTGAATAAACAGGAGGGCACATTCGTGGAAGGGAAAACTTACTATCATAAAAAAGATCAATCCTTCCTAAATCAATATGTAAATTTAATACAATCCTTATTTTTTAAATAATTAAGGATGTGAATCAAGTCATATATATAAAAGGGTATTAATAACAGAATTATGTACACATGAAGAACTAGTAATACTCTAATTAGTCCAACAGTAGGGGATGTTGTAAGTAAGTTTATGGTACATACATGTGATTAGATATTTTAAAGTCATTTTATTTTGAAAAATACCATACACCATAGGGAATTGGTCATAAAATAATATTAAGCTAGATAATCAAGCTAAAACATATATAAAACTCAGAAACTTTGAAAGGAAATACATGAATATCTAACAGTCATTATCTTTAGGATGTGAAGGTGACAGGTAATTTTTTAAACACTCTTCTATACTTTTACACATTTTCTACAATGAGTATGTAATACTTTTAAAATCAGGAAAGTGATTAATGTTATTTAAAGGAAAAAAATATGGATGTTCCTGCTCTGAGAAGAGATTTAACCCACTATGTGCACATCTCCGTGTGTTTGTATCTTCTCCACGTGTAATTGTGTCGTTCTGTCCCAACACAAGGTGCTGATGGGCATGCCCTATGGAAGTATACCCAGAAAGACGGTGCCTCGGGCTGAGGAAGAAAAAGCGATGGATTTTTCCGTCCTTTGGGATTTTGAGGTACCATTGCCAACATGCCAATGCACTTCCATTTTGTGATTGTGGATAAGTGTGAAGTGTTTAATTATTGGAAAGCCAGTGCTTTAACCAAATGGGATCCTAGCACTGTGCAAAATGAGCTAGCCAACCATGTCTTCCTAGGCCCCCTTCGTGGGTCCTTTTATCACACACTCTGATAAACGTGACCTCCCCATGAGGCCACAGCTCCCCGCATTCTGCCAGATCTATGTAAGGCGATATTACAGGATGGTTTTATCTCAGCATAACCACAGTAAGACCCCAGGGCTATTGCCAGTCCAGCCTTTCCCCAAGCTTCACATGACATCTTCAACTGAATATCCTACCTGCTTCTCAAATCCAACAACTATCCACCCAAACCTACATCACTTTTTCCCATCTCCTTTCTTGGAACCACCGTTCACCCAGTCATTCAAGTCTGAAACCTGAAAGTCATCCCACATTTCCTCTCCTCACCACCACCCCTCACATCCAATCAATCACTAAATCTGAGCCTATCTACTAAACGTTTCTTAAACCAGTCTCCTTTTCTCCATCCCTCGCACCTCTCCTCGAACCTCACTGTACCAGGACCACCGTCAGAATCTTCTACCTCTCCTCCCTGCCTTGGCTTGTCTCCTCAAATCTCCATTCCCTCTGCTGCCAGGTGACCTTTCTAAAATGTAAACCTGACCCTGTCACTCCCCACCTCCGATATTCCTTTATTCCCACTCCCAGATGGAATAAAGCCCAGTGTTCTGAACTGGGTTTACAAAAGAATTGTTCATGACCTGGCTGCCTTCTACCTCTCCAGTCCCAGTCCCATGTCTGTCTAAGACCTCACACTTTATGCCCCAACATTATCAACTTTCAGGGAAGTCCAGTGCCTCCCTGCCTTTGCTCATGATCCTCTGCCTGGAACATCCCTCCCTCTTTTTGGAATCATACCCCCGTGCCTCTGGGGGCCTTGGTCTGCAGCTCCAAGGAGATCCAGAGGCAGGAGGCCTGGCTGTGGTGGTTCAAGCAACACATCTTGCTGCTGCCATCCTTCACTCTCGTAGTCAGATTCAAGACCCCTCAGAAATGTGTGAAAATGAGCTGGAGTATTTTTCTAAGTCATTTGGAACAGGAGTGTTCCAAATAACTACTATACCACTAAGAATTACATACTACTACCACTACATGCTACTACTAAGAATTTCCTTTATTCTTTATTTCACCCAAGGACCCCTGTTGAAATGTCCTATCCACTCAAAACCAACAATTTATTCAGCAATAATCCCATGTTGTACTTGTTATTGTTGCCAAGGGTAAATTTTTATTTTTCAAGTAAAAATTAAAATTTTGGAAAACTTATATCCATCACCATGACAGTGGCAGTTTCTCAGTAGTTAAATACTTTTCTGATGAGATCAATGGAGATATTAACAGTGTGATTTTTTTATATTGTATAAGAAATGTGTCAACATTTGGCATACGTTCGTAACTCAGTGAACCATTACTTTCCAGATGACCAATACATGATGTTACAAAATCATGTGCGAGTAAAAGATCCCACATCCTGATAGTAAAAGATAGAGCAATAGAGTTTTAAAAACTATATTTTGAGATAATTTTAGACTTACAGAACAGTTGCATAAATAGTACAGAGAGTTCCCATATACCCTTCACCCATTCACCTTATGATAACATCTCATATACCCATAGAACAATTATCAAAACTAAGAAATTAATCTTGATACAATATTATTAACTAAAATATAGTATTTATTTGGATTTCACCAGTCTTTCCACTAATGCTCTTTTTCTATCCCAGGACCCAACTCACAATCTCACATTGATTTAATTGTCACATCTCCTTACTCTCCTCCAATCTGTGACTGTTCTCTGTCTTTCAGTGACCTTGACACTTTTGAATAGTGCTGGTCAGTTGTTTGCCCCTGAATTTGGGTTTGTCTGATGTTCTCTCGTGATTGTATTAAGGTTATGAATTGTTGGGGAGGTAACGTGCCTTTCTCAGAGTGTCAAATCAGGGTTACATTATGTTGACCACTTGGTTAAAGTGATATCTGCCAGAATTCTCTGCTGTAAAGTTAGTATTTTTCCCATTTTAATTACTTAGTATTTGGGGGAGAGCAATGGATCTTAAGGTATGAAAAAGTTCATTATGTGATTCATATTCCACATTGCAACTAACCTTTAAGAAATAACTACTTAGTTATTGGGTTGAGGTATGATATCAAAGAAGAAATAGCCACAAGTATATGAAAAAAAACTATTAAAATTTGGCTCCCCTGTCCAACTACATATCTTTGTGAGGTCAGAATAATCCCCTGTTTTATATTCAGCAAAGACATAAAAGAAGTGCTAAAATTATAAGTTAATTTTACACCTAAATTATTATACCTAAAAAGTGCGCTAATTACACCTAAAGCCAATTATACCAAAAAACAAAACCAAAATGAAACTCGAAGCTCAGGTTGGATTGTGAGCCTTATCACATAGTTTTCTTTAGAAGTTTTGAAATACTGAGAAAGTTCACGGACTCCCTTCTAGTTCCAGAGTGTTAAATTAAGACCCTGGGCACGGGGTGGGGAGTGGAGAATTTGGAGCCGTGTGTGCATGTGCACACAGACGCACACACAGACACAGACACAGACACACATACCTTATCCCTAATTTGTCCCGAATGTTAACAACACTCTCCTCCCCGTGCTGTGTCTCCGTGCACTCTGTATAATGGAGAAATAGACAGGAGAAAGAAGAGGGCAGATGTGGAGACGGGCATAGACTCTGGAGCAACTGGGGGAGTGAAGGGAAGAACAGGAACATCGAGAACCCTTCCTTCCTCCCCTCCGGCTCCCATCACACTCCTGAGAAAGATACCCCAGGTCGATGGAATCGTCCGATGACTGTCACGTTGAGCTTACAAACCCAGAGCATTTGGCTTTGCTGCCCCACAGGGCTACATCAAGTATTCCGCTCTCTTCTACGGCTACTACAACAACCAAAGGACCATTGGGTGGCTGAGGTACAGGTTACCCATGGCTTACTTCATGGTGGGGGTCAGCGTGTTCGGCTACAGCCTGATGATCATCATTAGATCGTAAGTATGACCGTCTCATTTACAGGCTTTTAATTTTCTTCCCACAAACACCCCACTCCTGTGGCCACACTGTGCCTACTTACCTTCTTGTTGGGGATTTAGAGAGAAAACAAGGAAACAAATAAAGCAAATGCAGATTGTCATATGGGGTATAAAAGACACAGACAGGGTAATGTGGGAAGTTCTGGGAAATGGGATAGACAGTCCTTTACAGGAGGCTGGGCACAGCACTTTAGACAAAGCAAGAGCATGTGCAAAGGCCCTGAGGCAGCAAATATCCTACTGAGTCCCCAAAACTGTCAAAAAAAACAGTGTGGCTTGAAAGGGAACATGGTACCCATTAAGGAAAGGCTGAAGAAGTTTGCAAGGTCTGTTTTTGTTTTCCCCAGAGCTCAGCTTCCTCAGAAAAACCCTCTGCTTCTCTGTCTAGCTGGCATGTGAGAACTGAGCTGGTGCCTACAAAGATACAATGAGGCTAAATCAGTGTACATGGCAGTGAGTAACCTTGGTGTCCTCTCCAGCCCCAACTCTACTTGTCTCTGTGGTCAGAAATGGCTTTTTAATATGTCTGTGCCTCTTAATTCATGTTCTCTGAAGAAAAACTTTGGCCCAGCCCACAAACTGCCTTCTTCTAAGTCAGAGGACCCCAGTCAGCACAGGCTGTGCAGGGTGGGGACACAGTCTGTGCACAGACCTGACCACCAGGCCCACTCACCCTTCAGCAGAGCCACAAGAGAAGAACAGGGCCGCTGTGTGTGCACAAGAAACAGAGCGCCCTTGAAGCCCGGCTAGAACCCCCGGAAAGCGATGGGCGGGCCCAGCTGGGTTTTCTATCTCATCATCTCAGGGGAAAATGCTGCTGTTTACAAGAGCCTGCCTGGCACAAGACAGTGACCACTAGGTATATGTGGCTGCCCAGCTCTATCAAACAAAAGGAAAAAAAAAACAAGGAGACAGGAGAGACAGGCTTGGTTTTATTCTTAGCCTTCACATTGCTATGTTTTTCCCTGCCAAATTTAAGGATATGGAATGTTTCTCTGTTGAACCAAAAAATTAACTAAGGCAACCAGGCCCCTGGAACAGCAAATCCCAAAAGCCAACAGGTCAGATAGAGTCAGAGAGGGGCAACCCCACCCCCGTTGTATCTGATGGAGCCCCTGCCTGGGGTTCCATGGTTCCCACGGGACTGATCTCCAGGAAGCACAAAGAGAGTGATACCAACCAGGGTTCTTGGCTTCCTTAATCAATAGAAGTTGACTAGAGGCCAGATGAGAAATTCAGGCAAGGCTTTACTGGGGCCGCTGCTACAGCAGCTGGGGAGCAAGAACAAACAGCACGTTCCCTTGCTTGCTCACTGACGGGGGGAAAGCTTGTTTCTTATATGGGGTGAAGGTAGGGGCATGTCCAGGGGTCAGGCCAGAGGTGTGGCTTAGGTGTTTTGCCCATCCCTTAGGTGGTGTGTGCAGGCATGCTCAGTACCCTGCTTTTGCTCCCAATACCCTGCTTTTGCTCCTGGCTCTTCAGAAATGGCAGTTGGGATTTTTTTTTTTTTTTGTCTTTTTGTATCTTTTGCGTACAGAATTTGCCCCAACTGTGCATGCACACAGTTATTTTTAGTCCCATATAGTTTCTTTGTATTTTGTAGCTCAAGGAGAGGTGTGTCCAGCACTGCAGCAAAGGGTCCCAGGTCCCAGGCCTGTCTCAAGAGGATGAGGACAGGTAGGATGAAATAGGGGGCTATCAAGGCAGGTCCAAGGTACTTTCCTCCGAGCTTGCTTAAGAAAAAGATGTGTGTATTATCTGGTTGTAGTACTAACTGCCTCAGGGCTTATTGAATTTTACATCAGAAATATATGATTTTTATCCAAAAAAAACAGATGAATTAGAAGGGGATATTCTCTGTGAGAATGAAGAGTTCTAAAACATTTGCAGGTGAGTCAAGCCACAAGAAATCAGACGTCAGGGTAGAAAACATGGTTAGTGTTTTCTGTACCCTGCAGACTCATTGTTACACAGTTGACACCATGTGTGCACGCAGGGGACTCTGAATTTGGGGGGAAGGTGCTCTGGCTATCGGTAGCCAGATTCAAATCCATCTTGGCTCTTTCCCTTCACTGGATGTCTGCCACCTGTTTCCCTTGGGCTGACACAGTAGACACAGGGGCAGACATAACAACAGCAGTGTGCACCCTACAGGATGGCCGGCAACACCCAGGGCAGCACGAACGACGGGGAGAGCGATAACTTCACATTCAGCTTCAAGATGTTCACCAGCTGGGACTACCTGATCGGGAATTCAGAGACAGCCGACAACAAATACGCCTCCATCACCATCAGCTTCAAGGTAGTCCCTTCAGGGCCATTCCCACTTCCCGGGGGAACTTTGGGTCCCTCCTGTCATTGGGAGACTTCTCCCAGCTGGGGCATGGGAAATAAGATCCCCGATTAATTTGTGGTAAGAGCTTTACCAGAAGTGGGAGCCTAGCTCTCAAGCCTTCAAGAAAGAATGCTCATGGCTGGTACCCACCATCTGTTTCTTAACATGGCAGAGAATCATGGAGTTGGTCCCTGGTTCTGCCTCTTTCCTCGTAGAACTGCTTTCTGCTGGAGGAAGTGAAAGGACACACTTGGGGCAGCCGTTCTCAACGTTTACACATATTTGTATGATCTAAGGAGCATTAAATATCTTCTGGGCCCCACCCCCAGAGATTCTGATGTAATTGGTCTGGGGTGGGGTCCTGGCATTGGTTTCTTGAAAACTCCCCCAAGAACACCCACAAAGAGTTGAGAACCCTGGTTTGGGGGTGTGGGAATAAAGGAATCAATTAAGTGTACAACTCCACACTTAATTATCTTATTAATTTGTTCACAAGAGAGATATGAGGTGGCCTACAGAATATAGAACGAAAGCAAGCCTGAGGGTGAGCAGATGAATGAAGGCAGAAGCACTGCACATCTCACTTTTCCCTCCATGACTGTAAAAACCATTCAAAGTTCTTTTTTATTTATTTAGTTAGTTAGTTAGTTATTTTTAACATCTTTATTGGAGTATAATTGCTTTATAGTGGTGTGTTAGTTTCTGCTCTATAACAAGGTGAATCAGCTATATATATACATATATCCCCATATCTCCTTCCTCTTGCGTCTCCCTCCCACCCTCCTTATCCCACCCCTCTAGGTGGTCACAAAGCACCGAGCTGATCTCCCTGTGCTATGCGGCTGCTTCCCACTAGCTATCTATTTTACATTTGGTAGTGTATATATGTCCATGCCACTCTCTCACTTCGTCTCAGCGTACCCTTCCCACTCTCCGTGTCCTCAAGTCCATTCTCTACGTCTGCGTCTTTATTCCTGTCCTGCCCCTAGGTTCATTAGAACCTTTTTTTTTTTTTTTTAGATTCCATGTATATGTGTTAACATACGGTATTTGTTTTTCTCCTTGTGACTTACTTCACTCTGTATGACAGACTCTAGGTCCATCCACCTCACTACAAATAGAGCTCTTTTTTTTTTACTTGAAGTATATTTGATTTACAATGTTGTGTTAGTTTCTGTTGTATAGCAAAGTGATTCAGTTATACATATATATTCATTTTCATATCCTTTTCCTCTATAGGTTACTACAAGATATTGAATATAGTTCCCTGTCCCAGTAGGACCTTGTTGTTTGTCTATTTTGTATATAGTAGTTTGTATCTGCTAATCCCAAACTCCTAATTTATCCCCCCCTTTCTCCTTTAGTAACCATAAGTTTGTTTCCTATGTCTATGAGTCTGTTTTGTTTTGTAAATAAGTTCATTTGTAGCATATTTTAGATACCACATATAAGTGATATCATATGGTACTTGTCTTTCTCTTTCTGACTTACCTCACTTAGTATGATGAGCTCTAGGTCCATCCATTATTTCATTCTTTTTTATGGCTGGGTAATATTCCATTGTGTGTGTGTGTATGTGTGTATGTGTGTGTGTGTGTGTGTGTGTATACACCACATCTTCTTTATCCATTCATCTGTCAATGGACCCTTAGGTTGCTTCCATGTCTTGGTGCTTATAAATAGTGTTGCAATGAACATTGGGGGTGCATATATCTTTTCAAATTAGAATTTTTGTCTTTTCCAGATATATGCCCAGGAGTGGGATTGCTGGATCATGTGGTAACTCTATTTTTAGTTTACTATTCTCCACAGTGGCTGCAGTTCCCACCAACAGCATAGGAGGGTTCCGTTTTCTCCACACCCTCTCCAGCATTTATTATTTGTAGACCTTTTAATGATGGCCATTCTGACAGGTGTGAGGTGACACCTCATTGTAGTTTTGATTTGCATTTCTCTGATAATTAGCATGTTGAGCATCTTTTCATGTGCCTGGTGGCCATCTGTATGTCTTCTTAAAAACCATTCAAAGTTCTTGATAGTCCAGTGCTTCTCCTGTCTGATCAGTCAGACTTTCTTACCCCAGGACCTTGTAGAGGTCAGATCTACACCACAACGGTGCTTGGTTGTCTTGCCTTCTTCTCTCTCTTCTCTCCTGGACCTTCTGGGAGGAGAAGTGGGCTGCTGCCCACTGATACCAATCGTTGCCTACAGAAGGCAGGTACACCCACCAGGGACAGGGCTTGGGCTCAGCAACTCACTACATGGGTTTCATGAGCCCCAGAGTCAGCTTGGCAGTGGGTAGAGCAGGGAGCGGGCTCAGTTCTCCTTCTCCTTCTCCTTCTCCTTCTCCTTCTTCTCCTTCTCAGCAATGGGAAGCCTGTGGTGGAGCATCCAAGGGCAGGGTAGGGGTCAACAAAGGCTTTGACCCTTCCTTCAGGACTACTAGAGAGAGACAAAGAAGGTCAATGCCTGTGAAGCACTTTGAACATATGGGAAGGAGAAGGCTTCTCCTCTGAGTCTGTTAAAAACCACTTATATAACAGGGCACATGTTGTGAGAACTGTGTGCATTAATGTATACTAACTGCCTGATGAGTTAGTTGAAACTGAACCCGAACACAATAACTGTTAATTGATTGAAAAATCTCCTTCCTTCTCCCAAGGCAATAGAAGTAAAAACAAAAATAAACAAATGGGACCTAATCAAACTTACAAGCTTTTGCAAAGCAATGAAAACCATAAACAAAACAAAAAGACAACCTACAGAATGGGAGAAAATATTTGCAAATAATGCAACCGACAAGGGCTAAATTTCCAAAATATACAAACAGCGCATACAACTCAACAGCAAAAAAACAAACAACCCAATCCAAAAATGGGCAGAAGACCTAAATAGACATTTCTCCAAAGAAGAAATACAGATGGCCAATAGGCACATGAAAAGATGCTCAACATCACTAATTATTAGAGAAATGCAAATCAAAACAACAATGAAGTACCACCTCACATGAGTCAGAATGGCCATCATTAAAAAGTCTACAAATAACAAATGCGGGAGAGGGTGTGGAGAAAAGGGAACCTTCCTACACTGTTACTGGGAGTGTAAGTTGGTGCAGCCACTATGAAAACAGTATGGAGGTTCCTCAGAAAACTAAAAATAGAATTACCATATGATCCAGCAATCCCACTCCTGGGCATATATCCAGACAAAACTAGAATTCAAAAAAGATACATGCACCCCTATGTTCATAGCAGCACTATTCACAGTAGCCAAGACATGGAAACAACCTAAATGTCCATCGATAGATGAATGGATAAAGAAGATGTGGTACAGTGGAATACTACTCATCCATTAAAAAGAACAAAATAATGCCATTTGCAGCAACATGAATGCAACTAGAGATTATCATACTAAGTGAAATAAATCAGAAAGAGAAAGACAAACACCATATGATATCACTTATATGTGGAATCTAAAAAATGACACAAATGAACCTATCTAGGAAACAGAAAGAGACTCATGGACATAGAGAACAGACTTGTGGTTGCCAAGCGGGAGGGAGGTGGGGGAGGAATGGAGTGGGAGGTCGGGGTTAGCAGATGGACGCTTTTATATATAGAATGGATAAACAACAAGGTCTTACCATATAGCGCAGAGAACTATATTCAATATCCTATGATAAACCATAATGCAAAAGAATATTTTTAAAAAGAATGTATATGTATATATATATATATATATATATATATATATATATATGTATAACTGAATCACTTTGCTGTACAGTAGTAATTAACACAACATTATAAATGAACTATACTTCAATTTAAAAAATAAATCTCCCAGGTACTTTGGTGTCCGGGAGACCTCATTTTCCATCCTGGCTCTGCCATATACTAATTGTGTCTTTCTATGAAAAACTTACTAATGCAGGATACAAGGTTAATAGTAAAAAAATCTATTGTATTTTTATACACTAGCAGCAAATAATTAGAAAATAATTTATTTCCATTTTCAATAAAATGACATAAAGTACAAAAAATTCCAAGGAATAGATTTAACCAAAAAAAAAAAAAAAAAAAATGTGTGAGACTGCCTACACCAAAAAGTACAAAACATTGCTGAAAGGAATTAAGAAACTGTAAATAAATGGAAAAATATACCATGCCCATGGATTAGAACAGGGGTCAGCAAACTATGGCCCAGGGTCCAAATCCAGCCTGCTGCCTATTTTTGTAAATAAGATTTTATTGAGACAAAGTCATGCTCATTTATTTGTATATTATCTATAGTTGCTTTCATGCTACAGTGACATAGTTGAGTAGCTATGAGAGAGACCACACGGCTTGCAAAACCAAAAATATTTGCTATCTGGTTTTTTAATAGAAAAAAACTTGGCCAGAACTTTTTTATTAAAAAAGCCAGCCGCGGGCTTCCCTGGTGGCGCAGTGGTTGAGAATCTGCCTGCCAATGCAGGGCACACGGGTTCGAGCCCTGGTCTGGGAAGATCCCACATGCCGCGGAGCGACTGGGCCCGTGAGCCACAGTTGCTGAGCCTGTGCGTCTGGAGCCTGTGCTCCGCAACGGGAGAGGCCGCGATGGTGAGAGGCCCGCGCACTGCGATGAAGGGTGGCCCCCGCTTGCCGCAACTGGAGAAAGCCCTCGCACAGAAACGAAGACCCAACACAGCCATAAATTAATTAATTAATTAAAAAAAAAAAAAAAAGCCAGCCCCTGGCTTAGAAGACTTGATATTGGCCGAGTCGGGTGGCATATGGGATCTTAGTTCCCCGACCAGGGATCAAACCTGCAGTGCCTGCAGTGAAAGTGCAGGGAAGTCCCAGAAGACTCAGTATTTTTCAGATTCAATTCTAAACTCCTTGATCTATAGATTTAAAACAGTCCCCATTGGATACTGAGATCTCTCTGGGCATTAGTAGCTGTAACTGGATTTTTGTTGGGATTAAGGGATGGTGAGTGTTCAGCACCACATCTAACACACAGTAGGTATCCAGTAAATCTAAGCTTTGTCACTACATGTACCAAAGTAGAAGTAACAAGAAAAAATGTAATTTTTTAAGATTCCTTTTTTTCTTCCAGTTTTATTGAGATATAATTGACATACAGCACTGTATAAGTTTAAGGTGCACAGCATAATGCTTTGACTTACATACATCATGAAATTATTACCACAATAAGTTTCATGAACATCCATCATCTCGTATAGATACAAAATTAAAGAAATAGAAAAAAATATATTTTTCCTTGTGATGAGAACGCGGGACTTACGCTAACAACTTTCATATATAACATACAGCAGTGTTAATTATATTTAACATGTACCTTACATCCCTAGTACTTATTTATCTTATAACTAGAAGTTTGTATCTTTTGACTGCCTTCCTCCAGTTCCCCCTCCATCCACCCCATCCCCCACCTCTGGTAACCACAAATCTGATCTCTTTTTCTATAAGTTTGTTTGTTTGTCTGTTTGTTGAGTATAATTGACTTTCAACACTGTTAGTTCCTGTTATACGGCAGAGTGATATTTCTCTACAATTAAAAATGACCACCATCGTAAGTCTAGTTATAATATGTCACCATACAAAGATATTACTTAGTCATTAATTATATTTTCCACTTTGTACATTTTGTACTCGTGACATTTATTTTTCACCTGGAAGTTTGTACCTCTTAATCTCCCTCACCTATTCAAAATGTATTTTCTTAAAGAAAAGCATTATCCATATACCACCCCCTCTGAATTCTTTCATTTCTGGAAATATAGAAAGTAGTAATCTCAAGGAACCCAACAACAATGGTTTCTTGTTATTATTCACATCTCATTTTCACACATCAAGGAATCAATAGTGGATGAACAAGAGAGTAACAAAGAAGAAAATGTCCATCTGACAAGATTTCTCCGTGTCCTGGCCAACTTTCTCATCATCTGCTGTTTGTGTGGAAGTGGGTACCTCATTTACTTTGTGGTGAAACGATCCCAAGAATTCTCCAAAATGCAGAACGTCAGCTGGTATGAAAGAAATGAGGTGAGGAGGGCATCTCTGCTGAAGTGAATATTTCAGGAAAATACTGACATTACCCTGGTTCCCACGCCATTAAGCTGAATTATTGAATTCTGGACTATAGGACTAATTTTAAAAAGTGAAATTACATCGCTTATAAATCAATTGTCTAGTAATGCATGCGTGTGATTCTGGGCTTCCTTTTCTATTCCATTGGTGTATTTGTCTATTCTTGCACTAATAACACACTGATAAACTATGGCTTTATTGTATGTCTTGATATCTGATAGAGTGAGTTCTCTCATCAAGATCCACAATAACACACATTAAGTTTTTATTGCGCTTGCATTGAATCCATAAATCTCTCTTGGGAATTTGACATCTGTGGTAGTTGGCAAATTCTTCCCATCCTTGTATCCACATTTTTTTGCAATGTGATTTTCTAGCTCCTCCCATGAAGAGGTGGAATCTGTTTCCCATCCCTTGCCTTAGTCAGTGAAACAGTAGCAACGACGATACAAGCAGACTTGAAAAGTGCTTGTATTTTGGAACTTGTTCTCTTGGGAACCTGAGACCTCCACCATGTGAATGATGCCCAGCTAGGCTCCTAAATGATGAGCGGCACATGGCCCAATTATCTCATCACCTTAGGTGACAGCAAATCCACCACCAGATGTGTGAATGAAGCTGACCCCAAAGGCCACACCCTGCACCACATCCCTCTACTGTTGTTTCTGTTCTGTGATCTGAGTTTCTGGTCTTCCATGCTCCTGAGAGGAGGTGATTCTTACCTAGCTCACAACTTTTACAGAACACAAAGCACTGTCCCATATGTTAATTCATTTACTTCTCAAAGATAGTTTGCTATTTTTATCAATGCTAATAGCAGCAATCGTGATGACAACCAGTCACAGAGCAATTAGGATCTGTGGAACACACACTGACTGCTCAGGGCTTATTAGTGCCTTCACCAGGGTCATACAGCAAGTTGTGGAGACCCCGGGGCATTTCCAGAGGCAGAGGAGGGGGCAAAAAGGAGATGGAGATGCATGGCCCTGGGGGTGCAGAGATGGTGGAGAAGCAAGTGATATTGATGACAAAACTAACCCAGCTCTCCCAATTTCTCAGGTAGAAATTGTGATGTCCCTGCTTGGGATGTTTTGTCCCCCTCTGTTTGAAACCATTGCTGCCCTGGAGAATTACCACCCACGCATTGGACTGAAGTGGCAGCTGGGGCGCATCTTTGCACTCTTCCTGGGAAACCTCTACACATTTCTTTTGGCCCTGATGGATGACGTCCACCTGAAGGTAAAGACCACAAACATTCCCCCAATTCCTAGTGCCCACCAAATTTCTTTTTTAAATATAATAATTTCCTTGTGCATAACTTATATTAATTTAAAAATTTTTGGAAAGGTCAGAAAAGTAAAATGAAGAAAAATATCACCAGATTCCTATGACCCAATTGTTAACATTTTGCTTCAGTTCTTTACTGTCTTTTTCTTAGGCTTTTTCACATCATCTGCATCTCATTTGGTACCCTTAATATTTTATCTGCAGGCTTTCCCGTATTGTTTCTTAGCTGCCATAAATGTTTACCGGCCCAGTATGCGTCCACTGAGATGATAAGTCATGGTTGAGTTAACCTTTCATCACTGCTCACCAGATGGTTATGGCGTACCCACCAAGCCAGGCCCTGGGGGTACAGCAGAGAGCAAGACACGCTCCTGTTCCAGGGGAGACAGACTCATTCATCGAAGCATGCTGGGGCAGGTGCTTCAGTGGGAGCAAGCCCAGGGCAGCGTAGCAGTGCACAGGAGGGGCTGCAAACCCCACCGTGGGGGATCTTAGCGGACCTTGGAGAAAGCAGAGGGAACAGCTCACGCACACAGGGAACTATGAGTTAGCTGAACGATAGAGTGCAGGGGAAGAAGTGGAAAATGAAATTGGGGGACGGGCCAGATTATGATGCTCCTCTTCCCCACACCTCCCTCCTCATGAACTTTTTCCAGGAAAAAGGAAAACAGGAACAGCAAGCTAACTGCAAGTTAGCTAACAGGAACTTAACAGGAAGCTACTGGAAGTTTCTCAGCATGGAAGTGACTGGATCTGACCCTTACCTACTCTCCACCTTCATTTCTTGCTTCCCTCCTACCCTAGTAAACTCCTTCACCCTCCTGAGCTTCACATTTCCTCCACAGGGCAAAATTCTCTCTTGCCTCTCTCTCCACCCTTCTCCCCATGTTTGACTAGTTGACTAATCCTCCTGCGGTTTGGCTCAGATGTCACTGCCTCCAGGAAGGCCCTGTTGTCTGATGTGGATTTCCTCAGTCCCCAAAGAAAATTTCCCACAGCTCTTATCACTCTGGTCTGTAATTGTCTGTTCGTCTCTGTCACTTACTAGACAGTGAACTTTCTGAGGAAAGCTCCATTCACTCCTGTGTCGCTCCTGTTCACTCTTGTGTCACCATTGCCTTATATGCCCAGAATAGACCCTGAATAAATTAATCTCTGCCTTATATGCCCAGAATAGACCCTGAATAAATTAATCTCTGCCTTATATGCCCAGAATAGACCCTGAATAAATTAATCTCTGCCTTATATGCCCAGAATAGACCCTGAATAAATTAATCTCTGCCTTATATGCCCAGAATAGACCCTGAATAAATTAATCTCAAAAGAAGAATGAATAACTGAATGGATGGATGGATGGACAAATGGATGAATGGACAGATGAATAATAACAGAGAAGAAAACTTCCCGGAAAAGACCCAAGGACTTTAGCCAGTTGCCCCCCTCTCCTCTATAGATTGAAAGGCTGGGGAGGGCATTTCTGGAGAGACCTGTTGAGGGGTAGGGCAGGGGCTAGATGGTAGGGTTGTGGCATATGCTGGCTCTATTTGTTGTTCCTGTGGAAACATTGGACCTTCCCTGGCTCCTTCCAACCCCACATCTCCATCTTCCATTCTAGCTTTCTAACGAAGAGACAATAAAGAACATCACCCACTGGACTCTGTTTCACTACTACAACTCCTCGGGTTGGAACGAGAGCGTCCCCCGGCCACCCCTGCGCCCTGCAGATGTGCCCCGGGGTTCTTGCTGGGAGACAGCTGTGGGCATTGTGAGTAGTTACGCTCTCCTGAAAAGGTGACCCCTGTTCTCAGTTCTTCGTTATCCCTTCTTGATGTTTCCATTTTTAAGCCACCAAAATGTCAAGCTAGCATTTCTTAGGAAAGTTCCACATTTTCACGTTACCTTTTTTTCAGTGTCCCACATATTTCTCTCTGTGCTTCATCTAGTAGTCTAATACCACTTGGATTTATTTAGAGTTTTACTGCAGATTTCACTGAAAGCCTGAGGTTCTCCACCTGGAAATCATGAATACAACTCCTAAAAGTTGTATACAAGATTTTGTGTGTATATGCATCTGTGCATTTTTCTGTAAAGAGAATTAAAGGTTTTCATTAGAATGTCAAAAATTAACAACTACCATTTCCCCTTATCCACTTTCGCTACTGTTCCTGTAGCTTACACAGTGTGGACTTCAAAGGCTAGTGTTCTTTGCCTTCCTAGGCAGAAACTTGAAGTATTCACAGGTAACACAGGAATCAGCTGCCTTCTCTTCCTCAACTCCATCTTTTTGCATGGGGTTTCTATTCATCTGCCACCCCTGAAGAATCCATGCCCATAGAGCATTGGACAACAGTGTTTTTAACTGAGGTTGATGAAGTCCCATAGAGGAGAGGATTATATCACACACTTCATCAAACACTGCCTACAAGTCCACCAGCAGATATTTTCCTGAGGCAGGGTTTCCTTTCCACGGGGTCCTGGGGGCTTTTTCTCCCTGCTTCCTTCACAGAAGTCTCAGACTCATGACTTCTCATCTCCTCTAGTCTAAATTCCCCCATTCTCTTCAAATCGTCCTCATCTTTAATGTGTAGAGCAACTCACATTTCTAAACCCATCACAGTGTGTAACAGAGAAAGCCTTCAAGTCAGTAAAACCTACCCTCTTTAGAAGACAAAAGAGAGTTCATTACCTACATGATTCCTTTGGAATATTCTGCTATAGAATTTCTCTTTTCCTTCCTCACATCCTTGGAAGGCATCTCTCTTGCCCTCCTCCCTGAATGCCTATCACTGATTAAAACTTGTTTCCTTCTGAGTTTGTTGGTAATGATGGGTTTGAGGCGTTATGTCCTGCTCACCTATGTCCACCACCACCTTCACCCCAGGCCCCAGAGCATCACCTTGCATAGACGTGGAGACCTGATACAAGTCAGTTTGTGTTTTACTTAAGAGTAATAGTCTGAATTCTTGTTAAGGAAAAACCCTGAAAACTCATCAGCCGTTCATCCAGCAAGCATTTATTAATCATCTTGGAAGATACAAAAATGAATAGAGCAGACCCTATGTCCCCTGGGAACTCCAAGTCTATTAGATGTCTTAAAGATTGTGACGAAGTCAGGTAGATCTTTCCAACTTTTCAAAAAAAATTAATAAATTATATGTACTCTACACATCAAAGATAACTTTGTTCCTTTGCTTTTGGCTCTTCTTCTGTGTGCCTCTGTGGAAAACCTACATTATTTTCTCTACATACCCACCCCCAAAAAAAATCCAATTAGCAGGGGGTGAAGAAAACCAGCTGCTGTCCCCAGGGACAATGGTCAGATTCAGTCTTAGCTGGGGCAGCTGGCACTTCAGAGCAGGTGGGGGAAGCAAGGAGTGAGCCTTCAGATCCCACATCTATGCAATAGTGCTGATAACTACCAAATACTGGGCATTGCCAACTGCCAGGCAATTTGCATACATAATCACTAACTTTCCCAGTAACCCTGCAAGGTTAATGTTATCAACTTCAAAAGGTTCAGAGACTATCCCAAAGCAATAAATTAGTAACTTGTAGAGCTGGAACCTATAGTAAGCATTTTTCAAAGCATGGGGTCTTTTATCTGCACCACCATTCTGCCACCATTAATCAGAGGGTCACAGAGAAGAATACGAGTGGGTGGGGGAGCATTGGCATGGCTGCAGTCAGTTGGGAGAAGCAGGCATGGTCAAACCCTGACCATCCCCTTTCTCTATGTTCCTCCTTGCAGGAATTCATGAGGCTGACAGTGTCGGACATGCTGGTAACGTGTATCACCATCCTGCTGGGGGACTTCCTGCGGGCTTGTTTTGTCCGGTTCATGAACTACTGCTGGTGCTGGGACCTAGAGGCTGGATTTGTAGGTCACCACTTCATGGGCGTTGTGCAGAAAGGCGTTCCAATCATCCTCTCTGATATAGTCAGATGCATTCTGTGCATTTCTTTAGACGCTTAATGACAGTCTCTACTCTGTGAAGTAATATTTAATTTTTTCTAAGCAGGACACAAAATCCAATAGATAAAAAGTTTTTTTAATATTTTCAAATGTTAAATTTTAAATTCCCAAGATTTAACCCTCCTATATTTGGATTCTGCATGTTTCTTCCTTTAATCCACGCTCACCTGACTTTCCTTCTCTCTCTCCTCACTTTGTTTTCCTCCTTCTCTCATTCTTGTCACTTTTTATCTCCATTTCCGTAAGACAAATTGGGAAGCAGGTTTAAGCTGGCCTCACAAAGACCCCGACTCCCTAATACTCACACACTTTATGTTCTTTCAAACAGTTGACAAATTTCCAAAACTCTGAAAATCAGAGTCAGGTTGAAAATCTGCATCTGGCTGAGGTGGTTCCTTTCCATGAAGAAGAAGAAGATGAGAGCGGGGCTTCCCTGCTGGCGCAGTGGTTAAGAATCCACCTACCAATGCAGGGGATACGGGTTCGATCCCTGGTCCGGGAAGATCCCACATGCCACGGAGCAACTAAGCCTGTGCACCACAACTACTGAGCCTGCGCTCTAGAGCCCGCGAGCCACAACTACTGAAGCTTGTGCGCCTAGAGCCCGTGCTCCGTAACAAGAGAAGCCACCACAATGAGAAGCCCGCGCACCGCAACGAAGAGTAGCCCCTGCTTGCCACAACTAGAGAGAAAGCCCACGTGCAGCAACAAAGACCCAGCGCAGCCAAAGATTAATTAATTAATTAATTTTTAAAAATGATGAGAAGGAGAAAGATTGGAGGAGAGATTTATTTTGTTTTTAAAGCTTTCTTTACATTTGACTCATTTAATTATTTGCATTTTGTTATTTATTTCATTTACTCCTTGCTTATAATTTCAAGTTACATTTCTGATTAGAACATTGATAAAACGTTCTCTTGGGGCCTCCCAAGGACACACTGTCAGCCTGCAGGCCATAAAAGGTAAAAATTCTCTCTCTGTTTTTTTTTTTTTTTAGTTTGGCTATGCTGCACAACTTGCGGGATCTTTATTTCCCGACCAGGGATTGAACCCAGACCCCTGCGGTGGAAGTGTGGAGTCCTAACCACTGCACTGCCATGGAATTCCCAAAAAATTCTCATTATTTTAATTGGAGAAGACATTGAAGAAAGTTTCAAGTTTGAGAACTTCAAAACTCTTTTTTTAAAAGTTGAAAACATGTTAAAGAAATAGAACTCTGAATCTAAGTTTCCTCTCTGGTCACCAGAGCAGGCTCTTTGGGGTGGAGTGGCTTGGTCAGTTGACTGGTAGTGGGGTCTGGTGGACACGACCTAACAGACTTTCTCTCCTCTCTCTCTCTCTCCCTCCAGCCCTCATATGCTGAGTTTGATATTAGTGGAAATGTGCTTGGTTTGATCTTCAACCAAGGAATGATCTGGTGAGTTATCCATTTCCTCTGGTGATCACCTCATCTGGGGAGTCAAAAAAGCTGGAATCCCAGACTTTGCCTCAACCAGCTAGAGAGAGGCTGGACAAATCATCTGGCCTCTCTGAGCTCCCTTCTTTCACTTGAGCAGGACTAGAGGAGAACCAGGACAGTGTCTGGCCTACCCACTTGCTACCATGTACGTAGAGAGGGGAGAGAAGAGCTAGGGAGAGAGAAGGAGAAAAGGAAGAGGGAGGAAAGAGGGAGGAGAGAGGGAAGAAGGAAAAAAGGAAAAAGTAGGGTGCAAAGAAAGAAGAGAAGGAAAGGGAGGGAGGGAGAAGGAAGGGAAGGAAAGGAAAGAGAGAAGGAGGGAGGGAGATAAATGAACTGAGGAACTTCCCTCTGAGAAGGAGTTAGAGGAGGCTGCCTGACTTCAGCCAAACGCTTTCAAAGGCTCATAGCAAGCCAATATCCAATTCTTTTAATTTAAGGACTTCAAATACTTTTCTGAGCAGCAATGCTGTTTAATGGAGACCATGGAGAAACAGACAAGAGACCATGTAATTTGCTCCATGCCTGGCGGTGGGGCAGTGGTAAAATCCTGGCCAGAACCCAAGCCAGGAATGCTCAGGGAGTCCCTGTCCTGAGGAATGGATGGCTATGGCTTGGTGATAAATGTCCTGGTTAAATGGGAGGCCCCTTCCCTTGGGACCTACAGAGAAAGCAACAAGGCCTCCTGCCCCTAGCCCATCAGTCCCGTTTCCTTCTGCCGTCCTTCCCCGGCCTCTCCTACTGTTGAGCCAACCAGGTGTGCGGTCTCTGCCCTTCCAGGATGGGCTCCTTCTACGCCCCAGGACTGGTGGGCATCAACGTGCTGCGCCTGCTGACCTCCATGTACTTCCAGTGCTGGGCGGTGATGAGCAGCAACGTCCCCCACGAACGCGTGTTCAAAGCCTCCCGATCCAACAACTTCTACATGGGCCTCTTGCTGCTGGTGCTCTTCCTCAGCCTCCTGCCGGTGGCCTACACCGTCATGTCCCTTCCACCCTCCTTTGACTGCGGGCCATTCAGGTGCACAGTCTCAGTTGCAGGGGAGCACCTCCTCTCCCAGGGCAGTCTGCTCAGAGATCTCAGGCTCAGAATTCCGGTTCTGGTGTCACTTCAGCCTGCAAAAGGCCATGGAGCTTTGGGAAAATCATTAATGCTGTTCAACAGAGTTTTCTGCAGGATGGAGATGTTCTATGTCTGTGCTATCCAATATGGTAGCCACCAGCCACATGTGGCTGTTGAGTACTTGAAATGAGGACCAAGAAATTGAATTTCTAATTTTATTTCATTTAAATTAATTTTAATTTAAATAACCACCAGTGGCTAATGGCTACCACATCGGACATCACAGCTCTAACCTTTTAACATATGGATAATCTACTGCCCTGGATTACCTTGCCGTGGGATGAGTAACGGGGCATTCTGAAAATGAAATGACCATACATTTACAAGTCCCATTCAAATGTGAAGCCGCTACTGAGACTCTTGACAGGGTCCTCATGCTCTACAGGGCACTGTAGGCTCAAGGTATAAGCCAGACTAGTTTCAGAGACTGGACATTGTATATAAAGAGCTAAATAATTATGTAAGGAGGTAGATGGAGACAGAATGTGCATCTACTGCTCAATTTCCAAATGTGACACCCTCTGAAAACAAAGCCCTTTCTTTTCTGCATAAAAAGGGATTCTGTGGTTCAAGAGTTTGGGACATGCTACCCCTTTCATCTACCACCTCCTCACTTAGAAATGCACAATGCACACTCCTTTATTCAAGGCTCTGAAGAAACGTGCAGTGAGAGACCGTGTGCAAGCCGGTGCTTCCATCCCTACTGACCACAGACCCTTGCTCCATGGAACACCATCTAGGGCAGGGAGGAGGGTGAGGCTAGTAAGGTGCCCACCCTGCACTTGCACAACCCCGAGGGCAGTACCTCCTTAAACTGTGCACCCCAGGGCCTCACCCACCTCACTCCAGTCCCAACCCTGCCTACTAATGTGGATCAACATGCTTTGGGAAATGCTGAACTGACACTTCTCAGTTTATAACGGACTGACCTTGATAAAGCCCTGTGCTTGGTGCCCCACAGCAAGGGCTGTGGGAGCTCAGAGGAGTCGTTAGCAGGAGAGCTCACAGCAGAGTGTGATGGGGCTGAACGGGGGTCCAGACAGAAGGAAAGGGGGGCTGGATCCAGAGTGGAGGACCATGCCGAGCGGCAGGAGGCCTGGGCACCAGGCTGAGGGACAACCACGTGGCAGAAGTGGCAGAAGCTTCTTTAGCCTTCTTCCTGAGCAAGGCTTGGAGGGCTGGGCTCTGGGTGCAAATGCCGGTGCCCCTTTGCCCAAACCACCCACTTGTTCCAGGCAGGAGGCCAGTGAGTAGGCCCGTGCCATGTCTGGCCCTCGCCACCTGCCCCGCTCTTGCTTCATCTGCTCCCTGAGGCCCTGACAGCTGACACCCAGATAGCAGAGGAAGGGACCCACGAGTGGAGCCCAGGAGGACACATGACTGCCACCTCCTTCCTGTCACTCTTCTGATCAAAACCCACCAACAGCTAGCACATTCATCCCTCAAGCATTTTCACAGCTGTCCTCTCACTTGCTTCCGAGCTTTACTCAATGGTCACCTTTTCAGTGAGGCCTTCCCTGGAGACCCTAACTGAAATCACACACACACACCACACACACACACACACACACACACACACACACGTCATTACTTCTGTTTATCACATCTCTTTACCAACATCTAGCATGCCATTCTTTCTGCTTTTTTATCTTGTTTGTTGTCTGTCTCCCCCACCAGACCATAAGCTCCATGCAGGTGTGATTTTTTTTTTTTCTTTCTTTCTCCCTGCTTTACACCCAGTGTCTAGGAGAAAATTTATGGTCAGTGCTTGAACCAGACCCTTCACCTGGCAGAAATTCACTTTTAAGGTTTGGACCAGATCCAGGCAGGCAAGATAAATGAGTGAGATGGGCAGCATTGCAGAGCATATAGTTAAAAGTAAGGGTTGGTAAACTACATCCCATGGACCAAATCCAGACCACCTGTTTTTGTAAATAAAGTTTTATTAGGACACAACCTCACTCATTTGCTTACATATAATCTATGGCTGCTTTCTAACTACAACAGCAGAATTTGAGTAGTTCCAACAGAGGCCATCTGGCTCACAAAGCCTAAAATCTTTTTTGGAGAAAAATTGCCACCACTCCTGATTTAGAGCATAGACTCTAGAGCTGGCTCTGTCGTTTGCCAGCTGGGTCATCTTGAGCAAGTTACACAGCAGATTCATTGCCTCTGAGATGGAAAATTTCACAAGCTTTGTTAATTTGTTCAGCTATGCCACCTTCTCCTCTGTATATAGTTTGACCATTATCAGTTGTAGCACGTCACAGCAGATTCCACTTTATTTCAGTTGTTGCTGTGAGGATTTAGTGTGCTGTTATCTGTAGAGTAGTTGAAGGCGTGTGCTAATCCATAGTAGGGCATATATACGAATTTGTTAAGATTGAGCCCTGCCCGAATTCGGGGTAGCTGGTACTCATAACAATGCTATGAGGTGGGAAGCATTATCTACACCAGGGGTCAGCTAACTTTTCTTTTTTAGAACCTGATAGTACATATTTTAGGCTTCGGGGATCAAGAGACAAAATCAAGACTATTATGTAGGTACTTACATAACAGGAGAGAAACAAATGCCCACAAAGTTTTTACTGGCAAAATTCAAAATATGATAATAATAGAGTATAATTTTTTGTAATACAGGACTACCAATGAGAAGAATGGAATTCTTTTGAGGGGGGAAGAGGTGATATTTCACATAATAGAGGTTCAGAGATACTATTCTCTATCATCAAAAATCAGTTGTCCTGCCCAGATAGCCATCTTTGCTGCCAGATCCATTTTTGTACGAGACATGGCAACACATCTACCACCATAGGAAAAAAATTTGCCATAAAGCTTTATTACTGCCAAGCCATCAGACTGCTGTGCAGTAGGGCAAGTCAGGATATTCAGTTTCTATTTTTGATAAAAATTCACAGATATGAAAATGATTAAGTCATGAGAGCAAATGAAGTTTACCATTGACACTCTTGACTCAATTGTACATGATAGATTCAAATATTTTCTACAAATTACTTACTGATGAATAAGAAAATGAATAACCATAGTGTGCACACACTGAAAATTTCACAAGCTTTGTTAATTTGTTCAGCTCTGACTTCTGCTCTACATATAGTTTGACCATTATCAGTTGTAGCACATCATAGCAGATTCCACTTCATTTCAGTTGTACTGAATTCCATTCCATTCAGTTGTTCTAAATTAGTGTTTTCTCAATTTCTTTGAGAAAATTTCACCCATATATGTCCTGCACAGAATATTCATAGGAGTTAATTCTTCAGTCACTTCAGACTTGGCATTAACTCCTCAAATAAACTAAGCAGTATCAGTAACATCTATTGACTCATTAAGAGCCAAGGAAAACCACCTGAGATCACTTGCCTTGTGTTTGAATGTCCTCAACTCTTCAAGCAACTGCTCTTGCTGGAAAATCTAAAAGTCTTAAGTATATTTTCTCTGAATACATTCCTTCAGCTCCTACAATTTAATTACTTCATCACTGGTAAATGAGGACCATGATTTTGGAAACTAGAGGAAAGGGTATCCTTGTTATATAGAGACAGAAAGCTTAGATAAACTATGTCCTTCAGTTGTATGGAAAGCTGAATTTGTAAATGATAAACTTGTATATTTAGCTGAGGATATTTTTTTTCTTTTTCTTTTTCTTTTTCTTTTTTTTTTTTTTTTTTTTGGTTGCACTGCGTGGCATGTGAGATCTTAATTCCCTGACCAGGGATCGAACCCACGCCCCCTACAGTGGAAGCACAGAGTCTTAACCACTAGACCGCCACAGCTGAGGATATTTCTTTTTATTTTTTTTGAAGATCAATCTTAGTAAAAACTTTTTTCTCTGTTTTTTTTAATTGAAGTATAGTTGATTTACAATATTGTGCTAATTTCTGCTGTACAGCAAAGTGATTTAGTTATACACATATATACATTTTTTTATATTCTTTTCCATTATGGTTTTTTTCCAGGAGATTGGATATTGTTCCCTGTGCTATACAGTAGGACCTTGTTGTTTATCCATCCCATATATAATAGTTTGCATCTACTAATCCCAAACTCCCAGTCCATCCCTCCCCCTCCCTCCCTCCCCCTTGGCAACCACAAGTCTGTTCTCTATATCTGTGAGTCTGTTTCTGTTTTGTAGATAAATTCATTTGCGCCATATTTTAGATTCCACATATAAGTGATATCATATGATATTTGTCTTTCGCTTTCTGACTTACTTCACTTAATATGATAATCTCTGGTTGTATCCATGTTGCTGCAAATGTCATTGTTTTGTTCTTTTTAATGGATGAGGAATATTCCATTGTATATATGTACCACATCTTCTTTATCCATTCATCTGTCGATGGACCTTTAGGTTGTTTCCATGTCTTGGCTATTGTGAATAGTGCTTCTATGAACATAGGGGTGCATGTATCTTTTTGAATTATAGTTTTGTCCAGGTATATGCCCAGGAGTGGGATTGCTGGATCATATGGTAGTTCTATTTTTAGTTTTCTGAGGAAGCTCCATACTGTTTTCATTGTGGCTGCACCAACTTACATTCCCACCAACAGTGTAAGAGAGTTCCCTTTTCTCCACACTCTCTCCAGCATTTGTTATTTGTAGACTTTTTAATGATGGCCATTCTGACCAGTGTTAGGTGGTACCTCATTGTAGTTTTGATTTGCATTTCTCTAATAATTGGTGATATTGAGCATCTTTTCATGTGCCTACTGGCCATTTTTATGTCTTCTTTGGAGAAATGTCTGTTAAGGTTTTCTGCCCATTTTTCAATTGGGTTGTTTGTTTTTTTGTTGTAGAGTTATATGATCTGTTTGTATATTTTGGAGATTATAGCTGAGGATATTTCTAAGTAAAATGTTGAAGGTGCAGCCTAGATTCTTCTTGCTGTTTATACTAAAAATGTGAGAAGAAAGAGATAAATTGAGGAAAGAACTGATAAGCAAAAAGGAACCAGGACTTGATGATTTGGGAAATTCTCAGACTGTCCAGTTTGCAGAAGACTCTAAAAACAGATCCACTGTTAGGAAAGCATGCTCTAAGGAGAAAGCCAAGGAGGAGGCTGGACAACCTTTTGCTAGTGCTTCTGAAGGATCTGAATATTCATTCACACAGATGATTCTTTAAGCATGTAGCTCGGATCCTCTCAACCATCTCAGCAGAGGCCAGAAATAGAAATGGAATTATCTGGGAAAGATCTGTGTAGGACGCTCTTGTGTAATGGACTGAATTCCCACAACATACTTGGAAGACCCACCAGGTATTTGAGATTGTTGTATGAGCAGTATCACAGCTTGGACTGAAAGGGGCAGAGAAGAGACAAAATGAAGGAAAGCTGTTGGACTCCAAATATTCTATAGTCAGTAAACAGGCGATCAAATCTACTCAGCTGAAACCTGTGCTACTCTTCAAGAAAAAGGAAGGGTGACTCCGAGGCCAGAGTCTTGGGCCTGGAGGGCAGAGCTGCAAGCAGGCACAGAGGGTTGAGCCAAGAGAAAATTATTCTCAGACCTTTGAAATCTAATGGAATTTGGCTGATTGGACTTCAAAATTGCTGGGAACTGGTGATTCCTTTCTTCCTTCCATTTTCTTCCTTTTGGAATTGGAATATCTATAACTGTTATCCTATGGCTGACCCACCATTGTATTTTGGGAGTAAATAACTTGCTTTCTAGTTTCACAGCTCCACAGATAGAGAGAAATTTTGCCCCAAAATGGATCATACCCAAAGTCTCACCTACACCTGATTTAGATGAGATTTGGGACTTTGTAGGGATGGTGGTGAATATATTTTGCAGGTGGAATGAGTATGAATGTTTGGAGGCCAGAGAGCAGACTGGTGGGCTGAATAATGGCTCCCAAAGATATCCAGGTCCTAATCCCTGGAACATGTGGATGTTACCTTATATATCAAAATGGTCTTTGCTTATCTGATTAAGGATGTTGAGATGGGGAGATTGTCTGAATTACCCAGATGGGCCCTAAATCACGTGTCCTTATTAGAGGGAGGCAAAGAGATATTTGACTGTAGAAGAGCAGTAAGTGATGTGACCTTGAAAGCAGAAAGAGATTTGAAGATTCTATGCTGCTAGCTTTGAAGATAGAGGAAGGGGCCATGAGCCAAGGAATGCGGGGAATGAAGCTCTAAGAGTTGAGAAAAAGAAACAGATTCTTCCCTAGAGCCTCCCTCTGAAAGGAGAGCAGCCCTGCTGACACCTTGGTTTCAGTCCAGTGAAACCATTTCAGACTTTTTGACCTCCAGAACTGTAAGAAAATAATTTGTATTGTTTTAAGCCTCCAGTGTGGTAATTGGGTACACAGTAGTCACTGAAAACTAATGCATCATCTAATACGTCATAATTCAATGACAAAATAATCCACATTCTATTGTGACTTAAGCATCACATTTGAAGTCCACTTTTCTTGTTTTTACAAAATGGGTATGCAGTAGTAATTAAAAAAATAATAGGGATTTCCTGGCGGTCCAGTGGTTAGGACTCTGCGCTTTCACTGGCGAGGGTGCGGGTTCAATTCCTGGTCGAGGAACTAAGATCCCGCAAGCTGCAGGGCACAGCCAAATAATACTACTAATAATAAATTAAATGTTATAATATGGTGATATGCATGGCACTTGAAATGCTGTCATGTTATAACTACATCATTGCAATTTGTAGTGCGCTGTGCAACAGTACTAAGCATCGAGATGGCCACAGATGTTTGCTAACACTCATCTCTGCTATTATAGCACAAAAACAACCAGAGACTATACATAAACAAATGAGCATGGCTGTGTTCCAATAAAACATTTACAGACACTGAAGTTTGAATTTCATACTTCAATTTTTATGTGTCACAAAATATTATTCTTCTTTTGATATTTTTCCAATTATTTAAAAATGTAAAAGCCATTCTTAGCCCACAGGCCTTATAAAAACAGGTAGCAAGCCAAATTTGGTCCATGGGCCATTGTTTGCTAACCCCTGATTGACACATAAGAGAAAAATGAAGCTTCTAGATGCAACGTTTTGGGGGGCACTTATAATTTGACAGCCCCATACTCAATGTTTTATATGAATTCATGTCTATGTCCTCTAAACAATCTGAGACAAATGCTGTTATTATATTTATAATACCATATTGTATATACTATTTTATTATTGTACTATATTATACGGATGAGGAAACCAGGGCAGAGAAATTTTCAGTATCTTGCCCAAAGATATCAAACCTCTACAGCACTAACCAACAGAATTTTCTATATGAGGGAAAAAAATCCACATCTGCTCCTCAAATATAGTAGCTATTAGTCACATGACTCCTTGAAATGTGTGACTAAGAAACTGAATTTTTAATTTAATTTAATTTAATTTTAATAACCACATTGAAAAGTACAGCTCTAGTGGGAAGAGTGAGAGTATGAATACAGGCAGAAAGTGAGTAAGTAAATTGTCCATGGTGTCCCACAGCTAATAAATGGAAGAGAGAGGATTTAAATCGGGAATTTCAAACCATAAATTACAGTTCTTGGCACCAAAGCTACCAACCAAAAGCCAGGAGCAGACAGTAGTCTCTGGGCAGGTATTTGTGGAAGGCAGTCTGCATAATGGTTCTTAGGTATTCGAAGAAAATCAAAATTACTGTTGTGAACTGTCCAAGAGCCTGCCCTAGGCAATACTGGAACTCTCATCTGAAGACTAATTGTAGGTATTTTTGAGTCACCATGAGGCTGTCCATCACATCAGTATCTGGAGAGCTGCCTCCAGGCCCAGGGACCCAGAGGAAGCTCCATGTTGGTCTCGTAGCTACATCACAGGCCATTTTCTCCCATGAGAGTATAGGAGAAAACCCATTTTCATCTTGCCGAGGAAGGTGCCAGGCACAGGAGACCAAGGTAGTTTGAGAGGTTGTGAGCCGCCGATGACTTGAAGCTGGGGAGCCAGGGTGCTGAGGCAGCTCTAAGCCCTCGCCTACAGGGCAGCCCCACATGGGGGCTTTTTCCACTGCAGTCCCTGTGGAGAAGAGCCCTGTTCTTCCAGAAGAGTAGTTGTGAGTGGTGGCCTGGACCCTGCAGGGTATGTACACAGTTGTTTATGCCATATGAGCTTCACAGCACGCTATAATGTATTCTCTCCTCTTTCCAGTGGGAAAAACAGAATGTATGACGTCATCCAAGAGACAGTCGAAAACGATTTCCCAACCTTCCTGGGCAAGATTTTTGCTTTTCTCGCCAATCCAGGCCTGATCATTCCAGCCATCCTGCTGATGTTGTAAGTTAGCCAGGGGCCATGGCTCTGCCTCGTGGAAACCTCCCCGAGACTTCCTTGGCAGGTCCTTCTTTCTTGCCCTCTCAATCTGGATTTCCCAGAAGCAGATCCTCAGACAAAGACTTAAACGCAATCTAAATTGCAACTGGAGGGGGCAGTGTGTGTAGGGAAGTAAGACAGAGAAGGGACAGGAAGGTGCATTCTAACTACTGGGGTGACTTTAATCCTGCTGGGAGTTCTGGGAAAGTGTGCCTCTGAGTTATCCTGCTCAAGGGTGAGGGATCCGGGGCATCTGTAGACCAGTTCCCATCCATCACTGGTTGAGTGCTGCTGGGAGATGTGGAAGGGAAGAGGCGTTGGTTAATTGCCTGGCAGTTTGGGCCAGCTGCCTTCATGGACAGAATGGTTTCTGAGTGTGGGGCGGGGCTTCAGGCACTGGCAGCTGTAAGTCTTTCAGTGAGCACACTGAAGATAGAGCCCAAAGCATAAGGTGAGTACTGACATTGTCTGCAGCACCCTCCAAAACATCCACTGGAAATATCAAAGACCCCTTCCCCAAGAAAGCTGAGGCCTGATGCAGCCTGTCCCTGGCTGGGCCCGCAGGACTTCTCTACAGAGCACCCCCCATGCACTAGAGTGTTCGGTGCGTTTGTCACCATCCCTCTCACAGACTGAAGATGTGCGTGGGCTTGGCGATCTCTGTATCCCCAACACCAGCCCCATGCCTGGGGCGTAGGAGGCAAACAATGAACGCTCAAGGAAGGAACAGGGCAGGAAATTGTGAAATACTCCTAACGTACAGAAACATACAGACAAGCATGTACAGGATCACAAGATTAAACAGATGTTAACATTTAGCAATATTTGCTTCAGATCAGTCTCTCTTTTTAAAAGAAATAAATGTTACACTTCAAGCCCCACCCAGTCTTTCTCTCTCCCTCCCTGTCCAAAGGTGACCACTATTTGGATTAGTTTTCCTCATTTCCAATCTGGACCATTTAATCACGTGTATGTACTATTGTCTTCTGAGTTCAAAAATTTTTCATGACTCGTTCAGACTACACAGCTTTCCTCACTCACATTATGTTTGGGGGACTTTTTCATGTGGATCCATGAGCACACATTTTCATGGCTCCACTGTATTCCATTGTGTCACAAAAATAATCAATAAACAATCTATAATAGGAATAGAAAAGAGTTTTTATCTGAGCCAAACTGAGGACTATAGCCCAGAAGACAGCTTCTTAGATAACTCTGGGAAGTTGCTCCAGAGAAGCATGGTTTTCAGCACAATTTTATATCTTGACAGAACAAAGAACATTAAACAAATCAGGGATACATTCCTTCAAGGTTTCAAAAAAAAAAAACAGATCAGCACATACACAGTGAGTCAGTACGGCCTTGGCATCTGGGAAGGGAATCTTATCATCAAAGGAAGACCAGCATTGGAATCCTAGGAAAGGAGACATTTAATCTTTATTTTTCACATGGACATTCTTTACTTCTGGTCAATGTGCCTTTTTCTTTCATAATTAAAACAGATATAGGAGGTCCCTGATGGCCTAGTGGTTAGGAATCTGGACTTTTACTGCCATGGCTCGGGTTCAATCCCTGGTCAGAGAACTGAGATCCCGCAAGTTGCAAGGTCACCAAAAAAAAAAAAAAAAAAAAAGCATATGTACAATGTATGCTTGATAGGTCACAAGCAGGCTACTTTAGTTAGCATAAAATTCAAGTTAGCTCATGTATAAACCAGAATGACTTCCCCATACCTCAATATGTGAAAATTTCTTTTATCAGTTGTGTGATCAAACCACAATTTGACCATTTCTCTGCATAGAGATAGGTTGTTTTCACTTTTTTGCTATTGCAAATGTGCTCCTTATATGTCTCCTTGTGCGCATATTACAGTTTTCTCTAAGATAGACTTCTAGACGTGGTATTGCTGGGTCATAGGTATGTTTTTCTTCAATCTTTGAAGACAGTGCTGAATTGTCTCCCAAATAGGTGTATTTCCTTACATCCTTGACTTCAGACATCCTCTGCTTCTAGTCCTGGCATGAAGGAGGGCTGACATGGTAGTGACAACCACCTGAGGAAATTCTGGAACCCAGACACCAAACCTGACCTTACGGGGGTGGCACAGGGAAATACTAAGCTTGGAAACAGCCTCAGGAGGAACACAGCCACCCAGGAGCATTTTATCTTCTCTGATCTCTGGCTCCTCCCTAACAAATGGGCTGTGAATTAGGAGAGAGGGCGAGGCCTCGTGGGCGCCTTCCCAACAGATGGTGGTCCCTTGCCTGTCCTCCTTCTGGCCTCTTGTCGCCCACGGTCCTCTGAGTCTTTGCTTCAGGAAGCTCACGGGACAGCCTCTGACCCACACTCTGCCAAAGGCAGCGTGGTTCCTCCCTTCTGCCTGTAAGAGAGCTCGAGGATTCAGCTGAAGTGGCTCAGGGCAGACCCACCCTGAGGGCAAGGATCAGAAGACCCCAGCTGGAGCAGCCGGGGCTTGAAATGCAGGAAGAAAAGTGACAGATAAGGACAGGCCGTCGGAGCACCCAGTCCAGGAGGCATCCGGGGCTTTTGTGGCCCCTCCTTCTCAGGTGGTACATCCAGGACAAGCCCCAAATCCTAGATCCTGTGAAAGGGAAGCCCAGGCTATAGCCTCAAAGGACACCCAGCCACCCAGTCAGCCAGTGGGGGCTGGGCTCTGAAAACCACAAGCCCAGGACAGACATTCCCATCAGTGCACCCTGGGCAGAGGGCCTTTGGGGTCTATGCAGTTGCGTTTCTAGGCAAGCTTGGAGCAGGTCGCTTAGCACCTCTCTCTCCTCTCTCAGCACTTGAAGACTTTGGCGTCAAATGTGGTCTCCGACTAGTGCAAATAGATAGGGTGGCCTTGGGCAAGTGACTTAACCTCTCTGCATTCCAGGATGCTGACCTGTAAAGACGGGAGTCATCCTTTCTTCTTCACAGGGTTTCATCAGAGCCAGTGAGACGTGGAGTGGGATGCACATGGCTCAGAGCCTGGCACAGGGCAGGTATCCAGGAAACACAAGCAGCTGCTTCTGCCGACAAGAAACCCTGCCTCTCCCCTGCCTCTTCAGGTTTCCCAGAAGAGGACTGATTCCTTTAGCTAAGCTTTATTAAACACTCTGAGAACTAGAAATGTGTTCAATAAAATAAAGAGAGAACAGGGATGTCCAAGACCTTGTCAATGTTAAGTGGAGAACTTAGGATGGTAAGACCTCCCTCCACCCTGCCCAGAGGCAAAGCCTGGTCACCTATTCCAGAAAGCCTGCTGTGATTCCTCAGGAAGGGTGTCCAGCTCTTGCCATTTTCCAAGATCACAGTACCCCCAGAGCATGCTTTTCTCTTGCAGCCTGGCCATTTACTACCTGAACTCAGTTTCCAAAAGCCTTTCCCGAGCTAATGCCCAGCTGAGAAAGAAAATCCAAGCGGTGAGTCTGTCGGGAGTTTTCATTCAAAAAGATGTTATGTTTTTGGTTTTTGCTAATTTGCTCTTTGAGCCCAGTTATATTCTTTAAATGGCTTTCTTCTAAACCAAACCCCAAATTATCTGCATGGTAGGAAGCAGCCTTGAGAGACTCAATGACATGCGTTTATATTCTGAGGGTATTTGGGAATACATAACAGTAATGACTTAAATTTTGAGCGGTTGCTAAAGAACAGGAGAAACTCAATAGATTAAACCAATGTTCATACACAATAAAACCAGTACCCACAGTAATTCCTACCTATTAAAACTAAAACTAGAAATACTAAAGAAAACAACATTGTCAGAACAACATACTGTTTGTGCCCCATGACCTAAGGAGTCTCTTAAGTCCCCTCCACACTGGGGCAGCCTCTCTCAACATCCGCTGACACGCTGACTGCCTTTTCTGCTCTCCCAGCCCCCAACCCCACCTTCTTCACGTGGTAAAGGCTCTACACCAATCCTTCCTAAGCCCTGTCTTCCTTGCTTCCTCACCCCCTCTTCTGGAACTAATCTCATCAGCCTCACTGCCAGTTCCCCACCCACACTTCCTTCTGTTGCTCTCACTGTCCTCCTGCCCAGGTATAGAAAACCACTGAAATACAGGATTGGCAGAGGTTCTGTCCTCCCCTGGCCAGACGTTCCTTCAAATGCCATGCAAACCTGAGTCCCAGGTGCCCTCTCCAACCAGCGGTGAGGACAAGAACCGGCTACTTAAGGTGGCTGCCCTCTAGATCTCACCATCCTGGGCTCCGAAACTCAAACACTCATTTCCCTGGCCAGGATCAACCTTTCATTTTTTTCCTGCAGCTACGTGAAGTTGAAAAGAGCCACAAATCTTTCAAAGGCAGAGCCACAGCCAGAGATTCAGAGGACACAGCTAAAGGCAACTCCAAAAATGCCACCCAGCTCACCAAAGAAGGTAAATTCTATTTCATGATGATTACTTTTACAAGGTCACGTGGGAAAGTGTAGAGAGCAAATGCTGTGAAATCAGATACATCTGGGATTGAAATCAGATTTCTGGCAATTATTAGCTATATGAAGTTGGGCAAAATAAAACAAGAGTGAATCACAGGCAACCTCGCGGGTGGTACAAATGAGGTGGGATTATGCGTGTGAAGTGCTACACAGACTTCCTGGCACAGAGAACCAATGAACGTGAGCTGGTAGGAGGAGGAGGAATGTCTGTAAAATGGGGAAATACCAGGGTTGTTTCCCTCATTTCTATCCCGAGTCTCTCACCACATTTTCTGTGGTGATGGTTCTTCGTCATTTCGTCTTCGTTTCTGAAATGACTTTGTCTTCTTCACTCTCACTCCTGAGTCTGTCATTTCCCGTGTCATATCCTCTTAATATCTGGCTATTTAACCCAACGAAGGAGCACGATTTGTGTCCCATCCAGATCCCTTTAAGATGCTCTGAGGTTGGCTGACAGGAATCACTGCTGCCAGGGTTGGAGGAGGTATTTGTTTTGTGTGCTGTTTTAAGCATTTTCTTTAGGAGGAGAAATAGGGAGACTTGCATCTAGCAGCTGCTACTCCCACCAGAACCAGTTTGTATTCTCTTAGAAAAAAGAGCAGCACTGGAATAGCTAGAATAACAGGGTGAGAAAAAGCCACACATATTCCAAAAAAGGTGCCACGGAGCTTCAAAGGGAAATAATCACAGACCATCTCTACCTTGGGAGCGAGGAAAGGTCAAATTGAAAGAGACCATCTCTGAGCTGATCTCATTTTCCAAGGATTGTCCCTGTGTCAAAATTAAAATATCAATATGCGGTAATTTTGATCTTCGATGTGGAAATTGAATGAGATGCACAAGAAATGGCTGAGCGTTTAGGAGTTAGAATTTTTAGTGCAGAAATTACTTATCATTTATTTGATGCCTTTGTAACATATAGGCAAGACTCTAGGAGAAGAATTTAAGCACATAGCAATATTTCCCTGAAGATGAAAATCCTCAGTTCTTGAGCTCCAGTAGTGCAGAGAGTGACTGTAGAAGCAGATCAGGAGCAAAAATGGGCACCTGTGTGTATCCCTAGCAAACACTTGTTGATATTGGAATAGCAACAAGTATTGAAATAAGCCATAAACAAGTGGATGTTACAAAAAGAGGACAAGAGGTCTGTGTCAATGTAGAACCTATTCCTGGTGAGTCTCCAAAATATATGGAAGACATTTCAAAGCTACAGACATTCTTGTCAGCAAGATCAGCTGCAGTCCATCGATAGCTTGGAAGCCTCATTCAGAGATGGAATGCAGAAGAACGAATGGCTGGCACTTACTGTGGAGCTGAAGAAAGTGTTTTTTGTGGGGTTTTTTGTTTGTTTTTTTATTATTTATTTATTTTTTTTTTAATTTTATTTTTTAAAAACTCCCCATTTATTTTTATTTATTTATTTTTGGCTGTGTTGGGTCTTCGTTTCTATGCGAGGGCTTTCTCTAGTTGTGGCAAGTGGGGGCCACTCTTCATCGCTGTGCGTGGGCCTCTCACTATCGCGGCCTCTCTTGTTGCAGAGCACAGGCTCCAGACGCGCAGGCTCAGTAGTTGTGGCTCACGGGCCTAGTTGCTCCGCGGCATGTGGGATCCTCCCAGACCAGGGCTCGAACCCGTGTCCCGTGCATTAGCAGGCAGACTCCCAACCACTGCACCACCAGGGAAGCCCTATTTATTTATTTATTTTGGCTGCGCTGGGTCTTCATTGTGGCATGCAGGATCTTTAGTTGCAGCATGCAGACTCTTAGTTGTGGCATGTGAACTCTTAGTTGCAGCATGCATGCAGGATCTAGTTCCCAGACCAGGGATTGAACACTGGCCCTCTGCATTTGGAGTGTGGAGTCTTACCCACAGGGCCACCAAGGAAGTCCCTGAAGAAAGTGTTTGAATTCCCCTAATTTTTCCACACAGGGCAGGAAATGGAGTAAATGTGATACTATGTTGTCATATCACCAACAAAAACAAGACAAAAAAATGGAATGGACGTATTTGGACACCGATGGAAGGAAAAAATAGGTTTATAAAACATTTTACATGAGAAAGCAAGAAACTTACATTGGTTTGACAGTGTCCATTCATGTCCCCATGATCGTGGGAGGCCTCGGCCTGCAGCAGCTTTAAGCAAGGTTTTGGTTCCTGGCCAGAGATTAAGGTCGAGTTGCAGCAGTGAAAGCGCAGAATCCTAGCCACTAGACAAATGGTCAGTGATAAGGCCCTGGCCCTTCAGCTTTGCAGAAAAGAATTCCCACAAAGAAGGAAAGTAGTGAAACAAGTAAAGTGTTTATTAGTAGGAAAAAGAGTACAGTACTTGTGGATAGACACACGGGCAGGCTCAGAGAGAGTCACGCCCTTGTGGTAATTTAAATCACTTATATGGGGCATTTCTTCTGGGTTTTCTTTGGCCTATCATTTTGATTTGCCTGGTTCTGAGTCTGTATTTGGTATATCTCTGGGTCCTCCCCTGTGTGTGCATGAGCATCTTTCAGCCAAGATGGATTCCGGCAAAGAGGCCTATGGGTGGCCTTGACATCACTCCCCTTTTGACCTCCAAGGAGCTTTCTAGTCAGGAAGGTCTCCTCGACTTCAAGAATGAGAAATATGTGGTCTTTTATCTCTTATCTGGGCAGGGCCCAGCCTCCTCTCTTGATCATCCTGCTATTGATATTTTGGAGTTTCTGTCCTTGGGGAATGAACTCTAGCTGCTTACCCCTGGGGGGGCCCCATCTATCTCCTACCTCAACTACAGTCCCAATGTTCCTGTCCACCTTACCCACTCCCTTCCCCTCTTTTCTCTACTGGCTGCTGATCTAAAGTTTGCCCCTCTCCAAATTTGAATTTTTTATTACAGATCTAAAGCTCTTTCTTTCCATTTTATGCTGATTAAGTCAATATTACAGTATATGAAAGGGTTATCTGAACATATCAGTGGGACTAGGGTGTGGGGGAGAGCTGAGGAAGATGGTTATTCTTTCCCTGGAAAACTCCAGTAGCCTCTGTTGCTGCCCTCATTTAGCTTCTCTTTCTTGACGTAAGCACTAGAATGACACTGATGTAACAAACAGGCCAAAAACAGCTAATGGCTCAAACACAATAAAACTTTATTTCTCACTCCATAAAGTCCAAATTGGGTGTTTCCACTTGATGGCCACTTGCTTCCCAAGTGGTAATGTTAGCGCAAGTTCGTGTGCCTGATGCCAAAATATTGGCTCTCTGTGCACTGATGCCAAAAGGAAATACAAAGACAGAGTTTTGGAGGAATGAGAAAGAGTACCTTTATTCTTTGCCAGGCAAAGAGGGAACACAGGGGGCTAGGGCCTCAAGAACTGTGCTCCCCTCCCTGGGGAATAGAGAGAGGTTTATATCCCAGGGCTTGTGGCCTGGGGTAGGTGATAAGGCTCAAAGTAATGAAGGTCTTGCATGTTTTTCTTTTCTTCTGCAAATATACAGCCAATGCTGGCCTCAGGTGGCTCAGCAACCAGATCTGGTGTCCCTGAATTTATTGTGACCTTCTTTTTGAAATGCAGAATGCTACAAGGGAGTATAGGGGGAGAAGAATGCCAGGTGCAGAGAACAATTCCTATGGAGTCAGAGAGTAATTAGCTTTGTTTAACTTTGTGATGGACAAGTCTAGCTACAAGTGTTTGTTAGTAGTAACTGCCAAAGAATAACCAGGATTGCTTAACTCTTTCAGGCCTGTTTATGCTGTCTCCCCAGCCTGTTCATTGTTTCCTTATTTTCCTCGTTTATCAGAAAAGAAAAGTCTCATTTCTATTTAAGAAAAGTCTCATTTCTATTTTTGCTGCAACAAATTCCCCACTGCTAGTTCATTCCCTCCATATCAATGGAGGAAGGGAAATGGGCATCGTTCTTACCTGGCTGAGGACAAAACTTCAGTTTTGCTCCATTTGACAAGCATCAGCTGTCCAGCCCAGGGGCCCATCTATCTCCTACTTAAATCCCCCCTGAGATACATGAACCCCAAGAAATCTTTATTGATAGGATGAGAGATGACGGTCTGTCTTCTGTAGCTTCTTCAGACTGGCAAGGGGCTCATATCATAGACCTTACCTAGTTGGGGTCATGGAGCTCTCGCCTTGTCTCATTAAGGGGCCCCAGGGTGACTTCTGTTGTTATTTTGGCAGGATCTGTTCCGAGGAGTGGCTGGAATCTCTGTATCATGATTATCTTGATGTGAACCTGTTGTATTCTGGAAGAGACAAAACTTAACAAGCAGTTTTAAAAAAGGCAGAGGCCAAGGATCAGGAAAAGAATGACTGTAACCAGGGGCCAAAGCAGGAATAAGAACCAAGTTACATTTGATAACAATTTTAATTGTGGTCCAGATAGAGTCAGTGTTTGGGTTATCCTGTCCAAAGGAATGGAGCCATTTGGCATGGTCATATATAGTTTTGATGTCTTTTCTATCAGCCCAGTGTGATTGATGTAGGTGTAACAGACTCAGAAGTAGTTGGAGGAGTGACCACCTGAATATTAATAGACAGAATAGATCTTAATTCTTTTTAGGAGAATGAGGCTGAATCCTAATCTAGACTTGGCACTTTGAGGAGACTTGTAGCCAGGTAGCCAGTTGTCTAATTTTAGCCAAGTAGGTTTTAACCTTTTATGTGGTATTAACATATAATAAACATATAAACCAAAGCAGTTGCCACTGTTAGTAATTTTAGTGTTTTTCTAGGTATGAGAAAATTCAAGAACTTGGGTTTATGAAAATCCTTACCTGAAAATATCTAACTATCTGAAGGCCTGTTCTGTCAGTTTTTCCCAGAGCACAGAATGCCTCATTTCTGATCTCCCCCCTGAACAGAGTTCAGGGGGTGTTGAAGCAGGGGGTGTTGAAGGTCAGCAGCTGTAGCAGCTCATGATTTAATCCTTGTAGAGGTAGACCGCAAGTGTCAGTTTCCAGTCAGCAGGGCCCCTTCATGGTCATAAGTTCGACAACAGTTTGGGGGGGCATTTTATGACCATTTCATCCCATGGTGCTAGGAATGCTCATTCCTAAGTCTGGTAAAGATTTTGTTGATAGGCTACTCAATGTGCTATTACTGAATTAGGCTTTACTAGTATCAAAAAGTCTCTGGACCACCTGGCTTACTAGTCTCTTATGGTCCAGGAAAATATTCGCTCTTGTTGTTTCTTTCCATATATAGAGTTACACTATTACAATCATTGATCTCATATGGAACTATATATCATCATTTTATCAGAGGCTCAGTCACACATTTGGTAATGCAGGAAACAACAATCTTGTAAAATAGACAAAATACAAATAACATAGCTAGCAGTATTAGTAAAGTCATAAGTACGAATTAAGCCAAGAACTTCCATGAGGTGTGGCCCAGTATATCACAGGTCATCTGACTTAGTCTGTTCTGTACCAATCCTTATCTTTCAGGGAAATTGTATATTGGCATTGTCAATATACAATTAGGTGTATATACACCTAATATTGTATACACCTATCTTGTATATACACAATATACAATAAGGCACCCAGCCCAATTTTCTAGTGTTACTAGACTGATTATCCTCAGTATAGTCTGACTGTTTCTTTAAATTTAAATGACCATAGGCTGGTGTTAATCTCCTGGTAGTAGATCATG
The DNA here is from genome assembly GCF_965194825.1 of Balaenoptera physalus. NCBI lineage: Eukaryota > Metazoa > Chordata > Mammalia > Artiodactyla > Balaenopteridae > Balaenoptera > Balaenoptera physalus. The sequence continues at coordinate 29,789,676 of NC_138898.1, forward strand.
GAGCATCTGATCTTCATCTAAAGATTGATTTTTGAAGTTAGGCTTCAGAAACACACTTAGAATGTCCTTCTGACAGTTTAATTAACTTTTGTAACAATATAACATAACAGCAGGGAACTATCTGAGAAATGAGTCTTAGTAAACACAGACCTTAATTAACAAAACTAGAATCTAATATTTAGGGAAACATAATTTTTTCTAAAATTATCCCAATTTCTATTAAACATAGCCAAGACTAATTTGTTTTTAAAATTAGTGTGGTCCATTGACCACATAGGTTTCTTTACATTGACTCTGGCATAATTCCTCAGAAGGAGTCTCAGACTAAATTCTCAAAGTCCTCTCAAGGCCAAGAAAGCCATGCCAAAGGCCCGCCATCCTAGCTGGATTTTTCTCTTCTAGAGGTTTTAAAAATACTTTGAGATTTCTGTATCTGTCAGGAGACTGTCTTCTTTATTTACCTGATAAGGCTGTTCATTACCCAACGGTCTCCAATTTTTTTCTGCGGGACCAGGCAGAGAGAAAAGAAAATTGTTTTAATTTTACCCACAGGTATAAATTACCAAATTGTTGTAAACCATAAGTAGCTTGAGGAGAAGAGCTTCTTTATATCTGAAAAACAAAGATTAAAAGCCAGTAATATGTCAGACAAAAAGTCATAAAAATTATCATCATATTTAGCAGTTCAGTTGATCCCATGTAATTAATTTTTGTTCTGTTTGAGTCCAGTTTTTCCATTAGTTCTGTTGTCCTTACCTGATGATTGAGGATGATAGTGACCGTGATAATTCTTAAGAAGTTTGTGAAGTTTTTGTTAAGCCTTGTGTGATTTGTCCACTGAAGTGGGTGCCTTGATCACTGGAGATTGTAGGAAGTATACCCCAAGTGGAAAACACATTTTAACCTTTTTTTTTTTTTTTCATTTTGAGGGCATTAACCCTGTAGCCAGGAGAAGGCTTTAACCCATTAAATAAAAATGAGGTTTGTCAGGGAGCCGGGAAAAGCCAAGCAGCTGTCTTGGATTTTCCATAGCCCTGACTGTTTAATTTACAGCTATTGTTGACCCATTTTGAATTCTCTGACTTAGGAGTAGACTGTTGCCATGCTACAAGGACATCAGGATAGCAAAAGTCTGACAACAAGGGGTTAATTTTTGTAGTAGCAGAATGAACTTTATCTACCTGGGTCATAATCTTCATAGGTCATTGTGAAATAATACTTATTTACTTTATCAAAGTAACAAAATATTTTAAAAACAAATATAAATCACTTAAAGGCAAAGAAATGTACACAGTCTGTTATCAAAAGCAGCATTCCAAGAAAACTTTGTTCTCTTAACAGAGAACCAAATTCCAGTCTGGTACCAGCTTACTGTTAATCACAAAATTTATTTGCCTAATTAATCTTTAATTTAATCTTAGAAAGTCCTTTCTATAAATCTTGAAGAGGTAGCACTTTTGCAAATACATTCGAGTGAAAGCGAAAGTGTCTATAATGACAAAAGATTTAAGAAGGCATGTTTAAAATCTGATTACAATGCAATTGACAAAGTAACTTGGTTACTGCTGTGATGTACAACACTTTAAGATGATAACTAGAATTATGACTGATAACATTTTACCCGGACATATCAGAAATTTAGGAATCCCATATAATTTCTAGAGTATCTATATTAGTAACATTTACCATGCAATATAACCTAAGAAGATTTGTTGCTCATTTGACAATATTTCGCATGTAATTTAACATACCAAATCAACCTAATTAGTTTAATATCTCTCCTTGGGATGTTTTAGTATCTTATTTTATTTGGCAGTGGCCTAGTTATTCAATAAACTTCCATCATTTAACTTAATTTAGCACTACTCTAAATTTTCAAGTCGTCAAATATCTGGAGAGATTATTCTTAAGTAGACTTTCCTAAACATAATTATTCCTAAAAAGTTTACCCAAAGCTCTTATCTCATTTGTTTTTTCTTTTTAATTTAGTAGATAGAGATTTATTAGACAGAGATCTAACTTGTTCTTTTTAAGAACTAGGGAAAATGTCATGGTATGGATTATACTACTATTTATTCAACCATTCCTCTGTTAGACAGTCATGCTGTCTCTGGGTAAGAGTGATGCTAGCAAGGCAGTCTTCTTTAGCAAAGCAAACATTTGGACAAGGCATGGGGATAAATTGAAAGACTTTGGGGAGGCGTGGATTTCAGAGTTTGGAAGACTTTCAGGAGTAGAAGTGGGTTGAAGTCAGCTGTAGAAGCATGGTTTCTTGGGTCAGACTGCTTGGCTGACTCTCATAGAAATTTATTCACAGAGGGAAGTTATCTTTTTTTTTAAATGTCTTCAACATTTTATTCCAATAAGTATAGCTTGTATTAAAAACTGCTTTGAAAGATGTTACAATTTAAAGAAACTGGGTAAAGGGTTCACAGGATCCCTTTGTATTATTTCTTTTTTTTTTTAATTGGGGTATAGTTGCTTTACAATGCTGTGTTAGTTTCTGCTCTACAGTCTTATTTGTATTTTCTTTTTTTAAAAGTTTCTTCACATCGAGTTACTTTCCTTGTTGACAAATTTGCAACAGATATAATAAGATCTTATTTAGCTTATATTAAACCTAGGCACAATAAAAGTACACTTAATGTTGATGACTCTAAAGACATGTCTATATTAATTAGATCAACAAACTTAAACATTAACACCAGTATTAATTTAATATTGAATATTTCCCAGTTCACGTGAACCTGAAATTCATTTAGCTTAATTTCTCTTGTATTTAGAATTGTTTGATTTGTAAGCACTTACTTTTCTTTTAAGCCAATTAAATAGAGCTCATTTACAAATTAACCTCAGCAATATAATCCAAAGACAAGAACACATACTGAGACATACACAGGTATCCAGACAGACAGAGATCTCATAGCTTCTGCTTGAGATTTAAAATGTCTCTTTGCCCCACCCCCCTTTTTTTCTTGGCTTGAAGTTCTACTAATTAACCCAAGGCTGAAGTCTCAGGCAAAGTGGGCCGTGTTTGTATCTCAAGGACATGATAAGTGTTAACTTCAAGCTTTCTCCTAGGCATATTTTTATTCTCTCAGGGTCAGAATTCTGAAAAAAAGTACTTCAGCAAGCTAGCTTTTTCTAATTGCACATGTAAAAAAGAATTAGTTTGGCAATTTCAAAAAAAGTTTTATTTTAACCAATTTTCTCCAGAGTCTAAAGAATATTATGGCCATACTGTCAAAAGAAAATCATCTTTCCTTTCTGTAGTCATAGTTTCATAGCTAAAATATAGACCAAATCGTGCTTGAATTGGCCCTAATAACAGGGGGAGACTGGCTGATAAAATGTTGTCCTAGCAGGGATTGTTTCTCTGGGGAGGTGGGGTCTTAGTTTGATCAGAAGAATCTGGAACAGTAAGGGAACTTGCAGGAGTGGGGAAAGCTTGGTTCCCCCCTGAGAGTTGGGAGGAGTTAAGAGGGGATCATTTATAATGTTAGGAGAGATTTTTTGATTCCTCAGGCTTTTGATTACGGAGTCACATAGAGCAGGATTATGATAAAAGGGGCATAAAGTCCTGAACATAAGGGAACCTCAGTCCATTTTCCCATCCTGTGGCATTAAAGATCTAATTGTAAGAGATCCATTTTCAGGCCATTTTTTTTTGTCACTGGATGATAGCTATAGGTCGACCAGTCATTTAAAAATTTTCCCAAGGGGTTCCCAGGTGAGGGTGGAACCTTAGAGGAAGCGCTTCCCATTTTAGTTCAAGCAGTTAGTACCAGATGTCTGCACGCTCAAACCAAACCTCGTTAGTGGAAAGTCACACTCAAAGTAAAACAAGCGGCAAAGAGATGCACAGATATCAAAAAGCCAAACATCAGTAATGCCCAAACGTGACTTCCAAGTCCCGCTAAGCCTGTGATGTTTGTCCAAAACGGCACCTTACAAACAGAATTCCCCTTTACAGGGAGAATTCCCCAAATTGGAACTGAAGTTCCCCAAACAGACAAAGTCAAAAGACCTCAGTTGTGCACCCCAGAGGACTTACCAAAATGCTGGCGGGTGTGTCATGACGTACCAAACACCCTCTTTCTGATATTCCAAGAGTTAATGTCTTCTCAGAGTAGAAGTCCGAGCTGGCACAGGGAAGGGAAAAAGAAGGTGTCCTCAAGGCAAAAAAAAGCTTCAGCAGCTTCTAGGTCAACCTCTCCCCCATTCTCCACCGCAGCCTCAGAGTTCTGCAGCCGAGAAGGCGGGTCAGGGGGCACGGCCCTGCGGCAGGGAGTCCCTGGTGATCTGGCCTCAGAGAAATCCCCCAACGCTCGTCTCTCCTGAAGGAGGCTGGTGTGGAGAGAGATTCCCAAGCCTCCGATCAAGCCAAGGGGCCCTGCAGGGCCACCTGCCCATGAGAAGATCCTGGACGAGCCCCTAAAACTTGATTCCAAAATATTGACTCTCTGTGCACTGATGCCAAAAAAGAAATATGGAAACGAGAAAGAGTAGCTTTATTCTTTGCCAGGCAAAGAGGAAACACAGGGGGCTAGGGCCTCAAGAACTGTGCCCCACTCCCTGGGGAATAGAGAGAGAGGTTTGTATCCCAGGGCTTGTGGCCTGGGAAGGTGATAAGGCTCAAAGTAATGAAGGTCTTACATGTTTTTCTTTTCTTCTGCAAATATACAGCCAAAGCTGGCCTCAGGCGGCTCAGCAACCAGATCTGATGTCCCTGAAGTTATTGTGACCTTCTTTTTGAAACGCAGAATGCTACAAGGGAGTGTAGGGGGAGAAGAATGCCAGGTGCAGAGAACAATTCCTATGGAGTCAGAGAGTAATTAGCTTTGTTTAACTTTGTGATGGACAAGTCTAGCTACAAGTGTTTGTTAGTAGTAACTGCCAAAGAATAACCAGGATTGCTTAACTCTTTCAGGCCTGTTTATGCTGTTTCCCCAGCCTGTTCATTGTTTCCTTATTTTCCTCGTTTATCAGAAAAGAAAAGTCTCATTTCTATTTAAGTCTCATTTCTATTTTTGCTGCAACACGCCCAACGCACAGTGAGGCCAAACAAACTGAAACGTCAGAGTTTGGAGCAGAGAAAGGTTTATTGCAGTGTCATGCAAGGAGACAGGTGGCTCATGCCCTAAAAGTCCCAAGCTCCCCAGAGGGTTTCGACAAAGCATTTTTAAAAGCCAGGTGAGGGAAGGGGGTCATAGGGTGTGTGATCAGCTCATGCACAATTCTCTGATTGGCTGATGGTGAGGGAACAGGGTGGTGTCACTGGGGTTAACATTATCAGTCCTTAGGCTCCAGGAGGCCTGGGGCTATGTTCTCATGGTCATCAAGTAGTTAACCTCTTCCATTTGGTGGGGTGTTTTCACATCTGTAAAACAACTCAGGAAATGTGCATCAAATACTGTTATCTAGGTACTTCAGAGAAGAGCTAAAGCAGAGGATATGGGGGAAAGCCTGTCCCAGGAAGGCCCCATAGGGTCCTGCTCGGTTACAGTGATGCGGGGAACCCTGGCTCTGTCCGTCCTGTGATTCTACGTGCATCAAGCTGGGACGGGGAGGAGCCTGGAGGTCACACATGGACATGGTGCCCATCAAAGCCTGGACTTCAGCCACAGGCCATACCATCCACGATGGAAACTTAGTCTATTTCTATGTCCCTGGAACTGGATTTGGTGAAGAACAAGCCAGTAATTGCCCCCAACAAAGAGCTGAAGGAGAGAAACAAGTAAGCGAAAGAGCTGGAAACGGATCTGATTAGCAGGAGCACCATTCTGGGGCTGATCCAAACAGTTTCCACAACCCTATCATCATATTTGACCCTGGTAGCCACCTGTGAGGCTGTTATTATGCTCCAGTTTTATTCTCAAGAAAACCAGGCTCACAGAGTCTAGCCTAAGGCCAGCCTTCAAAATCTAGTTCTCCAGACAGCTCCTCTTACATGGCTGTTTATGCCAAGACTAGGCCAAGGTGCACCTAGATGCCTGAGGGTGATCCGACCATTCTCACCTCACTAAATAGGACTGAAAGCTAATGACAGCACAGGGCAGCTCCAGAAAGCTCCAGTTCCACACCAGGAAACTGTAGGGAAATCTCCCACATCCTCATTCTTGTCTTGTTCATTTTGCAGGGACCGCACATCACCCTGCTAGCCCAAGCCAGACCCTGGACCAGAAGGCGCAGGGCTCTAGGGCCTCCAGTTCTGCTGGCAGGACTGTGTCACCTGCCTCCCAGCACCCCCTGGCGTCAGACCAGACTCTGGCCAAGCGCAGCCTCAGGCTCGTCCTTGGAGGTCAGCCTCTGGAAGGAGTGCTCAGAAACCTCCCCACTGACAGCTGGGACTAATGGAGTATGGTCCTGGGGCTGATCCTTGGGCCCCCACCGGCTCACCTCACCCCCAAAATCGTTCTCTCTTCCTCTCTCTTCTCACACACATGCACATTCTCCCTCTTCTCAGTGAACACGGAAACCTTGATTACTCAGTCTCAAGCCCTTGTTAGCTACCAAAACAGGAGGACAATGGCTTTATCCACCTTTTAGAAGAGTTGAGCCTTCCCCTCACTAACTGCCCTTCCCTGTATCTTGGCTCAGGCAGCTCTAGGCCTTGCACTCACAGCGGTTTCCCTCGGCTCCAGACTTGGGAAGAGGGGGCAGGACCATGACCACCATCATAGACTTTTTGCAAGGAGCCCATGTTGGGACAGGTTTCTGCCAGCCCCATCAACTGGGAGGAGGTTGCAGAGGGACCCACATTCCTGATCACCACCTCTATCCAAAGGAGGTGAGTCAGTGTAAACAAAAGGTTGAAGAAGCCGATGAAAATAAAAGTAAATGAACTGAAGTCCTGCCTTGGTGAGTGGGAAGATGGTGATTCCCCAGAAACTAGCCGGAGGGGAGCTGATGCCATCAAGCACCAAAAATGCACTGGAGCCTCCGGGGCAGCAAGGCAAGGAGAGAGAGCAGTGTGGTTCTTCTTATCTAATTGAAGTAAACAAAATATTTCTTAGGGCATAAAAATCTTACTCATGCACAAAATTCTAAAAGCAATTTGATTGTTTATTGTAAAGGGACACGGAAGATGGTTTTGGGGGGAGTTTCGCAAAGGGTGCAGTGCAGAGCCTTGTCTCCGGCAATGCTGTGTGTCACATACTGGTTCTGTGCCGAAGTCTCGTGGGGGCATCAGCCCTGGAGGCCAGACCGCTGAAGAGGCCTTGCCAGCAAGGGCAAGTATCAGCAGGGTGCCAGTAACAACCCAGGACTTCCAGTGGTTACCCTCAGGCTTCCAAGGTTAACCAATATCCCTACACACCCACCACAAACACAGACAAATTATCCTGTTCTGATGACGCACAATTTTATGTGAAGGAATGTATTTGTTATCCGTTGTTGCATAACAAATTATCCCCCAAACTTAACAGCTTAAAGCAATAAACATTTATTATCTTGCACAGTTTCTGTGGGTCAAGAACTTGGGATTGGCTTCACTGGGCAGTTCTGGTTCTGCATATTGCAGTCAAGATCTGAGGCAGGGCTATAGTCATCAGAAGATTTGACAGGGCTAGAAGATATGTTTGCAAATGGCTCACTCACAGCTGCTGTCAGGAGCCTTCGGTTCTTTGCTGGCTATCCACAGACTTGATTACTCCCCACGTGGACCTCTTCATAGGGCTGCTTGGGTGTCCTCACAACACAGCAGCTGATTTCCCCCCAGAGCCAGTGATCCGAGACAAAGCAAGGAGGAAGCCACAACGCCTCTTATAACCTGTTCTAAGAAGTTACACTATCAATTCCACCAGTTTCTATTCATTAGAATGGAGTCACTAAGTCTAGCTTACACTCAAAGAGAAGGAAATTTGGCTTCATCTCTCGAATAATTTTTGGACATATTTTAACAGGAGATTTCCTAATTCGAATAGTTACCAGATCTCTATCAAGAAAACGCTAAAGCTTTCTTGAAAGACATCCATCAGAGGATTTGTTAATGGCGGCTCCTGCGACTGTCAAGCACAACAGGAAACTAGGTAAGCTAGGGAGTTGGGTAGAGAAAGAAGGCAAGGGTAAGAGAGGAGGGATGTTCATGTGGTGTGGCTTTACAGCTGGGACATGTCGTTAGAAAACTGTCTAAAGTGTGCTTTCATCTCTGCGTTCTCAGGTTTGATCTTCCAGCTAATTCCATCTGAAAGCTTCGCTACTCAGCCTATCCAGGGGTCATCAAGCATGAAGACCGCTCTTCCCTCCTTCCCTCTTTCCTTCCCTTCCTTCCTTCTTTCCTCTCTTTCTTTCTTTCCTCAGCTCACCTAAGAATGATTTGAACTAGAAAGTCTATTTAATAATTCATCCGTAGGAATATAACTGGTATCTTACTGATATTACCTTAGTTTGTCTGTGAATTTGTCTTACTGGAGGGAAATGAAAGAGACACTGAATTTTTCTGTCAGACACTATTTCTACAGTGATCCTTTCATTTCTAATAATATACATGCTCAATGTCCATAAAGAGCTCCATTATACACAGAACCACATAAGTAGGAACACACTTTTGCTGAAGATCAAGGGGGACACCTGATCACCCTGTGACTCACACACTCACAGAAACTGGGAGTGATGCACCAGCCAGTAGGGACCTGGGCAGGGTACAAACAGCATCCAGTACACTGGTGATCCTCAATTCAGATATGCTTTGTAGAGCCCTACCCAAAGCTGGGGCACCAAAGTTCCACATGCTGTATAAGAGACAATAAGGAATAAACCTGCCAGGCAAAAGGGACATTTGACTCTTTACCTCAGCAGAAAGTGGTGGACAAAAAGTCTCCTTTGAGAATTTATATCCACAAGGCAACCCTCACACAGAGAATCAAAATCCCCATACCAGCTGCGTGTTCAAAAAAAAAAAAACACTCAAATGGAAAATTTAATTTAAAGTGATCTTAGATTATTTACCATCACATCAAAAAGAATAAAATACTTAGGAATAAACCTACCTAAAGAGGCAAAAAACCTGTACTCCAAAAACTATAAGACGCTGATGAAAGAAATTAAAGACTATGCAAACAAATGAAAAGATATACAGTGTTCTTGGATTGGAAGAATCAATATTGTTAAAAAAGACCATACTACCCAAGGCAGTCTACACATTCAATGCAGTCCCTATCAAATTACCAGTGGCATTTTTCACAGAACTAGAACAAAACATTTTTTAATTTGTATGGAAAAAACAAAAGACCCTGAATAGCCAAAACAATCTTGAGAAAGAAGAACAGGGGCTTCCCTGGTGGCGCAGCGGTTGAGAATCTGCCTGCCAATGCAGGGGACACGGGTTCAAGCCCTGGTCTGGGAAGATCCCACATGCCGTGGAGCAACTAGGCCCGTGAGCCACAATTACTGAGCCTGCGCGTCTGGAGCCTGTGCTCCGCAACAAGAGAGGCCGCGATAGTGAGAGGCCCGCGCACCACGATGAAGAGTGGCCCCCGCTTGCCGCAACTGGAGAAAGCCCTCGCACAGAAACGAAGACCCAACACAGCCGCAAATAAATAAATAAATAATAAAAATTTAAAAAAAAAAGAAGAACAGAGCTAGAAAAACCATGCTCCCTGAGTTCAGACTATACTACAAAGCTACAATAATCAAAATAGTACAGTACTGGCACAAAAACAGACACATAGATCAATGGAACAGGATAGAAAGCCCAGAAATAAACCCACGCTCTTATGGTCAATTAGTCTATGATAAAGATGACAAGAATATACAATGGAGAGAATACAGTCTCTTCAATAAGTGCTGCTGGGAAAACTGGACAGCTACATGTAAAAGAATGAAATTAGAACACTTCCTAACACCATACACAAAAATAAACTCAAAATGGATTAAAGACCTAAATATAAGACCAGATACTATAAAACTCCTAGAGAAAAACATAGGCAGAACGCTCTTCGACATAAATCACAGCAATAGTTTTTTGGATTCATCTCCTAGAGTAATGTAAACAAAAGCAGAAATAAACAAGTGGGACCAAATTAAACTTAAAAGCTTTTGCACAGCAGAGGAAGCCATAAACAAAATGAAAAGACAACCTATGGAATGGGAGAAAATATTTGCAAACAATGCAGCCAACAAGGGATTAATTTCCAAAATACACAAATGGTTCATACAGCTCAATATCAAAAAAACAACCCAATCAAAAAAATGGGCAGAAGACCTAAATAGACAATTCTCCAAAGAAGACATACAGATGACCAACAGCACATGAAAAGATGCTAAACTTCACTAATTACTAGAGAAATGCAAATCAAAATTATGAGGTATCACCTCACACCTGTCAGAATGGCCATCATCAAAAAGTCTAAAAATAATAAATGCTGGAGAGGGTATGGAGAAAAGGGAACTCTCCTAAACTATTTGTGGGAATGTAAATTGGTGCAGCCACTATGGAAAATAGTATGGAATTTCCTTAAAAAAACTGAAAATAGAGTTACCATATGATCCAGTAATCCCACTCCTGGGCATATATTTGGAAAAGACAAAAACTCTAATTCTAAAAGGTACATGCACCCCAATGTTCATAGCAGTACTATTTTCAGTCACCAAGACATGGAAGCAACCTAAGTGTCCATCAACAGATAAATGGATAAAGAAGACGTGGAATATATATATATATATATATATATATATATATACATACATACATACACACACACACACATATATACACACACAATGGAATATTACTCAACCATAAAAAAAATGAAATAATGCCATTTGCAGCAACATGGATGGACCTAGAGATTATCACACTAAGACAGACAGAGAAAGACAAGTATCATATGATATCACTTATGTGTGAAATCTTAAAAAAATGATACAAATCAACTTATTTACAAAACAAAAATAGATTCACAGACATAGAAAACAAACTTATGGTTACCAAAGGGGAAGGGGGGATGAATTAGGAGTTTGCAATTAACAGATACACATTACTATATATAAAATAGATAAACAACAAGGATCTACTGTATAGCACAGGGAACTGTATTCAATATCTTCCTAGATATTTATTTATAAAACAGAAACAGACTCACAGACTTAGAGAACAAACTTATGGTTACCAGGGGAAAAGGGTGGGTGGGAGGGATAGTTAGGGAGTTTGGGATTGACATGTACACAGTGCTATATTTAAAATGGATAACCAACAAGACCTGCTGTATAGCACAAGGAACTCTGCTCAATATTATGTAGCAACCTAAATGTGAAAAGAATTTGAAAAAGAATAGATACATGTATATACATAACTGAATCACTTTGCTGTACACCTGAAACTAACACAACATTGTAAATCAACTACACTTCAATAAAAATTTTAATTAAAAAAATAGAAAAATAATAAAGAACATTAGCTACTAAAAAAATAAAAAAATAAAGTGATCTTAGGTTACTAGTGCCTCCGAGAAAAAGGGGGGGAGGGAGGAGCAAAGAAACAAAAACAGCACAAAAAATACAAAGCATATAAGATGCTAGAAATAAATCAAAATATATCAGGAATCAAAATAAATGCAAACGGACTAAAGACAGCAGACAAAGATCATCAGATGGATATTTTAAAATCTCATGTGCTGTTTCCAAGGGATACCTTTAAAACCTAAGGACAGGTGCATATGGATTTTATCCTTTTTGGTTCCTAGGGAACAAAAACTGAAATTCAATCTTCAAGGGCAAAATCACCGGCTGTGTGAGTGCCATCCAATTCTGTAAATTGGGATTGGTTTTGAGTGCTGAAGATTTCTATTAAAGACAGCTGTCTGTAGTATTGTGCCACATAATTTATTCTTCAATGCAGTATTAGTTTGGAAAATGTAAAGAAAGGCCCAGGATCATAGTCAGGCAGATGAGGTATGTAGATCATACAGATCTCTCTATCACTGATTGTGTCTGGAGAATGAACCATATAAACCCAACTTCCAAACTCTGTTGTGAAGATTCAACAAGCAGACACATGTAAGACTAAGTGCCAAGCATTAGGCTAAGCGCTCAATAATTAACAGATATAATCACAGGCCTGGATAAGATCAAACATCCTCAGGCTCAGGTTATGAACACAAGCAGCATTGACTGATCAAAACTTTTACCCTGTACTCCTAAATGATTGTCCTAGAAGGCTTCCCATTCTTCTGTGTCTCTGTGAAGAAATGTTGCATATACGTGTAACTCATTACCAAAGAATGTTGCAGGGTTTCTTTGGCCTAGGAATTGCTAGAAGCCTTTGAAATTTGACGTGAAAAGTTCACGAAATGAGTGTGAAGTGCCGCCATCCTGTGGTTGTTTCATGCAATGTCCTTTCCTGAAACTCTCCCTGGTCCCTGGAACTTAAATAGCACATTCATTTCCATAGGTCCCCATTAGTGTTGCCCAGAGTAAAAACTCTGGGTTAATTTACACCAAAATGACACAGTGAGCCAAAGGCTGGGCAAAATAAAAGAGGAAGAGATGCTATAGTGTATTATCCTTCCAATGGGTGAACACAGAGAAAAGAAAGACCCACATGGCTTTTTAAAGCTGAGCCTGGAGCACCCTTCAGACCTGCTGCCCGTGCAGGACATTTTCTCAGCTGGAACTTGGTGAGAAATCTGTCTTGTACATCACCTCCAAACTAATCTCCAATCAAACACTGCTTTATGGAGAGTAAGAGTCTCATCAGACCCAAGCCACTCATCCTGGCCTTCATTCAAGGCTTCTTACATCCTGGATCTTACATGCTAGATCCTTTAGTCTTTTGTCCAACTACTGACCAGGATGGACCTTACACCTCTTGCCTCCACTCTCTTTCCACCCTCCATCTCTAAATGACCTACACATTCTTCTGTGAATACCTAAATTCCCTCCTGACCCTGAAATCTTCCTCAGGAACCCTGGTCAGCCTCCCACGGTGCTACATCTTAGCACTTGAAGATGAAGTCTTCAGTGAAGTCTCTGAAGGAAGAGGTCATGGGTTAGTACTACTACCGCTTTTGTTATCCTCCCAGATCTCTGCATGGTTTATCCCCTTAAGATCTCTACTCAAAATGTCGCCTTTTCACCGATGGCCTCTATAAAACAATGCAACATTCCTTAACACGTACCAAAATCTCATGTACTACGTATTTACTTGATTTTCTGTCTCCCCTAGGGTGTAAACTCCATGGTGGCAGGGACTTGGCTTTGTTTAGTACTGTACCCCCAGCACCTAGAAATATACTTGGCGTGCAATAGGCACACAAAACCTCTTTTTTCTTTAAGTACACTTACATTACCTTCACACTCACTTTTTTTCTAGTATTTATTTGTCTGCGTAGCGTTTTAGTTGCGGCACGCAGGATCTCTGTTGCTGTGTGCAGGATCTTCCTTGTGGCATGTGGGATCTTTTAGTTGCAGTATGCGGGATCCTCAGCTGTGGTATGCGGGATCCTCAGCTGCGGCATGCAAACTCCTAGTCGCATCATGTGGGATCTAGTTCCCTGACCAGTGATCAAACCAGGGCCCCCTGCATTGGGAGTGTGGAGTCTTAGCCACTGGACCACCAGGGAAGTCCACCCCCCCTTTTTTTTAGTGAATGGAAAAATTGATTCTGTAGCTTCTTTTTTTTTTTTTTAACATGTTAATTTCTTTCTTTCTTTCTTTCTTTCTTTTTGGCTGTGTTGAGTCTTCGTTTCTGTGCGAGAGCTTTCTCTAGTTGCAGCAAGTGGGGGCCACTCTTCATCGCGGTGCGCGGGCCTCTCACTATCGCGGCCTCTCTCGTTGCAGAGCACAGGCTCCAGACGCGCAGTCTCAGTAGTTGTGGCTCACGGGCCTAGTCGCTCCGCGGCATATGGGATCTTCCCAGACCAGGGCTCGAACCCGTGTCCCCTGCATTGGCAGGGGGATTCTCAACCACTGCGCCACCAGGGAAGCCCGATTCTGTAGCTTCTTGAACATCAACAGTTACAGCTGATTCCCCATCCACAAAAGAAGATGTTAGATCATATGGTCTCCAAGGTGCCCGCTAGCTCAAAACTTACCTATGTTCTCAGGGGCCCAAAAAAGACCAGCTGAATTACATTGCTTATTTTGGGTACTGAGAAGATGAACAGATGCAGCTTTGGGCTCATTTCTCTGCTCACCCTCCCACCACCCCCACCAGTTCAATCTTCCTGTCTGTGAGGTGCCGGCAGACTAAAATCAGTCCCCTGGGCCTCACACACATAGAATGATGCCAGCTGTCAGGGCGCCACACTGGCACTTAAAGAACTAGGCCGACATTGACAGAAGCTGGAACAATGCAATCAGGATAGTAAATCTGAGGTGAGGAAATGCAACAGCTTGTGGCACCCCAAAACTGTTTTGATCAATAGCATCTTGCCTCCTCATCCAAAGAGTAAGTAAGTAATGTCCTTTCCAGTGCAAAATTGGATGCTACCAGGCAGTGATGGGTGGCTGGGGTTTTTCTAAGAGAAAGAGGAGGAAAAAATGCTTAGAAAGCAGCAATGGAAAGCAAGGCAGACTTCAACCTTTAACACCCATCTAAACAATGTGTGGGTCATAAAAGCTATCATAATGGAAACTGGAATAAATTTGGAATTGAATTATAATGAAAGTATTGCATGCCAAAATTTGCAGAATACAGCTAAAGAAGTACTTAGAGGGAAATGCATATTGAAGGAGAAAAGTTTAAACCAATGAACCAACATTCATATTAAGAAATGAAATAGAGAACAGCAAAATAAAGCCAAACAAGTAGAAGAAAGGAAATAATAAATATAAGAGCAAAAACTAATTTAAAAGAAAATAAACAGACAATAGAGAGAATCAACAAAATCAAAAGTTCATTGTTTGAAATGGTATATAAGATTAAAAACTTTCTGACAAGACTGATGAAAAGAAAGTAAAAATAAATATTAAGGATAAAAAAAGATCACAACTACAGATGATGCAGAAAACATAAAAAATTCTCCAATTCAAATCTATACTACAAAATGTGAAAGCACAGATGAAATGAACAAATTCCCAGAAAACTATAACAAAAATGGTCCAAGAAAGTAGAAATCCTGAATAATCTGTGGCCATTATAAATTTGAATTAATAATTTAAAATATGCTTTCAAGATCTCTTTGTTCTTGGTGTTTTGCTGGTTTATTACAATGGGTGAAAGCCTGGATTTCTTTTTATTTATCCTGCTTGAGATGCATTCCTGCACCTTTGGATCCATGCTTTTCATCAGTTCTGGGGAAACTGCATCCACCAGCTCTTCAAATATTGTTCTTCCTGGTGATGGTTAATTTTATGTTGTATACTTGACTGGGCTGAGGGATGCCCAGATAGCTGGTAAAAGACTATATCTGGGTGTGTTTATGAGGGTGGTCCTGGAAGAGATTAGCATCTGAATTGAACTGAGTAAAGCAGACGGCCCTCCCAAACGTGGGTGGTCATCCTCCAATCCACTGAGCACCAGAATAGAACCAAAAGGTGAAGGAAGGGCAAATTAGTTCCTTCTCTGCTTGAGCTGAGACATCCATTTCCTCCTCCCCTTAGACATTGGCACTCTGGGTTCTCAGGCTTTCAATATCAGACCTGGGCCTATAACATCAGCGGCCTCCACCCCCATTCTCAGGCCTTCTGGCTCAAACTGAATTACATCATCCAGCTCACAGCCTGCAGACCAAGGAACTTCTTGGCCTCCATAACCGTGTGAGCCAATTCCTATAATAAATCTCTTATCTATATTTATATCTATATCTGTATCTATAGCTATATCCTATTGCTTCTGTTTCTCTGGAGAACCCTCACTAATACACTCCTATTTATCCTTTCTGCTTTCTGGGCAGAACAGAAGCTAGATTCTCTCATTCCACATTCTATATCTCCTAATTGCTCTTTCACCTCTTTATCTCTCTTTGTTGCATTCTGGATAAATTATTTGGTTAGATCTTCCAGTTCACTAATACTTTCTTAAGCCATGCCTAATTTGCTAATGAATCGATACATTTCTTTTAAATTTCAACAAGTTTCTCATTTCTACGAATATCATATCTGTTCACTTCTGCCATGCTCCCCAAACATGGCACAGATGAAGCTGCATACCTCAAGAACAGGAACTGGTAATCCTTTTGCATAAATGGTCAGATAATAAATAATAAATATTTTAGACTTTGTGGGCCACATATAGTCTCTTGTCACAAATTTTTTTTTATAACCCTTTAAAAATGTGAAAATCATTCTTAGCTCTTAGGCCCTACAAAAACAAGCCACAGGCCAGATTTGGTCCCAGGGTCATGGTTTACTGACCCCTGCTCTAGAGCTCCCACACTCAACCCAATGCAACGGTCAGTGCAGCACAGGAAAGCTTATAGAACATTCATGAGGGAATGGTTAGGATAAAAGTTCCTCTGGTAATGAGCCTGGTCTTCTCAGCCTATGTGTGGCAGGCAGATGATCCCAAAGACCACGCATGCCTCAGTGAGGAAATACGCTGGTGCCACACGGCATGGAACCAGTAGAGGCCTGACATAAGGAGACCCAGAGCTCAGAGATTTCAAGCACCTGTCTGAGATCAGTGTGTCTCAGAGGATAAAGCACACAGGTCCAGGGGCCAGTCCAAAGCAGCCATTTTATAGCAGGGATTGATGGGGTCCCAAGACACAGCACCAGATCCTGAGCACAGAGAACTGAGACATACCCCCTTTTCCCCTGCAACTAGGGTATGAGAATGCTCCCATAAACCCTACTGCAATTTTGAAAAGACCTGAAGAAGAGAGGAAATCTGAAGGATTCTTAGCAACCCTGTTTAAACCAGAAACAACTGAGATACCAGTAACTGGAAAGTTTACACACTGAACATATTTTACAGGTTCCAACAACATTTAATCAGTAAATTGTCCATCTACTGCCACTGGAAGTTGCAAAATGAAATGCATAACTGTTTCCTGTGTGAAACTAAAATGTTTAGAGGTGTTCTGTCTACATGTGCAAGTTAATGGCTAACATGATGGAAATGAATCAGAGCAGCTGGGTGTATAAAAAATGGGGTTTTAGTAGATTTTATGGGAAGTGATGGGAGAACTGAGACTCAACTGAGAATAGGTAAAATGAAATAGTGTGATAAAAAAAATGTATCACTATTTATTGATAAGGGGGACAAAAGAACAAGATGAAAGTCCACTAACATTCGTTGAGTTCCTACTACATGCCAGGTACCACATCTGTGTCACATACTAGCTACCACACCTCTGTCACACCTGGCCTATGTTCGGTAAAATGTTTGTTGTCAGGATGAATGAATCCTCCATCTTCATTCTGCAAAAGAAATGAAAACTCAGGAAGGTTGGGCAATTAACTTAAGGTCACATTGTAAGTAGCAGAGCTGGGATCTTAACCCAGGTTTGCTGACTCATTCATATTCACTGCTGCTTAAAAATCATCCCCAAATTTGGTGAACCTAACAAACAGCCCAAAGGCAAGGGAGATATGGTCTTTGACATCACATGCTACAGAGATGCCCATGGAGGTCAGGATTATGAAGTACCAGGGGAGATAGTTTAGTAAAGAGAGGGAGGTAAAGAAGCCAAAGAAATATTCTTACTGTTTATACCATGTCCCCATCTAATCATAAGCTTTTCTGCCTCACTAGTGGAAGTGCACTTTTCTGCCTCACTAGTGGAAGTGCACTTTTCTTCAGCCACCTCTCTAAGTTAGCAAACTGCTTTAGCACAGTTCCTTTATAACCAGAGGACTCAAATCTATCCAAAGTATGACTCTGGTTAACTTTCAGCTCAGTGACTCTCAGGCTTTCTGTATTTAATCCACAGAAGTGTGCATTTATATAACTTATATATATATATGGTATATATATTTGTATATACATGTATATGTGTATATTTACATGTATGTATACATATGTATGTTTGAGACAAAAGTTTTATAAATCAATACTCCTTACTCTATGTAATGTATTATTATTTCATATATTCTTTCATCCTACTTTTTTAATGCTGGCCAAGAATGTCTAAATTAATTCTGCAATCCCATTCCAACTTCTCCTTTGAAACCCCCTACCTTAGTAGATAAGCATCTGTAACCCCAGGAATATTTAGGATTAAGTATAGAAGTAACGAAGTAGATCAGTCATAGCATTAACATTTTCCGTTACATTTTTTTAAAATTTATTTATTTTATTTATTTTTGGCTGCATTGGGTCTTCATTGCTGCGAACTGCTTTCTCTAGTTGCAGCGAGCGGGGGCCACTATTCGTTGCGGTGCGCGGGCTTCTCACTGTGGTGGCTTCTCTTGTTGTGGAGCACGGGCTCTAAGTGCACGGGCTTCAGTAGTTGTGGCATGTGGGCTCAGCAGTTGTGGCTCGCGGGCTCTAGAGCGCAGGCTCAGTAGTTCTGGCGCACGGGGGCTTAGCTGCTCCATGGCATGTGGGATCTTCCCCGACCAGGGCTCAAACCTGTGTCCCCTGCGTTGGCAGGCAGATTCTTAACCACTGCGCCACCAGGGAAGTCCTTCCATTACATTTTGGAAACTTCTATTTAATTTGGTAATTATAATGTTTAAGAGAATTTAATATTCTGATGTAATAGATTAATTTTGCAATTCCATTTTAAAATGTGAGATGGAGTGACTGATTCAGACTCATGACTGTAAGTGGATACATGTAACAAAATTCAAGCACATTTGCAAGCAATATTCAGACTATGAGATTTTAAGATTTAAGATTAATTAAAGTTTATTAGATTTTAAGAGTGAGCTCAGGGACTTCCCTGGTGGCGCAGTGGTTAAGAATCTTCCTGCCAATGCAGGGCACAGAGGTTTGATCCCTGGCCCGGGAAGATCCCACATGCCGCAGAGCAACTAAGCCCGTGTGCCACAACTACTGAGCCTGCGCTCTAGAGCCCGTGAGCCACAACTACTGAGCCCTTGTGCCACAACTAGTGAAGCCAGCACGCCTAGAGCCCATGCTCCACAACAAGAGAAGCCACCGCAATGAGAAGCCCACGCACCGCGAAGAGTAGCCCCCGCTCGCTGCAACTAGAGAAAGCCCAGGAGCAGCAGCAAAGACCCAACGCAGCCAAAAATAAATAGATAAAATAAATAGTAATTAAAAAAAAAAAAAAGTGAGCTCAGTACTTGGATCTTGTCAAATAACTGAATTGCTTAAGAAGAAAATACCTTAAAATTATAAATGCAGGTTAGCTGTGGGAATTTAAGTTATAAAAAAATCCCCTTAAGATGACTTTTTAAATTTACCAGCATATATACCACTTTGGGGTAACCAGGTTTTGGATTTATAATTCTAATATTAATTATTAAAGCAAAAGTAATTTCAAAATAGTCGCCCGAGTGCCCAAAAGCTGCCCCGAGAACACGGAAGCAGCTCCAGTTCACTCGGAGCTAACCGAGTGTTAAGAATTTAGGGCCGTGCACTAGGGCGAGCGACACGTGGCCCCGCAAAAGGAGCAGGGTTCTGCAGAAGCAGGGAACGAGAAACCGACCTAGGAAGAGGTGGGATCATCGTTCTTTCCTACTTCAGCGCCTGCCGCCCTTATTTTTAAGAATAAATAAAAAACAATTTAAAAGCACGAAGCCAGCCACTAGGAATCACGATGCCTCAGGGTCTGCGCCAGCGCACCCCAGGCCCCGCTTCCATCCCGGTAAGGAGGGGAGGGCGCGCGGACCCGGGGCTCCAGTCAGGGTCGTCCCCAGTGCCCGGCGGGGACGAAGGGGGTCATGAGGTCGCCTGGGTCCAGAGATCCCCGGCGCTGAGGACAGTAGGCTCCGCAATAGTTTCTGCCCGGAAGGATCGCCGCGGCCCGCGCGGGGGCCTCCAGCCCGGATTCCACAGAGCTCTGCTGCCCGTAATTTACAGGATGAAAACATGAGGGATTGGACAGTTATCCGGAAAAGCGCCTTTCCAAACGTTTTGCGGCCTGCAGGGCCCCCTCGGCCCCGCGCGTCCCCGGCAACCAAGCCTCAGCGGAGGCCGGAAAAGGCCGGCTAGTCCGCACTCGCGCCCCCGCCCTGCGGGCCGTACCACCCCGGCGGACCCCCTCCGAAGTTGCGGAAAGGTACAGTCCCCGGCCTCTGATTGGCCGAAGGCGCAGGGGCGCGGCCTCCGGAGCCTGGTTCTGCGCGCCAGAACCCACTCGCCGCAGTGCGAGCCGGGCCAAGAGCGAGCGCCATGGTGAGGAGTGGTTGCGGGTTGCCGGCGAGGCGGAGGCCATGGTTTGGGCCTGGGTTCGGGCCGGGGCCCGGGCCTGCCCGGGGAGTGAAGCCAGGCGAACGCGGGGGCCGCGCTGACGCTCGCGCCCCGGCTCCTTTTCCAGGTGCTGCTGCACGTGCTCTTCGAGCATGCGGTCGGCTACGCGCTGCTGGCGCTGAAGGAGGTGGAGGAGATCAGCCTGCTGCTGCCGCAGGTGAGTAGACGCGGTGGGCTCGCCCGGCCGCGCCGCAGCCCCTCGGGCAGCGCGGGCCCCAGCATGCACCGCGCGCTCCCACGTGGCCGGCCGCGCGTTGGGGGGGTGCGCTGTGCGCAGCAGCTCAAGAGCAGGGGATCTTTACCTGCATTCGTGATTAGAATCGTGTTAGAAGCATTTAAAAGTAAGTCTCCCGCATTCGAATTTGTGTGCACTCTATACAAAATGCAGATTTTCATTTTTGCATAAAGAGCAAATAAAACTATATGAAGAATGCAAAAATAAGTCTCCCGGACTCCACCCCGTACCGATGAAGCGGAACCGGGATTTAGGCCCCGTGATCCGTTCATTTTTAAAGCGTTCGGTTGGTCCAGACCTGCAGCTGCTTTACTGCGCCCTAGAGGCAAGGGCGAGGGAAGGAAACCACTTATCGTCTTTCTCCCCTCCAGGTGGAGGAGTGCGTGCTGAACCTGGGCAAGTTCCACAACATCGTTCGTCTCGTGGCTTTTTGTCCCTTTTCCTCGTCCCAGGTTGCCTTGGAAAATGCCAACGCTGTGTCTGAAGGTGAGTTTGCCACTAAATATTTTAGGGAGATAAGCCTGCTACTGTTAACCTTTTAAATTGCACAATCTAGGATGTAGGCTTTATTTCTTGTGGGCGCTGTAGTGATAAATGATTCCTAAATGAAATCTGGCTGGGGTGGGGGGACTGGTATAATACTAGACCCAGTCAAATGTGGTTTTCTGCTACTTTGTTCAATTGATTTTGATACCAAAAGCCAAGAGAAAGAGGTTTGGTCCCAGAAGGTAAATCCAGTACTAAATGCTCCTATTGTGCTCCAGGGTGTTTTTTAAGCTTTCAGTGATGTATTTCATACTTATGTTATTGAGCCCGAGTTGTGTTCCTCCCATGGTTGATGCAGGCTTTGCAGTGATGACCTGAGTCTGTCAATCCCCTGAGTATAATCACTGATGTCTCCATGTCTCTGAGCAAAGCCTGAAGGGGAGGGCTCTAGGCACACCATCCTAGCATGCTCTGCAAGACCAATGTAAGATCAGTCTGTCAGTGATCAGTTGAGGGGACAGGATTCCTTTTTATGATTTAAGTATCCTTCAGCATGTTAGTGGGAGCTCTGTTCTTTGCCCTGAGGTGTTGTTCATGAGGACCTCCGCCTGCTCTTGGAGACTCACCTACCAACCAAAAAGAAGAAAGTGCTCCTGGGGGTTGGGGACCCCAAGATAGGTGCTGCTATACAAGAGGAGTTAGGGTACAACTGCCAGACTGGAGGTGTCATAGCCGAGATCCTTCGAGGTGAGACCGTCTATTGACATTTTTGAATTCTGGGTGGGGGTGTCTAGAAACTCATTAGGCTTAAGGTTGCTTTTTGGAAGCCCTCCTGCTTGGCTGGTGCCCATGGGTGCAGGAGCTAGCTCAGCCCTTCCTTGCTCACAGTCTTGCCCTCCTCCAGGAGTCCGTCTGCACTTCCACAACCTGGTGAAGGGTCTGACTGATCTGTCTGCTTGTAAAGCCCAACTGGGGCTGGGACACAGCTATTCTCGTGCCAAAGTTAAGTTTAATGTGAACCGAGTGGACAATATGATTATCCAGTCCATTAGCCTCCTGGACCAGCTGGATAAAGACATCAATACCTTCTCCATGCGTGTCAGGTAAAGTGCAGGGATGACCCCTTAGAAACAAGGTCTTGGGTCTGTGGTTTAGCTAATTTTGAATCTTGAGATCAGGACTGGCTCCTGTGGGTAGAACCATGTGGGGTGGAGCTGGGCCTCCTGGTGCTTACCACAGGCTGTGTTCTTACACTGACTGTATAGAAAGAGGAGGCAGAGTAAACGCACCCCATATACACCTCAGCCCAGGCCCTTTGCCTGGTCTGTATTGTGAATGGGGCGACATGGAGTTGAGGTTTTGGATCTGATTTGTTCCCGTTTCCTCCAGGCAAAGAGTAGATCTGGAGAGGGCTGAGGCTATAGCTTTGAGACATGGCAGCTGGGCCATGGAGTGATTGTGGCTCTTTGCAGGGAGTGGTATGGGTATCACTTTCCTGAACTGGTAAAGATCATCAATGACAATGCTACATACTGCCGCCTTGCTCAGTTCATTGGAAACCGAAGGGAGCTGAATGAAGAAAAGTTGGAGAAGCTGGAGGAGCTGACAATGGATGCAGCCAAGGCTAAGGCTATTCTGGATGCCTCGCGGTCCTCCATGGGTCAGTATAGAGCCTGGCAGCCAAAATAAGGTACAGGGCTCTGAATACTGGGCTCCTGCATTCATACTTGATGTCCCTTAGGCATGGACATATCAGCCATTGACTTGATAAACATCGAGAGCTTCTCCAGTCGTGTGGTGTCTTTGTCAGAGTACCGCCAAAGCCTACACACTTACCTGCGATCCAAGATGAGCCAAGTAGCCCCCAGCCTGTCCGCCCTAATTGGGGAAGCGGTGCGTCATGGGAAACCAAAAAAGGGGGGATTAAGAAATTACCATGTATATTTGTATTGTTGTATTTCCTGACCCATCATATCTTCCCCAGTGGTACTTGATGGGGAGGAGGTGAAGCAGGATTATGCAGTTGGTAGGTTGGCAATCCCAGCTTCTCTAATTCCTTGAATCCTTCTCCAGGTAGGTGCACGTCTCATTGCTCACGCTGGCAGTCTCACCAATCTGGCCAAGTATCCAGCATCCACAGTGCAGATCCTTGGGGCTGAAAAGGCCCTGTTCAGGTACCAGTGAGGGCACCTGCCCACACTCAGGTGCCACTTCTGGTGCCCACTGCTTGTTTGGGGATCACGGTGATGGTTGACCAGGGCTCCCTGACCTGTACAGGCCTCTGCTATGGGGGTGATGGCCAGTCCTGGTGTCTGAGTGATTCCCTGGGCCCAGCACAGGGACCACCTTTCCAGGTCAGCGACATTGGATGCCTTCCCTCTGCCTCTGGGAGTGGTGGCTTGGCATGAGGTGGGGTAGAGACCCATCCTGGCCTGAGGCTTACCTGGAAACAGGGGGAAGAGGGGAAGGGAGGCGCTGCCTTAGCTAACGAGGTTGAAATTTCTGATCTTAAAACTCTCCGCTGAATATTCTTCTCCCAGAGCCCTGAAGACAAGGGGTAACACCCCAAAATATGGACTCATTTTCCACTCTACCTTCATTGGCCGAGCAGCTGCCAAGAACAAAGGCCGCATCTCCCGATACCTGGCAAACAAATGCAGTATTGCCTCACGAATTGATTGCTTCTCTGGTATGGGTGGGGAAGTTGGCAGTTGGGAGGGAGGGAGGCTGACTACCCTAGCAGCTTCTACAATGATGGCAGTATTTTTCGTCAACAGCAGTTCACCTAGTGAGTGTTGATACTTTGAGTCTGAGTGAAGCTCAGGGTAGAGGGAATACTGGGGGTGGTGAGTAGTTTGTCCCTTTAGAGACTGACGTGCTATGTTTACTTACATACATGCATATCCAGAGGTACCTACCAGTGTATTTGGGGAGAAGCTTCGAGAACAAGTTGAGGAGCGGCTGTCCTTCTATGAGACTGGAGAGATTCCACGAAAGAATCTGGATGTTATGAAGGAGGCAATGGTTCAGGTCAGTTTGGGTCAGGTCAGGTGGGGAGAACCAGAGCTGGCTGTTGGAGTTGATGAACTGTCTTAGCCTGACCATGTAGAGTGGAGGCATAAAACTGATTTAATGAGCCTGATCCAATAAAGCCAAGAGAGAGACCTGGGGAACCAGAGGTCTTCAAACCTTTTCAGCACTTTTCTTTGGCCAGGCAGAGGAAGCGGCTGCTGAGATTACTAGGAAGCTGGAGAAACAGGAGAAGAAACGCTTGAAGAAGGAAAAGAAAAGGCTGGCTGCGATTGCCCTGGCGTCTTCAGAAAACAGTAGTACCCCAGAGGAATGTGAGGTCAGTAGTAGACAGCCCTTAGCCCTGGGTGAAGATCTTAAGCCGTAGGACAGAAAACAGCAGAACAGAGGATATGCCACCTCAAGTCAAGGTCTGGAATACAGGCTTTTGGACTGAAATAAGGATCTGAAACCTCTAAAACTACCTCTTGATTCTATAGGAAGGAGATAGGTGCTGAGAGAACTCGCTCAAGAGCCCAGAGCGCTGGTTTGTAGCAGCACCTGTTCACTGGGCGAGTGTGTTCTGTCCTTGGCTGCTTCCCAGGAGTCCTCAACCGGGGGTAGTGTAAATTCCTCCTCTGCTTGTTCCCAGACATGTCTAGAAATGGTAGCATTTCATACTGGGGGTTGAGGGCAGGCAGAGCTCCAGTGTGCTATGTTAGAATCATTCTCCCTGGGATTGTTGTAGTGCCCAGTCCGCCAGTGTTTCAGGGTCCCCTCTGGAACTTGGTGTCATGATTCTTTTGCAACCAGCATGGTAGGGTTTTCTGTAAATTACTGGGCTTAGATAATTGTGTATTCTCCCTACCTTCTAAGTGATTGGCGGGGTGGGGGTGGGGGGGGGGTCACCTTTGACATGCATTTCCAGAGTTAGAGCCATACAATTTAAAAATCATCCCAGAAACACTGGACAGTCTTAACACCATTTCCATCCACCAGTCTTTCTGCCCTGGGTACTTAACAGCTGGAATTCTAACAGGGTGTGTGTGCATGTTCATACAATGGATGACACTCTTTTCATGCCCATTTTTCCCTTTCTGCCATCAGGAGACAAGTGAAAGACCCAAAAAGAAGAAAAAGCAAAAGCCCCAGGAGGCTCCTCAGGAGAATGGAATGGAAGACCCATCTGTCTCCTCCAAACCCAAAAAAAAGAAATCTTTTTCCAAGGAGGAGCTGGTTAGTAGTGATCTTGAAGAGACAGCTGGCAGTGGAAGTCTTCCCAAGAGGAAGAAATCTTTCCCCAAAGAGAAACCAGATAGTGACCCTGAAGAGTCAGGAAACAAGAGGGTCCCCAAGAAAAAGAGGAAATTCTCTTCCAAGGAGGAGCCTCTCAGCAGTGGACCTGAAGAGGCTGCTGCCAGCAAGAGCAGCAGCTCCAAGAAAAAGAAAAAGCTCCGAAAGCTATCCCAGGAAAATTAGAATGGACATTTCCCTAGTAGGGCATAACTTACAGAGATATTTCCCAACCCATCCCCTATAGCCCAATAAAAATAAAAACAAATTCACGAGTCATGTCATATCATGTTTTATTGGACACCTTACATGGTGGGACCTATGGGTTGGACAGGGCACCAATGACCGCCTCAGTGAAGTCTTGGCAGGCGGCATAACCACCCATGTGAGAAGTTCGAACCTGTGGTGAACTGTCATCACCTCTGTGGCCTGGGCCCCATCCCTAACCCCCCACCACCTAAGTTCCCTAAGGAAGCCAGCCCCAGACAACCTAGGCTCTGCCCAGAAGGTGATAATGGTCTACAGGTTTAGGGCTCTTCTCTGGTCCACTGCACTGAAGGGAGGTGTATGGTCCTTGTGAGGCTGGAGGGAATAACGGGCTCTAGCCCCCATAGGGGTGCAGGTGGCCGATGACAGACTTGATGAAGTCGGTTGTGGTGCTGTAGCCGCCCATGTCTCGAGTCCGCACCTACAGCCACCACCCGCAACAGCCGTGGGGAAGAAAAGAGAGCCCATGAAGGCAGGGCAGTGTGATGGAAATGGAATCCAAAGAGGGTGATAAGGCCAGAAAAAGAAGACAATGCAGCAGAGATGCAAGGAGGCGGCCAGGTTTGGAAGAGCATGGACCCGTCCGTTCCTGTCTTTTGAGGGCCAGAGCCACTGTTCGAGCTCTGCTGTGGCCTGGGCGAGGGTGGGAAGCTGAGCATGAGTGAGAAGGGAAATGCAGATTGGAGACAGGAGAAGGATGCCTTGGAGGAAATAGAGAAGACCAGGTGGAAGCACAGATGACGGCAGGGGAATGGCAGATGAGGATGGGCTTCCAGGTGTGGAGAAGTGACACTGGTGCCTCATCCTGCCAGCTATCTCCCTCTGCTCCTCCATCTCCCCTTAGACAGGAAGCTGCAAGTTCTCCATTAAGATGGCCAATTAAAGAGCCAATGGATGGAGCAGGAAAGAGGGAATAGCAGATGGGAACTAGGAGGCAAAGGAGATCAAGAGGATGAAACAGCCAAGAGAAGGGAAATGAACAGCCCTGACAGGATTGGGGGAAAAGCAGAGCAGAGGCTCTTGGGACCTGGAGGGAAAGGACGCCCCAACTCAGGTTCCCCAGAAAGTCCTGCCGAGACCCTAAACCCCACAGCCTTTCTAAACTCACCTTGCCGACTTTGATCACCTTCTTCACCGCATCTGCAATCGTGTTGGAGTGATGCTCGAGACTGTCAATGTGGAGAGAAAGAAACTGAGATAGCCCCCATATCATCCCCCTGATTTCCCCACCTGTGCTCCCCGAACAACAGCCAGCTGCCTCCCCGGGCTGGCAGTGACCTACTTGAGATGCCGCAGCATGTTGGAAGCTGACAACAGCATGGCTGTGGGGTTGGCTATATTCCTGCCCACTGCCTGGGCAAATGGGTGCCGGGCACCCTGTGGAAAGAGGAGCAGGCCAGAGTCACTGGGAGCAGACATTCTGCAGAAGCTGAGGTCAGGGAAGGGCATTAGGATGAAAGGTCAGGCCAGGAACACTGAGATGTAAGGGGGGGACAGGAGCAGGCCAGGGTCACTTAGGAGGGGGATGCACTGGGGGAGAGCTATCAAGGGGACCTGAGGTCAGAAGAAGGGCACAGAGAGGGCTGAGGGAGGCGGTGACTTCACTCACCGTCTCAAAGACTGCATACTCTGCACTGTAGCTCTCACCAGGGACCACACCAGCTCCCCCAACCAGGCCAGCAGCCAGATTGTCAATAATGTTCCCATAGAGGTTGGGCATCACCAGCACATCAAACTGGTAAGGATTCTGCACCAGCTGGGGGCAAAATGTGGGCATGGAGGAAAGATGTAAATCCTATTCCCTGCCTTTCTCAGCACTGAGAATGGAGACACCGGGAGGGCCTCACCTGCATGCAGCAGTTGTCTATGATCATTGTCTCAAACTTGATCTTGGGGTACAGTTCAGCAACTTCCTCACAGCACTGCAGGAACAACCCATCCCCCAGTTTCCTGTCCATGGGCCAAAGGGAACATTCAGCCGATAGAGTGCAGGGAGCTACCTTCCCAGGAACCTACCCCACGCAAAGCCATGTCCCTCACATGATATTGGCCTTGTGGACAGCTGTGACCTTGCCCCGCCCCTTCTTAGTGGCATAGTCAAAGGCGAACTTTGCGATCCGCTGAGATTTGGTTCGAGTGACAATCTTCAGGCACTCAATCACGCCCCTCGCACTCTGCATAAGACAGAAGCAGCTGGGTGACACTAGAAAAAAGGGAAGGAGCTGTGCCTCTCTCCCCACTTCACCCCTGCCCTCCACGATTTCTAGGGCCTCACCTCGTGTTCCAGAGAGCTGTACTCCCCTTCTGTCTGCTCTCGAATAATCACCAAATCTAGATTGTTGTGTCGAGTCTTGTACCCAGGAAGTGACTTCACATGGACTACGTTGGCAAACAAGTCCAACTTACGCCTGGGGATGGGGCAGAGCCATGAGCACTGTGCCTGGTGCCCCAGTACCCCACTCACCCATGTCCTCCCACCACCTACCTCAACCGCATATCGTAGGAGGCTAGTTCCCCCTTATACTCCATCGGGGTGTGGATCTTTCCTGCGTAAACAAAGTTGAGGTGGGGGGGGGGTTAGGCACAAGCCAAGCCCAAGGGAACCCAGATTGGTGTCCAATCCCCTCAATGATCCCCCCCAGACTCCCATCTCCCACTCCCAAATAAGTGATACTTAAATGCCTCTGGAGGCAAGGGGCAAAGGAAAATAATGTAGTTAAAACCAGAAACATTTTACCCACTGTTTCATTTCTAGTCACCAAATTTAATTTATGTTGAAACTTCAAAATGACCTAAAAGGACAGAAAAGAATTTTCTCACGTCATCAAAGAGCCTGGGTTTCGGGACTTCCCTGGTGGTCCAGTGGGTAAGACTCTGCACTCCCAATGCAGGGGGCCCGGGTTCGATCCCTGGTCGGGGAACTAGAGCCCACATGCATGCCGCAACTAAAGATCCTGTGTGCCTCAACTAAGACCCAGTGTGGCATAAATAAATGAATGAATGAATGAATTAATTAATTAATTAATTAATTAATTTAAATTAAAAAAAAAAAAGGAGCCTGGGTTTAATAGGTTGAGAAACAACCTAGGGGATCTGTGACCTTTCTTGATGTTTCTATGACTACGTATTTGACATCTTCTCAACCAGCATTTATTGAATATCATGTGTCAGGCACTAGGGATATCAACCAAAAAACACAACTCAAATTCCTGTCCTCAAGGGGTAAACAATGCATTGGGGAAAGACAGTTAATATGAAAGACATGATAAATACCATGGGAGAGGTATTACCAACACGCACAGGAGCACAGAGAAGAAATTCCCTCTGGTAACATCAGGAAGTATCATAGAACAGCTGGCACTTCAGCCAGACCTTAGGTTGAGTGAGTGTACTAGGTTGAACAGTGAACCACCCAAATGATATGTCCATGTCCTAACCCCCAGAACCTGTAAATGTGACCTTATTTGGGAAAACAGTGTCTGCAGATATAGTAAGTTAAGGATCTTGAGATGGAATCACACTGGATCCAGGTAGGTCCTAAACCCAATGACAAGTCCTTATACAAGAAAAGAAGGAGAAACAGATACACAGACACAGAGTAGAGAAAACCATATAAAGACAGAAGCAGAGACTGAACTGATGCATCTACAAGCCAAGAAACACCGAGGAATGCCAGCTGCTGCCAGGAGCCACCAGCAGCTGGAAGAGGCAAGGAAGGATTCTACCCAAGTCTTCAGAAGGAGCTCTGCCAACACCTTAATTTCAGGATTCTGGCCTCCAGAACTGGGAGAGAATACATTTCTGTTATTTTAAGCCACCAGGTTTGTGGTAATTTGTTATGGCAGCCCTAGGAAACTAATACAGTGAGTGAGGAAGATTCTGACAGGTGGCACCAAAAGGAGAACACTGTGGCAGAAGGAACAGCAAAAGTCAAGACAGTACATGTATTTGGAAACTAATATAGTCTGGTGTGACCAAAGCACACAACAAGTGTTGTAGAAACAAAGGCAGAAAAGCTGAGGGTCAGCTCATAAACAGCTTACTCTCCTACACTAAGGCTGGGCCTGAAAGTCATGCTGGTTTTTCCAAGAGAAGAGCTGTAGAGGATGGACTGTAGGGGCAGAACTGAAAGCCAAAAAATCTAATGAGGCGATTACAGTAGGGAAGCAAAAGGGAAGACAAAAGAAAAGAGGCAGCTAGAAATGGCATTCTAGAAACAGAGTTAACAAGACTTGATGACCCATAATGTAGCACCATGACAGACTACAAACTCATGGAGCCTTCCTGCATAGACAGCATGAGAGGCACACGATCTCTCAACTCCTGGGTTTCCAACTGGATTCCCACTGATGGCCACCAATCAGTGGCGGGAGCTCGGTAGAGTTAATGTATTATGTGTGTGCTGAGGGAAGGTTAATGAACACTTATTCGTTTGATTTTGACTAACATGGGTGGGGTAGCAAGGAGGCACACATACCAATGATGGCCACCTTGTTCTCCTTCATGGAACTCAGCACCTGCTCCAGCTTCTCCTCAGATGCCATATTCTGCACCTCGCTCAGGTGATGCTCCTGGAACTCCACTGGGACAGAGGCAGCCTTCAGGAGCAGGTGTCAAAAATCGCAGGGTCAGAATCGAGTAAGTCCTTTCCAACCCAGGCCATCGACCCTGCTGGCTGACTCCCCCAGGCCACTCACCTTGAACACCTCCTTGACAGCGTGCATCAGTTCAGGCCCCACGCCGTCTCCCGGTAGCATAGTCACGGGAAAGGCGCCCTCCACCCTCACGTCCTCGCCCTGCGAGCAGGGTCAGCAGAGCTAGAGCTGGGGCTGGGGCAGGAGTCCTGGGGTAGGCCAGGAGAGGACAGGTCAGGGGCGTGGGCGAGACCGGAGCCGGACTTGCACTTACCTGGCTCCGCGAGGAGGCTTGCGCTACAGCCGAGGTACACAGGCTCCTCCATGCCCTGGGATTCGGGGCGGCGACCAGCGCCTACGACAGTCACATAAGCCTTTGAGGTCGGATCTGGGAGCCTCAGGCCCCGAATACTTCACTGAGCCCGGTACAAACCCGCCGCCCTCCCGCCTGCCGCAGCATGCCCCGGGCCTCACTCGGGTCACCCAGCGGACACCGCCGAGGGCCGCCATGTTCTCCACAGGAAGTCGCGGCGAAATGACGCCGGAAGCCGGCGAGGCTCACCGCCCCTATTTCCGGTCCGTCACGAATGCTGGGAGGTACGCTCATTTTCTCCAACCGAAACCGCCGACCCGTTCCTCTTCCTCCGCGTTCATCCACTTCTACTCACCACTTCCCTTGGACCCTGATGCTACACAGCGCCGCTTTGTCTATTGCTTTATTTTCAGACGCCGTATTTATGTTGAAACTTCAAAATAACATTAAAGGCGAATATGAGGTTTCATTTTATCAAACGAGTTTAATAACAAGTTGAAAAACAATACTGGAGAATCTGTCTTAATGTTTGTGTGTCCACGTATTTGTTATTCTTTTAATCAATTCTCACTGAACAATCGTATGTCCGACACTAAAGGCATTAATGAACGCCACCCAATCCATGGGAGGAGGTGTGTGTGTCTGGCTTCTTCAGTCTCCTAGCCTGCCCGGTTACTCTGTATTAATCAAGTTTCCTTGTTGTTTTTTCCTAGGTGGGCTTGTTCTTTGCTCTGACAGTTGTTTCCCTAATAGTGTATCCTAGGCCTGAACTCCTCTGAGCAGGATCGTAATTGGAGACAGAAATTACTTCAAGCTTGTAAGTATGACTAAAAGGGAATTTCAGACCTATTTTTAAATTTCCAGTCACATGCTGTTTACAAACGACATGCCTAAAACAGATGACAAAAGTGGACCAGGGGCACTTGTTAAAAGTGCAGACTTATGAGTGTCACCCCAGACTTGCTGAATCCAAATCTCAGGATTGAGGCCCCAGAAAATGCATGTCTAACAGGCTCCCCCAGGTGATACACACAAATTTACGAACCACTAACTAGGTGATTTGTATACCTAATCCATCCAAAAAGGTGCAGAGCATTCTCCCAGCCCAAGGGAAAGAATGCAGTGGTTCTAATCTTGGGGATCAAGCACAAGCTTTGTGTCTCTTTTCTGCATTCCTTTAGGCAAGGGCATTCTCTACTGTTGGGTGAAAAGATTTAAATTAGATAATAAATGCATAAGAAACCTGAACACATGAAAAGTGCTTGAACACCTGAAAAAGCTGTTAATATTGTAGCTAATTGAATAATTTATCAATGTATAATGTTAATATGACATACTCCTCCATCTCCAGAATCAAAACCAGAGAACATTCACACCATCTTGTCTCCTTAGACTCCCTAGTTCCCAGTTCCACACTGCTATTGCCATCCACCACCATTTTTCTCTTCCAAATGTTACTCTTTCTAATGGAGAAAAAGTGGGAGATTTACACTTTTTAAAAACTATGTTTTCTGTTACTTTAGGAAATTTAGGGTGGGAAAGAAGAGAGTGCCGTCTTGGTCTAATTTCTGATAATCTAATTTTCATCCCAGAAAATGTTAATTTTCTTGAGGGCAACTACAACATTATTTCCATTCCTAAATTCTGCACAGATCTGAGCCCAGCCTGACAAACAACATCTGCTAATTGGTATAACGCCATGTGGCTGTCAAAAGGGTGAAAGGAATTGATGAAGGATGCCAGTTGATTCAGGCCAAGGAAATGTGACCATCACTGTCTAAGGCCATTGTGTTCTTGTGGTGAGTTTGGTGAATTTGGTGAGCTCTCCTGGACTTCGTGTCCCTATTAAGGCATCTCTCGCTGATACTACCTGAGAATAGGGAAGTTCAGTCAGGACCCTTGTAAAGTTCCTTAACCAGACTCTTGGGCACGTGAGGGAGGTTAAACCATCTTCTCCCTTCTAATTGTTATGAAGCATATATGAGTGTTCAGTATGAGGCTGGATGAATTGAATGTCAGTTTCCTAGGCCTATAAATTCTCCAGAATGGGATCCTAACCAGAGCTCCAGGTGTCCATGAATAGAAATCAGTACCATGAACTTGGAAGGGGAAAATCAAAAAAAATCACATCTTTATTCTCACTAAACTCTAACTGAAATTTAGTATTTCCTATCATTATGAATGTAGAGTGAAATTGTAGTGCTACCTTTAGTACCCTTGACTTTGTCACTAATAGAAATTATAATTCATACCGCATTTCAGTTGTGGCAGATATCCTGAAATATCGTTTACTCTGATCTCTACTTTGACATTATTTGACCTAATGCTAGATTTTGTTATTTAATGCACTAATAAAGCAGCACACATAGCACTGTATTACAAAGTTGCATTATTATTATTATTATTATTATCAGTGTAATGAGTTTTATTTGTAATCCTATTTGTTTTGGTTTATGCATTTAGAATCCTTTCCTAAGAAGAGGGCAGGGGATGGAGCTCAGCAAGATGTAGCCTCAGCTGGAGTCTACCTCAGCTTGTTCTGGGGAGCCCTGGAGCAGGAATGATGTCTCAGGGTTGTCCCAATTTGAGGCAAGGCTTAATAACTCTGCTTTAGCCCTGTGTGGGCTAATCTTCCAGGCATCTCTGCCTCTTGGAGGCTCCACTGACCATGGACAACCCTCCCAGAGAAGGGGTTAGCTGTGAGCAGTTAATGACCAAGATCAGAAGCAGTTGGGGGACTGGATGCACCAGCTGGCAAAAAAGAACTGGGGAAGGCAGCTACTATTCTGTGGGGGTGAGAATGGCCATGGTGCACTGGGACCCAGTGAGGAGAGCAGGCATGTTTGAGGAGATGAGGTACAGTAAGGAGTAGTGAGTAAGATTGGTTTAAGTTCTAGAGCTGAGAGAAATGGAGAGGGATTAATGAGCA
This sequence comes from Balaenoptera physalus, assembly GCF_965194825.1. Classification (NCBI taxonomy): domain Eukaryota; kingdom Metazoa; phylum Chordata; class Mammalia; order Artiodactyla; family Balaenopteridae; genus Balaenoptera; species Balaenoptera physalus. Next base: position 29,823,108 of record NC_138898.1, read on the forward strand.
ATACTAAGGACGCTGTTGGAATGGTGACCATGAATTTACCATGATATGATTATGTGTGATTTCATGGAGAAAGCCAATACTTGGGTTCATCTAAAGATGTATTTTGCCAGAGAGAAGTACAAGAGAGTTGAGGGTGTTGGCACAATGGGATCGGGAGGGAAGTGAAGACAGTCAGAAGAGATCTAATGGATAGACAGGTGAGAAAAGTATCAAAGATCCCAAAATAGTCAGAGTAGTGCTCGTGGGAGTCACTGAGCAAGTCAGATGGAAGGAAAGGAGGATGTCTCCACCAGCCGTTTTGGAAATGGAGCAGATGCCAGTGATAGAGGAGTCCCAGATGGGACTATGGGAGTGGATCCCGAAGAGAGCTCGAGGAGACCTCTGCAGAGAGGACTCAGACCTACATTGGGTCATCTGTGTCCCCGTGCGAGTCACCTAAGATAGTGGCATGGCAGAGGCAGGAGAAAGGCTAGGATCCAGGAGCTGGGGTCTGCTCTTGATGAACAGAAGAGACCAAGAGGTCAGAGATGGCAGAGAATGAGAAAGGTGATTTCAGTGGGAAGAGTCCCCCAAAAGTAGAACTTCTTTTTTCTTGTTAATTTTAATATAAAATTTTGCTTGGGTATTTTTAATTGGACAGTAGGTAAATGATTACATTCCTTTTTTAAAAATTTATAAATTATAAATAAGGCCAAAGTTTCTTACCACCCCAGCCACAGCCCCAATCCTTTTGCCCTGTCCCCATAGGCAGCTAGCTGTCTCCCCCGAAACGTTTTCCATATGCAAGCACGCCTCCTTACACGCACGGAATAATATATAGTATTACTTTTAGTGTATGGGTGTGTGCTTCAGAATAAATGGTTTCATACTCTATATACTTACTGTCTTATAATTTACGTTTCTCCCTCAGGACCATGTCTTAGAGATCTAAGATACCATGTTATAGAAAATGAGCAGACTTATTGTTTTATTTTGCTACATAGTATTCTATAATGTGAATTTACTAAATTTATTGAGCTTTTCTCACGTCAGTGGATTCCTAGGTGATTTCTAGTCTGGGCTATTACCAGCGATGTTGCTGTGTACATTCCTGTACAATTTTTTTTGTACACATGATAAATGTTACAAAGTGCATCCAAAACACCTGTATATGTTTCTGTTATGAATGTGATCTGCTGCAATAAACAGAAAACTCATTAAACAAATAAGGGTTGTTGGGTTTTTTCCCTTCTTTTCTGAAGGTAAGGAGTTACTGGGATTGGTTTAGTTGTGTGGTGATGCACCCTGAGATCCAGGCTCTCTAACTTTTCACTCTGCCAGCCTTAGTATATTGTCTAGTATCCTCATCCTTGGTGCCTCATACTCACCATATATGGTTGCTGTGGCTCTGGACATCACTTCTGGATTCAAAGCTAGAAAGGGGGAGAAAGAACAGTCACAGCCACATATGCTCCTTTTTATCAGAAATGTAAACACTGTCCCAGAAACAATCTCAGCGGATTTCCACTTAGGTATCACAGGCCAGAACTAGGTCCATGAGCTCTCCTACTACAAGGGAGACTGGGAAGGAGGGGAAGAAGTTTGTCCTTATTGGCTTAAACCAATTCTTCATAGTCTGACTGCGTATTAGACTCATAGGGGAGCTTTTTAAGAATACCCATATCTGGACCCTACCACGAGAGGTGTTGATGTAATTGGTCTGGGGTGAGACACTGGTGTTCTTTAAAAGCTCCCTGGATGACTGTAAAAGTCACCCAGAGTTGAGAACCAGTGGCTTACACAAACAATCATGATCTTTCACCTAGGGCTGAGAAGGTGTATCAGTTAGGATTAGATTCAGGTGCAAAGTGATAGTGCACAACATAACCACAACCCAAACAAGAAAGGGGTTTATTTCTTGCACGCATAAGAGTTCATTGATAGTTGGTTCAGGGCTGGATTGGCCTCCATCCTGTCAGAGGCTCAGACTTCATTATTCTGTTGGTCCACCTTGCAAGGTCTTCATTCCCAAGTTGATTCAAGACAGTTATTCCAGCTCCAGCCACCATTTATGTATTCCACCCAGCAAGAAGGAGGACAGGGAAGAAGGAGAGCAGAGGCCCCCAGCCCTTTAATGACACTTTCTGCCAGTTGCACACACCGCTCCTGCTCTCCTTCCACATGATACAGAAAGAAATGTGTCAGTCTTTGTCTTCAATGCTCTAGCTTTCATTTCAGAAGGCCTCCTGTACCTTAAGGTGATAAGCATATTCTCCAATATTTTTTCTAATGCTATTATGGTCTTGTGTGTTTCTCTGGTTTAGGTCATTAATTTATCTGAAATGTAGTTTTATAAAAGGTGAAATATAAATACCTACGTTTATTTTTTCTGAAAGTTTAGCTAATTGCCCCAGTATCATTTATCTGTTTCTCCAGATAAGAATTTCTACTTTTGTCAAATATTAAATTTCCACATATATATTAGGTGAAACCATGTGAAACTGCTGATATCTATCACTTCACTGGAGCTTTATTTTCTCAGTTTTACCAGTCACTACTAGATGTCATATTATGTATTTGTTTCTTTGTTTTTTGTCTGTGTCTCTCACTTGAATGTAAGTTCATTGAGGGCTGGAATTTTGTCATTTTTGTCAACCCTGGGCCAATATGTATCTGCTAAATGAATGAATGAAATTTATCCTTGAGTCTGTTAATACATATTGATAAACTTTAATGCTGAGCCATCCTTATATGTTAGAAAAGCTTGGTTATGGTATATTATTCTTTAAGTATACTGCTGTATTTGATCTGCTAAGATCTATTTAAGTCTTTTGCATCTGTGATCTTAAAAGAGCTTGGGGGGACTTCCCTGGAGGTCCAGTGGTTAAGACTCCGTGCTTCCAATGCAGAGGGTGTGGGTATGATCCCTGGTAGGGGAACTAAGATCCCACGTGCCACGGTGTGGGGGGAAAAAAAAAAAGCTTGAGTTTCTCTTTTCTTTGTTTCTGCTGCCGTGATCCAGTCTGGGCAGACTAGAGAAGGGCAGCAGAAACTGCTGATCAGGACTGAGAAGTGGAGCTTTTAAAAAAGAGACAAGCATGGCCTGGAAACGGACATGGAGTAGGAACTACTAGGAGAGGCAACCGGCCATGAGCCCTGGTGTCCCTGCACAGTCTTCCTGGGTATACCAAGGATATAGGGTCCTAACTGCTCTTTGCCATTTCTCAGGCTTGTGTTTGTAGTGCGCAACCTTGAGGGATGAAGTAATACCTCCCTCTCGGACAAAAAGCAGGCTTGCTTGTTTCCTGCTATAAAACACGTGGGTTCCCCAAACTCAGTGTTCCTCAGATGCAACACAAACCCATTGTATGCATGGCATCTACTGGGGCCCTCCATGCTGCCCCTGTGGGACTTGGGGGGCAAGGGAGCCAATGTAAACATTATGCTTATGCTGCTTAATGTGCCGTGCATAATAAAGTCCTTTGTCTCTGTCACTAGAGTCTCATCTTGGCCAGCATCTATGAAACAGTAAGAGGCTAATTATTCACTTATCAGCAGGGTAAATTCAAATGCCAGACCCTGACAGTTTTGGCAATGAGGATAGGGTGCTGACAGAGATATGACTATCTGGAATAGGAAGGACAAAGGACCCTGTGGGCCAGATCAGGGGATATGAAAAGACTCCCTGGCACATGTTAGTGAATCCTCTCACCCAAATGGTGGGCGGCAGGGTAAGGGTGGCTAGAGTGAGGGTCTCACATTGTCCTACCTGTTAACGAGGCTAAGCAGTGAGAGGCAGGATTGAAACAAGCCACCTGAATGGTACTTTGGTTCCTACTCACTCTCCCCCATGCAGGAGGAGGAAGGATGTTATGACAATGGGGCAGCAAGCTGCACAGCCCCACCCAAAAGTCAATGTGGATGAGGCTGCTGAATCAAAGGGTCCCCAAAGCTGAAATAAATGGCATCAGCCAGGATGTTTGGAATAGAGCTTTAGATAAGCCAAAAACATTACAAGTTTATTTGATTGGGCCCCACAGATGGCATTCAAACCCAAAGTGAACAAACACAAAGCCTTGCTTACTGGCACAGACCCGCTCTTTGTCTCTGTGCTCCCTATCCCTCTCTGCCATCCACACTCCACCCTCAGCCGCTTTGATGAAAAAGCAGAGTATGCTGGGAACTTCATGGAGCTGAGGATCTCAAACGCTTACAGCTCTGTAGGACCCAATGTCCATGTCAGCATCTTACCCAGTCCTGTGGATGGATGCAGGCAGGGGTGGCTGAAGGCACCCAGGGATGCAGTGTGGACTGGGGGCAAAATGTTCCTGGGCTTAGGTTCTCTCTGGACTGATGCTGGAGGTTCATGAGGGAGGAGGCAGTGGCACTCCAACCCTGAAGGCAGAGGCCAAGAGAAAATGAAAGTCTTCCAGCTGCCTGCCCCCCTGCCATGAGCTAGCCTCCCCTGCCACCCAGCACTCCCTGCTCTCCCTTCTGGAATACCATGATCTCCTGAAGCTGTTGCAGTAGCTCCTGATCCACACACATTAAACGCCTTGGTCTGTTTTCCTGTAAGGTAAAAATATCACCCAATTTCAGAAATCTGTTACGTTTCTATACACTAAAAATGAACTGTCAGCAAGAGAGAAATTAATAAAACAAGCCCATTTACAATTACACCAAAAAGAATAAAATACCTAGGAATACTTCTGACTAAGGAGGTAAAAGACCTGTACTCAGAAAACTATAAATCACTGATGAAAGAAATTGAAGACTACACAAACAGATGGAAAGATACACCGTGTCCATGGATTGGAAGAATTAATATTGTTAAAATGACCATATTACCCAATGCAATCTACAGATTCAATGCAATTCCTGACAAAATACCAATGACATTTCTTATAGAACTAGAAAAAATAATTCTAAAATTTGTATGGAAACACAAAAGACCCCAGATAGCCAAAACAATCTTGAGAAAGAAAAGCTACAGTCATCAAAACAGTATGGTAGGGACTTCCCTGATGGAGCAGTGGTTAAGAATCTGCCTGCCAATGCAGGAGATGCGGGTTCGAGCCCTGGACCGGGAAGATCCAACATGCCGCAGAGCAACTAAGCCCATGCGCCACAACTACTTAACCTGTGCTCTGGAGCCTGTGAGCCACAACTACTGAGACTGTGGCTGCAACTACTGAAGCTCACGTGCCTAGAGCCCATGCTCCACAACAGGAGAAGCCACTGCAGTGAGAAGCCTGTGCACTCCCCACTCGCCGGAACTAGAGAAAGCCCAAGCCCAGCAACGAAGACGCAATGCAGCCAAAAATAAAATATAAAATAAATAAATTTATGAAAAAAAATAAAAACCACAATGAGATATCACATCACACTCATCAGAATGGCTGTTATCAAAAAGACAATAAATAAAAAGTGTTGGCGAGGATGCAGAGAAAAGGGAACACTTGTACGCTGTTGGTGGTGGTGCAGCCACTATGGAAACACTATGGAGAGTCCTCAAAAAATTAAAAATAGAACTACCATATAAACCAGCAATTCCATTCCTGGATATTTATCTCAAAGAAATAAAAACACTAGTTCAAAAAGATATATGTCCCCCTATGTTCGTTGCAGCATTATTTACAATAGCCAAGATATAGAAGCAACCTAAGTGTCCACTTAGATGAGTGGATAAAGAAGATGTGGTATATATAATAAATGGAATATTACTCAGCCATAAAAAAGAATGAAATCTTGCCATTTGCAACAACATGTATGGACCTAGAGGGTATTATGCTAAGTGAAATTGTCAGACAGAGAAAGACAAATACTGTATGAATTCACTTATATGTGGAATCCAGAAACAGAGTTATAGATACAGAGGACAAACGGTTGCCAGAAGGGAGAGGGGTGGAGGCAGGAAAGAAATAGGTGAGGGAGATTAAGAGGTACAAACTTCCAGTTGCAAAATAAATGAGTCAGTGGTATGAAATGTACAGTATGGGGAATATTGTCAATAACTCTGGCCTCCCAGCAATCGGCCTGGCGTCGGTACAGCCTTAAACCAAGGATGTGGAGCTGGGTTTAAATTTTTGAAATTAAAGTAGGTCTACATGTTAGGAACTCATGTCTTTTCTTGTAAGTAAATAGAGTGAATTAGCCATTTGGTCTCAGAAAAGTTCATTGTTGAGGGCTTAAGAGATTTGGAACCATTTGGAGACCAATGAGGCAAGCTCAGAGTCAATAGCATCCTTCTCTAAACAGGAGATCATGAGTAGCTTTCTGCCGGAGGAAGGGTGTTATGAGCTACTCACTGTTACAGGCAAAGGATTCGAGGACCTGATGACAGTGAATCTAGCAAGGTACAAACCAATGGGAGAGTATGTGACTGTACGAAGGATTAACCTAGAAGCTGTTCCAATGAGCTGGTGACATACTTGCAAGGGGAGCTCCATGTCTCTAAGATCTTCAGCCATCCCAATATCCTGCCATATCAAGCCACCTTTATTATAGACAATGAGCTGTGGGTTATCACATCATTCATGGCATATGGCTCTGCAAAGGACCTCATCTGTACACACTTCATGGACAGCATGAATGAGCTGGGAATTGCTTACATCCTGCAGGGGGTGCTCAAGGCCCTGGACTACATCCACCACGTGGGATATATGCACAGGAGTGTCAAAGACAGGCACCTGCGTTCTGATCTCCACAGATGGGAAGGTCTACCTGTCCAGTTTAAGCAGCAACCTCAACATGATCAGCCATGGGCAGCAGCAGCGTGTGGTCCACAACTTCACCAAGTACAATATCAAGGTTCTGCCCTGGCTCAGCCCAGAGGTCCTCCAACAGAATCTTCAGGGTTATGATACCAAGTTTGACATCTACAGTGTGGGAATCACAGACTGTGAACTGGCCAATAGCCATGTCCCCTTTAAGGATATGCCTGCCACCCAGATGTTACTGGAGAAGCTGAACGGCATTGTGCCCTGCCTGCTGTACACCAGCACCATCCCTGCCCAGGAGCTGACCATGAGCATCTCGCGCTCAGTGGCCAACTCTGGCCTGAGTGATAGCCTGACCACCAGCACCCCCAGGACCTCCAATAGCAACTCACCGTCCCACCCCTATCAATCACCGCACCTTCTCACCCCACTTCCCCCACTTTGTGGGGCAGTGCCTTCAGCACAGCCCAGATGTAAGACCAAGTGCCAGCACCCTCCTGAACCATTCTTTCTTCAAGCAGATCAAGCGACGTGCCTCAGAGGCTTTGCCTGAGTTGCTTTGTCCTGTCACCCCCATCACCAATTTTGAAGGCAGCCAGTCTCAGGATCGCAGTGGAATCTTTGGCCTGGTAACAAACCTGGAAGAGCTGGAGGTGGACAAGTGGAAGTTCTGAGCCTCTGAAGAAGGTGCACATTCTCCATCCTGGGCCGTATGAGCCTCTGGGACACTTCCTGAGGGCTAGCCACATTCCCACCCTCCTGTGGGCAGATTGGGCAGAAAGGACATTTCTGCCAGGAGAGTTGGCTGCTTACTGACTGGGAAAGAAATTCCTGGAGAGAAACTTTTCTTTACTGCTCCAAGGCTTTTCAGACACAAGGGAATCCCAACAACCATGGATCGGGAGGGGCTGGAAATCTGACATTCCTAGTTCTGTGAGCTCAGGTGACTTGACCTCTTCAGAAGAAAGAGATGCTGTTCTGGCCCTCGGGGCTGAAGTCCAAGCCCAGGGTTTGACTCATCCACCCAGGGAACTGTGTGACTTCTCACTCTGGTTCTCCTACCAGCCTGCTTGCATTCTTCTCCCCTGCTCTCAGATCCTATAGCTCCATGGAGGGGCAAGCAATAAGAACTGCCTCCGTCATACCTCTCCCTAATAATTGAAGGGAAGGGTATTTTTTCTTTTTAAGCACTAGGTTAAGGCTAGGGCAGTCCATCCTCATCCCCCTTTTCACTTGGGCCCTGACCCCTAAAACTTTCCCTTGGTTCATCTGTGTAGCTCATTCCTTTCCCACCAAGAGTCCATCTTACCGTCTCCTGCAGACAGCCTTGGTGCTTCTTCCAAGGGCCATGATGTCTTGCCTAGCCTGAGGGCCTAAGTCCTTATGCTGTGTGAGTTTCATTGACAGAACAAATTAAAACTTCCAGAGAATCAAAAGAAAAAAAAAAAAAAAACCTCTGTAAGGTTTTTATGTCTGTAAGCTAACATATTGTAACTAGACTTTATTGTAACTAGACTTTATATTGGTGATCATTTTGAAATGTTATAGAAATATCAAATCACTATGTTGTGTAACAGGAACTCACATAGTGTTGTAGGTCACTTATACTTCAAAAACAAACAAACAAATCCATAGAAATAGAGATCAGATTTGTGGTTACGGGACGGGGTGGTATAGAAGGGGAATTGGATGAAGGTAGTCAAAAGGTACAAACTTCCAGCCATAAGATAAATACTAGGGACGTAATGTACAACACAATAAATATAATTAACACTGCTGTATGTTATATATGAAAGAGAATAAATTCTAAGAATTATCACAAGGAAAAAAATATTTTCTATTTCTTTAATTTTGCATCTCTATGAAATGAAGGATACTCACTAAACTTACTGTGATAATCATTTCACGATGTATGTGAGCATTGTGCTGTACACCTTAAACAGTGCTGAATGTCAATTATATCTCAATAAAACTGGAAGAAAAAAAAGTGTTTCAATTGATGGGCTATGAGCAAAGTTTGAAGTGGGGACAGGAAATTAAATTGGCCCTATGGTGGGTCCTTTGGGTCAATTCAGTGTACTGTTGTTGGAGCTGCCACTGCTGGAAGTATAATTGGTATTGATGTTGGTACAGGTTTGTACTGTGAATGCCCATAAGTGTCAGAGGGGATTCGCTCATTCAGGGACTGCTGTATGTAGAGAGGTGATTCCTGAATCCTCCAAGACGGTCCAGGAGAAACCCTATAGGCTTCCAAGAAGAGAAAGGGAAACGGGAAGAAATAGACTCAATGGTTGCGATTACTCAGAGGAGGCCAGTTTCCCGCACAACAGCATCACCTTTTGGACACAGTCACCAAGTACATTCCTTTTGGAACCTGCTAATTTCTTACTTACTGACCCATAGAAGTCCTGTGACTCTTCAACCTGCCATTCCCATTTGGGGATGGGTAAACTTGGATTTGGTGGCTATCCAGGGAAGAACACAAAAGACCTTGCTAGTCAAATGGAAGTACTATACAGTAAGTCCCCTACATATGAATGAGTTCCATTCCGAGAGCGTGTTCATAAGTCCAATGTGTTCATAAGTCCAACAAAGTTAGCCTAGGTACCCAACTAACACAATTGGCTATATAGTACTGTACTGCAATAGGTTTATAATACTTTTCACACAAATAATACATAAAAAACAAACACAAAAAGTAGAGAAAACATTTTTAATCTTACAGTACAGTACCTTGAAAAGTACAGTAGTATAGTACAACAGCTGGCACACAGGGTCTGGCATCGAGTGAACAGGCAAGAAGAGTTACTGACTGGAGGAGGGAGAGGAGGTGGGAGATGGTAGAGCTGAAGGATCGTCAGCAATAGGAGACAGAAGGCAAGCTGCAATTTCACTCATGCCTGACGTTGATGGCACAGGTTCTGGTTCCTTGCTGGATTCAATTCTATCTACCCTCTTGAAAAAACGATCCAATGATGTCTGGGTAGCAGGTCTTTTTTTTTTTTCTCATTATAGATGACACAGTAACACTGGATTGCATCCTGAATGGCCCCTGCAAACTTCGTGTACCATTCTACATTTGAGTTCTGTGCCTCGAAAACTACCAGTGTCTCCTCAAATAAAGAAAATCCCCTTGCCATTTCCCGCATCGTGAATCTCTTCAGTCCTTCAGTTACTTCTTCTTCCTCTTGTCTCTCTTCATGCTTTCTCTGGGCCTCCAATTCCAACAGGTCTTCATTAGTAAGCTCCTCATGTTGCACAGCAAGGAGTTCAATGAAGTCGTCCTCTTGCAGGACTAGCTCCAGCTTCTCGCTGAGGGTCACTAAGTTGCTGAAGACTTCTTTGGACTCTTCATCCAACTTCTCAAATCCATGAAAATCATGAACAAACTGTGGGCAAAGTTTCTTCCAAACCCCATTCATGGTGACAGCTGTAACCTCACGCCAAGCAAAGTCAATGTTTTTTATGGCCTTGTAGATGTTATAGTCCTTCCAAAATTGTCACAAAGTTGTTCCTGATTCATCACTCACCTTTACTGCCTGACAAAAAGTGTGACGTAAATAATATTTCTTGAAAGTCGCTATAACTCCCTGGTCCATAGGTTGGATAAGCGACATGGTATTCGGTGGCAGATGCACTACTTTGACATTGGGATGAAAGTCGTCCATGAATGGTAGGTGGCCTGGAGCACTGTCGAGCAGCAAAAGAATGTTGAATGGATGTCCTTCTCCAAGCAATATTTCTCTGCCTCTGGGATAAAGTGGTGGAAAAACCAGTCCTGGAAAATGGCCTGTGTAACACAGGCTTTGGGGTTACTCTTCCATACAACAGGAAGTGTAACCCTTGGCTATGTTTTTAAGGGCTCTTGGGTTCTCTGAATGATAAACTAAGAGAGGCTTCAGTTTAACATCACCAGAAGCATTGCCACCAAACAACAGAGTTAGCCTATCCTTTGCTGCTTTATAACCTGGCATCAACTTTTCCTCCTTACTGATGTAACTTTGGTCTGACATCCTTTTCCAGTACAGTCCTGTCTCATCCATATTAAAAACCTACTCGGGTAAATATGTGCCTTCATCAATAATTTCTGGAAGTGTTTCAGGAAATTCCCAGGCAGCTACCGTATCTGCACTCACTGCCTTGCCACTTACTTTTATGTTCTGAAGGTTGGCTCTAGCCTTGAACCAATGAAACCAACCATGGCTGGCATTAAAAGTTGCACCCTCTGATTCTTCGCTGTGTTTCTTCTTCAAGTCTTCATAAAGCCTTTTAGCTTTCTCTTAAATCAGCATTAAGCTGAGTGGGGCTTGACACTGATGCTGATCCTGTGTCCACACACTGAGAAGTTTCTCCGCCTCTTCCATCACTTTTCCATGCTTCCTCGATATTATTGTTGACATAATTGGCACGGCAGACTTCACATGCCCCATGATCTTGTCCTTGTTCTTTAGAATCGTGCCAATGGTTGAATGATTCATGTTATAAGAATAAGAGATGTCTACCATCTTTTTGCCTCGCTCCACTCTCTCAATTATTTTCACTTCTGTTTCCATCTTTATCACTTGGCACTTCTTAGCAGTACCAGCTACATCACCACTGCTTTTACTCTTGCTTCTGGACATCCTGGGCTTGAAATAAAAATACTATACTACCGTACTCTATACAATACTGTACAGTAAAGTACACAAAGCACAACTACTTGTGTAGAGGATGCACGCATGTGACAATGTACACCAGATGCGTGAACTAACTTACATGATTGGACATAGGAACACACGTTCACATCTTTGGAAGTTTGCAACTTGAAGGTTCGTATGTAGTGGACTTACTGTATTCAAGAGCACACCTGACCTAGCTCTAACATTACCTGGGTTTTACATGAAAGGGTGGCAGCAATCCCTATGGGGAAAACTTTATTCCTCACTTCATCACCTGAAGCATAACTGCTAGCTCAATGGGGCCCTCAGTTCACAGAGGGTCCCCTAAGTTCCTGCCTGGTTTTCAAGCACACCAGCAATGTCCATATTCAACCTCAGTATCAGCTATGCAGAATCAAAAGCAGGCATGGTCATTCTGCTCAATGGGCAGAACTCAAGGCATAGTCCTGGCCAATACCTCCCCTGAAGAAACTTAGGACATTTTTACTGACTTTTGTGCTGTTGCCAACGGCCTAGCTGTCTTGTCTGCAAGACTGGCAAATTAAAGGCATTCTTCTTTGGAGCTGCAAACTGTGGAAACAAATTCAGCTACCAATCAGACAACCTGGGTCTCCCATGGAGATGCCCGTGGTAAGGGCCCTTCTTTAATAAGACCAACTTAAATCAAGCTGTTGATCCAGCCTGTACTACCCATACATCAACCATCACTGCCTGGATCCATCGTTGCACCAGACGCAGCAACACATCCACCATCATGGATGGGGCACAAAGTAAAGAACTGTATGTTTCTGATGCAGAAGCCACCACTACCTACCAGACTTGTGACACCTCCCAAAAGTGGAGCTGTTTGTCTTATAGTAAAGAGGCTACATTGCACAATGCATTGCTGCCACCTACTCCTGGATGATTGACTACCCCAGACCTTTGACCCCTTCTTTGGACTGTCATTGGTGCCTCACTGCTCTGGGGCACATTTTCAAGTTACAGTGTTGCTGTTCTAGTCTGATCAGGAGACTCTGGCCACCACCATTGTGGCCCTTGTAACTAAGCCATGTCAAGTTTTTGGCTTTTCAGATCATCTACAGCCTGACAATGATGCACCCTTCGTTGCAAAAGCCACCCAACCAGGGACCAATAGTCAAGGTATCTGATGGCCGTGCCATACTCCCTACCACCTGCTTGCACCCTGAATTACTGAGCACTGGAATGGCCTCCTCAAAAATAAACTCAAAAACTTCTGACTACTTCCCTCATCTCCTTTTGTCCACACACCTCAGTGAGGCAGTGTGGTCACTGAATGCAGCCATCCCCAGACAAGGATCATCTCCTCTCAGCCATTTCCTCATTAATGATCAGGACAAAAAGGGTGGAGGAAGATTTGGGATTCTGACTATTCCTGGGCATGGTGCTTCTTTTTTCTCCCTAACAACAATCCCAGGCTAACCAAGGTGGTATACCCTTCAGGTGTCAGACTAGCAAAAGGGGGCCTAGGGGGTTCAAACTTAATTCTGGTTTAGCCACCTAGATTCTCTTGGTGAATTACGTGATCCTGAATCATAAATGTAATGACCACTTGGTTGAATATACTGCTTGCCAAGTCCCCCTACACTGGCCTACACAGGCCAAGGTGGGATATATCAATATAAGGGGTCTCTGTAAGTTTTGCTCCCCTCACACCTGGCCCCTCCAGATAAAAGGTCAGGGTATGAGTAGGGAAATACTGGGGAAAAGGTGAAGATATGGGTACTGGCGTGGGATACACTGCTTCCGTGGCTATGGAAGACTGGCGAGAAGACCCTTAGGTGCCAGCAGGTACAGGGAGGGGGGACGATTAGTGTTCTCTTTGTCCCCTAGATCCAGCAGTGCAGCCTAGCAACACCATCACCTAGTTCACATGAGCCAAGTTTCAGCTGGCAACCTGATCCCTTCCCTCTAGGTTTGTCATCCTGTCCACATGCTATGGAAACAGGAAACTCATGTGGGCATGGCTGGTCTGAAACAATTTGGCTGTGCCCTTTGCCATCAGTGGCAGCTCTTGAATATGGAACCTCCCCCTTCCCTGTGCTGGTAGTACAAACACACCATCCAGCCATCCAGCACAACCTTGTTTCAATCTGACTGGTACAAATGCACACAATTTTCCTGTCACCTGAGTGGCCTTGCTTCCTACATGGCAACTAAGCTTGCAACTATTTGGTGACACTGCCCATGTGGCTTAACCACATGGTGATGCAAATCAGATTTAACAACAAATCTTAAACTGGAATGACACGTAACCTATTGGGGTGTGTGTTTGTATGTGGGCCATGGAATGTCTCTCCATCAGGGATGGGGAGTACTTTTTGGCCCATCTAATGCCTCCTATAATTATTGGCAATGACACCAAAGATCAGCAGATTAGTATAAAATTCACTTGTGAGAATTTTAGTGGATAATAACCTGGGTTTAGACTATATCCTGGCTGTCTGAAATAAGACCTACTGATCCCCTTGGGATTTACAGATGACTGAATCTGGGACCCTGGGTGGCATGGTTGAAGCCAACACTTCAGGTTAGCCTCATCTTGCTTCTTGAAGTTCTATTGATAGTAGCCTTAATTAAATTCTGTATGAGACAGATTGAGCAGATTTGGTCTCAGCCTCTATTTGATCAGATTAAACAGAGTGGCGAATGGAGTGGCATATTCATGTGAATTATTAAGTTCAGCCAAGAATGTGTAGGGCCAATTGTTGAAAGAATTTGGACACCATAGGCCCTGTGCATCACTGCACATTTTTACGTGGCATGGCAAGAATATAAGGTCCTGACCACTCTGCCTGCACTATTTCTCAGGGTTGTGTGTGCAGACAGCAACCTTAAGGAATAAAGTAATTTCTTTCTCCAGGACAAAGAGCTTGTTTATTGCCTTCTATAAAAGAGGTGGGTCCCCCATTCTCCTGTTGCTCAGATGCAACACAAACCCACTTGTATGCAGAGCGCCCGCAGGGCTCCTTCACACTGCCCCTATGGGACTTGGGAGTGGGGGCAAGAGGAACTGATGCAAGCATGATGCTTTTGCTACTTGCTTTGCTTTGAGTAATAAAGTTCTCTGTCTCTGATCCAGGAATCTCATGTCTTCTGCCAGCATCTATGAAACAGTAACAGGTAAACCTATTAGCTTGAAAGTAGGGCAAAATCAAATTCCAAATACTTACATGCCATGCGGTGAAAGAAAATAAACAATAACTTCTGGAAAGAGCCTTAGGAGAAAAGGTGCCCTAGGGTGTTGCTTTAGTCTGCTCAGGCTGCCATAAGAAAATACCAAAGACTGGGTGGCTTAAACAAAGAGATTTATTTTCTTACAGTGCTGGAGGCTGGGAAGTCCAAGATCAAGGCGCTAGCCAATTCTGGTTCTGCTGAATGAAACCGAGCAGAAGCCTGCAGAGCCTTCCCAGTGGCAGACCCCTCCGGGTCCCCCATTTCTTGTTTGTAAAAAAAAAAAAAAGGCTTTAGTCTCCTAGGCCTTCCCCGCATTCCAAAGAGCAGACTCAAGCAGTTACTAATTAGAGAAGTGAGGGAATACAGAGAATAAAGGAAAATCAGTCAAGCAAGAAAAGTAATAATAGCTTAAACAATAGTTCAGCCATAAAATAGAGTCACAGGACCCCTAGTTCCTCCTCAAGGGGTAAAAATACAATCTGACACATATCCTTGAGTTGTTTTACAGAAATCAGGACCCCACTGGATAGAAACTGCTGACCACAAACACAAAGACCTTAGACTGTTTGGAGCCAGAAGATTAATGATTAGATTCCCAAAACACCACCCTGTTACCTCACCACCAACCACAGAAGACTTTCCATGAGCTGATCATGCACCCCACAACCCTTAACCCTAATGTTGCCTTTAAAAACACTTCCCTAAAAAACATCGAGGAGTTTGGGTCTTTTGAGCATTAACTACCCATTCTCCTTGCTTGGCGCCCTGCAAATAAAGGCTGTACTTTCCATCACCACAATCCAATGTCAGTAGATTTGCTTTGCTGCACATCAGGAGAGCAAACCCAAGTTCAATGTGGTAACATGAGGACTCTCTTCCTGGCTTGCAGATGGCTGCCTTCTTGCTGTGTCCTCACATGGTGGAGAGAGCTCTGGTATCTCTTCCTCTTCTAATGGCACAGCTCTATCAAATCAGGGCACCATCCTTATGACCTCATTTAACCTTTATCACCTCCTCACAGGCCCTGTCTCCAAACAGAGTCACATTGGAAGTTAGGGCTCCAACATATGAATTTCAAAGGGACATAAACAGTCAGTCCATAACAGGTGTCATCCAGGTTTCAGTTAAGGCTGGAGATGAGAGAAACCTTTAAAAGAAATGTTGAGAATACAAGGAAGTTGGCTAATTAGGGAGAAGGGTTCTGAAGGCTGTGGCAGATGTTTTTTGGGGTGAAGAAATGGTGGAGGATGAGTCAGGCAGGGCCAATGAGAAACAGAGTATTATGGGACTGAGTATGTGGCCTACCTAACTGTTCCTACCCAACTCCAGATCCTAAGGGAAGATTTAGGTTTGGGGGCGGGGGGGCAGTCTTAAGCTTATACAATTGAAGGGTGGCCCTTTAAGAAGAAAAATACAACATTACAAATGCACAATTATATGTAAGCATGGGAACACGTTGCAAGGAGCTTGTGAAGGGCCTTGGAAAGGGCCTGTGTGGATGAGCTTAAGCCTCCTGGAGAATCAGCCTCTGCCAGGTCCTCTCCCCACTTCACCCAGGACAAGGTGAACAATGGCCCCCTCCAACCTACCCATTCCATTCCCCTGACCCCTACCCACCCTGCTCCACTTCAGGGGTGATGGCTTCCTTTCTTGTTGACCCCACAGCAATCAGAAAAGGAATTTGACCTTCCCCCAGCCAAGTTATATATATAAAATTAAATCATGCACTAAATATAGCTGTTCACATAGTTCCATGAGGAAACAAAATGGCTAGGGCCATCCCAGAAGGCTTCCTGGTGGGTATGCCCCAGCTCTTAGCCTTCCTCCCTGCTGACTGAAGCTTACACAATTGGGGGTGGGGGCTGATGCTGTCATTTCAGACTTTCTGCCACTGCCTGTGGGTAGCTAAGGGGCAGCCCTCCAGGGATACTGCTGGTGCTGTTACAGATTTAGATTAGAAACCTGCAGGTCCTGGACCCGCTCTGAAACCTGGAGGATGAACAAAGGGTCAGCCCTGTGCAGATCTTGCTCCACAAGGGAAATGGTTCCTTTCCTCTTCCTCAGCAGGGACTGAGATTGAGATTGGTTGTCTTTGAGATGGTTTGTGATTGGAAGGGGTGTGAACAACTTGGAATATTGAGGAGACGCACAGCCTGTGCTCCAGCCCAGAGATTGAAGATGGGAGTACAACTCTCCTGACAAAAGTGTCCACCATTGTGGCTCCCATTGAGTTATTATATAAGATTGAATAACTCAGCCTCGATGCGGGGAATGGGATGGATCCTAAGGTCAAATAACACCTGTAGTGCAAGTTTTCCTGAAGCAGTTGAAGAGACCTCAGGAGGCAAAAGGGAGGAAGGCTAAGAGCTGGGGCATGCCCACCAGGAAGCCTCCTGGGATGGCCCTAGCCATTTTTGTTTCTTCACAGAACTATGCGAACAGCCATATTTAGTGCATGCTTTAATTTTTAAATTCTTCCTATATTTTAATTCCCATCAGGGAAGTTGACATGAAGTGGATCCGAGTGCTGACTTAACACTTTGGGGCCTCCAGGGGGCTCTATGGCCCAACACACAGTCTGGTCAAGGGCACTTCTGCCTAATGTGCCACTTTGGATTTGTTTTCTACGGTGCTGCACCCCCTTTTGGGGAGAGAGAGAGAGTTCTGTTGATTTTTAAAATATTGTTTTAAGTCCCAGGCCTACAGGAAAAATTCCAAGCTCCTCAGCATGGCATCCTAGGCACAAGCATGATGCTCCAGGTGCTAAAAGCTTCTACCTTGAAGCAAGTGCTGCAAACCCACTCATTCAGCTCTGCCAGTCGTTACAGATGCTGATCCTTCTGCCCAAGACCACCTTCTCCCCTCTCAGGCTCAGGCCCTTCTTCTGTGCTGGTCCCAGTACTTGCACCTGCATCTTTATCAGCCCAGGTCACTCTGGAGTGACACTGAGTGTTTACACATCTCCCACCACCACACTGTGGTACCCATAAGGGCACAGCCTGTGTTTTAGGCTTTGCTTATTCTCTAGCACTAGGCACATGACAAGAGCCCTTCCTGTGGTATGAGCACAAATGTCCATGATGGAGAAGGATGAGGTCAGAGGCTCTGGGCTGGTGGCCTGGGGTGAGCCTCTGGTTGGGCCAGAAGGGACTGGCATTCTCTGCGGCCTTGGACCCAGCATCCTCTATCTGTCACTAACACCCCTCCAGCTCTCTGTGAACACAGCTACAGCAGGCCTCCAAATCCCTTTCTCATGAAGCTACAACAGTTTGAGAGGAGAACTTTGTCAAAGGAACTAAGATAAAAAATACAAAATAAAAACATACAAAGAGTTCCAAGAAACAGACTTCCTGGATCTAAAGCAGAGATACTTACCTCTGACTCCAAAAGCTGACCCAGAATTTGCCCTGCTGGGCCCAATTGGTACCCTCATCACCCAGGGCCTTGCCCATTGGTTCAGCGGCTCTAACCCAGAAGACCATCTCAGGGGCTGCAGGCCCTGGGAAGCCTCAAACACCATCCTGGTTGGTTTCTTTCTAGTCCATGTGGTTAATACAAGCTAGACACCCACACAAGTCAGGAGCCCATCTCTGGGTTGAGTGACTCCCCTTTCTGCCCAGGTTAATTCTGAGCACCTATCCCCCAAATCTACCTTAGGAAGAGGCTTCTAGAACCATGAAGACTTGCAACACCAAAGCCCTTCAACCATCGCGAAAAGAATGTGGACCCCGTTGCCTCCCAGAGAAGAAAGGTGTTGCAAAAGTGAGGGCACTGCAGCTGGAGGTCACAGCCAGAGTAGAGGCATGGAGTTGAGAGTGTGGGACCTGTGTCTGCATTTGGAAAACAGTAGATCTTCTGTGTCAGGCA
Organism: Balaenoptera physalus; assembly: GCF_965194825.1. NCBI lineage: Eukaryota > Metazoa > Chordata > Mammalia > Artiodactyla > Balaenopteridae > Balaenoptera > Balaenoptera physalus. The sequence continues at coordinate 29,841,529 of NC_138898.1, forward strand.
AGCAAGGGACTCACACAGCAAGGGAATGGAGGGAAGGCTGGCAAGAACATTTGGATCAGGCATCAGAGGGCCTAGAATGTCCCTAAACTAAGTCCCTAAATGTCTACTTGGGGAGCCACGAGAGACACTTGGAAGTTTCTAAGCAGGTGATGGCTTGCTTTTAAAAACTGGCAGGAGGATGGAGGGTGGTTGGGGGTAGACAGGTGGGGGCAAGAAGATAGCTAAGGAGGCTGTCATCAGACTGGGGCAGATTCCTCTTCCAAGCCAGGGTGGAGTCCAGTGGAGGGCAAGTAAATTCATTGTTAAAGATATTCACTGTGGGCCCTGGGGTAGAGAGAAGGACAAGGAGGGAGAATCCTTAAGACTTGACAAAGAGGTGGCTATTGGGCAGGCAAGGCAAGTATCAGAGATGAACTCCTGGGCCCCAAACCTGGTGGGCATCAGGAGGAGGTGTCATGGACAGACACAGGGGAGCCAGGAGGAAGAGCTGGTTTGTGGGGAATGGGCATGAACGTGGCTGGGCATGTGGAGATGAAGCAGCCCCAACCCCGGCTCAGGGGCAGAGCTACTTGGGAGAGGGCCGCTCCCTGGAAGCATGTGCTCCCCTCCTCCCCAAGGGTCAAGGACAGCTCTGTCCTCACCAGTGGATGTTCAGGACTGACAGAAGCAGATGGAAGCCCACACTAGGACATCATTTCCCCAAAGATGGCCCCTGAGACTGTGGAAAAGCCTGAGTTCTCCGAGAAAAGAAAGGGAGAAGGGAGCAGGACACAGCAAGCTGGGGCGCACCCAGGGGTAAGAGGAGAGACGGTGTGCTCTGGTCATCAGGATGGCCTTCCCAGGTGTGTGGAGGAGGCAGGTGCGCCGAGCCCAGTGCTGCACGGGGGTCAGAGGGCCTGAGGCCGAGAGAGGAACAAACAGCGGCAGAACTGGAAGGGAGCCAGACCACCAAGGCTTCAAGAGTGGCTTGCTGGGGGCTGGCAAGGCAGCCTTGGTGGAGTGCGCCTGTGAACTTTCTCAGAAACAGGAGTGGCACAAGTTGAAGGAGGAGGAGGCGGGGAAAAAGGGAGGGTTCTTTTAAGAATGCGGAGGTCTGAGCAGAGGAAAGGAGTATCAACACACAAACAGATTGCATGGGACAACATCAGGAGGTGCAGAAGAAGGGGCTGAGCAAAGAGGTCCCTGAGCCCACATGCTTCCTGGGTGCAGGGGGAAAAGAGAATGGGTGAGAAGACTGAGAAAGGAGGAAAAACATGGACGGCTGAGAAGGCCAGCAGGATTCTGCCAAGATTCCCTGTAATCTCTCCAGTAAATAAGAGGTAGGCTGTCTGTTGGAAATTTTAGAGAGGCAGAGGTAGGTTTGAAGGTTGGAGAGAGGGGTGGAGCAAGTATGTAACAGCCTTGGGGGGTTTCTCTAGAGCATTGCTTCTCAAATGTAATGTGCATGCAAATCACCTGGAATCATGGTAAAAGGTCGGCTCTGATTTAGCAGGTCTGGGCAGGGCCTAAGATTCTGCATTTCTAACAAGCTCCCACTTAATGCTGAAGCTGCTGGTCCAGGGACCACACTGGGAGGAGCAAGGATTTAGAGTCAGATAAGGAGACGGAGAAAAAGACTGGTGTAAGAATTCACCTTAAGGAGAGACTACCTTTGATAATCTCACCTGGGGTAAAAACTGAGACCTTGAGAAGTCTGGGTGGGAGTGACAGCCCCCGCAGGTGATGGGAAGCGGGGCATAGGTCAGAAAAGGAGGTGGGGGTGCCTCTGGGGTAGTAGGAGGCCCAGTAGTGGCCCTGGGACCTTCATTTGGGTCCATGTGGGGTGGACTGCACAATTGGAGGCCCCCCAAAAGAGGATGGGAGTCAGCTGGGGCAGGAAAGTGATATTCCAGGGGTGTCTGAAAATGAAGCAGCAGGCTGGGTAGGCCACCCCCATGCTGTTCTGCAGAAAAGTGCTGGACTCATTCTGGGCTTGTTCAAAGCCTGGTCAGGACACACCAAGCCAGAATGGGGGGAGAGGGGCAGAAACGGCTCAGCCCTCGGGTCAAGGGCGAGATGATTTCTGGCCCGGGAACTAAGAGGAATGAAATGTGAGAGGGAAGATTCTCCGGTTGGGGAGCAAGAGGAAGTGAGTCCTAACTCAGTATCCAACTTGGATCAAAAACCAAGAGGTGTCTGAAAGGCACAGGTTGGAAACCAAAATGCTTTAGTTTTTAGACAAGCCACGGACTGGACTAGGGATGGGGAGTGCAGGGACTGCGCTCGGCGCGTCTGGGGCCCAGCCTAAGGGAGAAAGGTTTGAGTCCCAGGCTGAGGTTAAACCGAGGTCAGGAGAAGGCGGGCAGGACCAATGGGGCGAGCAAAGAACATCAAGAGTAAAAGCTTGAAGCCGTCAAAATGAGCGGCAAGTGCAGGAACCGGGCGTCGGCGTGGAGAGTACGGAGGGTACTTGGGAGACGAAGATGAGCGGAGAAGAAGCCGAGACTTCGTCCAGTGGCGACCCGGAGGCGGCGGAGGTTTCTGAGTGCGGCCCTGCTCGATCTTCCGGCTTCGCCCGGGCTCCCCCGCCGCGCAGCCCAGTCAGCTCCTTGCCCGGGCCTCCCGGGCCCACGCTGGTCCCTCCCGTTCCTTGCTGCGGCCTCGGGCAGGCCGCAGCCCCCAGCCCCGGCGACCGACTCGCCAGGGTCCGCCCCGCCGCGGCGGCCCGGGCCCGGCCGCTCCTCCCCCGATGATGTCACGTCCCTGGCCGCCCCTCGGCCAGCCGCGCCGCCCCGCCCCCGCCTCCCCCGGCCCCCAGTCCCCTGGGCCCGCCAGCTCCCGCCATCCCTCCTCCCGCCCGCGCTCCCTGCCTTCGGCTCCCGCTCCCCCGGGAGCGGCGGCGGCGGCGGCGGCGGCGGGATGGCCCGGGCCCGCGGCCAGGCCCCGGGGAGCGGCGGGCGGCGGCGGCCGCGGCGGGGCGGCGCGGGAACCGGGCCCAGGGGGGAGTCGGCCGGGCTGCTGCTACTGCTGCTCCAGGTGCTGCCGCCCGGGGCTGCGGCAGGGCCGGGGCGCCGGAGCACGCGGGGCGCCGGCGGCGGAGGCGTCTGCTGGCCCGGCGCTGCCCCGGCCTTTCCTCGGGACGCGCGGCTGCTGCTGCTCCTGCCGCCGCTACCGCCGCAGTCGCCGCCGCCGCCGCCGAGCTCCGCGCCCGCAGCCTCCTCCTCCTGGATGGTAATCAGCGTCCCGCGCCGGCGCCGCGGGCGGGTGGGCGGGAGGTGGGGGCGGTGAGGGGGAAAGGGCGGGCAGCCCCGCGCCCCCGCCTCGCCTGAAGCAGTTCAAGGGGCGCTCGGGCCCCCCCTCCGACGACCGCGGCCCTGGGCAGCCGCCAGAGCGCGCCTCTAGGGCGCCTCTGCGCGGACCGGGTGCCGTCTCCGCTCCCCTCCCTCACCGCCCCGCGCTCAGTCCGCCCGCCGGCGCTCAGGCCGCGGGGAAATCCGTCCATCTCCCCGCCCCGCGCCCCGGGAGGGGAGGGGACAGCGCCGGCGCTCGCGGACCCGCTTTCTCCGAGGGAGCGCCCAGGAGGCTGGCGCGCACTGAGCGGCCGGGACTGGCGCTGCGCTGCGCTCCTGCAGGCGCCGGGTGCCGTCGGGCGGGTGGAGCTGAGACGCCCCGCAGCCTCGGCGGGACCGGACCCCCGGCTGTGGGAGCGCCCACCGACTGCGCGCCCTTATGTTTCCTGCGCAGGACGCTCTGCCCCGCGGCGGGCTGAACCTGAAGGAAGAGCCGCTGCTGCCCGCCGGCCTGGGCTCGGTGCGCTCCTGGATGCAGGGCGCGGGCATCCTGGACGCCAGCACCGCGGCGCAGAGGTAAGCGCTCGGACGCGACCGGGCGCGCTCGGGTTGGACGGCTCCGCGCCGCCTTCTCTCAGCTTGCTGAGCTGCTGGGGCGAGGGGTTGGAGGGAGCCCCAACTCTGCACTGTCCCGGCAAGCTCTTGTGCCCACCTCGCCCTGAGAGCCTCTGCATCTTCCTGAGGATGTGGGGCGGGCCGGGGCGGGGCTTCTGCCTCCACTCCTGGATGTCCCGGCTCTGATTTCTGAGTACCGCTTGCTGGCCCAGCCGTCCATGGCTCTAGAGGAGGAGGTCTCCCGGCTGCCCGCAGTCCCACAGCCACCAGCTGTTAAGGAACTGCTGACCCCTCCTTCTCAGGCAGTTAAGTGCCCCTCCTTGTCCAGTTCCATAGATCTCGGCCAGGAAAGGCACGAAACCCAGCCCCCTTTCTGCTTTCTCACATCCCTCAGAGTTGGAGGATGGGGATCTGTGGAGCTGGAGAAGCGGCTGGTGGGGAAGAGATGAGGTGGACAGTCGACTTGGTGGAATGATTGGGACTGAGGATGGGTCAGGGCCGCTCAGGTCCCTCCAGGTGTTTTTCTGGTGGGTCCTACCCGAGGCAGGGGGTCCCTGGGAACCCAGTACCCACACCCATCTCCTCTGACTCCTTTGCAGGAGTCTGGGCAGGGAGCCTGGGTGGGGGATGGACTCCTGGATTTGGAAAGGAAGCATAATGGTTCGTTGACCAGCCCCCCACAGCACCTGGGCTTTTTGTATCCCCAGTTGTGAGCAAGGGGAGGGGAGGTTAGACATCCTACCTGGAGTTCTCAGTGCCTGGGACTAGGGAGGTGCTGCCTCTGCAGACACATGGGACACTTGGGAGCTGGGCTTCCCAGAGGTCTGAGCAGCTGCTTGTCCAGCAGCTGGAAGGGATTCTGCTGGGGGGTTTCCAGGGCAGACCAGACCTGGATGCCAGCCACACATTCACATCCTCAGTCCTGTTCTGGGGATACCACCCCACCACCAACCCCAACCTCACCCCTTAACAGACACACACCTTGTTTCATGTTCAAACTGAATGGTGTTCCTGCATTCCTGTGCTTTCATAACTGTCCAGAGGGAGCACCGGGGCCTCTCTCTGGAGCTCACCTTTTTAGGAAGAGAAAGGGTCTTGCCTATGAATTAATATCCTTATTTTTACTCATGATATAACTTTTCTAGAAAAAAAAGGAAAATAGAAAACAAAACCCCATCTCTCTAAATAGCTACTGTCAATAATTTAGTGTATTTCCTTCCCATCTTCCCATTAACATATTTTTTTCCTGTGTTATACATACAATTCTGTATCCTGTTTGTTTTTCTGTTGGTTCTGGTTTTTCATTTAATTTGAGATGGTCAATTTCTTTGTCTTTTTCTCCACCACCTCCTTTGTGGTGAGAGCTCCTTGTAAGAGAGGAGGAAGTGTTCCAGTGGGGCCTCACGGTTTAAGGTTCCTATTTCTCTCTGACTCTCCCCTCTGTCCCTGTCAGCAGGTTTGATGAGCAGGAAGCCGATGGGAAGGAGGCAGTGCCCTTGTAGGCTGTGTGGGTGCAGGAAGTGTGGCGATGAGGCTCTTCCCATGAGATTGGGCTTCAGCAGTGTCTGCACGTGGGGAAGAGGTCTTGAGTGGGGCTGAGGTGTCCGTCTGAGTCCCCAGGGCCGCATCACCAGGACTCAGAAGGCCTCCCCAGTTTGAGGAGAGGAATTTCTTCAGGCCTGGGCTGCTTATCTCCAAGTCCAGAGGCTTCTCTGTCTCAGGACACAGATTGGGAGCCCCCACATGTTTGGTTGCCTCTAGGCACCTCCTGCCGAGGGGAGCAGGTGGGAGGTACTTCTTTCTCATTCTTCCTGAGATGCCATCATCTCATCCGTTGGTTCTTGATCCTCCATCAGTCCTCTGTTCGGGTCTTTTCATCCTAAAACAACAATGACAGGAATTCCTTTCCCTGCCCCGCCCCCCTCTTCCACCTCCAAAGGCTCCTCTCCCTCTGTCTCGGAGGAACTTGCCCTGGAACACTCCCTGCAAGGCTGCTTGGGGTCTGACAGCTGTCTTTGATGCGCTCTTCACCTTCCCCCCACAGCCGCCAGCTTGTCAAGGCTTCTGGACGGTGCCTCTGGGTCCTATTCCTAATCACAGTGCCCACGGCCAGCTCGTAACCGTGACACACACTCTTGCCCTCCACGACTTTCCTCCTTGGCTTGAAGGTTAACCCCAGTGTATCACCTCAGCCTGCTAGCCCACTGTCCCAGCCTCCCACCTCGCCCCCCGCCCCAAAACCATCTGCCATGCACCAGGGGCCAAAGAAACATTTCCAAAGAACTCTTCTCTGATTGTGTCCCTCTCCAATGAAAAACTTCAGTGACCCATACACACACACTTCCTCCCAGATACTCAGCATTCAAGGCCCATCACAGTCTGATCCCAAGCTTCCTCTCAGCCTCTGTATGACTCTTGGCATCCAACAATGTCTCTTGAAACAGTTCCCCTGCTCCCAGCACCCACACACCCACTGAATAAAATCTTACAGCCTCTGGGACCCTCCCCCCCAGCACCTTCTCTCTCTGTGCCCTCCCATCCAGCCCAGGGGAGCAGTTCTTAGTGCTGTCTAAGGATGCTTATCACAGGCCAGAGTCAGCTGGGCCCTGCCTGTCCTGAGCTTCCTTGCCCTGCCAGCCTACACCTTCCTTTAGGGCATGGGTGGTGGCTCATTCATCCTCGTGTCCACAGCACCAGGCTCGAGCAGTCAATAGGGGGTAATGAGTATCTGCTGCAGGAAGCAGGAGTGCATGTTAGAAGGTTACTAAGTCCGTTTTTGTTGGGCTCCGATGTCCACGTTGGTGATCTACCTGACCCCAGGAACCAGGTACTGGAGCAGCTGCTGCTGCCCAGCTTTACAACGCCAGGGTTTTTCAGAAGGTGGAGAAGGAGGAGAAAGCCCAGAGCCTGCTAAGATCAGTGACGGAGGGCCTGCCAACAGGAAGGAAAGTTCTGAACGAAAGAGGGGTAGGGAGAAAAGAGAAGCTGCATACCATACACTGGAGGTAAGAGGGAAGGCTGGCAGGGTCTTCCTGGTGGGGAACTCTGCACAAGGATCCCTGGCCTACCCTGGGCCAACAGGACTTTATCTCTCAGCACAGAAGCAGTTCTCCTCTCCTTCTGATGTGACTCCCAGCCTGGGGAGACTCCTGGAGCACCCAGGCTAGCCCTCCCCCTTGAGCTGGTCCCAGAACGCTAGCCGGCCCCTGAGAGGGAAGCCAGCTGGGGCTGCGTTTCCTGTAAGCAGCAGCAGGCTAGCATCCCTGCTAGGAAATGCTTTTGTTTGCTTTAATAATTAATAGCTCTTCCTCAGCCTGGGACCTGGCAGGCAGGCCTGTGGGTGGGTGGTGAGGGGGGTGGGCACAGAGAAGCAGGGTGGACAGTCTTTGGGTAGAATTGAGAGCAAGAGGAAACATGGGAGAGCTGGCTAGTGAGATCCTCCCCTCCCCCCTCATCCAGGGACCTGGTGACTGAGATAATTTCCTGGGGCAAGTGAGCAGAGCCCCTGCTGGGGCAGTGGGAGCAGGGGATATGAAACAGCCCCAAAGCCTCATCTCTGGCAGGCCCTTCTAGACCCAGGTTCTGGGCAGCTACCTCTAGGCACCAGGTCCTCCTGCCTGCACTGTCGCATTGTCGGGGTGGGTTCACCCCAGTGAGCCTCTGCTTTTATCTTCCCAGGCTCTGGGCAGGGCTAGGCCAGTAGATCTTGGCTGGAGTCAGGAATGCCAAGCCCAGCTTGATGATTATCAGCAGTCCCAGAGACCCAAAGGATGCCTGCAGGGAGAGCCACGGCCAGTGGGATGCTTGGAGGAAGAGAGGATGCAGAGGAGAGGAAGGGGGGACTTATGCAGCCATGTTAGGATGGGGAAAAGAAGATCTAGATTTAGCAGAGACAGTAGGGAAATCTGAGACAAAGGATGAGATGCAGGAAATACACACTTTTACTCCTTCCACCTCCAGGGTGGAGGGGGGATCAAAAAGAAGCCTCCCCCAACTGCTGATGACAGCAGTGCTTCTCCCCATTTCCCCAGCATCCCAGATTCCAAGATGGATCAGGCCCAAGCCAAGGCACTGCTCAGAACCTTGGGCTGCCAAGGTAGGCAAGAGTTAGCATTTAGTAGAGGGCAGAGGGGTGCAGGGGAGACAAAGGCCTGAAGGTGCCTCTGGGGGAAGGCCAAAGCTCCAGTCTCGGCCATTGTCCTCTGTGGGATTTGAGATGCTTGTTTTAAATTGCTAGCACTTACAATAAGTACCTAATCAAGGATGTAAAGACTTATGAATGGCCTTCTGACCCGAGAGCAGATACTGACTGTGAGGGAGGTGTCGTCTGTCCTAGACAGCTGTGGTGAGGTCCAGCTGCTGCAAGAAGGTTCCTGGGTCATCCTGCTCAGCCTCGAAAAGGAGCATCTCCAGGGACCCCTGGGTGGCCAAGCAATAGCAGCCAGACAGCTCTGCAGCCCCCAGATGCCCCCATATGCATCCCCCTGTACTCTGAAGCACAGGTCACCTGAATGACTCAGGCTGTGAAGGTCAGGTTGCCCTTGGTGTCACCTTTAGCCTGGATTCCCAGCACAGTACTCAGGAAGCCCACACACACCCATGCTCGGATGTCCTCCAACCAAAAAAATAGCTGTGCACACCCAAGCTTTTCTGTCCCATTCTCCTTTAATTTGGGGGCAATTTCAGAAGATGGGAAGGGGATGAGTGGGCCCTGGTGGAAATATGAAGATGAGCACTTTCTCCTCCCACATCCGTGCTTTTTACAGGAGCACATGCCCCACCGCCTCAGCACACTCCGGAGTTGATAGGAAAGGGTTTTGAACATTTTGTTGAAAACAATCTTTTTAAGAAAGCAAGGAGATGTGTAAATCATTTGGGAGTCTTACAAAAGTGGTTAATGTGGCTGTTTTCATCACTCAGCTGCATTTACCTGGAAAAGGCGCGTATGTGGCACGCTTTGTGCACTAATCATGCTAAGTGAATGAGACGTTTCTGAATTATAGGCTCCAGCAATACACGCACCAGGTGAGGCAGTTCTCGTGCATATTGCCAGGCTGTACGCAGGCCCTTGGGCTGTAGCTTTGCTGGCTTCCATCACACCGCAGGCCTCTGGATGGCTGGGAGTTGCTACCCCACCCACATCCCTGGGGACCCTTGGGAAAGGGTCTGCTTCCTCTGCCAGCGTCTGCCTGCTAAGGCTCTTAGACCGCCAGAGCCTGCTCCACCCACCTGCAAAACAGGCCAGAAGCACCTGAGAGATGACGCCCCAGAAGCCCTCAGCCAGTGACTGACTGGAGTTGGACGATGAAGACCCCAGGTCCCTTGCTCAGCCCTCTGACTAGCTGAAGCACATGTTCTATACTTGTTTCCAGAGCTCCCTGGGGGCTGAGCTGAAGCTGCCCACAGTGGTAACTTGTGGATAATGCACCTGTTAGGGACTGCCTTTCCTTCTCTCTCTCACTCCCCACACCCGCCAGGGTTTCTTGGAATCACCTCCCACATAAAGTGTTCACATTTGAATCCTTGTCTCAGGGTCTGCTTCTGGGGAAACCCAGATAAAACACTTGCCTCTCCAGACTTCTGGGGCTCTCCTCCTGCCTCTCTCCCTTCTTCTAGATAAAGGATTCCTATCAATAAACATCCTTGCAGTTTCTCTCCACACCCCAGTGGGTGTCTTGGGCCACCCCACTTTGGAGACCACAGAATCAGAGACCTTGGCCTTCATCCACATCTCTGCCTCTAAGGTACTGTGGGAGCACATGTCTTCTCCCAGGGTGCCCCAGCAGGCCTCTCAGACCTCTCCACGGCCCGGGTCTGTCTTCTGAGCTGTTTGAGCATATTTCTGTGTCTCTTTCTTTCTGTTCTTTAATCTTGGTTTGCTTTCTCATTACAAGAGCATCAGCTCTTCCCAAGGGGAGAAGAGCAGAAGTCTCCCCCTCCCCCTCCGCACCCTCTCCCTTTGCAGCTTGCAGCTCTACTCAGGGATGCTGATTGGTTACCCACTCCACGGGCAGGTAGGCAGTGGAGGTGCCTGGGAGAACCAGGAGAAGTCCAGACAGACCTGCATTTGGCACTCTAGCTGCTGTTCTAATCCACATGTCCTTCTCTGCGTTCATAGGAAATACGAGGATTTCTTTAAACCAAAACCTTTTCCATTTCACCTTGGTCTTCTCACTTGTCTCACAGGGGTATGAACAGGGTAAACTGGAGACATTCGCAGACCAGGAGCAGAGCTGGGCATGCCCAGCAGGGGTCTTGCCTATTCTGCCGTCCTCTCCTGGTCTGCTTGGGGTCATATTGTTCTGCTGTCATTCATGATAGTGATCCCTGTCGCAGAGCTATAAACCAGCCGCCTCTGTCCCATTGCTTTGCATGGATGTGTGTGATTGTGCCTCAGACCCACTAAGCAAGGTGGAGAATGGAGGCTGATGCTGGGCTGCCTCAAGGGAAGTAGAATTGAGCCTGATCCCACTGTGGAGTCGGACAGTGCAGCCCCTTGATGCCCTGCAGCTGGCAGCACTGGCTACTGGTCCACAGACCCCAGGCAGGGGTACCTGCTCCCTTTCCCCTCCCCTGGTCCCCCCAACCACTCTCCCTGGGAATCCCCTCCTGCTGAGAGGGCAGGCCCTGTGAAGGGAGCTTGGCTTGGGGCTTAGGGCAGACTTCCCAGGTCTGGTGCTTAGGAGCCTGGTAGGAACCCCAGGCAACCAGGACCCAGGACTGACTGGTATTTGCCAAGAGGGATGGATGGGAGAGGAAGCTCAGCATTATTGATTGACTCTTGGCCTGGGAAGTACAGGAGTGTCTGTGTAGATAGGGTATGTTGAGGGGTCCGGGGGATTGTGTTCTTGCTCAGCCTCCACCCCTCCTCTGTTAAGGTCTCTTTCTTTCTCTATACCCTCTCTCCCTACTGTCTGAGAGCCTTCCAGGCACCTTTCCTGGGCTAGATGACAGAGTAAAGGGCAGAGTGATCTGGGATGGCCCCACAGCCCACCTCCTTCTGGCCTTATCTACCCCCAGGTGGTCCTGTCCCTGGGGAGCCTCACTGCCCCTAAGCTGGTCCTGGGGGCTGGAGGGAGGAGTCAGGGTTGCTGCCTCATTAGCATATTCATCAACGGTAATCAGGGACCTGCTGTGATCAAAGCGGTCTTCAGGCTTCCCTGCCTCTTGGCAAGTGGGAAGTGGGAGGGTCAAGGCCTGGACGTGAAAGGACTGTAAGCCTGAGGCTGAGGAGAATGGAGGGACACCGAGGAAGGAGGGAGGAGGATGATCCTGGAGCAAGGAACGTGTAGAAATAACCTTTGGTGGGGAAGAGAAGGTGTTGGTGGCGCCCTCCTCATCTTGATCAGGGACAAGCAAGACCCGTCACTTCTGCCTCCAAAATTAGCATTTTACATGGACGACTGAGGCTCCCAAGCAGGCTTTCAAGAGGAGGAACAGTTTTCATTTTATTGTTTATGTATTTACTGTAATCTGTATGAGTAAAAACACAACAAGCTTCTGAAACCCATGACATTTCAGATATTATGGCTTTGCAAGAAGCCAAGTAAGAGTAAGTTGATTTAAAATTATACGAAGAAAAATATTAAGTAGTGATGAGTATGGCAGATGTTGTCACAGTGGCATGTCCATGATGGGACTGTGGTCTAAATGGCTCTCAAGACAGTTCCACCATTCTCATCCTCGCCTCTGCATCCCTGCAGCAGCCTCTCACTTTTCTACCACACTGTGCTCTCCTTGCTTACAGCATCTTCTAAGCCCTGCCTGACTTCAGAACCTTCTGGTGGCCTTTAGTCATGCTTCCCAAACCACATCCCTCCACCAAAATGCTCCGTAGTCAAGTAAGCATGGTGTGTTAGTTATCTATTGCCACATTTAAAAAAAAATCACCCCCAAACTCAGCAACGTAAAACAACATTCATTATCTCACACAGTTTCTTAAAGTTAGAAATCAGGGAGCAGTGTAGCTGGGTAGTTCTGGCTCAGGGTTTCTTATGAGGCTTCAGTGATCTGAAGGCTTGACTGGGGCTGGTAGGCCTCACACAGCTGATCAGTTAGTGCCGGCTGTTGGCAGGAGGGTTCAGTTCTTCTCCATGTGGACCTTCCATAGGGCTGCTTGAGTATCATCACAACACAGCAGCCAGCTTCCTCCTGAGTGACTAATCCAAGAGAGTGAACAAGGCAGAAGCCACGTGTCTTGTATGACCTAACCTTAGAAATCGTATGCTATCGCTTGTGCCATATTCTACTGGCCACACAGACCAATCCTGATACAGTATGGGAGGAGACTATATAAGGACCTGACTACCAGGAGGCAGGGATCATGGGGAACCATCTTGGAGGCTCGCTACCACACATGGGGAGCACTGGCCTGAGCAGGTCAAGGAGGGTCCATTCCTGGAGGGTGTCCCAGGGCCCCCCAAATACACTTGTGTATGCATTTCCCAGCAGTTGTGGCTATGGCACTCTTTTATAGAACGAGGACCTGGAGCCATGAGAGAGCTAAAGAACACACTTTGGAAGACCTTGGCCCAGAGAAGAAAGTCTAAACTCCATGGCCTGGTTTTGTACGCGTGGATAGTCTGGCACTTCCAATAAAACCTTTTCTCTCCTCACTTCACCCTTTGAAGTGGTCCAGTGACACTAACCCTCGTACCTACAGCCATTTCTTATGCTGTTAGTTCTGCCCTTTTGCCTCCTGCCCCTGTTGAGCTCCTATTCATTCCTCAAAGACCAGGGGGAAGGCCACCGTCACCGTGAAGTCTTCCCTTCATCACACACAGAAAGAATTAATCTTTTCCTTTGCTTTTACCGTTTTTTATATAGTAACATCTCTTAAGGGGCACCCACCACTCTGTCTTGTGTTGCAGCTCTCTGTATCTGTCTTCCCTCCCCTTCCAGGTGTTTCACTCTGGCCCCACGTGGTGCCATGTGGCCAGCGCTTGGTACATCATTGGGGTTCAAGAAATATTTGGTGAATAGGGCCTTGGTTCTTCTCCTCCTCCTGCTCTCACCCTGGCTTTGCTTCTGGGACTGGTTTCTGATGAGCCAGGAGAAAGCAAGGCCAGACCAGAAGATCCTTCTGCCCAAGGGAGCCAGTGGTGTCTTCCTCCAAGCATGGAGGCAGGTCCCCCTATACCTGGGGAGGACATTCCCACCTTCAGCCATAGCCCAGGGTCCAGGCTGGGCAGACTAGTGGCCCTGAGCCAGTTCAATGTCTCTTGAGAGTCTGATGGACTTCATCATCTCCCAGGCAATACCATAGGCTCATGCACGTAGCCAGGAGCTGGGGTACAGTGGGATATTCATTCCAAAACCTCCCAGCTGCCCCTTGAGGCCCTAAAGGGCAGTCACAGGAGCCTGTGGTCAGTAAGATGGGTTGCTTGTTCATTTGGTTTTAGAGATCAGCCTTCCAAAATGTGAGGCTCAGGGAAAAGTCTGGGAAGGAGCCTGCCAGGGATGCCTCTGTTGTCACCTGTTGTGCTGCTTATTCCCATGGGAGCAAGCTGGGGTGACCTCAGGGCTGGGAGGCCTCTTCTAGAACTGAGATGGCCCTGGCAAGGGTGGAATGGGCCCATCCAATTTCTTGCCCAAACTCTTGACACATCAGAGCCAATTCTTGGCCAGCCCACCTACCTGGTCAGAGGTGACGGGGTCTTTCTCTCTGGAGGGCACGTCCAGTGGTTTCCCAGCAACTTTCCTCCCCACAGTGGCGTGGGCCTGGCACGAGCACATTTTGAGAAGCAGCCCCCCTCCAACCTCAGGAAATCCAACTTCTTCCACTTCGTGCTGGCCATGTATGACCGGCAGGGGCAGCCGGTGGAGGTGGAGCGTACAGCTTTCATCGACTTTGTGGAGAAGGACCGAGTGAGAGGCTCATGGGCTCGCTGGGAAGGAACAGGGTGGGGGGGGTGGGGAGGGTTTCAGGGAACCCCCTCCCACTGGAGCAGATGATGGATAGGTGGTGGAGGAGTGGAGAAGGGGGTGGTGAATGGATGGGAGGGAGGGGGGTAAGGAGGAAGGTTGGGTGGGAAGGGAGTGGGGGGGATGGGGGTGGCTGGAGGATCCCCGGGAGCACCAAGCACTCTCCCTATCTTGTCCCTGCAGGAGCCCGGGGGTGAAAAGACAAACAACGGGATCCATTATCGCCTCCGGCTGGTATATAACAACGGTGAGTGAGGCCCACTGCCCACTGGGTACCGCAGCACCATGTGACACGTGGTGCCCCACTGTCAGGGTGGAGGGGGCCTGGCTTCAGCAGGGGAGGGTGTGGAGTGTGTTCAGTCATCAGAAGCCACAGGGGCTCCCCAAATAGCAAGCCCTCTCCGCCTTTCCACCCTTAGGACTTCGGACAGAACAGGACCTCTATGTGCGTCTCATCGACTCCATGTCCAAGCAGGTGAGCCAGCCCAGGGGATGCTCAGGCCTGTCCAGCCCCTTCTCTGACCCCCATCTCCCTGTGGTCTGAGCAAGCATCCTTGTCCCTGCCCCCACCTCCCCCATGCCTTTCATCCTCACCAGTCTAGCTGTCCACAGTTCTCTGTGGAGAACTGTCCACAGGAGGAGGATGTGTGGCTTTTGCCCTCTAGACAAGAAAAAGACAATATTTGTTCAACAACTTTGTCTTAGGTCCTGTTATCTAGAAGTTGAGCCTAGACGGGGATTCAGGTACACATGGTTTATTGGGGAGGAGGGGAGAAGCTCTCAGAAGGGGAGGGAGGAGAAGCAGGACAGGGCAGGGGATGCTCAGCAAGGATGTGGTCTCTGCTGGAGTCTAGCCTCAACCTGATCCACGAGGAGGCCTGGAGAAGAAATGGCACCAGAGTTGTTCCCCCTTGAGGCAAGGAGGCCAAGATTCTGTCCCCTGTATTGGTCAGTTACTGGCTGGGGACCACTCCCAAGGGGAGAGTGTAACCTTCCAGACATTTTCAGGGGAAGCAGCTCCTGTCTGCTGAGAGCAGTTCTCAAGAGAAAGCCCTTAGCAGCTAATGCTACCCACAGCTGGGGGATGGGTGCACTGGTCCAGGAAAGGGGACTGAGTGGGGCCCCAGAGCTTCCACTGCAGACCCTCAGTACCTTGCTGACTTGAAAAGACAAGAGAAGGAGGCTCAGGGACCAGCATGAGGAGCTCGGGGCAACTGAAACCTGAGTCAGCCCTGATGGACTGTGCAGCCGCAGGGCCCCAAGCCTCAGGGCCCCAAGCCTCAGGCTCTTCAGAGAGGTTGTGTGCGCTGGTAAAGGAGCAGGGCTGAGTCTCAGATGTGAAAATCAGTGGCCTGCAACTTGAGGTGGAGACTTGGGCTTTCCCACACAGTCTTCCAGCAGGCTCCACCCAATCCCAGGGCAGAGGAAGAAGTGGTGTGTTTCTAGGAAGCCTGTGGTCGCCATGGTGTGGGAGGCGGACCAGGCAGTGGCAAAGTGGGATTGCATGGTCAACAAGTGTGGAAGGGGTTGGAGAATGTCCAGAGAGAGAGGGACCCACAAATAAGGGATGGCTGCGAGGCACAGAGGTTATAAGGTGGAAGCCAAATGTGTGGTTTGGGAAGCTTACTCCTTGCTTCAGGGCGGAGGAGAGGCTGGGGAACTGGCTGGGGTGGGTGGGGTGGGGGTGGTGGTGGCTGACCCAGCAGTCCAAGAGGGAGCCACTGGCCTGGCCTGCGGAGGTGATGGGGTGGGGAGAGGGATCAAGGAGCCGGCAGGACAGCCTGGAGGGACAATGCTTGTGAGAACCGTGGAGGTTGGAGTGTGTCTGCCCTCCCGGCAGCCTGACGTTGGTCATGGTGATCTGGGGACCTCCCTGCCCCTGAGCAGAGCTGGCTCTGGAAAGAGCTGCCTGTGGACAGACAGAATCTGTAGACCTTATGCCACTCTTGCCCATTCTGATGGTGGTACTGGTTTGGGAAGCCAGGTTCCCAGCTCCCTCTGCATTCCTGGGCTCCCAGAGAGAGTTGGAGGGCGTGCTCTTCCCTGGGAGCAGGGCCCAGCTGCCCCTCCACCTGGCCTTGAGAGGAGCCTCCTTCCCCTCCAGCCTGCGCACTTCCCCTTCCCCAGGCCATCATCTACGAGGGGCAGGACAAGAACCCCGAAATGTGCCGCGTGCTACTCACCCACGAGATCATGTGCAGGTGAGAAGGGCTAGGTCACCTGCCCCTGGCCTCTTGGCCCAACCCCTACCACTGCCACCAACCCCCTCCCCACTGATCCCCAGGGAAGCCTGGGGGTGGGGGGTGATGAGGGAAGAGTGAGGCCCCTGGGCACAGTGCTGGCTGAGGAGAGGGTCCTTGAGGACCCATTAGCCTGGCCTGTTTATGTGGCTTCTCCGAGTGTTTTTGTAAGAGAGGCCTCCTGCTGCTACTGGGAAGCTTAACTAATAAAGCTCTGGGGAGGGCTCGCTGGGAGATGGGGGCAGGGCCTGGGCCTCCTGGATTAGCTCAGAAGCTGGAGGAGGAAACTTTGCTGCCTCTTATGTGAACTTCAGGGCACCCCCTGGGCAGGCAGGATGGGGAAGAGGGAACACAGTGCTGGACTCCCCTTCCCCATTACCCCAGAGCTTGGCATTTCTAGGCAAGGGCTCCCCAGGAGATGTCAGTCAGGAAGGGTCCTCCGAGGCAGCTCTTCATACATGGAAAAGAAAATAGTGTTCAAAAATCTGGTTGGGACAGTGGCTACCCTTGGGAAGCGCAGTGACCAGGAGGGGGCATGAGGGGGCTTCTGGGGCGCTAGTCACATGGTATTTCTTGGTATGGGTGCTGGTTACATGGGTGGGCTCACTTTGTGATAATTCATGAGCTGCATGCTTACAATTGGAGCTCTTTTCTATATGTATAAAAAGTGTACAGAGAGAGTAGGTGGTCAGCAGCCTGCCCTTTCCTGGATTCTCCAGGAGCAGCATGCCTTTGGGACAAGGGTTTCTTGGCCAACCTTATCCCCAGGGATAAGGGCTCTGCACGTCCCTGTGTAGGACCCTCACCGCCTGTCTCCCCCAGGCCCCTGAGGGCGAGCCCCTCTGGCCCAGGGATTCCATACTCAGAGACAGGACATCAGCATCCTTACCCCGGAGCCACACACACACACACACACACACACACACACACACACAGACACACACACACACACACACACACACACACACACACACACACACACACACACACCACATGCTGTAATCTCCCTCTCCTTCACCCCCTTCCTCCTTCCCTCCCTTCTCATCTTTCCTTCAGCCGGTGCTGTGACCGGAAGAGCTGTGGCAACCGAAATGAGACACCCTCAGACCCCGTCATCATTGACAGGTACAGACTGGGGGAAGAGGGTCTGGCAGCTGCAAGGCCAGGGCAGGCTGGGATCAGCCACAGAGCACGGTGGCACCCACCACCCTGTTGGTGGCTCTGAGCAGAGAGAAACGGTCCCCTGACTGAAGCCCCTGGTGGCAGACATTCTGGGGCTGGGCATAAGAGTTGTGTGTCCTGAGGGAAGGAGCTGGAGAGGGCAGGGGTGGGGGGTGGTAGAGGCTGCTGGGCTAGAGGGGCTGGGAGGGCCTGGCAGGGAAGCAGGCTCTAGTCCTGGTGCCTGGTGCCTCTGCGCTGTTTGACTTGACTTCTCTGATCATCCGTTTCCTTTGTTTAAAAAATAGGGAAATACTTAGCAAGCTTCAATCATAGGATTGTCAAGGTGATGTATATGAAAATGCATTCTCCCACCATGATTTTCTAAAATTATTTTATTTCTTTTTGAATAGGAAATGCATATATAAGGTACAAAATTCGAAAAGTATAAAAGAGTAAATAATGAAAAGTATGTCTGCCCCACCCCTATGTATAGCATACTGTACACAGTCTTTCGTACTTACCTTTTTATTTGTAACAATATATCTTAGAACTCATTCCATATTGGAACATAAACCCTGCCTTGTTCTCCTTTTAGTAGGTTAAACCATTCACAATGTACTAAAATTCAAGTTTAGGAGGGTTGACAGCAAAGTCTCCCACCTCTGCCGCTGACTCATCCATTGCCCTCCAAATAAGCAAGCATTATTACCAGTTTCATGGGTATCCTTCCTGAGATAGTCTGTGCAAGAAAATGCAGACACAAGCAGTCTCCTTATTCTTTTTTCTACTGCAAAATATTCCATTGTATGGATGAACTATAATTTCTTTAGTCTCTATTGCTGGACATTTTGGCTTTTTCATTCTTTTTCAGGGATAAAATATGCTGTAGTGAATTACTTTGTCCAGGTGTCACTTAGCACATGTGTGAATTTATAAAAAGGATATTACTAGAAGCAGAATTTCTGGGTCAAAGGAGATGTGCATTTGTACTTTTGATAGTTATTGCCAATTTGTCCTCTGTAGAGATTATACCAATTGATATTCGTACCAGCTATTTTGAGAATGCCTGTTGCTGTATTCTGGCCAATTAGTATGTTTTTTATTCATTCAACAAATAAATTTTTAACATCTACTGTTAAATGTTAACATCTACTGTTAAAATGGACCCTGTGCCAGGGTCTCTTCTATATGCTGTGGATTAAGCAGTGACCAACGCAGATAAAAAGCCTTGTGTCGATGGGCTTACAATCTAGTAGGAGAGATAGACATAAACTAACTGAATAAAATGTACAGCATGTTAGATGGTGATAACAGCTAAGGAGAAAAAGAAAGCCATCAGGAAAGATCAGAGAGTGCCCAGGAAGGGGCTATTGCAATTTTAGAGTATTTAAGGAAGGCCTCACTGAAACTATGACGTTTGAGCCAAGACCTGAAGGAAGTAAAGGAGCGAGCCAAGTATGAATCTGGGAGAAGAATGTTCTTGGCAAGAGTGTACTTGTCGTATTTTAGGAACAGCAAGAAGGCCCAGGTGACTGGAACGAGGGGGACAGTAGGAGACGAAGATGTCAGAGATACAATGGATGGGGCAGGAGGAAGGGCAGACCATGCAGGGCCTTGTAGGTTGCATGTAAGCCATTCTTGTAAACCATTGTAAGGGCTTTGACTTTTATTCTGGATGACATGGAAGCCAGTGGGGGTGTTTGAGA
Source organism: Balaenoptera physalus (assembly GCF_965194825.1). NCBI lineage: Eukaryota > Metazoa > Chordata > Mammalia > Artiodactyla > Balaenopteridae > Balaenoptera > Balaenoptera physalus. The sequence continues at coordinate 29,860,444 of NC_138898.1, forward strand.
AGAATGATATGACCTGATTTATATTTCGACAAGTTTTTAACTCTAGCTCCTGTGTTGAAGATGACCCGCAGGAAGCAAAGGTGGAGACAGGGAGATGAGTTAGGAAACCATAACAATTATCCAGGAGAGATGATGGAGGCTGCGACAGAGGGGATGTTATAGAGAAGTTTGTAAGAAGTGGTTGGGTTCTGGATACACTTCATAGGCAGAACTGACAGGATTTGTTATGGAAGGAGAGACAAGGTGACAGGGTGAGAGAAGTCAAAGATGGATCCAAGGTTTCTGACCTGAGCAACTTTAAGGGATGGAGCTCCTATTTACTGAGAAGGTGGAGATTTCAGGAGAAGCAGGTTTGGGAGGAGGAAGATCAGGAGTTTGGTTTTGGACGTATGACATTTAAGATTCTTGCTAAACCTCCAGGTGGAGATGTTGAAAAAGAGCTGAACACATGAGTGTGGCTCTCAAGGGGAAGGTCCAGGCTACAGATGTAGATTTGAATGAATGAAATCATGGAGGGAACGAGTGTTGAAAGAAAATATGAGCGGTCCAAGAATTGCATTCCGAGGTGTCCAATGTTGAGAGGTCATGGAGATGTGTAACCAGCAGAGGAGAATGAGAAGCAGCTGCCAGTAAAGTAGAAGGAAAATCAGGGGAGTGGAGTCCCAGAAGCCTAGATAGAAAAATTATCCCAAAAGGAGGCAATAGTCAACTGCATCAAATGCTGCTCATGGATATGATAAAAAAGACTAAGGGTTAATCATTAGATTTAGCAATGTGGGAGACATTGGTGACCTCAACAGGAGCCATTTCAGTGGCAAAAGGGGCAGAATTCTGATAGGAGTATGTCTAAGAGAGAGTGGGAGAAGAGAGATTAGAGACAGTGACTAAAGGAACTCTGGACTTTCACCCTAAAGGGATCAAAGAAACAGGATGGAACAGGGTGGTGACAGGAGCACAGTGTAAGGCCAAGAAAAAGATATAGCTTGTTCAGATGCCGATGACAAAAACCCAGTAGGAAATGGAAAATTATGATGCAAGCGTTAGAAGGGAGAATGACTGAAGCAATGTCCTCTAGTCAGCAAAGGGCAGGGTTTCTCCTGCACACGTGGAGGACTGGCTTTAGCTGAGAGCACAGACGTTATCCATGGAGGCAGCAGGGAAGATAGAGAACCTGGACATGGGTAAATGGGAATATCCAACATAGGAGCTTACGGATGTTCTTTTCTGATTGCTTTGCTTTCTCAGTGAAATAGGAAGCAAGGTCAACAGTTGAGGATGAGGATGGAGAGGGAGACACTAGGGCATGAAACCGTTGTCCAAGAGAGTGAGTGGACCATGGAAATGTTCTGTGATTGCCAAGTGGCACTAAGGGCCCACCTAAGATCTGTGGTCATAAATTTATTTATTTATTTATTTTTAAAATTTATGTATTTGGGGCCACGCCACGCGGCTCGCGGGATCTTAGTTCCCCAACCAGGGATTGAACCTGGGGCCATGGCAGTGAAAGCACCGAGTCCTAACCACTGGACCATCAGGGAATTACCTGTGGTCATAAATTAAAAGTGAGCAATTTCCCCAGTCCTGCTGAGCTGCACAAGTGCAGGTGCAGAACAGGTGAGTGGTTGCGTATAGCCAGAGTTAGGGGTTTGCTATGTGAACACGATGAAACATGAGAGGGCAAGAGAGTGAAAAGTGTAAGCAAGGGGTGTTTACAAAAATGGAACAAGGAATTTAAGCTCAGAAAGGAGAGGACTATGGGAGAGTGAAGAGAAGGCAGGATGAATGGAACATAGGTTTTGATGGGGCCAAGAATTACTAGAGTTGAGGTACTAGAAGGAGTTGGAGCTGGTGGTTAGGGAGTGGGCTGTCTGTAGGTAGGATTATTTGGAAATTCCGTTTATTGGTAATGTGTGGCCAAGGGAGGGTAGAGAGAAGATCATTGGAGGAGAGATACTCAAGGAATGGAGAGAAGAATGTGTTGGAAGAGCTATCTATTTACATTGATACTGAAATCACCAGGAATTATGTTTGATTTTAATGATTCTTTATAGATCCTAGATACTGATACTTTGTCAGGGAAGTATATATCAAGTAACTCAATGTAGTTGAATTTATCGATATTTTCCTCATGGATTTCATTCTGCTTTTTGTTTAAGAAACCTTTCTCTATGCTGAGTCATAAAGATATTCTCCTATATTTTCTTCTAAAGATTTCACAGTTTTTCCTTGTACATTTAGGTTAGTAATCCATGTGGAGCTAATTTGGGGCATGGTGTGAATTAAGGTATCAATGTAATTATTTTTATTTATGAATCACTAATTATTCTAGTATCATTTATTAAATAGCTCATCCTTTCTTACTGAGCTTCAGTACCACCTATGTCCTAAATCAAGTTTCCTTCTATTTGTGTGTCCGATTCTAGACTCTGTGTTTTATTCTCTTGATATATTTGATAATCTCTGTGCTAACATGGCATTGTTTGAATCACTCTGTCTATATAAAAATAATGTAAACAAGCGTGTAGGGTAAGTTTCCCATCTTATCTTGTTCTTCAGGGAAGAACTGACTATTTTGGCCTTTTGTGCTTCCATATTAATTTTAGAATCCATGTAGAAGGTTCCACACCAACACACACACACACACACACACACACACACACACACACACACACACACATCTTTGGGGGTTTTGTACAGTTAACTTATACATCAATTTGGAGGAGAATTCACATCTTTATGCTACTGAGTCTTCCTATCCATGAATATGGTTTATCTCTCCATGTATATAGATCTTCTTTAAAGCCTTTCAATAAAGTTTTATAATTTTCTCAATTAATTTTCTCAGTAAAGTCTACATACACTTATTGTTTTCCTTTATTCACTCATTCAATAAATATTTATTGAGCATCTACTATGTACCAGACACTGTTCTAGGTTCTAGGAATACCACAGTAAACAAAGCAGACAAAAATATCCATATTCATGGACAGAGAAGACATTGGGGAGATGGGCAATAAACAGTAATTATAAGTATGTTAGAAGGTGATAGGTGGGAAAAAATAGAGAAAAATAAAACTGATCAGGAATTTGGGGGTGGGGGAGGTGTGATTTTAAATGGCGTGGTCACAGTAGGCCAAATTAAGAAGGTGGAGTTTGAGGAAGGACTTGAAGAGGTGAGGGAATGAACCATTCAGTTGTATGGGTAGCTTATTTCTAGGTACAATTTATATTTTGTTGTTATTGTAAATTATATCTTTTGCTATGTTTTCTAAGTCTTCGTTGATAATATAAAGAAATACGATTGATATTTGCATGTAGATATTTGTCTTTAGATTTCTTTTGTTTTGTTTTTTCTATAGAGACAGACGTGTAAAAAATGACTTTTGTTTTTCCTATCCAATCCTTTTGCATTTTATTTATTTTTCTTACATTACTGCACTGACTAGAACCTCAAGTACAACCTTGAGAAAATAAGGAGTGATAATGGGCAGTCTTGGCTTGTTTTTTATTTTAAAGAAAATGCTTCTAGTGTTTCACCATTTAAAATGTTGCTAATTGTAGCTATTTGGTAGCTATACTTCATCAAGTTAAAAATGGTTGGTATGAGAGTTTTTTAATTTTTGTTTTTTGGGTTTTTTTCATGAACAGATGTTGAATTTCACGTGTTGTTTTTCTCTACATGTATTGAATTGATCATATGGCTTTTCTCCTTTAAACTGTTAATGTACTGAATTTCATTAATGGATTTTCTGATACTGAACTACTCCTGGTATAACCTAACTTGATGATGATTTACTATCTTTAAATGCTACAGGATTTGCTTTGTTAATAATATTTAGGAATTTTGCATTTATGTTCAACACGATTGGCTTGTAATTTTCTTTTCTTACAATGTCCTAGTATGATTTTGACAGTCCGTGGTATAAGACCCTTAAATAATTAGATGGGACATGTTCTTTCTTTTACTATTTGCTGAATGAATTTGTATTAGTTTGTAATGATTTTTTCCTTGAAAATTTGTTACAATTTGGTTTTAGTTTGTGGGGTTGAGGAGGAGAGAATTTTTAAGCCATTTATGCATATTTTAATGGTCATAGGACTATTTAGGCCTTTTATTTCTTTTTTACTCTATTTTCATGAGTTAGATTTTTTAAGGAATTTGTACAATGTGCCTAAGTTTTCAAATTTGTTTCCGTAAAGTCGTTCATAATGTTCTCTTATCTTTTTGATCTCTGCTGTATCTTTTTAAAAAATATTTATTTATTTGTCTGCTTCAGGTTTTAGTTGCAGCACATGGACTCTTCATTGTGGCTTGCTGGCTTCTCTCTAGTTGTGCCATGCAGGCTCAGTAGTTGCGGTGCACGGGCTCTCTAGTTGTGGTGTGTGGGCTCCAGAGCATGCGGGCTCAGTAGTTGCGGCGTGTGGGCTCTCTAGTTGTGGTGTGCGGGCTCCAGGGCACGTGGGCTCAGTAGTTGCAGCACGTGGGCTTAGTTTCCCAGTGGCAGATGGGATCTTAGTTCCCCAACCAGGGATCAAACCCACGTCCCCTGCATTAGAAGGTGGATTCTTAACCACTAGATCACCAGGGAAGTCCCTTTGCTGTATCTTTAGCTGTGAACCATTTCCATTTCTGATATTAATTGTTTGTATCATATCTTTCTCCTTGATGAGTTTTGTTAGCAATTTTTACTTTTATTTGTGTTTTCTGAAAACTGACAGCTTTATCAATCTTTTTCTAATGTTTGTTTCGCATTACGTTAATTCTGCATTTATCTTTATCATCTCCCTTCTTAGTTCTTTGGGTTTATTTTGTTGTTCTTTTTTAATTTCTTAAGTTGGATGTTTAGCTCATTAATTGTTGACCTTCTTTACTAATATAATCATTTAAGGCTATGACATTTCCTTAAAATACTATCTTTCCTCTATGTCACATTATTTTTTATTTTTCTTTATTTTTCTTTATTTTTTTGGCTGTGTTGAGTCTTAGTTGCAGCATGCAGGATCTTCGTTGAGGCATGCAGAATCTTTTTGTTGCAGCGTGTGGGCTCTTCATTGCAGCGCACGGGCTTCATCTAGTTGTGGCATGCGGGTTTTCTTTCTCTAGTTGTGGCATGTGGGCTCCAGGGGGCAGGGGCTCTGTAGTTTGTGGCACGTGGGCTCTCTCCTTGAGGTGCATGAACTCAGTAGTTGTGTTGCGTGGGCTTAGTTGCCCCGTGGCATGTGGGATCTTAGTTCGCCGACCAGGGATCAAACCCTCATCCCCTGCATTGGAAAGCAGATTCTTTACCACTGGACCATCAGGGAAGTCCCTATGTCACATTATTATATCTCATATTTTCATTATCAGTTCCAAGGATTGTTAAATTTGTTATGATTTCTCTTTTAATACATGGGCTATTTAGAAGTATGTTTCCTTATTCTTTATTTTTAAATTAACTTTATGAGGTATAACTGATATTCAATAAAACAGGCATAAGACATACAATTTGAAAGGTTTTCACATATGTATACACTGATGAAACTATCACCACAGTTGAGATAGTGAACATATCCTTCATTCCCAAAAGTTTTCTCATGCTCCCCCTGGAATCTCTCCCTCTCTCCCCTTACTTCCATCCTCAGGCAACAGTTGATCTGCTTTATGTCATCATAGATTTGTTTGCATTTTCTAGAGTTTTATATAAATGGGATGATACAGTATGTGCTTTTTCTTTTGTCTAGCTTCTTTTGCTCAGCATAATTTTTTTGTGTTATCCATTTTGTTACATGTATTAATAGTTCATTTCTTTTTATTGCTGAGTTGTATTCCATTGTATGAATATAGCAAAATGTGCCTTCATCTCTTGATAGACATTTGGGTTCTTTCCAGTTTTTGTCTATTATAAATAAAGCTTTATAAACATTTATGTACAAGTCCTTATATGGACAAGTGCTTTCATTTCTCTTGGCTAAAATAAGTAGGAGTAGAATGGTTGTATATGTATATGTGTATGTGTATGGTAAGTATATGTTTAACTTCATAAGTAGTCGCCTATTTTCCAAAGTGGTTGTACCATTTTATGTTTCCCACCAGCAGTGTATGAGAGTTGTAATTCCTCTACATTCTCATCAGCACGAGAATGATCTCTTTTTTTTTTTTAATTAATTAATTAATTAATTTATTTATTTTATTTTTGGCTGTGTTGGGTCTTTGTTTCTGTGCGAGGGCTTTCTCTAGTTGCAGCGAGCGGGGGCCACTCTTCATCGCGGTGTGCGGGCCTCTCACTATCACGGTCTCTCTTGTTGCGGAGCACAGGCTCCAGACGCACAGGCTCAGTAGTTGTGGCTCACGGGCCCAGTTGCTCCGCGGCATGTGGGATCTTCCCAGACCAGGGCTCGAACCCGTGTCCCCTGCATTGGCAGGCGGATTCTCAACCACTGCACCACCAGGGAAGCCCTGATCTCTCTTTTTAATGTTAGCCATTCTAATAGATGTGTAGTGATATCTCATTATGGTTTTAATTTGCATGTCCCTAATGACTAATGATGTTGAACAACTTTTCATGTGCTTATTTGCCATCCATATTTTTTTGGGGGGGAAGTGTTTGTTCACCCCCTCCCTTTTTATTGGGTTATTTTTTAATTACTGAGTTGTGGGAGTTCTTTATATACTGTGGATAAAAATCAGATAAATATTCTGCAAAAAATTTTTCCCAATCTGTGACTTGTTTTTTCATTCTCTTAACAGTGTTTTTGAAGAGCACAAATTTTTAATTTTGATAAAGTACAAATTATAAATTTTTTCTTTTGTGTATTGTGTTTTTGTTGTCATAGCTAAAAAATCTTTACCTAACCCAAGGTCACAGAAAATTTCCCCCTTCCTCTATAAGTTTTGTAGTTCTAGGTTTTACATTTAGGAGTAGGATCCATTTTAAGTTAATTTTTGTAGATGATGAGAAGTATAGATTCAAGACGTTTTGTTTTGTTTTGCAATATATATTTGTTTTGCAATATATATATATATATTTGCAATATATATATATGTTCCAGCACCATTTCTTTTTTTTTTAATGAAGACAGTGTTTCCTTCTTTTTTTTTAACTTTTTAAAAATATTTATTTATTTATTTATTTATTTATTTATGGCTGTGTTGGGTCTTCGTTTCTGTGCGAGGGCTTTCTCTAGTTGTGGCAAGCGGGGGCCACTCTTCATCGCGGTGCGTGGGCCTCTCACTATCGCGGCCTCTCTTGTTGCGGAGCACAGGCTCCAGACGCGCAGGCTCAGCAATTGTGGCTCACGGGCCCACTTGCTCCGTGGTACGTGGGATCCTCCCAGACCAGGGCTCGAACCCGTGTCCACTGCATTGGCAGACAGACTCCCAACCACTGCGCCACCAGGGAAGCCCCACCATTTCTTTTAAACTTTGCAAAAAATCAATTGTTTATATATGTGTGGGGTTATTTCTGGCCTCTATTCTGTTCCATTGATTCCTTAGTCTAGCTTTTATGCCAATACCACACTATTTTGATTACTGTTGCTTTATAATAATTCTTGAAATCAGGTAATATAGGACCTCCAACTTTGTTTCTTCATTGCAACTTTTTTCTTTGCATTTCCGTATGAATTTGGGCATCAACTTGTCAATTTCTACAAAAAATTCCATTGAGATATTGATTGGGACTCTTTGAATCTCTAGACTAATTTGGGAAAATTGATATCTTAACAATATTGAGCCTTCCAACCTATGAACAAGGCATATCTCTCCATTTATTTAGATTTTCCTCAATCTCTCTCATCAATATTTTGTAGTTTTTAGAATACAGATCTTTCACATCGCTTGTTCACATTTATCCTTTAGTATTTCTTTATTTTGATGCTATTGTAAATGCTGTTTTAAATTTCAATTTCCAATGGCTTATTTATGGTATATATAATTATGAATTTTTGTATAACTGATTCTGTAGTCTGCAGCCTTGCTAAACTCACTTATTAGTTCTAGTAACTTTTCAGAGTCCAACAGATTATCTTTATAGACAATCATGTCATCTGCAAATAAAGACACTTTTATTTATTCCTTTCCAATCTGGATGTCTTTTGTTTATCTTTCTTGCCTGATTGTACTGGCTAGACCTTCCAGTACAATGTTGATAGTAGCAGTGGTGAGGATGGACATTTATCTTGTTCCTGATCTTAGGTGGAAATTACTCAGTCTTTCACCATTATGTATGTTTTTTATGTATGTATGTATGTATGTGTGTGTGTGTAGCTATAGGTTTTTCATAGATGCCTTTATCAGGTTGAGGAAATTCTCTACTATTTTTTGTTACTGGGAGTTTTTATCAGAAATCGGTATTAGATTTTTGTCAAGGGCTTTTTCTGCATCTATTAAGATTATTATTTTTTTTTTTTAGTTTAACATGATGAATTACATCAGTTGTTTTTCTGATGTTAAACCAACCCTGCATTTCCCAGATGAGCCACACTTGGTCATGGTGTATTATCTTTTTAATATATTGTTGGATTCAATTTAATGAAATTTTGTTTAGAGTTTTTGCATGTTCATGATGAATATTTGTCTTTAATTTTCTTATAATTTTTTGTCTGGTTTTGGTATCAGGTGTGCTGATATACTGGCCTATAGATTTAGTTGGGAGGTATATCCAGCTCTTCAATTTTTTGGAACAGTTTGTGTAGAATTGGTATTACTTCTTCCTTAAGTGCTTGGTAGAATTCACCAGTGAAGCCATCTGAGCCTGGACTTTTCTTTGTGGCAAGTATTTTAACTATAATTTCAATGTCTCTAATAGAATAGGCTATCTACTTTTTCTAGAATGAACTTTGGTAATTTGTATCTTTCAAGGAATTTGTCCATTTCTTATAAGTTGTTGAATTTGTTAGCACAAAATTGTTTATAATATTCCCTATCCAATATCTCTAGAATCTGCAGTGATGTCAGCACTCCCATTTCTGGTACTGGCAAATTGTGTCTTCTTTTTTGCTGATCAGTCAGGCTACAGGTTTATCCATTTTATTGACCTTCTAAAAGAACCTTTTGGTTTCATTGATTTTCCCCATTGTTTATCTATTTCCTATTTTGATATTTATTAGTTCCTTTCTTCTGCTTATTTTGAGCTTAATTTCCTCTCCTTTTTCTGGTCTCCTAGAGTGGAAGCTGAGGTCATTTATTTAAGACCTTTCTTTCTGTCTAAAACAGACTTTTAGTGCTATGCATTTCTCCCTAAGTATTGCCTTAGGGTCATACCACAAATCATGATATGTTATGTTTTTATTTCCATTTAATTAAAAGTACTTTCTGATTTCCCTTTTGAGTTTTGTTTTAACCCATTTGTTATTTGTTTCAAAAAGTTTGGGGATTCTCTTAGGATATTTCCATTACTGGTTTCTAATTTAATTCAATTGTCAAGGAATATATACTTTGTATAACTTGAATCCTTTTGACTATTTTGAGGCGCATTTTATGGCCCAGAATATAGCCTGCCTTGATTAATGTTTTGTGTGCACTTGGGAAGAATGTGTATTCTGTTGTTATTGGATGGAGTGTCCTATAAATATCAAATAGGTCACATTAGTTGATAAGTGTTGTTTGAGTCTACTATATCCTGACTGACTTTTTGCCTATTTTTTTTTTTCTGTTATTGAGAGAAGGGTATTGGAATGACCAACTATTATTGTGGATTTGTCTATTTTTCCTTGAGGTTCTATCAGTCTTCCTTCATATAATTTGAAAAACTGTTATTAGGTACATAGATATATAGGATTATTTTATGTCCTCTTGTTTAATTGACCCCTTTATTATGAATCCATAAAATCTACTTTGATATAGTAATATAGCCATTCAAGCTTTCTTTTGACTAGTATTAGCATGATAAATCTTTTCCATCCTTTTACTTTTAATCTATTTGTGTCTTTATATTTAACATGAATTTCTTATAGTCAGCATGTCGTTCAGTTTTTCATCTGATCTGATAATCTCTGCCTTTTAATAGGTATATTTAGACCATTTACATTTAATGTGATTATTGATATGATTAAGTTTGAGTCTATCACCTTGATATTTGCTTTCTATGGTGTTCGGTCTCTTTTTTGTTCTTTTCCTTTTTTTCTACTCTTTTAGATTATTCAGGTATTTTTTATTATTCAACTTTATCTCCTTTGTTGGTTTATTAGCAAAATTCTTTATTTTGTTATTTTAGTAATTGATTTAGGACTTAAAGTACACATCTTTAACTTATTGCAGTCTACCTTCAAGTATACCACTTCGTGTCTTAAATTTTATTTTTATATATGTTCTATAATCTACAGTACATTGATATTATGTTTGTTTCAACAGTCAATTATTTTTAAAGAGATTTAAATTATATGGAAAATATCATATATTTACCCATGTAACTATTTCTTTTTTTTTTTTTTTTTAATTTATTTATTTTTGGCTGTGTTGGGTCTTCGTTTCTGTGCGAGGGTTTTCTCTAGTTGCGGCGAGCGGGGGCCACTCTTCATCGCGGTGCGCGGGCCTCTCACTATCGCGGCCTCTCTTGTTGCGGAGCACAGGCTCCAGATGCGCAGGCTCAGTAATTGTGGCTCACGGGCCCAGTTGCTCCACGGCATGTGGGATCTTCCCAGACCAGGGCTCGAACCCGTGTCCCCTGCATTGGCAGACAGATTCTCAACCACTGCGCCACCAGAGAAGCCCCATGTAACTATTTCTATTGCTCTTCCTTCCTTTCCATAGATTCATATTTCCATCTTGTATCATTTTTCTTATGCCTGAAGGGCATCCTTTAATATTTCTTATAATTTTTTGAAAGATATTTTCACTGGGTATAGAATTATAGGTTGGCAGTAGTAGTCATAGTTGTTGTTTTAAGATGTTGCTCCACTGTCTTTTCTCTTGCATTCCCAATAAGAAATCTGATACCATTGTTATCTTTATTCCTGTGTACATATTTCTTTTATCTTTGGCTGCTTTAAAATTTTTTTCTTTATTATTCATTTTTAGCAACTTGATTATGATGTGCTTTGTAGTTTTCTTCATGTTTCTTGTGCTTGGAGTTCATTGATCTTTTTGGATCTAGGAGTCTACCATTTTATATATGCCCATTTTTTCAAGATCATTAATTGTGTTGTTCAGGTCTGTATTTATTTATCTTTGTCTGCTTGACCTATTAAAAATTGACAGATGAGGTTATAATCTTGCACATGAACTTTCAGCTTACCTTTGTGGGTTTCATCAATTATATCCCACAAAGATAAACTGAAATTTCATGTGGAAGATTAATATATAATTAATAATATATATATATATATATATATATATATATATATATATAGACTATTTTGTTAAATGTGGACAGGTTTTAAAATCTTATAGCTTCCTTCTGAATTGAACCTTTTATCAGCATTGATCCTTTATTTCTAATAATAGTTTTGCTTTGAAGTCTATTTTATCTGATATTATTTATTTATTTATTTATTTTTGGCCATGCCCCGAGGCTTGTGGGATCTTATTCCCTGACCAGGGATTGAACCCAGGTCCCCAGCAGTGAAAGCGCCAAGTCCTAACCACTGGACTGCCAGGGAATTCCCTATCTGATATTATTTAAAGGATCTCTCAACTTTTGGTTATATTTGCCTCGTATACCTTTTTCTATCCTTTTATTTTCAACCATTATGTGTCCTTATGTTTCAGATATTTCTCTTTTAACAGTATATCACTGGGTTTATTTTTTTAATCTAGTCTATTTTTTAACTGGCAAGTTTAGCCATTTACCTTATTGAGATTATTGATTTATTTCAACTCTTTTCTACCATCCTGCTTTGCGCCTTCTATTTGTTCCACTTCCATGTTTCTTTGTTTTCCTTTCTTGCTATTTAAAAAAAAATTTGAATATTTTGTTTGATGTAGTGTATGTATTTCTTATTCAGTTTTTACATTTACTGGTTTAGAAGTTTATTCACTTCATTTCTATGCTTTTATTTATTACCCTTGACATTTACTATATACTCTTAACAAAATTGTAATTCCTTTCCGGACTAATACTAGGATCTGTGACAGTAGTGTGCTGGAGCTGGCTCATACTGGTCCATAAGAGCTCATTGTTAGCATCTCTTCTCAACTCCATATTTAATGACATCATATTGGTAGCTTGAAATCAGCCGTGGGGGAAACATATATATTTATAACCATGGAAATCAACAAACATTATAAATCAGGGGTTTTCCCCCTCTGGAAGTGGTTGTTAAACATTTACCAGCACACCACTGATCTTAGACTGTTTTATTACCCCTATCCCATTTATAAGCCATGTAGCACAGAAATTTCATTCTTTTAAAATTCCACACATTGTTATTATTCTTTTTGTTATAGATGAACAATTTTTATTTAGATTTACCAAGTTTTGTTGCTCATCTTTTCCTTCGTGCATCTCACAACTTCCTCTGGGGTCATTTTCTCTCTTTCTGAAGTACATCTTTTAAGAAGTTTGTACTTTAGTGAAGGTCTGTGTTGGTAAACAGCATGCTCACTTTTGTTTTGCTATTAATGTCTTTATATCAATCTCTTTCTTGAAAAATGGTTTTCCTGGGAATATAATTCTAGATTGATAGTTTTTTGTTTTTTTTTTTACTTAGCAATTTGAAAATATTTCCATTGTTGCTGCTGAAAAGTACAGCACAAACTAACACAACATTCTGTGTTTGATAGTTCCAATATCTAAAGTCCTTGGGGTTCTAAATCTATTGTTCATTACTTCTGCTGACTCTCATTCATGAAGCTTGTTCCTTGGTTTGGTGCTTTTGTTATTATTGTTGTGGTAGTGTTAATTTTAGCTCATATTTTGTTGAACCAAATCAGGTCCAAAATGGGGTATGCTTTCTTCTGGAAGGATTTGTGTTTGATTCTAACAGGAACAGGGGGTGCTACCAACCTGGGACCTTTCTAGTTTCCTCAGAAGATCCAGGGCCCTCCTCTGAGGCATCTCTGGTCTCCATCCCAGTGTTTATATTGGCATTTGCTACCACTACAACCCTAATATTTGTGTTAGCTTATAGTTCATGGTTTCCACTCAGATTTCAACTCACTTGTTTTTGATTTTTAATATCCTTGGAGATTTTCCTTACCTTTTAAATAAAAGCACAGGATCTAGTTATAATGGGAAGGCACTTCAAGATATGTAGTCTGCCATAATACTGGAAGAGGAAATCATCCATTTGGAATTTACCCTGGTGAAAGGTAGGAAATATGGGTCCATCTATATGTTTTTTTCTGATAGCTGCTAGTTGTCCCAACAGCAATTATTGCATAATCCATTTTCTCCCACCAATTGTAAATATCACCCATGCTATAGTCTAAATGTAATTGCATGTATTTCTGAACTTTCCATCCTATTTTATTATACCTACTATCTATTTATTCATATGGAAATATGATGCTTTTTTACTATTTGAAGATTTATAAAATGTTTTGGTAACTGGTAGATCTAGTACTCTTTCTTCATTACTCTTATGTTTTTCCAACTATTCTTAATTGTATTTTTCATATTAACCTTACAGTTAGATTGTCTAGGTTACCAAAGAATTACTTCCTGATGTCATTTTTTAAATTATGGTTAAAAAAAAGAGAACAACCACATAATATAAAATCTGCCATCTTTACTATTTGTGAATGTACAATCCAGTATTATTAAGTATATTCACATTGTGGTGCAACAGATCTCCGGAACTGCTTGCAAAATAAAAACTCTATACCCATTAAACAACAGCTCCCCATTTTCCCCTTCCGTAGTCCTCATAGCCATCATTCTACTTTCTGTTTCTATGAATTTGGCTACTTTATACATATATACTTATATACTTATACCTCATATAAGTGGAATCATGCAGTATTAGTCTTTTTGTAACTAGCATAGTGTCCTCAAGTTTCATCCATGTTGTAGCATATAATAGGATGCTACATGTTATATGTATTTCCTTCCTTTTTAAAGCTGAATAATATTCCATTTTATGTATATACCACATTCATCTATTGATAGACATTCAGATGCTTCCATCTCTTGGCTACTATGAATAATGCTTCTATGAATATGAGTGTGAAAATATCTCTTTGAGACCCTGCTTTCAGTTTTTTTGGATATATATACCCAGAAGTGGGATTGCTGAATCATATGATTGTTTTTTAAATTCAGTATAGTGAGGAACACTATACTTTTTACCATGGCAGTTGCACCATTTTATAATCCAACCATCAGTGCACAGGGTTCTAATTTCTCCACTTCCTCACCAACACTTGTGATTTTCTGTGTTTTTTTAAATTTTTATAGTAGCCACCCTAATGGGTGTGAGATGATGTATCATTATGGTTTTGATTTGCATTTCTCTAAGGACAAGTGATGCTGAACATCTTTTTAGATGCTTGTTGGCCATTTATACATCATCTTTGGAGAAATGTCTATTGAATTCCTTTGCTCATTTTTAATTGGGTTATTTGTTATAGTGTTGTTGAGTTGTAGGAGTTCTTTATATATTCTGGATATTAACCCCTTATCAGATATATGATTTGCAAATCTTATCTCCCATTTTGTAGGTTGCCTTTCCACTCTGATTGTGTGTCATTTTTATGGAGACCGTGTTTAATTCAGATCACCCTAGGTGGAAATGAAATCTTTATTATGCTAAGTCTTGAAGGTGCTATGTAAAATGTAACTCATTTATTGTGTGAGTTGAGATAAGGAGTGTTGTTCAAGTCTTCTATTTCCTTGTTGATCTTCTGTCTAGTCATTCTATCCATTATTGAAAGTAGGGCATTGAAATCTGCAACTATTATTGTTGAATTATCTGTTTCTTCCTTTGGTTCTGTCATTTTTTGCTTCATGTGTTTTGGAGCTCTATTATCAGGTGCACATATGTTTATAATTTTATTTCTGATAGATTGACACGTTTATTATAAAATGTCTGTCTTTGTCTTATGTAACAATTTTGTCTTAAAGTCTATTCTGTGTGATATTAATATAGCTGCTCCAGCAATTTTTCGTTAGAGCTTTCTTAACCCTTTTCCAAATCTTTTCCAACCCTTTTATCATCAGCTTATTTCTATCTTTGAATCTAAACTATGTCTCACATAGACAGCATATAGATAATGTTTTTTAATCCATTCTTCCAATTTTTGCCTTTTAATTGGAGTGTTTAATCCATTTATATTTAATGTAATTACTGATAAAGTAGGATTTATGTCCGCCATTTGCTATGTTTTCTATCTGTCATATATATAGTTGCTCTATTCCTCCATTACTGCTTTTTTTCTTAGTGGTTGCCCTGGGAATTACATTCGGTGTCTTAATTTAGGACAATCTATTTTTTTAAAATTTATTTTATTTATTTTTGGCTGCATCAGATCTTAGTTGCGGCACGCAGGATCTTCGTTGAGGCATGCGGGATCTTTCACTGCAGCATGTAGGCTCTTTGTTGCAGCATGCAGGCTTCTCTCTAGTTGTGGTGGCAGGTTTTTCTCTTCTGTAGTTTTGGTGCTCAGGCTCCAGGGCACATGGGCCCTGTAGTTGTGGTGCGTGGGCTCCAGAGCACGTGGGCTCTGTGGTTTGTGGCATGTGGGCTCTCTCGTTGAGGCACATGAGCTCAGTAGTTGTGGCATGCAGGCTTAGTTGCCCTGCAGCATGTAGGATCTTAGTTCCCTGACTAGGGGTCGAACCCACATCCCCTGCATTGTAAGGCAGATTCTTTACCACTGGACCACCAGAGAAGTCCCTAAGACAATCTATTTTAGATGAATATAAACTTAATTTCAAAATTAAGTATACAAGTATATAAAACAATATATAATGGATTCCATATATAGCTCCAATATAGCTCCATTCACCCTCCTCTCCTTGTCACATCCTTGTCAATCACATTATATCTTTACACATTATAAGCCCATCAACACAGTTTTATAATTACTGCTTTCTGATGTTTTCTTCAATAGATTTTATTTTTAGAATAGTTTTAGGTTTACAGAAGATGTGAGTAAAAAGTACAGTGTTCCGTGTACCCCCTGCCCCTACACATGTGCAGTTGTATTTTAAATTAGGTAGGAAAACAAAATATTTACAAACAAAAATGCATTTATAATGTCTTTTATATTTACCTGAATAGTTAACTTTTACCAGTATTATTTATTTCTTCATGGGGATTCAAATTACTGTCTTGTATCCTTTCATTTCACACTGAAGGACTCCCATTACTATTTCTTATAGGAAAGATCTGTTGGTGATGAATTTTTTCAGTCTTTGTTTATCTAGAAATGTCTTAATCTTTCATGTTTATTTAATTTTGTTTAATTTATCCTTCATGTTTGAAGGATAGTTTTGCTGGATATAGAATTTTTGGTAGACAGTCATTTTCTTTCAGCACTTTATATCATCCCACTGTCTTCTGACCTCCATGGTTTCTGGTAATAAGTCAGTTGTTAATCTTATTCAGGCTCCCTTGTACATGATGAGTTGCTTCTCTTCCTTACTGCTTCCCAGATTCCTTCTTTGTCTTTGTCTTTCAATAGTTTGATTATGATGTGTCTGTCTACATGTGGATCTTTTTGAGTTCATACTACTTGGAGTTCATTAAGCTTCTTGTATGTGTGGGATAAGGTTTTTCATCAAACTTGGGAAGTTTTTGGTCATTATTTCTTCATTGTTTCTGCCCCTTTTCCTTTCTTCTCTTCTGCTGAGACCCCCATTATGCATATGTTGGTATGTTTGATGGTGTCTCCCAACATCATGGGCTCTGTTCAGTCTTCATTCTTTTTCCTTTCTGTTCCAGAACTGTATAATCTCAACTGACTTATCTTAAGTTGACTGACATTTTTCTTCTGTCAACTCATTTTTCTTCTGCTGTTGAGTTCTTCTAGAAAATTTTTATTTCAGTTATTTTTCTTTTCAACTCCAGAATTTAAATTTGGTTCTTTATAATAATTTGTATCTCTTTATTGATGTTCCCTATTTGGTGAGATTTTATTCTCATACTTTTCTTCAATTCTTTAGACATGGTTTCCTTTAGTTCTTTAAACATATTTATAATAGCTGATTTAAAGTCTTTGTCTAGTAAGTCTAACATGTGCACTTCCTCAGGGACAGTTCCTATTGACTGCTTTATGTCTCCCATTTGGACCATACTTTCCTGTTACTTTGCATGTTTCATGATTATTTGTTGAGAACTCAATATTTTAATAATATAATGTGGTAACTCTTGATATCATATCCCCCTTCCCAGTGTTTGTTGCTGTTGCTGTTTGTTTAGTGACTTTCCTGGACTGATTATATAGAGTCTATATTTTCTGTCATGTGTGGCCACAGAAGTTTCTGTTCAGTTAGGTTAGTGGTCAGCTCATGATTGGACAGGCATTTCCTTAAATGCTTTGAACCAATAAGTCTTCAGCCCTTGCCAAAAGTTTCTGTGTGTGTGTTGGGGCATGCCTTCAATGCTCCAGCAATTTACAACTTTGCCTTAACTTTTACTTCCTGTTTGTGCAGGGTTTCAGGGTCAGCCAGAGATGAGAGACTAGGGCCTTCGGAGACCTTTCCTGGACATGTTCTCTTCCCTGCACATACACATGGCCTTTTAGATATCCAGAAATATATAAGAGCTTTTCAGAGCCCCCTATGAACATCTCATTCCCACTTTTTCCTTTAAAGTTTTTTGGCCAGACTCTCATTTGCCTCAACCAGTATCATTGTCTCAAGTAACAGCAGTGTTCAACAATTGCTACAGGTTGTTTTCAACAAACACCCTGAGAGTAGGGTTTTTCCCACTAAGCAAGTTCTAAGTCAGGTCAAATAACAAGTCCTGAAAATAGGGCTGTCAGGAAACTGCCAGACAGATCAAATAGTGACAATTGTCTGGGAATACAACTTGTTGAGAAGTTCCAAATCCAATCTGTCCCTTTTAGTGGCTACTAGGCTGCTAGTTTTTACAACTACCATGGTTGCAAGCCTACTGCAGAGCTGGGAATAGGGCAAATTAAAACACTGCAGGGAATTCCCTGGCGGTCCAGTGGTTAGAACTCCACACTACCACTGCAGGGGGTGCAGGTTCAATCCCTCGCTGGGGAAGTAAGATTCCACAAGCTGTGCAACATGGCCAAAAAACAAAACAAAACAAAACAAAAACCACTGCAAAATTCTCTGTTTTTACTAAGATTCAGCCATTTTTCTTGAATAAACACCCCTTGGATTGTTGTAAACCTTTTGTTAATTTTCAGAGTTCTGAAAAATTTGATTTTGACAGTTTTTGCCTATGTTCCTGTTGCTTTATGGAGGAACAGATTTTCAAAGATCCTTGCTCTGCAATTCTCAAAGTTCTATTTGGGGGCTTTGATACAGCATTCATCCTGTCATAGTAATTATGAATCAATGAGCACCTGCTGTGGGTCAGGCACTATGATAGATGCTTGGGAAAAGATAGAGAAGTTTAAGCAATGATTCCTGCCCTCTGAAAGCTTACAGAGCAGTTGAAGAGACAAAACGTAATTACATAAGCCTTTACATAATGATAAGAGGAACTAGAGAATATAAGGCTTTAAGACAACACTATGGAAAAGAATTTCCTGCAATGATGGAAATGTGCTTCACTGACCAATATGGTAGTCAGTAGCCACATGTACCTACTGGGCATTTGAAATGTAGCTACTGTGGCTGAGGAATTGAATTTTAAATTTTAGTTAATTTTAATTAATTCAAACTTAAATAACTACATATGGCTACCTTATTGGAAGTCACAGCTCTAAGACTAAGTATTTACTTGATTGGCCAGGATGACTGTGGTATAGGAGTGAATGGGGAAGATGTCCTCCCATGGGAGGCCCACAGCTCTCCTCCTCTGGCTCCTGCGGTTGGACAGGCACTGTGGGCTATGGATACTCCCTGGCATGTAGTTGTGTCTGGTGAACAGTGGATGTTGTACAGTGACACTGTTGAAACAGGTCATGTCTGAGCCACTTGGCAGAGGTAAGCTGTAGTCTACCCCGTTGTGGGCAAACTTAGACCTCAATGCGTAGGTCAGGTACAACCTGACAGATGCAATTTGATGAGAAGGGGTTGTGGGAGCTGTGAAAGAATCAGCCCCTCTTCCTAACCCAGTGGTCAATGTAACATTCACTCTTTTTCTCTGCAGCCATAAGACAAGCTCACAGTAGCATCTGTCTCCTTCTATGCTTTCCAGTAGGGTCTCTTGGCTCCCACACTGATGCTGCAAACACAGCCTTGTGTCTAGGGCCCATTCTGGCAATTCCCCTTGGGGAAACTGAGGTCCTATAACCTCCCTGCTGGGTCAGTGCTGAAGTGGGACTGAGGTTTTCCCTCTTGCCTACAGAATGAACTGCACTTCCTTCCCCACTCCAGCCTTTTCAGAGCTAGATGCATTTGATGGAAGGAGATGCAGAAGGGGTTAATAAGAAATTCCCCCATGTACCCTGGGAGTCATGTGGACTGGATGCCAGTCACAAGGACAAGGGTCCCCAAGCCACCCTTAATTCAGAGCAAGGACTTATGGGAGGACATCTGGGCAACTGGGGTCAGAGTGGCCCACGTGCTGAGGCAGGAGTAGAGCCGTGGTTAATGCCCCCAAAGGATATTGAAAGAGAGAGGGAGTGCAGGCATGAAGAGGCCTGGGGACTGTAATAGGTGGAGTGGGACGTGGCTAGTGAATGAACTGTCTGCAATTTGAATGATAAATTCTCTCTATAAGGGGCTAGTCAGTGCTGGGGGACTTGTGCCAACCTGGACTGTCTCGTCATATGACTCAGAGCAAGGTCTCACCTCCTTCAGCCTCAGTCTCCTCATTTGTCAAAAGAAGCTGACCTCAGATGGTAGGGATGTTGTAAGGTTAGGCAAGATGTATTTATGCGGTGCCAGCATAGTGCCTGCCACAATATTATTTCATCCCCCATCCTACCCTCACCCCAACTGATCCTCTTTGAGGGTAAGTACAACTGAGCCTAGACAGTAGCAGGGTAGTTTAGTTAGAGCCAGAGAAGTACTTCCTGACTCTGAGCACACAGATGAGCAGGAGAGGAATGTGAGCCTCTGCCAGGGGCCCTGGGAGGTCTGAGCTGGGAATGGGTCCTTCTATAATAGGATAGGGGCAACATTCAACCTTCTGTCTATTCTCTCTGCCCTGGGTTGCTTGGCACATTGTGGAAGCTTGCCAACCCCCCACCTCTTCCTCACATGATTCACAAATAGGAAGTGCTAGGGTCTCTGGCTTTGGAGCCTGGCTCACCCACCCAAGGCCAGAGGAACACACGACTTCTTCTTCCCTTCAGTCTTGGGACCCCACCTTCCCCTTTACATCCCTAAGTCACTCACAAGCACACCATACTTCTCTGTGGCTTCCATCTGCCCATCCATCCCCCATCGCCCAGCCCTCCTACTTTTTCTCAATCCCTCCTGTTGTTCTGTTCTTCCCATGGAATCCAATATTCTGCATTCACAGAAGATTCCCCAGGCTGGGGGATGTGCAAGGGGTGTATGTGTATGTCTGTGTCCACACAGGAATAAACAGGCTTCATGCTCATGTGACCCACTGCTCCAGCCTGTCCCTGACACTCCACATGGGGTGCCCAGAGACCTCCCATTAACAGCCCCTTCACCCCTTCTTCCCTCCCCTCAGGCCCCATTAAGGGAAAGTAGAATCACCACCACTCTTCATGGGCAGCTGGGGGCCCCTTAGCAGTCTCTCCACCTCCTCTCCCCCTCTCCTCAGGCCCATGCCCAGCCCTGAGGTTTGGAGAGCCTAGTAAGTGCCCTATCAACATGTTAATCAAATTACTTAGGAGCTAAAATTGACGCTGTTCATTAATTATACAAGATTATGCTAATTGTGCATGCAAATGCATGCAGGGGAACAGAAGGTGTTCAGGCGCATGGTGGGCCATTAGCATAGAGGATGGGGTGCGGGTGCATTGGCATGCTAATGTATGCGCCCCAGCTATTTATAGTCCCCCAGCCCATCTGCACTGCAGCCACCTCTGCCCCAAGTGGGGATCATGGTAGGGAGGCCAGGTCCAGGCCTGGCAGGGGGCTATGGCCCTAGGGATACTCAGCCTTAGCTGGTGCCCCAGGCCAAGGCCAGGAAGTAGCATGCGCCACCACCACTGTGGCCACCCCCACTTGGGCTTAGACTATCACACCAACCTCCTCATTCACCATCCTTTCCCTGGCCTAGGCCCTTTGGTGCCTGGCTCTCCTTGAGAGCAAAATGACTCTTCCAAATGACACAGCCAATATAAGGCACCTCCTGCTGACTCTCCATCACCCACAGGGTCCAAATTCTGCATGTTTTGGTGCCAATCCCCCAAGAGCTCTGGTCCATAGCTGCCCTTCTCAGTCTTGTCAGGCCCACTGGGCACCATGCATACCACCTACCTCTTGGCAGGACTGTTATTCCTTTTGCATGGAGGGCTCCTGCATCCTATTTCTCTTCAAGGAAAAAAGCCCCGAGTCCTCTAAGACCCAAAATGCCCAAGATCACATGCGACTTCTAGGACTCCTTCCACCTCTCCCAGCCAGAGTGGCTGCCGCAGATTGGCCAGTTATCCTGCCGTGCCCACCATTCTATCTTCCTGGTTGTACTTTGAGTTTTTGTCTTTCTTGCTGGATTGTCATTTCCTTAAGATCTTTTTCACCTCTAGATTCTACTGCCTGACACATAAAAGGTGTTTAATACATCTTTTTTAATGGATGTGTTGAGTGAGTGAATGGTCCAGCAATCTGTATCCTCCTCTGTCCTTGAGCTGGGGGCAGAGAACAGCAGACAATGAAAACAGTGGAGAGCACAGACCCTGTCCCAGATGTTGCATTTCTTCTGAGGCTCATGAGCCCAAAGGCGAGGCCCTTTGGGGTGAAAATTAGGAGGACCCCTCCCCATTTCCCCACCGCAGGCTGCTTTGCCAACTTTGCACTTGGAAATAAAGTTCTAGTTTGACTCTACCCTTTGCTCTCAATCTGCTTTCTCTTCCAAAGCCTTCATAGGACACTTCCTTTGAACACCTGCTCCAACCTGTGTATCTCTTGCACCACTTCCTCTTTCTAGGTCTATACTGTCTGATAGGGTGCCTATGAGCCACATGTGACTATTTAAGTTTAAATTAATTAAAATGAAATAAAATTGAGGGAGTTCTCTGGTGATCTAGTGGTTAGGACTCTGTGCTTCCACTGCGGAGGGCCTGGGTTCGATCCCTGCTCAAGGAAATAAGATCCCACAAGCCGTGTGTCACGGCAAAAAAAAAAAAAAAAATTGAAATTTTAGTTTCTCAGTCACACTAGCCACATTTCAAGTGCTCAAAAGCCACATGTGCACAGGGAACTCTACTCAGTGCTTGTGGTGACCTAAATGGGAAGGGAATCTAAAAAAGAGTGGATATATGTATATGTATAACTGATTCACTTTGCTGTACAACAGAGACTAACACAACATTGTGAAGAAACTATACTCCAATAAAAATTAATTTTAAAAAATAACCAATTTTTTAAAATAAAATAAAATGGAAAAAAAATCCACCTGTGGATAGTGGATATCATTTTTGGAAAAGTTCTATCAGACAGCATTTGTGATCTAGATTTCCATTTCCTTGCTTCTGACAGTCCTGTAGCTGCAAGCATCCTTGGGCTCAGCCCAGCTCTTTCAGTTCCTAACAGCTTTCTCTTTGGAAGCGCAAACATAATTTTAGCTCTAAGTAAGTATCTCAGAGGGATGTAGGGAGGGAAAAGCTGGTGAAAGTTCTGTGCCCTGAATTTTTAGGATGAGATTCCTAGAAACAGAGCTGGAGATGGGGATTCTTGTGAAAGTGATTTATTGGAGGAGAGCTCTAGGGAGAAAAGGAGTGAGGGAAGCAGGAGCGGGCAGGAGAAGCAGCTTAGCAAGGAGACAGTCTCAGCTGGAGTCTAGCATCAGCCTGATCCTTTGGGGAGTTCTGAGTATGAATAGTACTAAGAGTTGGTCCTCCTTGTGATGTCAGTCTTTCTTTGGTTGTGGGCTGCTGGTGAGGAGCATATGCTTCTGGCTGAGGATAATTCTCGAGTAGTGGGGGCAGCTGTGAGCCATTTATTTATTTATTCATTTATTTAGCTACACCACGCAGCTTGCAGGATCTTGGTTCCCCCGACCAGGGATTGAAACCAGGCCCCCTCAGTGAAAGGGCAGAGTCCTAACCACTGGACCGCCAGGGAATTCCCCAGCTGTGAGCCCTTTAATAGCCAACACTCACAGGAGCTGCGAGTGGGGGAACCCAGGCAGGCACCTGGACACCATGATACCTGGACACAGCCTTCCAAAGAGCAGCTCCATCCCACTCTGCTCTCCACCCCCTGAGAACCCAGAGTTTAACAGTGGACTCACATCAATCACCTCCACATTTTCCTTATGTATTGAGAGTCTCTCATGTAAAGCACTGTGTGAGGGGAGCTTTCCTTGTGCAATGGTGTCACACCTGAGAAGTTATGTGCAAGTCACATGTTTGCACTTGAGTCATATTCAATCCAGCATTTGCTTCTTTGGTACGGAATATTCCATTGACAAGGAAAGTTCATTTTAATTTCATCTTGAGTTGTGTTTACAGGGAGGAATAAAAAGCATTTATAGAAATGATTAGGAAAGCTAGACTAAGTTCAGGATGTGGCAAGGTAGGTGTGTGGGTGAACTGCTCTTATCTTTCACTTATATCATAGGCATCAGAGTCGTGATGCATAACTTCCACCTTTTACATGCTTTATTAGCTGGATGACCACTGTTCACAGCTCTTCATCTGGTCTTTTATGTATTGAACTTTTTATTATAAAGAATGTTGAACATATAGGCAGAATACAATAAAGAACCACATCTCTCCCTGACTGAATTTCAACAATGATCAACTCTTGACTCATCTTAAAGTTCTGATCTTTAATCCTGAAAATCTTCTCAGACTGAGAGCAGCTGTCACAATACCCAAAGGCCCCAAACTAGGACCTGAGTCTCTCCTTTGCACCTCTGATGAATTTGTAACCTTGAGGAAATCCCCATGAAATGGCTAATCTGGTCCCTGCACAACCTGCCTCTCAGGGCTGATTTTGAAGGAAGGCTTGCTGCACTGTCCTGCATCGGCAGCCTCGTGGCTGGGGCAGGGTTGGACTCGAAAACCCCACTTACAGGGACTTTTCCATGACTCTTGTCAGTATCAGTGGTTCATAAAGTCCCGAATTCGTATCCTGACTTTGGCATCTACTGTGACTTTGTAGCTTATCCTTGCTGATCCTTGGTTTTCTCATCAGTAGAGTGGGAATGATTGCAGACCTACACCACACCACCTCGGGATTATGAGAGGATTAAATAAGATAATGCAAGTGGTAGGCTCAGCAGAGTTCCAGGCACTTGCTAAGTGCTCAATAGATTAGACTTGGATCACTTAAAAAATTTTTTTTGCATAGTTTTGCATTTTATTTGTAATTCATGCTTATATTTATGGTGGTTTCTTCTAGTAATTCTAATGGAGCTTCTAGCACTCGACCTTTCTATGAGGCCCAGATGAGGCGTCTGTGCCCCCAGAGAACCTTAAGGCCACAATAGGGATGGCACTGGGCACAGGTCCTTGCCCCAACCCAGGGGGCATCCTAAAATGCTCACCCTCAGGTCAGCCAACTCTGGGGGCTGTGGCCCATCACAGCCAGGGAAAAGGGGCTTCCCCAGTCTCTCTTCCAGCCCCTAGGTGGTGGGAGGGGAGATGCTCAAAAACACTGGCACTGGGGCTCATCCTGGTTTGGGGGGTGGGGGGTGCTTCCCTGGTGAAAAGCAGGATTTTACAGGCCCTCAACAAAGTGCACATCCCTTCCTGCCTTAGGTCCCTGTAGGGTGTCCTCCTATAGCTCCCCTTCCCACTGGGTTACCTGACCCTCTCCACTTCCCAGCCTCCACATCTGTCCTCTGCACAGACATGGCTTGAAGGGTCTGCTGTCCCTCCTTCCTCTTCCCGACACCATTCTCATCCTTCACGGACTGCTCTGGTTTCTCCTCCACCCCCCAGGGTGGAACAAATTGTCACCCCATGGTGCCAGCCTGTGGAGAAGTTTCCTGGACTGTCCTCATGTTATTCTCCCACCCTGGCCTTCCAGCTTCCGGGGGTGTGGATGGTGTGTCTGTCTCCCAGTGGTGGGGAAAGGAGGGCCCAGAGCCCCCTTTCCAAGGCTGAGGGTAGCCAGGCACTGTTGGGAGGAGTGAGAGGTCTGGGCACTACTTCCGGTTCTCCTAGACCAGAACGGAAATCCCCCAGCTCCAGGCCATGTGCTGCAAAATTTCAAGACTAACCTTGGAAGACAGGACCCTTTGGGTGCTAGTCACCCTTGTTAAAGCATAATATTCAAAATGTTAGAAAGCTGATTCTCATACAAATTATTACTGAGCGTGTGTTGAGGTTTTCTGTAACTTATTAATGAAGGAATCAGCAGGATGACAAAGCTGGTTCAAAGAAGGCTAAGAGAAACTGATATAGACAGTTGAGGAAAGAGTTGAGAAGAGAGAGAAGGAGGGAGGGAAGGAGAGAAAACAGGATATGTGAAAAATACTTGAATAAGATTGCCAAGTTAGACACAAAGCTAGTTAATGTCCATAGGGCAATAAAATTATAAGCTTTAGGGCTCATTTCTCTACCAAACAGAAGTTATTTATTTCTCCCAACAAAAATCATTTGCACCTTATCAGTATTCTGCAAATTAGCACCTAACTTTATGGAGTCTGGCCCCAATTAATAGCAAATATTAGTCAAAGTTTTTTCTCCTAGAGAATCAGCTAACTCTTGGGTGGCTTTGTCAACGTAATACTCTGGAACAGCACTGTCCAATATAAGTATGATGTAAGCCATTATACATTTGTCATTTAAAATTTTCTAGTAGCCACATGTTAAAAAACAAAAAGAAACTGGTAAAATTAATTGTAATCATATATTTCATTTAACCCAAGATATCCAAAATATTATTTCAGCATGTAATCAACACCAAAAAATTACTAATGAGATATTTTTACATTCCTTTTTTCCTAAGTGTTTGAAATTCAGTATGTATTTTACACTTACAGCAATTCAGACTAACCATATCTCAAGTGCTCAGTGCCACTCGGGGCTGGTGGCTGCCATATTGGATAGTGCCGCTGTAAAACAGTGGTTCTCAAACCTCAGGGTGCATCGGAATTACCTGGAGGGCTTATGAAAACACAGATGGCTGAGTCCCACCCCAGGAGTTTCTGATTCAGTGGTCTGCGGTGGGGCCTGAGATTCTGCATTTCCAGCAAGTTCCCAGGTGATGCTGATGCTGCTGGTCTGGACACCACACTTTGAAAACCACTGTTCCAGAATGACTTTGAAAGGACTCACTGTCATCTTTTTGCCTTATTTTCAAGTTGTAGATGATTTTGCTTAACAACCCTGAGACTGGTGGTAGGGCTGCAGGCTGTCTGCAGTGTTAGCATCGGCTTGGCCTCTGACGGGATGGGTGCCGGCTGGACACAGCCTCACCGACTACCATCTGGTGGTGGGTGAGATTTCATCCACCCTTCTTCCGCCACTGATGGCATTGACTGTGTGCAGCTCTGAGCTGGAGGCTCAGGGAGAAAGAAAAAGAGGACTGACCCTCAGTATCCCCCACAGAGGGCCTAGGCCTTGTGTGGCTGCTTTTTACTCAACACCACTCTGCAGATAATGCCAACGAGGCTCAGAAACTGAAATGTCCCAGGACAGGCCTGCATAGATGGAGGTACTGGCAGGGCCCTGAGGTTCTCAGGGAGGGGTGGTCTCCAAAGCCTAGAAGGGCCAGAAGTGGTTGGCCAGACAGGGAGTGAGAATTGGTGTGGACCCAAAGGACAGATGCAACCTGTACTGGGAAGGGAGAGGGTAGGAGACCTGCCAGGCAAGGGCTGCAGGAGGGGATGACAAGGGGGCCCCCCCCAGGGGGAGCCAGGATCCTGCAGGAAACAGCAGCCTGAGGCTTTGGGAGGCTGAAATGAAGACAGGATCGGAAGGGACCTCAGCAAGCATCAATTGCTACTCTCTTGGTTCATGAATAAGGAAGGATCCCAGAGGTGTGAAAGGATTTACCCCAGGCCGCACAGTGAGGCAGTGCCTGGAAAGCCCTCATCTCCAGCCACATCCCAGGGTTCTGTAGGTTTGGGAGTGGGGTTGGGTACAGAGGGCACGTGTGTGGTGTCTACACGGGTGTGCCATTTTTGAGGTAACATGAGGTGTCTGCACCTCCAAATGCTCTGCGCGGGGTGTATAGAAGGTCTACACTACATTAAAGTATTCTTTGCGTGGTGTCCACTATGGATGAAAATGCGTGCTGATGTAATGTCTCTATGGAAAGGGAACTAAAAAGGGTTCCCAGAAGGGTGCCCATTGTGTGGGGGAATATGACAGGGGCTGAGGGGGTCACAGGCAGGGTGCAAGGGGAGATGCATCTCCAGGAAAGTGACTGCTGCCAGCTCCCAATGAGGGACGGCCCCCTTGGGACACCTCTGTC
This sequence comes from Balaenoptera physalus, assembly GCF_965194825.1. Classification (NCBI taxonomy): domain Eukaryota; kingdom Metazoa; phylum Chordata; class Mammalia; order Artiodactyla; family Balaenopteridae; genus Balaenoptera; species Balaenoptera physalus. The sequence goes on from NC_138898.1 coordinate 29,887,959, forward strand.
CAGGAGTGGTGCCCACCCCTCCCAGAACTTGGGGACCTCCTCTTTGGGGACTAAGCCTTCAGAGCTTGTAATAAATCTGATTTCATGTTCGTAGAGTTTGGAGGCAACTCTGATGAGTTAAATGGATGTACATATCTGGAGTTCAAGACCAGGGGGCTGATAAACAGGCAGCTGCTGGAGGAGCTCATAGAGCGGCCCAGGAGGCTGTGCCATGTGCCAGGACCCCCACAGACTTTAGCCCAGCACACTACAGTTTGTAAAGGGCATCTTCCCGGATACTCACAGAGTCCTGTAGGGGTGAAGGCAGATTACTGATAGTATCCTGAGTTTACGAAGAGTACAAATCCAGAGTATTATCCATGGTTACCTCACGAGGGTATGGCAGGGCCAAGGCCTCACCGTCCCCGTCAACTGCCCGGAAGGACTGGAGGATCAAGTTCTCATGTGTTTGTCTAAAAAGCAGTCACATAGCTGCATATACTGTGCTTTTTTCTAATTACTGTATGTGAAAAAGAAGGTATTCACTGTGTATCTGTACGGTGTGTCTGACAGGTACACCATGTGTATATGACGGCTATGTGCTCCGTGTGGTTAGGTTTTTGCTATGTGTATAAGGGATATAGAATATGTATGAGGGAGATCTGTTTGTGGGGGATGTGCCGGGGCAGGGAGTCTATTGTGTGTGAGAGGGATTTGTTGTAGGGGGGATGTGCTTGTAAAGGAGGAAGGGGGGATCTGTACATACAGTACATTATATTGTACCGTAATGACGGTACAGTATTTGCAATGACTATATTCTGGGTAATCATATACAACATAAAAATGGTGCACTAATGCATATACTCATATTCTTTCTGTGCATATACTATGTAGGATGGGCACACACTGTGCATGATGGTATAGACTCTGTGTGATTAGCGTACCACATGTGCGTGATGAGTCCAACCTGATGTGGAGTACGTATTGTGTATGCTTCTGTGAAGGTATACCCTGAGTGTGGTGGGTCTACATTATGTGTGATGGCTGTATCTTGTGAGTAGTAGTATATAAGGCATATACAGTGTGGATATAATGGGTATACTGTTGTAAGTAAACATCTTGTGGCTGATAGGTATACTCTGGGGGAAGGATACACTATGTGATATGGATGCACTGTGTGTGTGATGGGCATATACTATGACAAACATACATGGTGTGGGTTAAGTTTACAGGTAAGTGGGATTACCTGCTACATATGGTGTATATAATAATTCATGAGTACTAGGTATATATAGTATATATAATGGATGTATTCTCTAGGATGAATATACTGTGTACAGATGTGATAAGTATATACTTTGTGAGATCATTAAGCACTGTGTGATCTGTACACTGTGGAGGTGGGGGATTTTCTGTATAGGGAAGTTGTCGTTGGGACAGGTCTACTGAATGTGTCACATGTACCCTGTGTGTATGCAGCTTAAGATGGGAATATGGGGTATGTGCCTCGTGTGAGCAGGCACAGGGGAAGTCACCCTGCTGGGAGAGGGCATGGCAGGAAGCAGTTGGATCTTCATCCGTTTCTAGAACCCCCAGACCCTTGAGCCCACCGACCACACTGTTTCAGGTTCTTCCTCAAGTTCTTCCTCAAATGCAACCAGAACTGCCTAAAGAATGCGGGGAATCCCCGGGACATGCGCCGCTTCCAGGTGGGTCTGAGGAGAGAGTTCTCCCCTGTAAACCTGCCCTTTCCTGATGGGGCAGCCGGGGAGGCTGTGGCCCTGCCACCCTGAGAAGGCCGCAGGGGCAGACCCCTGTGCAGACCAGTGCTTTGGAGCCTGGTGCTTGCTGGGGGTGGGGCAGCTCTGTCTCAACTTAAGCTGGCTGCCAAGGGAGGCTTCATTAGAGTCCCACTTAAGGAGATGCTAATTGTGACATTTTTACATGATTAACAACCCAGCGAATTTGCATAGCGTGAAGCAGAGAGCAGCTGCCCTTAGCACATCCCCAACCTGCACACCCCTCCCAGTGAAGGGTAGGGGGGAGAAGGAGGTAGCCCCAATTTCCTCCCAAGAGTGGGGGCTCCTGCTGATGGGCTCTCAGGCCGATGCTCCCCCCGCCATCAAAACGCTCACTCCCACTTGCCTAAGACCCATTCCTGCCTTGGAGCGCTAGGGGTACAGCCTGTGGTACATGTGGTTGCAAAAACAGTTGCCACTCTGCCCAAGGATCCAGAGATTTTTTTTCAGGGCTTTTGATTTTTGTAGCTCCTGGAGGTCAGTTCCCCTGGGCAGCCAGAGATTGTGCATCTGAGAGTGTCACCTAACCCAGCTGGTCCCCCTTCCACCAGCTCAGCTCCAGAGGGGCTGAAGCACTTCCCCATGCCAGTGACCCTGAACTACAGTATCCAGCCACCGGCCTCAAGTTGCCAGTGCCCCCCAGCAGTCCCTTACTGGAAGCCCCAGCCAGGCTGGCCTTGGCTCTCCCCACAGGTGGTGGTATCCACAACGGTGAGCGTGGACGGACACGTGCTGGCCGTGTCCGACAACATGTTTGTGCACAACAACTCCAAGCATGGCCGCAGGGCGCGCCGCCTGGACCCCTCCGAAGGTCAGGACCCCCAGGCCAGCCCTAGCTGCCGCGGGCCCAGCCAGCCCCAGTCCCCACCTTGGCATGGGCCCCTGACCTGGCTCCTCTCCTGCCTCCCAGCTGCCACCCCCTGCATCAAGGCCATCAGTCCCGGGGAGGGCTGGACCACGGGCGGCGCCACCGTCATTGTCATCGGCGACAACTTCTTCGACGGGTTGCAGGTCGTGTTTGGGAACGTGCTCGTGTGGAGTGAGGTGGGCCGCTCCCGCCGGTCTCCCTCCCAGCCTGGGGCTGGACCCTGCCCTCGCCGGGTCAGAACCCGCAGGCCTCCCCTCTCCCCTCGCAGCTCATCACGCCCCACGCCATACGGGTGCAGACGCCCCCACGGCACATCCCTGGGGTGGTGGAGGTGACCCTGTCCTACAAGTCCAAGCAATTTTGCAAGGGAGCCCCTGGCCGCTTTGTCTACACAGGTAAGGAGTCAGGGGGGTGAAGGGAGGCCCAGGGTTGTGGGATGGAGCCCCACGCCGCACACACCAGCCCTGACGTAGGAGTCAGCGAATAGCCAGGCCCCCTAAGCCCCTGCTGGCACTCACCCCACATCCCAGGACACCTCCTCTCTGGACCTTCTTTCCCTGTGCTTCTGTTTCCTTCCCTGGCCTCCACCTCCTCAGACGCCCTGCCCGGACATTCTCTCTGCCTCGGGCATTCTCCAGAGCAACTCCCACCCCCTTCACCTTCTGCACTCCCCAGTGCCTAGAACATCTCCACAGGGAGATTTATTTCAAAGATGCCCCCAAATAGCTTGCTGCTCCCCAAATCTTCCCGGTTCTCTTGGTTCCCCCAAGCCACCGCAGGCTTCACTTTGCATGCACACGAACACACACACACACACCTTGCATGAAGCCAGGGCGAGAAGTTAACACAAGACAGGAGTGTAAGCTACTCCTGAAGATGTGGCTTCATCCCCCTTCCCAGGTCTATCTGACCACTAGCCCGTATCCTCTCCACCTCCACCGTCTGGCACTTCTCCCCATTCCCCCACCCCACCTAACAGACATTCACCAAGCCCTTCAAGGGGCACTGGACACTCAGTAGTGACTCTACTTACTGTCTTAGAGCTCCAGTATAAGAGTGAGGGGGGAACACAGGGAACACAGCGTGGGGTGGGTAGAGTTACACAATGGAGGAGCTAGTGGTTGTCAGAGAAAACCTCCAGGCACGAGTGTGGACTAAACTGCTAAGCTGGAACCAGAGGGGTGAATAAGGAGGTAGAGATGAGGAGGAAAAGGCATCCCGGGAGAAGGAATGGCAAGTACGAAGACCGGTGAAGGAGTGCCTTACGTTTTAGGGGAAACTAAAGGAAATTCACTAAATCTAGAGTTGGAGGTGGAGAAGGTAGGTAGGGCTTTGAGGCTGGTAAGATAGGTCGGGGCCAAGCTACAGGAGGAGGCGAGGAGGAGGAGGAGGAGGGCTTCGGGAGCCAGGTCAGGAGGCTGCAGCATCCTCCCCAGAGCCCTGGGTGTGGGCCAGCCCATTCCTGGGACACAGGCATACCCCTAACGGTCAGGCGCCGCTGAGAGTCCACCAGAGCTGTGATACATGAAGACTGTTGGGGTTTTTTTACTTTTTTTATAATAAATAATTCACTCCTGATAAGACCAAATGCAGACAAAACTTTCCAGCCCTGCTCCTATGAATACTGAAGCTAATATATATACAGTTGCGTTTTTTCTAATCACAAATGGGATCGTATAGTGCATGTGTGTTAATGCCAAGCAGCTGGCACAGGGCCTGGCTCAGTAAACATTTGTTGAATGAATGAGCAAGAAAGGAACTGAGGAAACTTCCCGAGCCTCGCTGACCCGTGTGCCCGGAGTTTTCCGAGAGGCTTGGGCTGGCCTTGGAGGAGGTCTGCAGCAAGGCTCCCGGACTGGTTGCTGGCGGGCTTGGTCCTGCCCCGGCGCCGTGCCGGGAGGGGCGTCCTCCAAACACCGCCCCTCTCCCCAGCCCTGAATGAGCCCACCATTGACTACGGATTCCAGAGGCTACAGAAAGTCATTCCCAGACACCCCGGAGACCCCGAGAGGCTGCCCAAGGTACTCAGAGGGGCGGGGCGGGGAGAAGGGTGTCCGGTGGCCGAGGGGAGAAGAGGCGGCTCCCGGCCCCTCTGCCGCCCCCGGGGCCGCCCCTCCGTCCGGATGTTTTCCTCCTTGCCCCCAGGAAGTGCTGCTGAAGCGGGCGGCCGACTTGGCGGAGGCCCTGTACGGAGTGCCCGGCGGCAACCAGGTATGGCGCCTCCGCCCGCCTCCCCGCGCCGGGCCCGGGGCTGCCCGCTTCCCGGTGCCGGCGGCTGCCCCGGCCGTGCCCGCTCTTGTCTTCGCAGGAGCTCCTCCTGAAGCGCGCAGCAGACGTGGCCGAGGCTCTGTACAGCGCCCCCCGCGCGCCCGCGCCGCTCGGACCCCTGGCCCCCAGCCACCCGCACCCCGCCGTCGTGGGCATCAACGCCTTCAGCAGCCCGCTGGCCATTGCCGTCGGGGACGCCACGCCAGGGCCGGAGCCGGGTGCGTCCCGCCGCCCTCGCCCTCCCAGCCGCCGGCGCAGCTCGGACTGCCCCTTCCCTGCCGGCGTGCGCCCCTGACGGCCGCTCTCTCGCAGGCTACGCGCGCAGCTGCGGCAGTGCGTCCCCCCGCGGGTTCGCGCCCAGCCCGGGCTCGCAGCAGAGTGGCTACGGCGGCGGCCTCGGAGCTGGCCTCGGCGGCTACGGGGCGCCGGGCGTGGCCGGCCTCGGTGTGCCCGCGTCCCCCAGCTTCCTCAATGGCTCCACGGCCACATCGCCCTTCGCCAGTGAGTGTCCCCTGCCCCCCGGGGAGGGGGGAAGGGACCAGGCCCCGGGGAGCAGAATGGGTCTCAGCCCAGCTCCTTCCTAGCCTATGAGGGGTGGGGGGAGCTCCTGTCACCTGTCGCATGAGCACCGACCCTGGCCTTGCCCTCAGAGGCAAGGGCAGCCCTCTCTGTGTTCGACCTCTCTCTCTCTGCCTTTGGAGACCCAGCCCTCAACCCCGGTGCCGGGGCACTTCTTGCACTTTTAGTTCTCTTTGCTGACAGCAGTTGTGCACATCGCTTCTAGCCTTCCCCTCCTACTGAAACGAGCTTTAACACGGGGACATCCTGCTTAAACCTAGTGGACCGCCAGCCTTTCCATCTTATGCCAGGACTTCAGGAGGAGGGCTGGTGCCCCCTGCCGGAAGCCTGAGGGAACTCAGGGCCCAAGAAAAGTAGGTTTCCACCTGGCCCCACGCCCCGCAGGAGAGGCAGGGGCCTGAGGAGGGAAGACGTGGCTCCCAGCAATCTGGTTGGGCAGAGCAAGAATTCTGTGTAGTCAGACACCTGGATTCACAGTTTGATTGTCCAAATCAGGAGCTGTCTGACATTCAGCAAGTTACTTTACTTCAGTTTCTTCTCTGTAAAACCGGATCAGTACCACCTGTTGCCTAGGGTTGTTCTCAGACCTGAATGTGCCACTGTGCATAAAGGGCCCAGATGCAGTTCAGAAAGAGTGTGTGAATTTGCATCCCAGCACTGGCTGTGGGCATTAACTGTCTTCTGTCTGGTTTCTTGGGGTGGGCAGCTCAGAGCTGGGTGGATGGGCGACAGGGCGTTTATGCTTTTACCATGCACTGCCCTCAAGTCCCTCCTTCCAACAGCAAGTTCCAGAACAGCCTGTCTACAGGTTGTTATAGCTTAGCTATTCAGCAGACATGTTTGTAAAGCACCCAGCTTGGGGGATAGCTCCACCCCTGCTCACCTACAAGGAGCCTCCCCCATCAATTGTAAGAGAGATTGCACCTTGAGTCCTGGCCAAGAAGGCTTTTCCTGCCATTCCTTCGCCTGTCCCCTGTCCCCTGTCATATGTTTGCTATTGCTGAAGACCAACATATCTGGCACCTGCCTAGCCTTCCTTCCCATGGCCTACATCCTGAGTACTGCTCTTTTTGGCTGTGGGTTTGAGTCTGGCTCTCTCCCTCTGGCCTGGGCTCAATGTGTGGGACCAGAAGCCCCATGTTGCTGGTGTCCACACAGACCATGACCCTCCAGTGTCCCCACCAAGACTCCTGTCTCCCCTTTGCTCAGGCCAGGCTCCACTGCTCCTACTTCCCTTCAGTTCTGGACAGTATTCTTACCACCTCTCTCAGGGTGCCCCCCCAGGTCGAAGCTGGTGGAGTTTGGAACACCAGCCCCCCTTCTCCGCTGCACACACAGTGCAGTCAGCAGTGGAGGAACACACTGCCCCAGTGGGCAAAAGCCAGCCACCTGGGGTCTTCCCTTTCAGCCAGGAGATCAAGAATTCTACAGCTGCTTAAGCCTCACTCCAGCATCAACTGGGGACACCCTGGGTGGGCCTGAGGGTCAGTCCCATCTGGTGGTATTGTCCTGTCGAGTCTCCATCCACTCCCCTTGTGCACAACACTTTGTGGTGAAGCTCCAGTGGGCATCATTCTCATTGAGTTTGCCAGGACGTGCCTGTAATGACCTCCGGAACTGTCCCTGCCAGAGGCTGTCTGCTCGGACCTCCCCTCTGTCTTCTGCTTCAGCCACCAGCAGCCCTGGACTGAACCACAACTCCCAGTACTACCCAAGCTACAAAATGCGGCTGTGAGCTCTGGGCCTTGAGAGATACAGTACATTTTCTGGCATTTATTTCAAGCCCTCCACGGAGCTCCATGGGCCTCATCAGCTAGCAGTCAGCATTGTCTTAAAAAGAGATGGTTATCTATGGGGCTGAGTACATTCGGAACAGGGGCAGCTGTTGAAGGCATCACTGTTCCAAAGGGGGTGGGGGTGGGGGAGTGTTCTGATACCAAAAGCAGCTTTCTCAGGCTGCTGCTTTCTTTCAGGAAACCCCCACCCTCATCCCATTGCCCGCTGCCTGGACAACACTCAAGTCACAGTCTTATTGGTCTTTAGAAGAGAGAGGCAGGGAATTGTGTTCAGATGAGGTTGTAGAAAGGGGAATCCAGAGATGGCCTGGGCAGGAGCCCCCAGGAGAGGAGGCTGCAAGAAGGAGGGGCAGGCAAAGGCTGAGTGCAGGAGGCTCCCTGGCTATTCCTAGGAGAGCAAGCCACAGCCATGGGGGCTAGGGGGTTAGAGAACAGGAAGATCTGAGGATTTGGATCTCTGTACCTTTCTTTAAAATTGACCTGCTGGAAGAGGGAGATACAGGAGGCCTCCAGGACCAGGGCTGAAGATGATGAGGACCTGCATTAAGCTGGAAGAGAACAAAGTGTCGGGGGTCGGGGGGAGTGTAATTGGTAAGGGGAACATATTTGTAGGGGGGAGTAAGGGTTCTTGTGTGAGCTGTGATCCTGGACAGAGGGGCCTTATAACAGGAGTCTATGTGTACCCCCCAAACTTCGTCCCTGACCACTTGCCCCAGCTCTGCTGTGAACCCTGACCTTTGACTCTAACCTTGATGCCCCAGGGCCCATCAATGTTTCTTAGTGTCTCAGAGTCCCAGTGGTTTTCAGCAGGAATCCTAACCTGTTCCATTTCTTGCTCATCCCTCATCTTTGCAGGCACCTCTCAGTATCTGGTTCTGTTGGATGTTCTGGTTTTGCTTTCGTTTTTTGGGTTTTGTTTGTTTGTTTGTTTTTAACCTCATCTGGCCCTATCATCTCCAACGCTAAGAAAGGGTCTCCAGAACCCCCAAAAGGGCAAGTGCTAAACCGCAACCCCAGAGGCTCCCAGCCTGCCTCCAGACTCTACCCTGTACTGGTCTCTCCAGGACCCTCACAGCCCCCAGTGAGGGCTGAGCCTGGCACCCAGGTCAGCAGCCCGCACAGGGCATACTGCTCATGCCAGGGCAGCAACCGAGCTGCTCACTCTGGTGCTGTCTCCTTGTTGTGTCTCCCACCGCCTTCCCTGCTGCGCCTGCCCCTCCCCGCCCCGGAGTCATGCCCTCTAGCCCCCCGCTGGCCGCTGCCTCCTCCATGTCCCTCCCGGCGGCTGCCCCCACCACCAGCGTCTTCTCCTTCTCGCCTGTCAACATGATCTCCGCCGTCAAACAGAGGAGTGCTTTCGCCCCCGTGCTGCGCCCACCCAGCTCCCCACCCCAGGCCTGCCCCAGAGCCCACGGAGAGGGGCTTCCAGGTGAGTGCTCCGTGCTGCCTCGCTGGAACCTGGTAGAGCAGCTGGGCCTTCGCAGCCCACTCCATCCACATCTCACAAGAGCTTCAAGCCAGGTGACCAGTTCTCCCTGGGGGTTGCAGAGGAGGGAGCTCCGCAGGGGTTCAAGGAGGTCCATCTGGACCCCACGTCCCTGGGCCTCATAGCTTGGGACGGTCTCACTCTGGACCATCAAGGAGACAAAAATACCAGTTGGAGAAGGTCTGGAAACCACTTCAAGGCCTCATCCAGTTGAGCCCAGAGTAAAGACCCAACATGCAGAGCTGGAAGAACCCCACCATGGGCTGCGTGCCCTTGACCTGTACCTCCCTATGTCCACTGGAGGATAGCATACACCACTGTGAGAGACCAGGTCACTTGCTGGATGGAGGGGGACTGACCTTAGATAAGGTTTAGCCCAGCTTCACCTTCCCCATTTTACAGATAGGGAATTGAGACCAGGTCACACCCCCCGCAGCCCATTAGTGAAATGATTGTTATTTGCCATTTATCAATCTCCTCCAAGTCAACATTCAACTTAAAAAAGCCTGGGTTCTAACCAGTAGTGTATATAGCAAGTCAAAAAGAGTTGCATGCCTTAGAATAAGATGACTTTTGCGGTGGGCTTGTTAGATGATGCTCTAGGATAATTCAAAGTGGAACACAGTTATATTTAGCCTTGTTTCCAAGTTTTGGATAATTTTTCTTAACCTAAGTGTGTCTGGAGCTTAAAATGCAGGGAATAGGAAGGACAGAAGGCCACCAGTTTCTCCTGCAGCAAACCATGGGAAGGGGGTTAGAAAGAGGCAAGGGTGATGGAAGGGATGAATTTCGTGGGGGTGTGGGAGGAAGACATGCTGCTACCACTGCATTAGGTATCTGTACTCCTGGAGGCTGACCTCTTTCCTTTGCTGTCCTGATACATGGCCGTCTGCTTCCTCACCTTGAGACAGGCCCTCTGAAGGAGACAGGCTGGGAAGAAGAGCCCAGAGTCATGTCTCTCGATTGAAGAAACTCGGGGGGCAAGGGCTTGGGGCTGTACCTCCTAAGAGGTCTGGGGGGCACACCTCACCTAACTGTCTGCAGTGCTGGGCCTAGGCTAGGACTGGGGGTGGCTGACTACCTTCAAGGCTCTTGATAGCTCTGCCCTCAAAAAGTGCCATATGTCCTGCATGCTGCCCCCAGTCGAGAGGGGCACAGACTACACATGGCTTATGGCTCCCCTGCTTGGTTACTGCAGACCAGCCTTTTGAAGATTCTGACAAGTTCCACTCTCCAGCTCGGGGGCTTCAGGGCCTGGCGTACTCCTAATTATGGTAGGTCTCTGGCTGAATCTTGCCTCCCTCCCTGGCCTTGGATGGGCTCTCTCCAAAAGACTTTAGCAGGGATGGGGAGTTGGGGTCCATGTCTCCCACTCCAGGGCCCATCTAGACAGCTGTCAGGGCCACATAGCCCAGCCCAGTGGCCCAGGCTGAACAAGAGGCGAGAAGTGGCTTCCTGTCCCCTTGCAGCCAGCCTTCCTACAGGACCTTCGTCTTTTCCTCTCCCCACCAGGTCTACAGGTGTTGTCCCCACTGAGCCCGGACTAGTGGTCCCTCCAGGATTCACACCCATGCCCTGGATGGCAGCACAGACAGATGCAGGGCCGGGGCTGCAGGCAGACCTCAACCCACAGGCCTGAACAGGGAGAGGCCTTCCTCCCTGTGCTCAAGGGCCCCTCAGTCCCACAGGCTTCTCTCACCTCCCTTGAGGCTGGTTGGAAGCCCCAGCACTGTGCTGATGCTCTTGTTAGGAGAGCATCCCGTGGAGGTGCTGGATGCCTGACCTCACTTGCTGGGTCGGTTCCTCTGGAAGAGATGGACCTTGTGCAGACCAAGGGCGTCTGGTGACAGGAGCATGGGATGGGGAGTATGATAAGGAGCTCAGGGAGAGGTGGCCTGGGAAGGTCCTGTTTGCGTCTGACCCATCTCAACCATCCCAGCATCCCAACTACTCTCCAGGACAAGGGGTGGTGCCCAGCAGCCTCAGGAGGCCTGCCTAGGCTCCCATGGAGCTTCTGACAGCCACTTGATTCTGTGGCTGCCCCACTCCCTTTGAGTCCTAAGCACTCATGCTTGCCACATCATGAATCCCAGTGGAGGCTTTGGGCATGAAGGGTGCAGAAGAGGAGGTGCCAGGTCCCCTGGTTGTGGATCTTGCCCTCAGTGGATGTCTCATGGACTCTGGCCCCACACACAGATGACTCTGGCTTGCCCCATAGAACTATGGAACGGGTCCAGCTGCCCCTGGTCTCATACTCTGCTCTGCTGAGGTTGGAGAAAACAATAAACACAGGTGCAGGTGGCCACCCAGCCTCTCTTGTCTGCTTCCTTGGTGTGGGTCTGCTTTCCTCAGCAGCTCTGCAACTCTAAACCGTGCCGCTGGGCAGCCTTCTTATACCTTGGACTTTTTCAACAGCATCAGAGTTCAACTGAGCAAGTATTCCCTGCCCCATATCTGCTCTTGTACTGAGTTGGGGGGTTTGGGGAGGGGTGGGAAGACCCAGGACATGGGCTCAGCCCTGAGAGCTCTGGCTGGGAGCCCATTCTGGGCACTGAGGACTCAGTCCCCCAGCTGTCTGAGCAGGACCAAAGTTGGGGGTGTCAGAAGGACATTGCTGGGAACCAGAACAGAGCCAACTAAATACTACCCAGATGTACAGAGGCTCAGAAGTGAAATCCTTCCTGACTGGAGGCTGCTGGGTGGGGCAAATTTTGGCTGCTAGGATTGCCTGATTAAGTGACACCCAAACCTCCTCCCTCCTTCCCAGGCCTAGGCACTTTCCAGCTCTCCTGTCTCAGAGTTTGGGAGGATGGGTGGTAGAAAGGCAAGATTCCCAGGCTCATCTACCCAACTTCTAGGATGAATCCCAGTTGTCCCCCTGAAACGTGTTCCCTAGACCCCAAAGGTCTAGCTTTCTGACACTGGAAGCCACTTTTCTGATGCACTGTCCAGAGATCCCAGGGTCCAACTCCAGACCTCAAGCTTCCTCCTCTCTCCTCCCGACAGCAGTCCTTCGCTCTGGCCTCTGGAAACCTGTCCTTCCCCAAACTATGAGCCCATGCCTTGCAGCCCTCTGGACAAATAATACTTGCCAAGGCAGATAGGCTGGCCCTGTCCTTTAGAGGCCTCCCCTTTCTTCTCTTGTGTTCCTGCCAATACCTGGGATTCATCTCACCGGGGCCCATGATGAGATAGCCTCCTACCCAAGAATCCTGCTTTATTCTCAGTGCTCGCCTGTCCTCCCCTCAGTTCCTGCCTTCAGCCTGTGTTGCAGAGCCCCAAAGCCTGCCAGCCATGCCCTGCTCCATTCAGGCTCCGAGCAGTTTCCACGGTCCAGGGCCCTCCCAGGTTGATCACCTGCTGAGCGCTAATCTGCACCAGATGCAGGTTATTACTGGTTCCTGGAATGGGTCAGGTGCCGTGGTTGGTATAAATAAGATGTGATATTTGTCCTCATAGATCTCACAACTGTCCTCAAGCCACCATTTGAGTCAACGCTGCCCACTCCTGGGAATTCCCTGGTGGTCCAGTGGTTAGGACTCTGCACCTCCACTGCCAGGGGTCCCGGTTCAGGGAACTAAGATCCCACAAGCAGCACAGTGCAGCAGGTTAGAGAGAGAGAGATAGGTAGATAGATAGATAAATACTGCCCATTCCCTCATCCGCAGCAGGCAGAGCTAATCATTATGATGTTTGCTCTGGACTGAACTGTGTCCTCTCAAAATTCATACATGGAGCCCAAACCCCTCTGCCTTTGTGGCTATATTTGGAGACAGGGCCTTTAAGGAGGTGATTACGGTTAAATAAGGTCATAAGAGTGGGGCCCTAATGTGATAGAACCGTGTCCTTGTATGAAGAGGAAGAGACTCCAGAGCTCTCTGTCCACTATGTGAGGACACAGGCGAGAAGGCGCGCCGCCTACAAGTCAGGAAGAGTCCTCACCGGGAATCAAATCAGCTTGCACTTTGATCTGGGACTTCTAGCTTCTGAAACTATGAGAAAATAAATTTCTCTGTTTAAGCTGCCTAGTCTATGGTATTTTATTATGGCAGCCCAGGCTGACTAACACAATGTTCTTCCTGCATGTCTTGGTTTTGGTTCCCTAAGAAGCAGAACCTGAGACAGGTTCCCTGCTGTAGAACTCTCGAAGACAGTGTAGAACATAACTCAGGGTTTTCCCACCCAAGGGGCAGAGGATCTGGGATATTGATCCTCCAGCCCTCATCTGTCACTGCCTGGGGGCTGCTCCCAGGAGATTAACTCTCTGACACTTCTGGCCTGCCTGTCCCTCCTGCAGAGAAAAAGCCACCAGTAGACTTTGTTGTAGGATATTGTAAGCAAATTCTGGAACAGTGAGTCTGAGGGGATATGGGCAAGTAGAACCAACAGTTCTATGCCACAGACCCACCAGGGTCACAAAGTCATTTTTAACACAGTCTCTAGTCAGGGCCATCACTTGAGATGAAAACTATTAACCAAATCTGGCAAATATCACACCAGGTCTTTTTGTAGCCAATAAATCAGTGAGGAGTGAGTGAAACTGGACCATGAGTCATGGGTCAGTCCAAGACAAGTCTGCAACCAAGTCTGGGCCTGCATCTGGATCTGCAGCAACTCCAGCAAAGCAACAAGGCATTTTTTTCTGGGCCTCACAGCCAGAACACCTCTCTGGACTTCCAACATTCTCTAGTCGAAAGGGACTCCATTCTCCATAGCTCCAGCCATCCTGAGTCAGGACGATATTAAGCTGAGTGACAGAAGCTTGGTCTTGATCTTACATAAATCTGTATGGAGAACCCACTGCCCAGTAAATGCTAGCATATTTATTTATTTATTTTTGGCTGCATTGGGTCTTCGTGGCTGCGCGTGGGCTTTCTCTAGTTGCGGCGAGCGGGGGCTACTCTTCATTGGGGTGCGCGGGCTTCTCATTGCGGTGGCTTCACTTTTGCGGAGCATGGGTTCTAGGCACGCAGGCTTCAGTAGTTGTGGCACACGGGCTTAGTTGCTCCGCGGCATGTGGGATCTTCCCGGATCAGGGCTCGAACCTTTGTCCCCTGCATTGGCAGGCGGATTCTTAACCACTGCGCCACCAGGGAAGCCCCTAAATGCTAGCATATCACCAGGTCCTAGCCTAGTGACAGTCCTGAGGCTTTGTAGACAAGACAGGATTGATTGGTTCATGGGGACTGACCCCTGCAGGTGCTGGACATCCCAGGCCAGTGGTGGAAGTTCTAACCTTGCCCCAGTGCCTATGTTCATATCAGTCAGGGTGGCATCATGCACCCGGAATGGAGATTGTCTTCGTGTGGATTCCCCCAGGAGCAGAGCCTGAGACAAAGATTTGTGCTCAGAGGGTTTATTTGGGAGGCAATCTCAGGAAGCACCAGTGAAGGAGAGGGGAAGGGAGGCAGGGAAAGTAAGGAAGCCCAATACATTGTGCTTGTGAGCAAGTCACTCCTGTGAGTTTTCTGGAGCTTAATCCCATCAGGGAACTCTGGGAAACTGTATAAAACACACAGAGATTTCCCACCTGAGGGTCAAGGGAGCTTGTGTACTTACTTATACACCAACTTCTGTCAGTCAGTGGTCAGAAGCTTCCGGGGGGAATGGGAGGGGAGCGTCAGCTTCCTGGAACTTCTAGGTGGCCTTGTGGGTGGCAACAGGCCCCAGAAGCTAGAGAAAGCTCTCAGGGGAAGAGATGCAGTGCTGGCAGATGGGGTCAGACAGGTGTACACTGAAGAGGTAAAGATGAGGGGGTCTGGATGGGGCACAACAGTGTGCACTGGACGTGGCCCCGGGCAGTCAGCCTGTGGAAGAGGAAGTTTTTCCTAGTTGAAGTAAGTTTATGAATTTTTCATCACCTGTAGGTCCTGCCTCTCCTGGGACCAGGTGACAGAAATTCTGCTCAGACTGTTTCTAGTTGAGGTACCAAGATGCCAGGTGACAAAGGGGCCCTTCCCAGCATCAGCCTACCGCCGGGCTTTCTTTCCACAGGGCCGATGGGGTGGAAGTAAGATGGGGGTCAGATACTTGGTTGCTTGACCTTTAGAGAGAGAGTATCTCCCAGGAAATCCTCTGCTTCCTTCCCACATATGTTTCCCAGCAGAACCAGGCTGCTGTGCCCTGCATCCTCGAGCAGCCTCTAGGGATGTACTTGGCTCAGACAGGTCCCACTGTGGACAGGTCTCACTGACTCAAGGGAAGCCCAGCAGCAGCTTTGACGAGCCCTACTGCTGACTGTTTTGCAAAACGTCCTCATTCTTCCCATTCCTGCCCTTATTGGCAGGGCCCTTATTTTTTTCCAAAAAGAAAAATCTCCCAGGGAACTCTTTGGTGGTCCAGCTCTTTCACTGCCGTGGCCTGGGTTCAATCCCTGGTTGGGGAACTAAGATCCCACAAACCGCACGGTGCAGCCAAAAAAAAAAAAGAAAAATCTCCCAGAAAAAATGGAAACTGCTGTGCAGTGCAGAAAGGATGGTCTTTTCAATAAATGGCATTAGGTCAATTGGATATTCATAAGACAAAATGAAACTTGACCTATACCACATACCATTCACAAAAATCAATTAAGATGGATTGTGGACCTAAATGTGAAAGCTAAAAAATTAAAGCCTCATGCCCTTGAAGATAAACTAGTAGTTGTTTGCCAGAGTAACCTCTAAGGTCTATTTCCCCCACCATATGGTCAACTTAGAATGAGGCAAGCATTAAACATGGTTGAGGTGGTTCAAGTGGACCCCCAAATCTCTTTTCTCTTCCCGAGGATGACTTCTCCAAATAGGAAAAAATTCACAGATCACACACAGTGTCTTTGTTCCCTGGAAGAGCCAGGCTCTTCAGTGATTCTCAGAAGCTCCTCGCTCTTGCGCCTGGGCCGGCCACCCTCCCCTCCCTGTCCACACCTTTGCACGTATACCCACAAGCTTCCTTCCTCTGCTGCCATTCCAGTACGCAGTAACAACACCCTTTGGGTGACCGAAGGGCATGAGCCACCTTGAAGCCACCAGCTTTGAAGTCTGGTGTTCATAAGAACACCACACCAGACAAACTCTCACCAACCCCAACGTGAGAGCCCTCCTATCACTTGTTTCACACTCCCCTACTCTTCACTCTCATTAAGGGATTTTTTGATAACTAGAATTTCTTAGTTGAATGTAGTCTAAGTTATCAATCTTTTCTTTATGGTTAGTGTTTCTTGTATCCTTTTAAGAAATCTTCACCTACCCCCAAATCAAGAAGATATTTTGATTTTTATATATGGTGTGAGCTAGGGGTCAAGTTTATTATTATTATTTTTTTTGTATGGATAGTCAACTGGTTCAGCACCATTTATTAAAATGACCATCTTTTCTCCACTGCAAGTCAGTGGCACCTTTATCATAAATTAAGTTTCCATATATGTACAGGTCTTTTTGTCTACCTTTATACCAATTCCACACTATCTTAATTACTTTAGATTTATAGTAAGTTTTGATATCCAGTACAGCAAATTGTCGAACTTAGTTCTTCATGATTATCTTAGCTACACTTGGTCCTTTGCATTTCCATTTAACTTTTATAATCAATTTATTAATTCTTTAAAAGCCTCCTGAATTTTCACTGAGATTGTATTGAATTTATAGATCAATTAATGGAGAATTGATATCTTTAAAATGTTGAATATTTCAATCTATGAATATTGTGTATTGTTCCATTTATTTAAATCTTTTAAACTTCTCTTAACAGTATTTTATAGGCCTCTGTGTGGAAGTCTTACACATCTTTTATTTTTTCCTCAGTATCTGATTATTTTATGCTCTTATATATGATATCATTTTCTTAATTCCACTTCCTAGCTATTTGTTGTGGGTTTATAGAAATACAATTGATTTTTATACAATAACCTTGTATTCAGCAACCTTGCTTAGCTCACAGATAGTAATACTTTATCCATAGGTTATCTTGGATTTTTTTTTTAATTTATTTTTTGGCTGCGTTGGGTCTTCATTGCAGCGCACGGGCTTTCTCTAGTTGCAGCGAGTGGGGGCTACTCTTTGTTGTGGTGCACGGGCTCTAGGCGCGCGGGCTCAGTAGTTGTGCACACGAGCTTAGTTGCTCCGCGGCATGTGGGATCTTCCTGGACCAGGGATCGAACCCATGTCCCCTACACTGGCAGGCAGATTCTTAACCACTGCGCCACCAGGGAAGTCCCATCTTGGATTTTCTTAAGTTGATAATTATGTCATCTGTAAAGGACAGTCTTATTTCTTCATTTCCAATCCTTATTTCTTTTCTTTCCTTTTCTTGCCAAAATACACCCCTGGTGCCTTCAATACAATGTTAATTAGAAGTAGTGTTAGTGGGCAATTTTATTTTGCTCCTGATCTCAAAAGGTAAACTTCTAACATTAAGTATCATGTTTGGTTTTATAGCATCCTTCTATTCCTAAGTTTCTAAAAAAAAAATTTAATTATGAATAGATGCCAAATTTTATGAAATGTTTCTGTGCATGTATTGAGAAAATCATGTGAATTTCTCCATTATTTTGTTAACATGCTGAATTACATTCATTATATGTCTAATGTTAAACCACTGCATTAACTGCATTAATTGTATGCTTAATGGTACACTTCCATGTCTCCTTTACCCAGGGTATGCCATTTGCTAACATATAGCCCCATTCTCTCTCTCTCTCTCTCTGTTTCTGTCTCTTTCTCTTTCTTTATCTCTATCTCTTTCTCTCTTTGTGCTACTCTCCCAGAAGGTACCCATTGGCCCTCACCTTCCCCACTTCTCTTCAAGAAGCTAGGTTTCTGGGAAACAAAATGCAGAGATCTGAAGACCACCTCAGTACTTTACCCTGTCATGATACCTTCTGCTGCCTTCTGGGAGAGGGGGAGGGAAAAACACAAGAAGGAAAGCAAATCAGTCTCTCACTAAGTCATTCTACCTCGATTCTAACCTGTCTCTCCTCAGCTGGACTCTTAGCTCTGGGTCTCCTCTTTTGGAGTTCCAGAAAGGTGCTCGTGGACCGTCTGTCCAAGAGCCCCTACCTCCACTCAATTCTCAAAGGGGAAAGTGTCCACCCCCACTCCCACCCCCTCCTTGCCTCAGTCCTGGCAGGGAGCACAGAGGGCCAACCCCGGGAGATGGGGGTGAGGGGGGGCAGGTGCTGGGATTAGAGCCGAGGGGACTGCCAAGGGGAAGGAGGGGTGTTCTGAGTCCATAGACACCCCCCACTGGAGACAGAATGGAAGAGACTTCATGATTCTAAAGATATAGAAGAGGCTTCCCACCAGGGCAATAACAGAAACTAGACTGTTTCTGCACATTCCTTTGGCTATTTCATTCCTTGAGGGAAAAAGAGCCAAGTGTTTAAAAGGGGAAGGAAAACACCGTCAACAGCAGGTCTGTTATTCCTTGGGGCCCAGCATCCTGACATCTTGGTTCTCCAAAGCCTTTCCTTCCTCATTCCCTGCCAGCCTGGGAGTGAACGCTGCCCCTGAGACACCCTTTGCTGTGCAGTGGGCCCCTTGAGCTGGGCTTCCAGGGTTCCCAGGGGAGGTGTAGGTGCCTCTCCCCATGGCTAGGGTGTAAAAGGCTATCCATCTAGCACCATGGCCAAGGGCCACGCCATAGTGGGCAGCCATCCTGTGAGTCCAGTTCCTGAAGGCCTACCTTAGGGTGGAGGGTTGGGCAGGAAAGCCCTCTGGCCTGCGTCCCTGCCCCTGCTGCCTCTCTTGGGGTTCCCCCAACTGGGAGCCTAGCCCCCTCCACACATCCAACCCCTCACCCAGAGCCTGAGTCCACCTTCAGGTGGGTGGAGGAGGGTCTGGCCACTGGGGCTGGCACCGACTCAAGCCCAGCCAGCTTTGGCTTCTGTGGTGAAAGCGGGTTTGTCTGGGCTGCTCCCCAGGCCCTTCTTGGAGCCGGGCCCAGAGGGCCACCTCGCCAAGACAAACTGTGGCTGCCACGTGGAATGTGGTCTAGTGGCTGCTCAGCAAGCCTGAAGCTGGCAGTCCTGTCAGTGGTGCCCCCGCGGTTCTGCAGTGTGGAGCCCTACAGGGTCCGCAGGGTCAGGTCAGGCCAGGCCGGGAGCAGGTAACAAGAGGCTGCCGGTTGTAAAGCAACTATACTCCAGTAAAAAATAATTTAAAGGGGTTTCCCTGGTGGCACAGTGGTTGAGAATCTGCCTGCCAATGCAGGGGACACGGGTTCGAGCCCTGGTCTGGGAAGATCCCACATGCCGTGGAGCAACTGGGCCCGTGAGCCACAACTACTGAGCCTGCGCGTCTGGAGCCTGTGCTCCGCAACAAGAGAGGCCGCGATAGTGAGAGGCCCGTGCACCGCGATGAAGAGTGGCCCCCGCTCGCCGCAACTAGAGAAACCCTCGCACAGAAACAAAGACCCAACACAGCCAAAAACTAAAAACTAAAACATAAATAAATAAAATAAAATGAATAAAAAAAAAAATGCTGCCAGGCATCGCTCTGTCCCTTTTTGAGTGAGGTGGGGCATCCCCTCTCTTGGTCTCATCTGAAAACCAAAAACTCATAATCAAGGCTCAAGGCTGACAGAATTCCTCCAAGCCCACTTCCTCAGGGGAGCAGCTCAG
Organism: Balaenoptera physalus; assembly: GCF_965194825.1. NCBI lineage: Eukaryota > Metazoa > Chordata > Mammalia > Artiodactyla > Balaenopteridae > Balaenoptera > Balaenoptera physalus. The sequence continues at coordinate 29,907,328 of NC_138898.1, forward strand.
TAGCAGAAGGTGGGGGAGGAGGGGCTGCAGGGAGGCATATGCGCCTGTGTGTGTACGTGTGGAGTCGGGGCTGCCAGAGCAGGAGAAAGAGAGGCAGCAAGGCCTCCTCTTCCCTCAACACTGCCCAGGAGGAGCAGCAACATTGACATTTAGACCCACAACTTACGCAGCACTTGCCATAAGGGGATTCCCTGGAAGCAGAGCCTGAAATGGGGGCTGGGGTGCATGTGGAAGTGCTCTCTAGAAGAAAAGGGCTGAGGGAGACAGGACAGGGCTGGGGTGGGGGTGGGGGATGCTAAGTAAGAATGTGGTATCAGCAGAGCCTAACCTGATGCCATAGGGAGCCCTGGAGCATGAAGGGCATGACAGTTGGCAAGGAGACGGCTGTAATACCTCTGGGCACACGGGCTTAGTTGCTCAGTGGTATGTGGGCTCTTCCCAGACCAGGGCTCGAACCTGTGTCCCCTGCATTGGCAGGCGGATTCTTAACCACTGCGCCACCAGGGAAGCCCCTCTGTAGGTTTTCTTTCTGCCCCACATACCCCAGATTTGGAACAGAAGAAGCTGGCGACTCAGAAATGCCAATGGGTGAAAAGAACAACAAAAGGCCCCAACAAAAACCTGCTGTCTCTCTAGTCAAGAGACCAAGAAAGGAGCAACCCGGTAAGACAGAAACTTTTAGACAAAAAAGTTTATACTCCAGCCAAATCCCCCAGAAGAAACTGTAGCCCCACCTACACTCACACCAGCAAAGGCCCAGTGGGGAGCCTAAACTTCCATCCTGTCCAGGCTGCAATGAGGTACCCCAACACTCTGCCAGTGTGATGCCAGAGAAGACCAAGTAAAGGGCGGAGACTTTCATCCCCTCTGGCTGGCGATGAGGCCTCCCCTGGGGCCTCACTCGTGTTTCACCATGTCAGTGAAAACCATGTGAAAAGCCTGCATTTCCACCCCACTCAGCAGTAACAAGGGGCTTCTCATTCTCCCTGCTGGGATGGTGTCACAAGAAACCTAATGAGTCAGGACTTTGACCATGGCCCAGAGGTAACAAGGCTAGCCCCAACATGTGGTGTCAGTGGAGATCACACTTGGAGCTAGACCTCCCACCTCTGCCCATCAGTGAAAAGGAACACCACCCCCTGGGTGTCAACAAAGGTCAAGTGAGAAACTTAGACTTTCTACCTTTGCCTGGCAGCACCCCGCCTTGCCCTGGTAGACTGGTGTCAGAAAAAGCCAGTTAAAATATAAAATTTAGGGGCTTCCCTGGTGGCGCAGTGGTTGAGAATCCTCCTGCCAATGCAGGGGACACGGGTTCAAGCCCTGGCCCGGGAAGATCTCACATGCCGCAGAGCTACTAAGCCTGCGAGCCACAACTACTGAAGCCCGTACACCTAGAGCCCGTCCTCCGCAACAAGAGAAGCCACTGCAATGAGAAGCCCGCGCACTGCAACGAAGAGTAGCCCCCACTCGCTGCAACTAGAGAAAGCCCGCACGCAGCAACGAAGACCCAACGCAGCCAAAAATAAATAAATAAATAAATAAAATATATTAAAAAAAAAAAAAAAGTTAACATTAGTGTCACCCGAGTCCCAGAAGGAAAGAGAAAAAGTTAGGACTGAAAAAATACTTGAAGAAATAACTGAAAAATGTTCACTTCTCACTCAGGTCTTAAGGGCCCCAATCTCTGAGAAAGACAATTCCATATATTTGTGTTTCTTATAAAGCTGTAATTAAAAGAACATCTGTAACTTCAAAGTTCCAAGAAACCTGAGGATTTGGGTCACTACATTGTTCCTGCAATTCCTCCTACACGCAGAGTTTAGTAAGCAATAGTTTGACATTAAATTTTGAGCCTTTGGCCTTTATTTCCTTCACACTTTCCAAACTTTCACAGACTTGGGGGCATTTAGCTTGTGTCTTATCTCACAGGCTAGAACCACCATTGTCTTCCTCTCCATGGATATCAAACAGGTTTCATCTCAAGCACATTCTAGTACATATGGTATCTTTGTTCAAATTAGAAAAAGACGTCCCTTTTTCAAGTAAAACAAACAAAAGAAGTATTATATTATTTGTTTCTTAACAATAATAATTAAGACAAATATACAGGGACTTCCCTGGTGGTCCAGTGGTTAAGACTTCACCTTCCATTGCAGGGGGTGCGAGTTCATACCTGGTCGGGGAGCTAAGGTCCAACATGCCTCGCACCCAAAAAAACAAAATATAAAACAGAAGCAGTATTGTAACAAATTCAGTAAAGATTTTAAAAAATGGTCCACATCAAAAAAAATTCTTAAAAAAAAAAGAAAAGACAAATATACACGAGCACCTGATCCCTCCCAAAGCTGAGAGCATTTTGTGTCACCTGGTACCTGGGCTGGAGGAGTATTCCTAGATGAAGACTGTGTGGTCTCCAGGGACTTCTCTAGTGGTCCAGTGGTAAAGAATCCGCCTTCCAATGCAGGGGTTGTGGATTTGATCCCTGGTCAGGGAATTAAGATCTCACATGCCATGGGGCAACTAAGCCTGCATGCCACTACTACTGAGCTTGTGCGCCTCAACTAGAGCTGGTGTGCTGCAACTACAGAGCCCACATGCTCTGGAACCGCGCGCCACAACTACAGGCCCACGCTCCCTGGAGCCTGTGCGCCACAGCTAGGTAAGAAAAAAACCCACACACTACAACTAGAGAGAAGCCCATGCACCTCAATGAAGAGCCCGCGCACTGCAATGAAAGATCCCACATGCCTCAGTGAAGATCCTGTGTGCCACAGCTAAGACCCAATACAGCCAAAAATAAATTAAATAAATAAATAATAAATAAATGTTTTTTTAAAAAAAAGAATGTGTTGTCTCCAGAATCCAAAGAGGCCACCAGTCACTGTGCTTTCTTCTTTGTGGTGGAGGATGCAAGATGCAGCAATTAGTTTTTTACTTTGGAGGAGATATTGTGGCATGCCCTTGATGAATGGCTCCCATAGGACCTTACCAAAGTGGCAGTTTCCTGAATCTTCATAGGGTTTATTTCCCACCATCTGGAGTTTGTGTGTCTTACCAAGGTCTCTAGTGTGCTAGCCGTGTCATGTTCATCCTGCCCAGCCAGTATGATGTCAGCAATGTAAAGGACCATTGTAGCATTCTGCACGATATACACATGGTCCAGATATATTCAAACTATATTATGATAGAGACCGGGAGAGTTAACACCAGTGTGAAACTCCAAGTGTGTATTTTTGATCATTTATTGTGAACTAGAACTGTTTCTGATCCTCTTTTCTAACTAGGATGGAATTCTAATATGGAATTCACCGTATTAACAAACTAAAAAAGAAAAAAAGAAATGATCATCTCAATAGATGCAGAAAAAAGCATTTGACAAAATCTAACATTCATTCCTGATAAAAATTCTCAGCAAACTAGGATTAGAAGGGAACCTTCGCAACATGATAAGGGGCATCTATAAAAACCTAATAGCTAACGTCAAACTGAATGTTTCCCTCCTAAAATCCACTCTTACCATGCTTGTACTTCTTTGATCTACAGATTTATGTCTTTCACCAAACTTGGGGAGTTTTCAGCCATTGTTACTTAATTCCTATTTGATATAGTACTGGAAGTTCCAGCAAGTGCAATAAGGCAAGAAAAAGAAATAAAATGCTTAATATTGTAAAGGAATAAATAAAATTACCCCTATTGATAGATGATATGATCATCTATGCAGAAAATTCTAGGGAATCTATATTTTTTTAAAGTCCTATATCTAATAAGCAAGTTTAGCAAGGTCACAAGACTTGAGATCAATATACAGTATTCCATCATACTTCAATATATTAGCAATAAGGGGCTTCCCTGGTGGCGCAGTAGTTAAGAATCCACCTGTCAATGCAGGGGACGTGGGTTCAAGCCCTGGTCCGGGAAGATCCCACATGCTGCAGAGCAACAAAGCCCGTGTGCCACAACTACTGAGCCTGTACTCTAGAGCCCGTGAGCCACAACTACTGAGCCACGTGCCACAGCTACTGAAGCCCACGCACCTAGAGCCCATGCTCTGCTACAGCAATGAGAAGCCCGTGCACCACAACGAAGAGTAGCCCCCACTCGCCACAACTGGAGGAAGCCCGCGAGCAGCAACGAAGACCCAACGCAGCCAAAAATAAATAAATAGAATAAATTTAAAAGAAAGAAAAGAAATGTACTTTAAAAAAAGTGTTCCTTAAAAAAAAATATATATATATATATATATATTAGCAATGAACAACTGGAACATGACATTTTTGAAAATAGTAACTATTTTTTTGCTAGGGCTGCCACAGATTGGGTAGCTAAGAGAACAGAAATTTATTTTCTCACAGTTCTAGCTATGAAGTCCAAGATCAAGGTGTTTCAAGATTTCGTTTCTCCTGCCCCATCTCTCCTTGTTTTATTGATGGACGTCTTTCACTGTGTCCTCATATGGCCTTTTCTCTGGGCACACATGTCCCTGGTATCACTCCCTCTTTTTATAAGAACACAAGTCACATTGGATTAGGGCCCACCCATCTGACTTCATTTAGCCTTAATTACCTTTTTAAAGTCTCTATCTCCAAATATAGTAACATTCTGAGGTGTGTGTGGGAGAGGACTTCAACATATGAATTTGAGGGGGACAGAATTCAGTCCATACAGTACCATTTACAATAGCTCCAAAAAAATGAAATACTTGAATATATCTAACAAAACATATACAGGATCTGTATGCTAGAAACTACAAAATGCTAATGAAAGCAATCAAAGAAGAATTAATAAAAGGAAAAACATACCATATTTATAGATTGGAAGACATAGTATATTTAAGATATATATTCTCCCCCAAATTGAACAATAAATTTAATGTAATTCCAATTAAAATTCCAGCAGGACTCTTTGTAGATAGAGACAAGCTAAATCTAAAATGTATATAGGGACTTCCCTCCTGGTCCAGTGGGTAAAACTCCACGCTCCCAATGAAGCAGGCCCGGGTTCCATCCCTGGTCAGGGAACTAGATCCCGCATGCTGCAAATAAGATCCAGTGCAGCCTAAATAAATAAATAAACATTAAAAAAACTTTTAAAAATAAAATGTATATAGAAAGGTAAAGAAACTAGAATAGCCAAAACAATTTTGAAAAAGAAAACAGGGCTTTCCTGGTGGCACAGTGGTTGGGAATCCGCCTGCCAATGCAGGGGACACGGGTTCGAGCCCTGGTCCGGGAGGATCCCACATGCCGCGGAGTAACTAGGCCCATGTGCCACAACTACTGAGCCTGTGCTCTAAAGACCGCGAGCCACAGCTACTGAGCCCGCATGCGACAACTACTGAAGCCCGCGCGGCTACAGCCCGTGCTCCGCAACAGAAGCCACCACAGTGAGAAGACCGTGGACCACAAGGAAGAGTGGCCCCTGCTCACCGCAACTAGAGAAAGCCCACGTGCAGCAACAAAGACCCAACACAGCCAAAAATAAATAAATAAAATAAATAAATTTTAAAAAATAAATAAATTTTTTAAAAAAAGAAAAACAAAGATGTAGGATTCACATTAACCAATTTTTTTGTAGATATTTTTTTAACATCTTTTTTTTTTTTTTTTTTTTTTGGCCACGCTACATGGCATGTGGAATCTTAGTTCCCCGACCAGGGATTGAACCCACACCCCCAGCACTGGGGGTGTGGAGTCTTAACCACTGGACCACCAGGGAAGTCTCTGTAGGGTTTTTTTAATTTAGTTTTTTAATTGTGGTAAAATTTAGCATTGTAATCATTTTTTTTGTTTGTTTTGTTTTGTTTTGTTTTTATTTCCATTACTCTAGGAGGTGGATCAAAAAAGATCTTGCTGTGATTTATGTCAAAGAGTGTTCTTCCTATGTTTTCCTCTAAGAGTTTTATAGTGTCCAGTCTTATATTTAGGTCTCTAATCCATTTTGAGTTTATTTTTGTGTATGGTGTTAGGGAGTATTCTAATTTCATTCTTTTACATGTAGCTGTCCAGTTTTCCCAGCACCACTTATTGAAGAGACTGTCTTTTCTCCATTGTATATCTTTGCCTCCTTTGTCATAGATTAGTTGACCATAGGTGCGTGGGTTAATCTCTGGGCTTTCTATCTTGTTCCATTGATCTATGCTTCTGTTTTTGTGCCAGTACCATATTGTCTTGATTACTGTAGCTTTGTAGTATAGTCTGAAGTCAGGAAGTCTGATTCCTCCAGCTCCATTTTTGGCCTCAAGACTGCTTTGGCTATTCGGGGTCTTTTGGTCTCCATACAAATTTTAAGATGATTTGTTCTAGCTCCGTAAAAAATGCCATTGGTAATTTGATAGGGATTGCATTGAATCTGTAGATTGCTTTGGGTAGTATACTCATTTTCACAATGTTGATTCTTCCAATCCAAGAACATGGTATATCTCTCCATCTGTTGGTATCATCTTTAATTTCTTTCATCAGTGTCTTATAGTTTTCTGCATACAGGTCTTTTGTCTCCCTAGGTAGGTTTATTCCTAGGTATTTTATTCTTTTTGTTGCAATGGTAAATGGGAGTGTTTCCATAATTTCTCTTTCAGATTTTTCATCATTAGTGTATAGGAATGCAAGAGATTTCTGTGCATTCATTTTGTATCCTGCAACTTTACCATATTCATTAATTAGCTCTAGCAGTTTTCTGGTGGCAGTTTTAGGATTCTCTATGTATAGTATCATGTCATCCGCAAACAGTGACAGTTTTACTTCTTCTTTTCCAATTTGTATTCCTTTTATTTCTTTTTCTTCTCTGATTGCCGTGGCTAGGACTTCCAGAACTATGTTGAATAATAGTGGTGAGAGTGGACATCCTTGTCTCGTTCCTGATCTTAGAGGAAATGCTTTCAGTTTTTCACCATTGAGAATGATGTTTGCTGTGGGTTTGTCATATATGGCCTTTATTATGTTGAGGTAGGTTCCCTCTATGCCCACTTTCTGGAGAGTTTTTATCATAAATGGGTGTTGAATTTTGTCAAAAGCTTTTTCTGCATCTATTGAGATGATCATATGGTTTTTATTCTTCAATTTGTTAATATGGTGTATCACATTGATTGATTTGCATATATTGAAGAATCCTTGCATCCCTGGGATAAATCCCACTTGATCGTGGTGTATGATCCTTTTAATGTGTTGTTGGATTCTGTTTGCTAGTATTTTGTTGAGGATTTTTGCATCTATATTCATCAGTGATATTGGTCTGTAATTTTCTTTTTTTGTAGTGTCTTTGTCTGGTTTTGGTATCAGGGTGATGGTGGCCTCATAGAATGAGTTTGGGAGTGTTCCTTCCTCTGCAATTTTTTGGAAGAGTTTGAGAAGGATAGGTGTTAGCTCTTCTCTAAATGTTTGATAGAATTCACCTGTGAAGCCATCTGGTCCTGGACTTTTGTTTGTTGGAAGATTTTTAATCACAGTTTCAATTTCATTACTTGTGATTGGTCTGTTCATATTTTCTGTTTCTTCCTGGTTCAGTCTTGGAAGGTTATACCTTTCTAAGAATTTGTCCATTTCTTCCAGGTTGTCCATTTTATTGGCATAAAGTTGCCTGTAGTAGTCTCTTAGGATGCTTTGTATTTCTGCGGTGTCTGTTGTAACTTCTCCTTTTTCATTTCTGATTTTATTGATTTGAGTCCTCTCCCTCTTTTTCTTGATGAGTCTGGCTAATGGCTTATCAATTTTGTTTATCTTCTCAAAGAACCAACTTTTAGTTTTATTGATCTTTGCTATTGTTTTCTTTGTTTCTATTTCATTTATTTCTGCTCTGATCTTTATGATTTCTTTCCTTCTGCTAACTTTGGGTTTTGTTTGTTCTTCTTTCTCTAGTTTCTTTAGGTGTAAGGTTAGATTGTTTACTTGAGATTTTTCTTGTTTCTTTAGGTAGGCTTGTATAGCTATAAACTTCCCTCTTAGAACTGCTTTCGCTGCATCCCATAGGTTTTGGGTCGTCGTGTTTTCATTGTCATTTGTCTCTAGGTATTTTTTTATTTCCTCTTTGATTTCTTCAGTGATCTCTTGGTTATTTAGTAATGTATTGTTTAGCCTCCATGTGTTTTGTCTTTTTTACATTTTTTTCCCTGTAATTCATTTCTAATCTCATAGCGTTGTGGTCAGAAAAGATGCTTGATATGATTTCAATTTTCTTAAATTTACTGAGGCTTGATTTGTGACCCAAGATGTGATCTATCCTGGAGAATGTTCCATGCGCACTTGAGAAGAACGTGTAATCTGCTGTTTTTGGATGGAATGTCCTATATATATCAATTAAATCTATCTGGTCTATTGTGTCATTTAAAGCTTCTGTTTCCTTATTTATTTTCATTTTGGATCATCTGTCCATTGGTGTAAGTGAGGTGTTAAAGTCCCCCACTATGATTGTGTTACTGTCAATTTCCTCTTTTATAGCTGTTAGCAGTTGCCTTATGTATTGAGGTGCTCCTATGTTGGGTGCGTATATATTTATAATTGTTATATCTTCTTCTTGGATTGATCCCTTGATCATTATGTAGTGCCCTTCCTTGTCTCTTGTAACATTCTTTATTTTAAAGTCTATTTTATCTGATATGAGTATAGCTACTCCAGCTTTCTTTTGATTTCCATTTGCATGGAATATCTTTTTCCATCCCCTCACTTTCAGTCTGTATGTGTCCCTAGGTCTAAAGTGGGTCTCTTGTAGACAGCATATATATTGGTCTTGTTTTTGTATCCATTCAGCCAGTCTATGTCTTTTGGTTGGGGCATTTAATCCATTCACGTTTAAGGTAATTATCAATATGTATGTTCCTATGACCATTTTCTTAATTGTTTTGGGTTTGTTTTTGTAGGTCCTTTTCTTCTCTTGTGTTTCCCACTTAGAGAAGTTCCTTTAGCATTTGTTGTAGAGCTGGTTTGGTGGTGCTGAATTCTCTTAGCTTTTGCTTGTCTGCAAAGCTTTTGATTTCTCCATCAAATCTAAATGAGATCCTTGCCGGGTAGAGTAATCTTGGTTGTAGGTTCTTCCCTTTCATCACTTTAAGTATATCATGCCACTCCCTTCTGGCTTGCAGAGTTTCTGCTGAGAAATCAGCTGTTAACCTTATGGGAGTTCACTTGTATGTTATTTGTCGTTTTTCCCTTGCTGCTTTCAATAATTTTTCTTCGTCTTTAATTTTTGCCACTTTGATTACTATGTGTCTCAGCGTGTTTCTCCTTGGGTTTATCCTGTATGGGACTCTCTGCGCTTCCTGGACTTGGGTGGCTATTTCCTTTCCCATGTTAGGGAAGTTTTCGACTATAATCTCTTCAAATATTTTCTCTGGTCCTTTCTCTCTCTCTCTTCTCCTTCTGGGACCTCTATAATGCGAATGTTTTTGCGTTTAATGTTGTCCCAGAGGTCTCTTAGGCTGTCTTCATTTCTTTTCATTCTTTTTTCTTTAGTCTGTTCCGCAGCAGTGAATTCCACCATTCTGTCTTCCAGGTCACTTATCCGTTCTTCTGCCTCAGTTATTCTGCTATTGATTCCTTCTAGTGTAGTTTTCATTTCAGTTATTGTATTGTTCATCTCTGTTTGTTTGTTCTTTAATTCTTCTAGGTCTTTGTTAATCATTTCTTGCATCTTCTCAATCTTTGCCTCCATTCTTATTCCTAGGTCCTGGATCATCTTCACTATCATTATTCTGAATTCTTTTTCTGGAAGGTTGCCTATCTCCACTTCATTTAGTTGTTTTTCTGGGGTTTTTTCTTGTTCCTTCATCTGGTACATAGCCCTCTGCCTTTTCATCTTGTCTATCTTTCTGTAACTGTGGTTTTTGGTCCACAGGCTGCAGGATTGTAGTTTTTCTTGCTTCTGCTGTCTGCCCTCTGGTGGTTGAGGCTATCTAAGAGGCTTGAGGGGAGGCTCTGGTGGTGGGTAGAGCTGACTCTGTAATCATTTTTAAGTGTACAATCAGTGACATCAAGTACATTCGCAATGTTGTAATGCTGGAAATACTATCTATTTCTAGACCTTTTTTATCATCCCAAACAGAAACATGTACCCATTAAGTTATAACTCCCTATTCCCCTTACCCCCAATCCTTAGTAATCTTTACTCTTTTTTTTTCTTTAAAATTTCTTTAATTTTTATACAATTTTTAAAGGTTACTTTCCATTTGCAGTTATTACAAAATATTGGCCGATTTCCCCATGTTTTACAGTACATCCTTGAGCCTAAAATTACACCCAATAGTTTGTACCTCTCACTCCCCAACCTCTATAATGCCCCTCCCCCTCCCAGTGGTAACCACTAGTTTGTTCTCTGTATCTCTGAGTCTGCTTCTTTTATGCCATATTCACTAGTTTGTTATATTTTTTAGATTCCACATATAAGTGATATCATACAGTATTTATCTTTCTCTGACTTATTTCACTTAGCATAATGCCCTCCATGTCCAACTATGTCACTGCAAATGGCAAAATTTTGTTCTTTTTTATGGCTGAGTAGTATTCCATTGTATATATACATATCACATCTTTATCCATTCACTTAATTTGGTTTCATGTCTTGGCAATTGTAAATGCTGCTGCTATGAACATTGGGGTGCATGCGTCTTTTCAAATTAGTGTTTTTGTTTTTTTCAGATGTATACTCAAGAGGGGAAATGCTGGGTCATATGGTAGTTCTATTTTCAGTTTTTTGAGAAACCTCCATAATGTTTTCCACAGTGGCTACACCAACTTACATTCCCACCAGCAGTGTACGAGGGTTCCCTTTTCTCCACATCCTCACCAACATTAGCTATTTATGTTCTTTTTTATGATAGCCATTCTGACAGGCGTGAGGTGATATCTCACTGTGGTTTTGATTTGTATTTCCCTGATGATTAGCAATGGTGAGTATCTTTTCATGTGCCTGTTGGCCATCTGCATTTCCTCTTTGGAAAAACGTCTCTTCAGTTCTTCTGCCCACTTTTTAATCAGGTTGTTTGGTTTTTTGATATTGAGTTGTATGAAGTAACCTCTATTCTACTTTCTGTCTCTATGAATTTGCCTATTCCAGTACCTCATATAAGAATTATATGGAAACATATAATACTTGTCCTTTTGTGTCTGGCTTATTTCACTTAACATAATGTTTTTTTGCTAACACGTTTTGTCTTTAATGGCACATATCAGAATTTCATTCCTTTTCATGGCTGAGTAATATTCTATTGTGTGTATACTACATTTTGTTTATTCATTCATTCTTTGATGGACACTTGGATTTTGTCTACCTTTTGGCTATTGTGAATAATGCTACTCTGAACATTGGTGTACACATATCTGTTTGAGTTCCTGCTTTAAATTTTTTTGGATATATACCTAGAAGTGGAATTACTGGGTCATTTGGCAATTCTGGTTTTTTAAAAAAAATATTTTATTCCTTTTTAAAATAAATTTATTTATTTTATTTATTTATTTTTGGCTGTGTTGGGTCTTCATTGCTGTGCGTGGGCTTTTCTCTAGTTGTGGAGAGCGGGGACTACTCTTCATTGCTGTGTGCAGTCTTCTCATTGCAGTGGCTTCTCTTGTTGCAGAGCACAGGCTCTAGGCGCGTGGGGTTCGGTAGTTGTGGCTCATGGGCTCCAGAGCACAGGCTCAGTAGTTGTGGCCCACGGGCTTAGTTGCTCCACAGCATGTGGTATCTTCCCAGACCAGGGCTTGAACCCATGTCCCCTGCATTGGCAGGCAGATTCTTAACCACTGCACCACCAGGGAAGCCCTATGTTTAACTTTTTGAGGAACCACTAAACTCTTTTCCACAGCAGCTGTAATATTTTACATTCCCACTAGCAATACACAAGTGTTCCAATTTCTCCACATCATTGCCAAAACTTGTTATTTTCCATTTTATTGCTAATAGCCATCTTAATGGGTGTGAAGTGCTATCTTATTGTGGTTTTGATTTGCATTTCCCTAATGACTAATGATGTTGAGCATCTTTTCATGTACTTATTGGCCATTTGTATATCTTCTTTGAAGAAATGTATTCAAGTCCTTTGTCCATTTTTGAATTAGTTTGTTTTGTTGTTGAGTTGTAGGGGTTCTTTATGTATTCTGGATATTTAAACTTCTGTAAATATTTTCTCCCATTCTGTGTGTTATATTTTCAGTCTTTTGCAGTGTTCTTTGATGCACACAAGTTTTTAACTTTGATGAAGTCTAATTTATCTATTTTTTTCTCTTGTTGCCTGTGCTTTTGATGTCATATCCAAGAAATCATTGACAAACCGAATGTCATGAAGATTTCCCCTTTTTCTTCTAGGAGTTTTATAGTTTTAACTCTTAAGTTTAGATTTTTGATCCATTTTGAGTTAATTTTTGGATATGACATAAGGTAAGAGTCCAACTTCATTCTTTTGCATGTGCATACTACCCAATTGTCAAATGTATCATAGAACTACAGTAGTCAAGACAGTGTGGTATTGGTGAAAGAATAGATGCATACCAATGCAATGGACTAAAAATTCCAGAAGTAGACCCACATCAATACGGTCAACAGATTTTTAACAAAGGTATGAAGGCATTTCAATGTAGAAAGAACAGTCTTTTCACCAAAAGGTGCTGTAAAAAAAATGGACCTCCATATGCAAAAAACAAACAAACAGGGACTTCCCTGGTGGTGCAGTGGTTAAGAATCTGCCTGCCAGTGCAGGGAACACAGGTTCGATCCCTGGTCTGGGAAGATTCCACCTGCCTCAGAGCAACTAAGCCCGTGCACCACGACTACTGAGCCTGCTCTCTAGAGCCCTCGAGCCACAACTACTGAAGACTGTGCACTCTAGGGCCCGTGTGCCACAACTACTGAGCCCATGTGCTGCAACCACTGAAGCCCACGCACTGCAATGAAGAGCATCCCCCGCTCTCTGCAACTAGAGGAAGCCCACGCACAGCAATGAAGACCCAACACACCCAAAAATTTAAAAAGATAAAAAACAAACAAAAACAAAAAACACCTCAATTTACATCTCACATATATAAAAATTAACTCAAAGGGATCATAAACCTAAATGTAATATGTAAAACTATAAAACTCTCAGAAGAAAATATAGGAAAAATATCTTCATGATTTTTGGTCAAAGAATTCTCGGACAGCACACAAAAGTACCATCTATAAAAGAAAAAATTGATAAACTAAACTTTTTAAAATTTAAAACTTCTCTAAAGAAAGAACACTAGCAAGAGAATTAAAAGATAAGCAAGAGATTGGAGAAAATATTCGCAAGTCACTTATCAGACAAAGGACTTATATCCAACTCTCAAAACTCAAAAGTAAGAAAACCACCCAAATTTTTAAATGGACAAAAGATCTCTTTTTTGTCCCTTGTACATGATGAGTCGCTTCTCTCTTGCCACTTTCAAGATTCTCTCTTTGTCTTTGGTTTTTGACAGTTTGATAATATGTCTAGATGTAGAGCTTTTTAGGTTTATCCTGCTGAGAATTCACTGAGCTAAAACAAAGATGTAAGAACAGAAATATGATCAGTGGTTGCCTAGGGTTGGGATGGGAGGAGAGTCTGAATACAAGGGATGGCACAAGTGAATTCTTTATGTCTGTGTCTATGGTGGTGGTTACAAGAATCTTTGTGCATGACTCATTGAAATGTACATCCAAAAAGTGAATTTTATTATATGCAAATTTTTAATAAATGAAAATGGATACTTTTTTTAAAGTACATAAAATGTTCACACAAAGTTTAACATATATTTTTAAGTGAACACCAAAGGATTCTCATCAGGTAAAGAAAAAAACTGTTACTAGCACTTCAGAAGCCTCCCCACCCCCTGCCATGTTCTCCTCCTTGACTGTTGCTCCATTGATCCTCCCAGAATCAATCACTATCCTAACTTTTATCATAATCATATCCTTGCTTTTATTATTTTATGCAGTCCATAAACAATGTAATTTTCCTTTTGTGCTTTGCTTATTTCACTCAAAATTGTTTTTGTGAGTCATCCATGTTGTATATAGTGGTTGTTTGTTTTCATCCTGTATACAATTCCATTGTATAAATGTACCATATTTTACTCTCCAGTCTACTCTTGATGGATTTTTGGGTTGATTCCAATTTGAGTCTATTGTAACTAAAGCTGCTATATGCATTCACATATCTTTTTGTACATGTGCAAGGGTTTCCCTACAGTATATATTATATACCCAGGAATAGGGGCATGTGTGCCTTCAGTTTTACTAGATTACGCTGAGTGTTCTTCATCTTGTCATATACGTCAAGCGTAATGCAAAGACAAACACCTCTAATGACACGTGGTACAGACACAAATCAGGGTTTATTGGAGGGAACTTCTCGGCAAAGAGCTGGGATCATGCATATAATGCCTCAAAGTCCCATTATCCAAAAGATGGCTTGCTAGGCCAGGAAGGGCTGATCTCGCTGTTAAAAGAGCAGGAGAGGGGCCCCATTCTCATGCCACTTTGCATATTTATGAGGAAAGTAGAAGGAACCTTGGAATCCCTTGACAACTATGTAACAGAGGGAGTTTTCTGGCCAGGGAAATGTCTTACTAGAAATGGGGGAAATCCAGAGCTTGAGTTCACATGTCATTTCAGTTACGCTGAACTAGCTGTTTCTAGGGTACCTAAGAGAGAAGGGAAAGATTCACTGGAAACTTCCAGCAGACAAGGCTAGCTGTGTTCAGTTATATCATTATACAATGTCCCTTTCTGTCTCTGGTAATTTTCTTTGCCCTGAAGTCAACTTTATCTGATATTAAGATAGCCACTCCTGCTTTCCTTTAATTAATGTCTGCATGATACATCTTTTTTTATCCTTCTACTTTCAAGGTGCCCATATCTTTACACTTGGAGTTTGTTGTAATTACAGTTGAGTCATGTCTTCTAATTTACTGTGCCAATAAGCTGTGCACTTATGTGTACTTTTGATTATATATATTAAACTTCGATGAATAAATTTTTTTTTTTTTTTGTAAAGAGTTATGCTGTATAAGAAGCATTGGAGGTGGGGAGAAAAGGAGCAGGGAGATGGGAGATGTGGTACTAAATCCCTCATGGTGATCTGAGATTGAAAATGAGAGACAGGCAGAGACAGAGACAATACAACAGCCCAGCACTAGGCAAAGCTTACATAATAGGCTACATGGATGTCTTTGTGCCATAGTTTGCCTGTCAGTATTTGCCACATTCCTGCCCTTGCAAGCTCTCCTCTGAATTGCAGGGGGCTTAAGGTGCCTGGAAACTATATTTTGTGGACTTCTTTGCAAACTAGGTTACGGTTAGATTTTGCCAGTGGACTTCATAGGTTGGAGATTAGAAAGTGGAAGGAAGGGAGAAATCTTTCTGACTCCAGCCACAGCAGGCGACCACAAGTGATCACAGCTGGCTACTGGTGGCCACAGGTGATTGTGGGCTCCAGCACCAGCACCAACATCAGGCTTATAAACACCAGACCAAGATTTTCCTCGTGGCGCAGTGGTTAAGAATCCACCTGCCGGGGTTTCCCTGGTGGTGCAGTGGTTCAGAATCTGCCTGCCGGTGCAGGGGTTCGAGCCCTGGTCTGGGAGGATCCCACATGCCGCGGAGTGGCTAGGACCGTGAGCCACAATTACTGAGCCTGTGCTCCGCAACAAGAGAGGCCGCGATAGTGAGAGGCCCGTGCACCGCGATGAGGAGTGGCCCCCACTTGCCGCAACTGGAGAAGGCCCTCGCACAGAAACGAGGACCCAACACAGCCAAAAATAAATAAATAAATTAAAAAAAAAAAAAAAGAATCCACCTGCCAATGCAGGGAACATGGGTTTGAGCCCTGGTCCAGGAAGATCCCACATGCCGTGGAGCAACTAAGCCTGCGTGCCACAACTACTGAAGCCCGCACGCCTAGAGCCCCTGCTCCGCAACAAGAGAAGCCACCGCACTGAGAAGCCCGTGCACCTCAAGAGTAGCCCCCACTCGCCACAACTAGAGAAAGCCCACGCGAAGCAACAAAGACCCAACACAGCCAAAAAAAACTAACAAACAAAAAACCCAAACCAAGGGTGTTATCAGCTTCCTGATTTCTAAGTAAAACTCCCTTCTCCCTTTTTTTCATCCAGCTCTTTCAACACCTTTATACCCAATGTCCAGCATTAAATTCCCCTCTTCTTGAAATACCTAGAGTGGGTTATTTTCCTGGCAAGGTACTGACCGACACATAACTTCCCCTTCAGTCTGAAAGAAACGAATCGAATGCTGTCATTTACCAACACTCCAAAAATGGCTGGTGAAGCAAACCCAAATGCTCTCAGCTGTTCTAGCTCTGGTTTTCTCCTTGGAGCTGTCCCTGTCCATGCTCCGACACCATACCTGCCTCCCACCTGAACTTCGAGAACCGTCACCTCTGTTGCATCCTGACTGAACCGCAGCGCTGTATTCCACTCCCATGTGTACACCTCCCCGGTCTCTGCTCCCACAGCAGCCAGCCTCCACCTTGGCACGCCTGTCCCCTCTCTTGACTGGGAGCCCCAGGAGGTTGATGGGCACTGTTTACCCTTGACTCCTTGCATGCTTGGCACTGAGCAGGTGCTTACAGAACGTTTAACAGCACCAAGTGGCGTCTGCCGCAGAAGTTGATGGGTTGAAGAGTTGCTCTGCCAAGCCCTGGTTGAGGAAGAACCAGTGGAGGTGGGATCCTCTTTCCACACTATTTTTCAAGAAGTCAACTGATGAGAGTATGCAAGTGTGTGCAGAATAGGATCGGGGAAGCTGAGGCCTGGCCCAGGTGGAGGACTTGCGACATACAGACCACAGGAAGATTGGCTGAGGTACCAAATAGCTTTAATGAGCCTAAGCACCTTTCCCCCTACTTGGTCCCTCCCTCCCAACTCTCCAAGCCCCCTCCTTCAGTTCTGGACAGGTCCAGCCTGCCCAAGGCTCTGGGGCTCTTCGGCTAGAGGTGTTAATTCTGTCCCCTCAGCCGCTCCAGCCGCCTCCGAAGGTCCGGGGGCACCTTGGCCCCAGCTGCCAGCAGCTCTCGAAGTCTCTGTTTGGGAGTCTTGGTGAGGTGGAAATTGCAGGGCACAGGGCCCTCTTCAAAGGTGACCCGACAGCTCCGAGTCGCTGTGTGGTAGCCCTCAGCACTGGCAGTCACCACATAGTCCCCTGGGGTCAGCAGGCGCCAATAATCCCCGCCCCATGCTGAGAGGAGTGAAGGGCAAGATCAGGGTCCAGTGGTCCTCAGCTTCTGACCGGGCTAAAGCCTCCCCCACTTCCCCCCATCCCCTCCCCCACACACCCACCCGTTGTTACATCATGGTTAATCCCATCCACGGCAATGACAGCATCAGCAATCCCAATCTCCGTGTCCTTGTCCTTCACAACTCCGGCAATGCCCATGCGCACCTGTGTGGGAAAAGGTTATCAAAACCCCTTTCCTTCTGTGTGAAAATGTGGCCTTCAGTTCATTTTCTGGCTCTGTTCCCCACAAATTTGATAGAGGTGGTGCGTCTACTCTGTTCCTACGTGACAATACTCTGGTGAAAGTATCTCCTGATTGACAAATTGCACCTGGATTGGGAGAACTATAAACGCCTGGCAGGAGGGCATATCTATGGGCTTTCCCGAGTTCAGTGACTCTTGTTATTGGCCTTGTGTTTTAGAACTCTTGGAAACTATACTTACGGAGTCAAAGTGAAAAGTGAAGTGTCTATGCCAGGGCATTTCCTGCACTTGCAAAATCGGACTCTTTTCTGAGAACAGCTCTGGGTCAGCTCTATGGACAATTGCCTGGACTGCTGTCAGGTCTATTCCCACCTGCTAACAATGTCTTATGCCACCCCGCTGGCAAACTGTGATTCCTGTCCTGTATCCCTCCAAGTCAATCTGATGCTGAGTGAGTGTGACCCATGGCACCTGTGAGTCAGAATGCTCAGCCTGACCTTAGGCTCAGCTCCCTATTGGGAGCTGCATCAACATGGAGAAGAGACCAGTCAGGAGTGACTCAGGCAGGCTGGGCACAGGGGGGATTCAGGTCCGACCTGTTCCAGGTAGGTGAGAAGGGCATCTTTGTTGTTCTCCCACTCCTGGGGCAGCTCGTTCTCGTGAGGGAACTTGTCACAGGACAGCTCCACAGTGACCTCAAAGCAGTTGGTGTGTAGGTAGCTGAAGTCATTCATGCCTAGGGGTACCGCAGACACTGGAGCCTAAAGGGGCGGGATGGGAGCCCTGCCCTCCTGGTGCCCTCCTCTGGGAGACACTTCCTGGTGACAGTTGACACCAGTGGTTATGTGAGAGCAGACTGTCTTATTGGGCAGAGTTATGGGGACAGAGCTAACCCCACCCTTGGGCACATACTCCCAGGAACTGTGTGCCAGTCAGCCCCGTTGATGATGTTGCCATACAAGGAGAAGTCCTGGCTGTGGCAGGGTCGGCGATCTGGGTCCTGCATTGCCCAATTAGTGCCAGCATAGACAGTGCTGAGCCAGCGAAACACTGCCTCATCTGGGGTGGGCGTGAGTTCGCGGGCAGCCCACGGAGTCCGAGTCATGTCGAAGGGGTAGGACACCACGAGCTCACCCCCGTGGAGGTTGGCACTTAGCACAAAAGGGATCCGCTCCATCCACTTGATCACTGCCCGCGTTTCAGGAGCCACCTGGACAAGGGCAGGTCAGGGGGGTGGGAGACAGAGACAAAGGCCCCTAGGGTGGCCCTCCACCACTGCCCCCAGAATACTCACAGTGGCATTGGGCAGGGTGTAGTAAGTAGGCAGTGGCAGGTGATGGTTGGGGACACTGTCAGGCACCAGCCCATCATCCTCTGCTTCCCACAGTGGTGTGTTGAGGTCAGCAAAATTATGGTTAAGGTCAATGCCCTGATGGTTCCAGCGGCCCTCTGCCCAGCCCACCAGCTCCGAGCCCTGCCAGGGACGAGGTTTGTTCAAGCCAAGCAGGCTCCAGGCACCATGACAGGAGCAGGCTGGCCCTCGGGCCAAGTGGCCTACCCGGCGGAAGGCAGTCTCATAGCCGTCAGGGTTCATGGAGGGCAGCAGGTGAATGCGCGTCTCGGTGAGCAGCCGGGTCACCCGCGGGTCCCCTCTCAGGAACTCACGGCACAGGAACTGCATTAGGAGCAGGAGCAACTCCCGCCCCAGGGCCTCATTCCCATGCATGCCGGCCACGTAGCGCACCTCAGGCTCTCCTGGGAGCACACAGGTGCTCGCAACTGGCTCATGCCCCTGCCCCTCCCTGCCGCTGTGCCCACCTCTCCCACCCCACCTGCCAGTACCCAGCTCATGCTCCCCAGGCTGGTCCGACATTTCCATCACATACAGCTTCAAGCCCTGGTGGCTCCTCCCAATGCTGTAGACGCGGGTGATGTTGGGGCATTGCTCGTTCACCTGCTTCATCAGCTGCGGGGCGGAGTGCACCTCCCATGGTGCAGGGCATGGGAAGATCAGACCCAGGGGTCAGACCACATGTGGCCACGGAAGGACTTCGAAAGCTTGTGGTGGCCCATACAGATGGGGACACCACGGCACAGTACAGGAGTGGGCAGCAGCAGACCAGAAGGAAGGGTCAGAATAAGGGAGGCGCCATAACAAGGGAAATTGGGGCAGTTTAGGGGTCAACAGGAGGGTGAGATGAGGGAGGACACGAGGGCAATCATAGCCAGTTATGCCCTGGTAGGCGGGGGACCTGAGATGGGCAGATCCTCCCTCTTGGGTCATAGGGGTTACCTTCCTCATGGCTTTATAATCATGATGCCGGAAGTCCAGTGTGTCGGAGGATCCCAGCACAGGGACCTCAGGGAGCAGACCATTAGGATCTGGTAGAGGATGAGTTCCCAATAAAGGGGGAGTTCCCAGTGGAGGGTGCGCCCTGCCCATCCAACCCTTGTCTTACAGCCCACCTGACACTGGGCAGGCCAGGATCTCTGCCCGGAGGCAGGATGCACCTCCCTGGAGCCAGGTCTGGGGCAGCAGGCGAATGAAACGGGCCACCTGCGGCTCAGGCAGGAGGTTCAGCACTGGTGTCTCTGGGTCCGAATTGGCAGGAAATACCTGGGGGCATCAAGTCCTTTGTAAGGGTGGCTTGAACCCCAGCAGCCTGGCGGAGGGCCCAGGGAAGGAGCTCAGGCCGCTGAGCTCACTGGAAAATCCACCCCAGTAGGCTCAGCTGGAGACTTGCCCACTGTGTCAAACACAGACCGCTGCCCACAGCCTTTGCCAGCAGGCAGCCCTAGGCAGCCACGCTTTCCGTTTTGGTCACAGCTCATTAAACCAATATGGCCATGTGACTCAGGAGCAGCCAATCCTGAAGCTGGCCAGGACCCCACACTGTAGCCTGGGGTAAAAAGGGGTCATTGAGATGGGGAAGCCAGAGCTATGAGGAGGTGAGAAGTGATGCAAGGACCAGGGGCCCATCACCAGAAAGGGTGTTCCAGCAGGAGGCTGTGGCATGGAGGAAGTATTTGGGGAGGATACAGGCATGATCCAAAGCAGCCTGCCTCCCAAGGCTGTCTGCTGAGTGCCACCCATCCTGACAACCACCCCCTTTCTCCTGGGATGCCCAAGTGGACACCTGTTCCTTGTCCTCAGAGGAGCCCCAGCCCAGCCCAGCACCCTACAGTGGGCCAGGAGCCCAACTCCCAGCATAGAGGGCCCCAGCCACCATGGGACCTCTCACCGCGTCCATCCCACTGCTGCGATTCTTACTCCCCCACCAGGTAAGACTGTCATTGCTGAACTGGACCTTGTATGATGTGACCCAGTCATACCTGGCAGGAAAGATGGGTAGAGATCATGGGTGGCTCCCAGGACTCCCACCCCAGTCCTCCTGAGTCTGCCCATGACTTCCCTGGTCTGGAGATGTCCTGCCTCACCTCCAGATGGAGTTCCTGCCCTGTGTGATAATGCCTGAGAAGCGGGTGGGGTGCCTAGCATCCACCTGAAGCCATGGCTTGGCATCCTGCTGCTCGGCACACCAGGCCCCATCAAAAAGATCACCATCCTCCAGGCCTGACTGTGGACACAGGACATAGTAATCAGAACCAGGTAGGCAGTATGGGGTAAGCCTTAACCAAAGGTGGGAGGGGCAAGTAAGTAGGTCCTAAGGGTTGCCTTGCTGACCTGGATGTTGAGCCGTCCTCGGTGTGGTCCAAGACCAAAGGACTGGCTGCTAGATGCATCGAGCTGGTTATCTGAAACTCGCAGGGACTCCAGGCCCAAAGGGGGACAGTCTGGGACAGGGACAGAGCAGTAAAATGGGACCAGAGAAAGAGGGGTCAGGGCACGTAGGAAGCTAAGCCTAAGCTTGCCCGTGTGTTGGACAGGCTGGGGGCATGTCTATGCCCAGGAGACCAAGAGCTACATTAGTTTTTGCCCGAGACTGCAAGTCTGGGCAGGGCCCCTGGAACGGTGGTACCTGGTTCTTGCTTCTCGGGGAGGTCAAGGGTCCTTGCAGGGCTGGTGGTCACTGAAGCCCTGGCAGTCACCGGGGGTCTCGGGGGAGTTAGCTTCTTTCGCTTCTTCATGATGATCTTTTTCTTCTTGATGACTCGAATCCGGACATGCTGTTCTGAGGTCCCTGGGGACCAAGGAGGCAGAGCGCCAGGGAAGGAAAGGATGACACGAAACCCCAGATGGAGAGGTCTGCCAGCCCAAGAAAGCCTGCAAGTCCACAACAGGCCCCACCACACATATCCAAGAACCTTGGCATGGACTTAAAGGCCCGCAGGCTGACCCCGAACCTACCTCTCCAGCCACTTCCTTGATTCCTTCTCCCCTCTGACGGCTTGGCCCTCACCAATAGAGAGCTACACTGCCACTAGGAACTATCTGCTTACTCCAAAGAGCTGAATTTGGTTCTTTAACTCCTTCTTTGCCTGGCTGTCCCCTCCCCTGTCATCCACCACCTTTGATTTTATTGCCTAATTCCCATTCTTCCTTTGCATCTCAGCCCAGATGCACTTCAAGGAGCCTTCCTTAGCTCCAGACTCGGTCTCATGCCCCAAAGCCTCTGTACCACCTCCATCATTATGTTTGCCGTCTGAGCTGAGATGTCCCGTCCTCAAATCCATGTCTGCCCGGGTGCTCAGGCTGTCCAGAGCTGGACCCCTGCCCTGCCTGCCCTTCAGTACAAAGCATTCATTGCACAGGGCAGGTGCCACTAGTTCCCCACCAGCCTAGCTCCACAGATGCCCCTAGAACATGCTGTACATTTTTGTGTTAGGTGCCCTGTGCCTTTGCACAGACTGTTTCCTTCTTGGCTGCCCTCCTCTTCAGCTCTTCCTAATTCAGAGATACCCTTCAGGACCAGTTCCACTTGCCTCTCCCAAGAAGCCCTCCTAGGCTGCCAATCCCCTTGCTTTCCTCCTCTCTTACTCCCACATCTGAAAAGGTGGGAAGTCAGGCAGCCTTCCCCCTCCCCTCCCCAGGCAGTGCCACGTTCCTCCTGGCAGAGAGCTCTTCCTCCCTTCCTCGGTTCTTTCCTTCCAGCCCCTGCCCTCAAGCTCTTTCCCACAGTCTTGCTCTGCACCCTCCTCCTTTGTCTGCACCTCTTTCTCCCCTCCTCCTGGCTCTGGCCTCAGTTTCCTCATCTGTGAAAAGGGAAAGTTTGGGGCTGGAAGAGGCAGCATCCAACTGGCTCCTGTCCCAGGACTGCTGACTTGGTTTGGCAGGGAACTGGGGCTGCTGACTCAGCAGCCATTGTACTGGGCGGGGAGTGTGTGTGCGTGGGGAAGGGTTGCCACACAGGCGCTGGGCACGGAGTGTGGCGTGTGTGGCATGTGTGGGGTGTGTGTGCGCGTGCTGGGGAGGGGTCGCCACACGGGGGGCGGAGGAGTGGGACAACCGGCCCGCGGAAGAAGCGGGCCGTGGGTCGGGAGCTCACCGTTCTCGTTCCCAGCGGACAGCTCTGCCTGGCTGCTACGCGGGGCCGGGGTGGAGACCGGGGCCTCGGTGGTCGTGGGCGACGCCAGGCCCAGCACCGAGGCGCCGGACGCCCCCAGACTCACCCCGACGGCAGGCGCGAAGGTGGCCAAGGCGAGCAGGAGACACCACATGGCGAGGTCCAAAGCGAGGACACGCGCTGGGCCCGCGATGGCCGGTGGGTTCGCCTCTTCCTGCTGGGGCTCGGGAGCCCCCCGCCCCTTCCTGCCGCCGCCGCACGCCCCCTGCGGCCTTCGACACGCCCACAGCCTGCTAGTTGGCCTCGGACCCAGGAGCCGAGGGGTGGGCAGGGGAGGGGAGGAAGATAGGGGAGGGGAGAGGAAGGAAGGGGCGGGGAGGGGCCAGGGCTGCAGCCCAGGGTCTCCGCACCCGCCGACCCTCCCCCTCCCTCTCTGCCCCGCGCCCCAGCCCCCCGCACCGAACTCACCCGCCTCTCTCGGCAAAGACCCTGCACCCTGGATTCCACGCGATCCTGTGCGCCCGTCCCACAGTGGGCACTTACTGTGTACCATGCCCCGTGCCAGGCGCTTTACCCGTGGCCTCTCAGACAAATCTCATCTTACAAACTGGTAAACTGAGGCTCAGGGCGGCTAACTGACTTAGCCTAGGTAGCGAAGCCGAGAACTTTGGGAAGGAAACTACAACCCGAGAGGGAAATTTATCCAAAGTCAGAACCCCCTGCCTGGACGGGTGGGACGGAAAGAAGGGTGAGAGGAAACTGAGGCGGCGGCTGGGGTACGGGGTGGGGGAGGGCTAGCTCTCCAGGAATCCTTCTGAAGGACACCCAAAGGGCCCAGCTAGAGGCGGTGCTTCCCACCCCCCAACCGCGGCGCCCCGCCTCTCCTCTCTCTTCCTTTCCCCAGCCTCCCCTCCTCCTTTGCTCACCCGGCTGCCACGTTCCGGGGTTACATAACCCGAGTAGAGGCGTCCGAGCCGATACCCAGAGGGCTGGGGCAGGGGGTGGAGGGCGAGGCTGATGCATGTCCTGCCCTCCCCCGCCTCACTCTCCTCTGGGAGCCGGCAGCCCTGGGTCTGTGTCTTCGGGACCACCTCGGACCCCGGGATTCCAGAGCGCAGGACCCTCCGCATCCCCCTCCGAGGTCCCCTTTGGCTCCCCCACGCCAGGGTCGCCTCCCCAGAAGGAAGGCATTCGTTCACTGTGCGCCTCTGGCCTGTGCTTTGCCCTTGCAAGGATCCCGCCAGGGAGACACTGACATCCCCAAGTAAGAAGAGATGCCCAGAGGTGGCCGGGAATCCTCTGGAGTGCGCGGGGCCCCTGAGCAAATGTTTTCTGCAAGGTCACTACCCATATGAACAATTTGAATTACCCTAAATCAGCGTGTCAGCACTAATCTCGTCGGATCTCTCGAAAGAAATATGCGCTCCTGGAACTGAGACCCACCCCCAGCGAGAACGATCTCATAGACTCGAGCCCCGGAGCTCCTCAAGGCATTTGGTCCACCCCATGCGCTCTGGGTAGAGAACCCCCGAAAGGGAGTAACTGGGACAGGGCCCCCGCGGGTCCTGCTCGCGCCTTAGAGCGCCCCGCCTGGACACCACTGCCGGGTCCCAGTCACCAGAGGAGGATCTAGAAAAATTCAAGGAAGGCGTGCCGAAGCGGAGGGTCCCTGAAGCGCCGGGCCGAGTCAGCGGCAGAAAGACGGTACTGCGGCCCCAGGCTTCGCAGAGGTGGGAGGCCGGGAGAGGCTCTGTGGAGCTAGAAGCGGGTCTGTACAAGTCCTGAGGACTGCTCCACCTCCCGCCAAAACTCAGTCTGCCCACTTCCCTGGCCCCACCCTCATCCAAGTTTCACAGAGTGGTGCGAGAGGGTCGGGGCAGAACCTGGCTAGGACAGGTCAGCCTCCTGAGGCTCCCACCTCCTCCAAGCCTTTCCCTACACCGCAGCCAAATTGTCCTAGTGGGCTCACCTTCCAGGCTATTCCTGAAAATGTTCTTCCCCACCCACACCTTTCCCACCTCATCTCCCTGTGTTCTCCCCCTGGCTCATATCTCTCCAGCCACACAGGCATTCTAGCTGTTCCTCCAATGCACCAGCCCCATCCAGCCTCAGGGCCTTTGCACTGGTTCACCAAGTTTGCATCCTATCACTCAGATGGCCTTTCAATGTTACTTACTTCCCTGACCATTCTGACAAAAGTAAACTCCAGCCTCCACACGTACTATATCCTCTCACTCTGTTTTGTTATTGATTCAAGGCACTCAACGCTCTCTGAATATATCTTGTGTTATTTATTATGTGTTCTCTGTCTGGGTCCCCACTCCCACCCAGCAGAAGGTAAGCAACCCCACAAGAGCCTTTTGCACCCAAATGTTCACAGCTGTACCTCAGGGCCTAGAACAGTGCTTGGTCTCTAGTCAGTGCTCAAAAAGTATGTGTATAATATGTTCAAGGTTAGAGGGGACCCAGCAGGGCTGGAGGGAAGCTGACCTCCTCAACAGTGCCAGGTTTTACAGGAGAGGAGTTGGCCGGCAATGAACTGGGAGACCTGCCCCCAAAGAGACTGGTGGGACAGGACATGCTGGCCATCTCCCACCAATCTCCCACCTTCTCACACCCCTTCTAACTTGCTCATCCCTTCTGTTCTCCCTGCTCAGCTGCTGCCTTTGGCCCTTGCCATTTGGTTGCCTGGAGCGGCAAAGGCACCAAGTCCGGAAGCAGGGTCTAGAGGTGGCGGCTTCCAGGGTGCAGGTACTTGCACAGCCAGATCTCTAGCCCTGGGAGCCAGATGGAGGCTTTTTCATGGCCTCACGAGAGCAAGGATATGCTGCAAAGCACGAATGAGCAAGACTGAGCTGCACTGCGTGGAGATACCTGCCCCAAAGGGATTTTGGCTTAAGGGATGGTCTGGGACTCTCCTGGCTGCTCCCCAGTGTGGTCAGGTGGCTGGAGGCGGAGACGATAGATGACTTTGGTGCCACACAGGCTTAACGTCACATCCCACTTCTGCTGTTCATTTTGTTTGCGTATCCTTGGACGGTAATTTTACCTCTCTGAGCCTCAGTTTTCTCATCTGTAAAATGGGAACAATAATATCTTCCTCTTTGGGTTGCTGTGAAGTGAGATAATATGTGGTTCCTGGGGGCCACTACCAGATGAATTAAAGGTAGGGAAACAGCTTAACACAGTCCTCTTGCTCCCACATACGTAGATGGAATGAAACATTATCAAGAGAAAAGAGGAGGCTATGTGTCTGGCTGTACAAATTGAGAAGTAGCCAAATCTGCTGCCTCTCTGTGCCTCTTAATCTCCTGTCCCTGGTACTCACTCCCCACTAAGTGCTCTCCCTATGATGCAGGTGAGCTTTGATGGGGACTCCTGTGGCACCTAGATGCATCTCCCCACGTGCCCATCTCCCCTCACCACTACCTCCCCCAGCTATCTCTCTTTTGTACATCAATGTCTTCTAGAGCCTTACTCCTCAAAGTGTGGCCGAGGACCAACAGCATCAGCATCCCCTGGGAGTTTGTTAGAAATGCAGAATCCCTGCCGAGATCTACTGTATCAGAATCTGCATTTTAAAAAGATCCCCAGAGGATTCAACCCCAGGAGATTCAGGTGGGCGGAGAAGCACTAGATGGAGGTTTAGAGCAACTCCATCTAAAATGCATGAGATTCACAGCTTTCTGAGTTTGATGGTGTTTGACGCTGTTACTGGAAATTTTATCTCAAGCCGTAAGAGGACATCCACTTAACATTAGGAAATTGGTATTTCATTCATCCTGGGAGGGTATATTCCTGATCTCCACCAAAGGACCCTATACTGATTTGTTTGTTTTAAACGAAATCATTTTAATTGAAATACTACAGAATATAATTTTTAAGACCTTTTTAAAAAAATATTTATTTATTTATTTATTTTGGCTGCACCAGGTCTTAGTTGAGGCACGCAGGACCTTCAGTTGCGGCATGCAGACTTCTTAGTTGCAGCATGCAGAGTCTTAGTTGTGGCATGCATGCAGCATCTAGTTCCCCTACCAGGGATCAAACCTGGGCTCCCTGCATTGGGAGCATGGAGTCTTACCCACTGGACCACCAGGGAAGTCCATGCAGAATATAATTTTAAAGGTAAATCACATATAGGTCTGTAACAGAAGATTATTCTCTATGCTTCTCTATTCTCAAGTCAGCCACTTTTAGTTCTGTTTGTTATTTCTTCTTGTATTTACCTTTATGCTTCTATTGCTATTTCTTGGATTTTTATGTTTAGATGTTATCTGCGGATTTCCTGCTATTGAATTAAGGATTTAGCTTTCCTACCACCCCTCCCCCCAACATACACCAAAATACACACACACGTTCCCTCCTGCCATCCTCCCAAAAGAACTAAATCTCTGGAGTCAATATTCAGTGCTTACATTATGACCATGTAAAGATTACTGTTCAACATTTTTTGTTCCCTGGAGTTAGCAATTACTTTGTTTTATCATTTGCTTTGTTTTCAAGGCACTAGTTGCTAATTCAATCCCAAAGGTTCCAACAGAACTAAACATTTTGCATATGTCTAAAAACAGCAGATAATCAGTTTCATTTTCTTCTGGAGACATCCCTCCTGGAGCATCTATCTTTTGATTCCAGGCTGGGTTGCTTGCTTTCTTTACCTGGAAACATAGCTGACATCCCAGGTCTTTCTCATCATCACTCTCCTGTGTTTAGCCTCACTTCTTTCTTAGTTTAGCTCCTTATTTTTCTGAAGCACATGCTCCAGTAGCTTCCTAAGAAAGAGTGTATGCAAGGTCAAGTTTTTGAAACCTTGTTTGGCTTAAAATGTCTTTATTCTACCCTCATACTTGATAATCATTTAGACAGATATGTTACTAGGTTGTAAATCATTTTCCCTCAGAATTTTGTGGACATTGCTTTATTGCTCTGGGAAGACTCAGAAAAAGGCAATCAATGAATGGTCCCAAGGGCTGGTGGCATTGGCTCTATGGCTGTTGAGCTCATCACCACCAAAGATGTCAAGGTCACCAGGCTTGAATCTTTGAACAGAATCCCCTGGAGGCAGATATGCAGCCGGACCCTTGCTCTGTCTCCTCCTCTCCTAGGGGCTGTATGGTCACTGTCCCCCTACCCCTACCTCCATCAGTTTTCCTTCGAAGTATGATATGTGAACAAGGATTAAGTTCTCTCAGTTATGACCCATTTCCACTCTTGCCTCTCAAGTCACTAAACTGAACCTCTGTAACCATTTACAGATTATTAGTGGAGATGGGTTTCTTTTCCAGGTGACCAATCCCTTCATACATGTTCATTTTCCTTAATTTCATTCTTGGAGGGTAACCTTAACCTCCAGTTTTGGGTTTACTATGTTGTAGTCCTCTTACAGTCACATTCTCTGTGCCATTTCTGGAATGCCAGTATACAGAACACCTCCCACAAACAACAATGCTTCAAACAGCTAAACAGCCCCTTCCTGCCCCACCCCCATTTAGTAGGTCACGTGGGAGCCCGGCCCCAGAAAGCCTCAGGTTGCTTCCTGGCCGAGTCTATCTCTGCATTCGAGGACTGCAGTTCTGAAAAATCCCCCACAAGAGCCCACAGTCCTCACCCTACTTTCAGGGGAGAGAGCTGGGGACAGACAGATTGAGTGACTTGCCCCTGGACACCCAGCCCCGGGAACCCGCGAGACAAAGCAGCCCTTCCTCCCGTGATAAGCTGCCCAGGTGGTGATGGGGTTATAATGCCTTCTTGGCAACTCAAATCCCCACCGGAGGGCCCTAGGGCAGAGAATTAGCAAAGACAAGAGGATTAGTCTTCGCTCTCAAAAGTCAGACCTCCCTTTGCCGAAACTCTGCCTAAGCCACCAGCTACTTATGAGGCCAGAGCCAGCATTAGCCTGCTCCTTACCCCAGGTCCCCACCTGGCAATAGGTCACAATGCTCCAGCTGCCCAACCCACCAGAATGGCTGACTGAAGTGGGAAGGAGTGAGGAGGGTTTGGTGGGTAGGTGTGTGGGGAGGGGGAGATTTCTAAGGAGCCCAGCTCCCCACTGCCTGAGCTCACCCTTGAGTGTCTGCCAGGACCCCACCCCCTCCCATGGTCCTCCCCCCCATACTCCTTCCCAGCCCTAGTCCTTCCTGTAACCTCCACCTCCCTCCATGACCTGCCTCTGCTTACCCAGGCCCGAAGCCCTTGCTTATCCTATCCCAGTCCCTTCCAGGGGCGTGGGTGCTGGGGAGGGATCAGGTAGCCCAGTGGGTCCATGTGTGTCCTCCTGGGGCCCTAGCCAGGCCCAGGTCCTGGACAGTGTCCTAGGGCTGTGGGCACTGGGGCTGACAATTCGGGCAGTCTTTTCCACAGCTGGCCCAGCCTCGCTGCTGCTGCTACTGGTCAGCTTCCTGGCCTTCGACCTGCTCCACCGGTAAGTGGACAGCAGCCTGGCAGGTTGGGCAGGTGAGCAAGGGGTCAACCTCCCAAAGCCCAGCTGCCACACTTTCTCTCCACAGGCCTGCAGGTCCCACCTGGCCACAGCACACACATCTCACAGGGGGCCAGAGTCAGGGGGCCGGCGAGGGTCCAGGGCAGCTGGAGGCTCCACTCCTGCCCATGGTGGCAGTCACAGGACGACTCAGCCTCCAGGAGACTCTGCTGCTGCTCCTGGGCCTGGGGCTACTCCTGGGAGCCCGCGGCATGCCCTTGGCCCTGCTTACCCTGGCTTTCTGCCTCCATCTTTGGGCCTGAATGCCCTCCAGAAATACACTGACCATGCTGTTTCCTCAGGCCTCCTTTCCTCCACCCTGGTCTGGGAAGGCGGGAGGATACTCCTTTATCCCCCAGCCTGCACCTACCTTGGGGGACCTCTGAGGTCTCCCCACAATGTGGACAGTAGATACCTAGGTCTGAGTCCAAGGGCATCAGTAAAAAGTGAGATAAGGGACAGGGAGCCCAGTGCAGGGTATGGGAGCCATCTCAGAACCTCTAGGTTAGGGGTGGCTATTCTGGCCTCCACTGTGGCTCTAGAGAATGAGGGTCCAGAGAGAAAGAACTGCAAGAGAGTGGAGTGGGACTGGATATCGGCCAGCAGGGAAGGGAGGGATCCAGAGAGGTCTTTCCACAAGAAAACATGAGAAACTACATCTTTCTTTCCACAAGAAAACATGAGAAACTACTACCAGGCTCCCCTGCCAGCCCGCAGGGTCCATGAAAGAGGCCCAGGTAAGCCTCACATCCTGCAGTGTTTCCTCTCTTGGCTGGACCCCACCCTAGCCCGGGTCACAATGGGGCTCCTTTGGGAAGGGTGGGGGCAGTGAGAGTGGGGGCTCAACTCTGGCTGGGGGCTGCAGGAAGCAACATGACCTAGGTGGCTCTGCCCAGAGGTAAGACCCAGCCCCAGCTCAAAGCCCCACCACACCCATGCTGGTACCCTCCTGACCCCTGCACCCTCACCCACCCTGAGGTCCCAGGCATCTCCAGGGCTGCTCCTGCAGCTGGCATGGCCCTCTCCGCAGGTGCACCAGCAGTGATGCAGCAGCTGCGAGCGGAGACACATGCCATCGGGGCTGGCGAGGGGCCACAGCGTGCGGTGCCCTGGTTGGCCTGGGTCACGCGGGAGGGCTGGGTGCGCTGGTGCATGTGCCATGTGCCCCCAAGCTGGACCCAGTGGTGGACCACATCAGGCTGGCGGCAACCGCTGCAGCGTGTGCTGTGGGGTCTGGAGGGGATCCTCTACCTCCTGCTGGCGCTGATGCTGTGCCACGCGCTCTTCACCACCGGCTCCCACCTGCTGAGCTCCTTGTGGCCCGTGGCAGCTGCAGCGTGGCTCCATCTGCTGCCGGCTGTCCTGCTGCTGGTGCTCAGTGCCCTCCCCACCCTGCTTTTCACAGCCTCCTTCCTGCTGCTTTTCTCCACACTGCTGAGCCTCGTGGGCCTCCTCACCTCCATGTCTCACCCAAGCCATGCTCAGGACTTGGACCAATAGAAGGGCAACCCCATCCTGCTGCTTGTGTCTGTTGAGCCCTGGCCTAGGGCCTGAAGCCCAGGGGAGAGGGAGGGCAGTTGGGACCAGGGCCTTCCTGCCTCAGCAGGCCCCAGACCTTCAGTCCCTAGTTGGGACTGGTCAGGGCATGCATGATGTTGCTGGAACTGGCAGGGTAGACTGGCCTGATCTCTGGGCACCTCCCTCAAGCTGATGCTGCAGGTACTTGGGGTGGGGGGCAGGGACTTTGAGAAGAGACATTAGGGCAGAAGGCTTAGCCAGGAGCAGAGCTTGACCAAGCCGTCAAGAGCTCCCACATGCGTGTGGTGACACCACTGGGGCCCCCTTAGCAGCTGGCAGCATCTTTTTCTTGCAGCTGCTCAACTGTCTCAGCTTCAGACTCATAGAGAACTACTTGGGTACCTCTTTATTTGCCATTCCCCCCACCAACCTCCTCTTTCCACTTCCCCAGGCTCTAGAAAGGGCCCACTGACAGAAACTTAGCTAAGAGAGGGCTAGCCAGAAGCCTCATGGGACCTCAGCCAACTCACCTTCTGGACCTTTCTGCCCAAGCATTCCCCACTCCCTAGACTTCCTACCTCCTGCCTCAGTCCACATCCCCACCTCTGGGAAATGGGCCAACCAGTGTAGTGGGGTTCCCAGAGAGCACTTACTCTTTAAGACTCCTGAGGTTTGCTATGGAAAAACAAACAAGAAGTCCCATTTCACCCACCTATGCAATGTGTGGCCTTGGCCAATTAGTTTTTTTGAGCCTTGGTATTAAGTGGGTCCTGTCATGTAGCTGTTGTGAGTCAAAGGCAATAATACCTATGTGTGAAGTACTTTGAAAAGACCAGAAAACTGTACGATAGTGTATTGAACTCTAAAGAGCAGAAAGCTTCTCTAGGCCTTCAGAGCAATGTTCTGTCATGGATACAACTGGGGCCCTACCATGGTAAACAGAGGATGGACGAATGTGAACAAAATGTAAAAGGTCGTATGCCATGAAATCTCAAAATATGCAGGTGTTGAACTCTTCTGATTGTGAAATGCTTGGGGCTGGGGCTTGGTGCCAGGAGATGTCTTGTACATCTATGTGAGTGGGGAAAGCATGGCCCACAGGTTTCTAAAACCAACCCAACAAGCTGCTTACAGCACCAGGAGGGCCTTGGAAGGTCGCATCCCTTGATGCCCAGGATGCTGGCTGTTCACACATCAGCTAACCCTACAAATAAAACAGTGAGTGATCAGTTACTACAGGTAAGACATTTGATAGATAAGATCCACCACCTGACCCCCACCCCACTCCAGACCTCCACCTAATCCCTGACCCTCCCCAATCTAGTCTTGACCCCACTATATACATAACCCTAAAATCCCTGCTCCTAAATCCCTCAACCAAAAGGCCCCTCTCCTGCCAGCTAAATACTCAAGCCCTGGGGACCAGCCCCTAGAACCCAGGTTCATTTTTGCTAAAACCCATTCGCTGCGGAGTTTCATAACTCTGCAGGCCACTGGTCATCAACATCAGCACCTGAAACCCCAGACACAGTCCTTCTTTTTTCCTTTCAGTTCTCCCTGAAATATGACCTGGTAGCAAGGGCAAGGCAGGACATGGAGGTGGCATAGCTTCATGGTTAGCACAGGCTCTGGTGT
Source organism: Balaenoptera physalus (assembly GCF_965194825.1). Taxonomy (NCBI): domain Eukaryota; kingdom Metazoa; phylum Chordata; class Mammalia; order Artiodactyla; family Balaenopteridae; genus Balaenoptera; species Balaenoptera physalus. The sequence continues at coordinate 29,939,839 of NC_138898.1, forward strand.
ATTAGCTGAGGCTGGGTTTGAATCCCAGCATTGTCACTTTCTAGCTCCATGGCTTTGGTAAAAATTGCTAAGCCTTCTTGAACTTCATTTTCCTCTTGGTTAAAACAAAGGCAAGAACACCTGTCTTGGGGCCCCTGTGGGGCACTTGGTATGTGAGGCAAAGTTTCTGAACTGACTCCTCACACCACAAACTGTAGCTATGCTGTTACCATCCCATTTTAGAGATGAGAAGTCAGGCACAGGATAGCTACTTGCCAATGGCAAGGCCAGGTTGTTTGAGTGCTAGTCCAGCCTAACAGGCTACTGAAGGGAAAGCAATGGAGGAAGTATAACCTAACTGAAGACCCCAGGGCTTCTCAATGCCTGTTCTTTAAGCTCCTGTCAGAGATGAAGCCAGGATGCCAATCTTGGGCCCATCATTGACTTGGTCGTGCATTGCTAGCCAGGGACATCACTCCGGAGCCTTGGGGCCATTCTGATTGAGAGAGGAGGTTTTGGCCCAGACCAGACACACTGGGGGGCAGGATTTTGGCAGGAGCAAGGAGAAGGCCTTCTTCCCTTCCCCACATAAATATATATCTTCTACCCTCCTGCGTTGCTGGTGTGGGGTAGGGTGGCACAGCCAGACTGGAGAGCAGATAGGCAATACTTATTAAATTAGATCAACACATACCCTGTGACACAGAAACCCAAAATGAATTCTCACAGAGGCCCATAATGGCCTTGCTCCTCAAAGTGTGGTCGCAGGGCTAGCAGTATAGGCATCACCTGTAAACTGGCTACAAATGTAGAGTCTCAGACCTCACCCCAGGCGTGATGAATCAGAACCTGCATTTTAACAAGACTCCCAAGGGATACCTGTGCACACTGTGAGAAGCGCTGCAGGTGAGGGGATATGTTGAGGGGATACGTCTGAGAATGATGATTGCACTCACTGGTGGAGGCAGAAGACGGAAAATGTGAAACATGGTGGATGAGCACTGTGGAGAGGAGGCAGCAGTTAGAAAGGGTGGAAGCTATATGGATTGATCTTGAAATTCTAGTGTTGAGTGAAAAGAAGCTGAATGAGAAATAATGCAATTCTTTTCACACAAACTTAAAATGCATGCCAACAAAACCAGACACTTTTTTCTTCTTCTTTTTTTTTTTTGATAAGAACAAAAAATAGAATGGAATGGCCAACTCTAGAGCCAGCCAAATGGGATGGAGTATACAGATAAAAGGAAATAAAGTGAGGGACCTTGCAGAGAAGAAAGAAAAACATAACTCCTGAAATTACTTTAAATGTAGACAGTCATCCATTTAGACTTAAAACGCTTAATAATGCAAGCCTGGGGAGAATGAACATGATGGAATGAAGTTCTAAGCCCTTCCGTTTGGGCCAAGAAGGGAAAGCTGTCCCACTGGCCTCAGTGACCTGGGAGGTTGGGTGAGCTTTCTTTGCCGGCCCTACCCCATCCAACCCCGCAGCGGGCTCAGATGGGGTGGGGTTCCAGTAACGCTTGTGGCCTGGCCAGAAAAATAATCAGATCAGGCGGAGCATAAAGAACCGGAGTGGAGGAGGTGTCAGCCGCGAGGGGCCTTGCATCTGAGAAAGCAGAGAGAGGATCCACAGCGGCACACACGCACCCTGGGGGGCGCCTAGGAGCAGGAGCGCCCGGTAGGACTTTCCTCTGCCCCAAGGACCGGGGAGCAATGAATAGGAGCGGCCAGGATGCGGGAGGTTCAGAGAGGGCCGTGTCAAGGGGGATCATAAGGCTGGGGGCTCCACTTGAGCTAGAGTTGTCAGTGGCCACCCTGGAGAGAAGAGTGGTCCCTGGAAGCGGGCGGTGCGGCCCAGGGAACCGCTCAGGACCAGCTACGGGAAGCCGGGAGGGGGCGCTCTCACCCAGACGCTTCTGCGCCGAGGAAAGGGGGCGGCTCCGCCCCCGCTAGAGGGTGAGGGGAGGAGCTCTACTCGCCGAGAGTCCGTGGCCACAGAGGAGGAGGGGGCGGACTGGGTCCTTGGGGGAGGAGGAGGAGGAGAAGACCTGCGCTGCGCTGGGAGGTTGCCCCAGGAGCGACCTCTAGGCTCAGGTGCGCCGGAGAGGGGTCAGGGCGACGGCTGGAGAGCGCCGAGCTCGCGTGTTGACCGTGGAGGCACAGTTGGGTGGGCATGGGCCTGACGTTGGGAAGGAAATCCCTAGCCTAGCCAGGGATCAGAGGGCTGTGGGCACCCACACAGGGAAAGTGCTAGCCACCCCCGTAAATCAACACCTCCCCCCACCTCCACCCCACCCCCGGAATCGCAACCCCTTGACTCGGCGCATGGCTTGCTCCCCTGGCGGAGACCTCCAGCTCTGGCTACGAAGAGTCGGGCTTGGCTGGGTGTGGGAAGGAAACGAGGAGGGGGAGAGGTATCTCCCGGGCCGGGCCGTCAGTGGCGGAGAGGGCAGATCCTGGGGCCAGAAAGGAGCATCTCCGGCCCACTGGCGGCTTCATTGACTCCTCAAAATCTCCTTAACCCAAAACTCTAGCCTGAGTTTCCCAGCCTGAAACCCAGAGGCATCGAGGGCAGAGCTCATGAGAATCCCGGAGAAGGAAGGGCCCAATCTAGTCGGCTTCACTGTCTCCGACTGCTGTCCCAACCCTAGTCCATTATTCCGTTCTTCCTGGGGTAAAGACCTGTCTTTTGTGAGGTTCTGTCAGGATTTAGATGCAACCAACTTTGGACAAGTTATTTTCTGCTGAGCAAACATTTCTATTACCTTTCAAATATTTTCCATCTTAAAAATAAAAGAACTTAGGAGCTGTAACTTTTATCGTATTTTCTGGCCTGTGTCTTCAAATATCTAAAACCAAAAAAGTTTTAAAAATTGATACGTGATACTGTATACTTGCAAAATATTTGTAACATATATGAAAGTTGTGAAGTCCTCTAAACCCAAGGATACCACGTCCGTCTAAAAGCCAGATGTTATGAGGATAGGTCCTCTTCCTTTGTGTTCATCTTCTGACTAAACAAGCTGGAATTCCCAGACAATGGTATATGGAATTGCTGTTCACAGGTAACTTTGACTTGATCCTGATTTTAAAAGAACTGCTTTTAAGTTTCCACCATTAAGAATTACGGTGGAGTTTTGATAGTTAACCTTTATCCAGTCAAGGAAATTCCTTTCTACTCCTAGTTTGCTAGCAGTTTTGATCATGAGTGGATGTCGAATGTTAAAAAAAAATTTTTTTTTCTTCATCTACTACAAGGACTACTTATTCTGCTTTATTCTGTTTATATGGTGAATTAAATTTTTAGGTGTCTTTTAATGTTAAACCACTCCTGGATATCCTGATTTTTTTTTTTTTTTTTTTTTTTTTTTGGCCAAACCGCACGGCTTGTGGGATCTCAGTTCCTGACCAGGGACTGAACCAGGCCATGGCAGTGAATCCTAACCAGTAGGCCACCAGGGAACTCCACTGGTTCCCTTTTAATTGACATATAATTCATACATTTTACATATGAATAAAATGCACAAATATCGAGGGTATGGCTCAATTAAAAAAAATTTTTTTTTTGCCCTCACTGCACGGCATGCAGGCCAACCTGGGATTGAACCCATATCCCCTGCATTGGAAGGGAGGTCTCTGGCTCAATCAACTTTTACATATTTGTGTGTCTTTGTGTGTATCCATGTAACTACCAGCCAGATAGAACTTTTCCATCATCCCAGGTAGTTCCATCATGCCCTTTCCCAATCAATACCTCCCCCAAAAGGTAACCACAATTCTGATTTCTATCACCACAGATTAGCCTATTCTTGAAATCATGCAGAATAAAATCATATAAAATGTACTCTAGTTTCTGGCTTCTTTCAACATTACATCTGTGAGATTTAGCCATGTCGTTGCATCTATCAGCATTTTGTTCTCCTTTATTATTATCCCATTGTATGGGACGAATATTTATCCACTCTCCTGTTGATGGACATTTGGCTTGTTTCCAAGTTTTGGCTACTATGAAAAAAACTTCTATGAATATTCTTGCACAAGTCTTTTGGTAGATCTGTCTAGATGTACTCATTTCTCTTGAAGTGAAATTGTTGAATCACAGAGTACATAAATGTTCAACTTTAGTAAATGCTGCCCAAGAATTTCCAAAGTGATTTGTACCAAGCAGTGGTTCCACTGTGTTTTTCAGCCTATCCACCTAATTCATTGTTTGGAGTTTCTGCTCTTTCCTGGTCATCAGATAAGATATTTACATTTCTGTTTCTCATTTTCACTTTTGCTTGGGTGATTTCTGAGAGGAGGAGGGTTCTAATCAGTCTCCCACATGGGCTCGGGAGCTTTTTGTTTAGTTCCAACCACTTAATGAGTGTCTACCCTGTGCCAAGAAATTGTGCAAGGTATGTGTCTTATATCTCCAGGAGTAGATGAATGTTGAACATACACATGAATGTGTGAGACTGGTATAGGTGAGATCTAGCCAGATTCCAAACTGCATATAAAATACTGACAATTTCAACTCAGCCCTTGATATTTCCCAATCCCAAAGAGCTGCTGACAACAGAGAACCCCTCCAGGGTCTTTGTTAAGTACATGTGTGTTCTGGTAAGGGTGTAAACAAGTGTGTGCGACAGTAGGAAGGATGCATTCAATGATTTCTAAGCAGTGTGGGTTAAAAGGTCCAAGGTTGCAGAGAGCCCAGAGGCAGCCTCTCCAGCTTTTAAGATCATGGTTGGGAAACCTACTCCCTTACACAAAAAGATGCTACTCTGTTCTTCCATGCCTTTATTGGTGACAGCAATGGACAACAACAATGCCAGGCATAGCAAGATACCCTGGCCCAGCACCTGGGGTGGCAAGCAGGCACTGCAGGGCCACTGGCACATTCAGCCCCAGCATAAGATCCACTCTACCCAGGCCACGTCCCCGAATGGGCAGGAGGCCATCTGTCCAGTTTGTATGTATGGATCAGCCTGTCTGAGTGTCTGGGACGCTGCCTGCAGGGTGCCCCTGTCCTCGGCACGTGGTAGGGGCTGGTGTGAATACAGCGTGGCATCCCCCGGTGGACGGCCAGGCCCCGGTGCTGACCATGGGGGATAGGGCTGGGGACTGGAGGAGGCAGGGGGCCAGGCACAAAGTTCACTCCGGGGCTACATCCTACAAAAGAACCAGCCATTATCAGAGTGGGCTTCTGGCCAGGGTGAGCCCACCTCTGCCTTCAGGCAGTTCTGGTCCTCCAGGGTGAGTTTCTCTGGGCTTCAATCCCCATTTGCAAAATGGCAATACTACTTCCCCTATTTCCAAGTCAGGAAATTGTGACAATCAATGAGCTAATTAATGAGTCTACAGATGCTGTTCCAGACTCAGCTGTGACTGAACCCAAGCCTGGGGGGCACAAGGGCTACCCAACTCCTCTCAGCCCACCTGGACACAGGAGGCTAGGATGGGGGACGTTCAAGGGGATGCTGGAAAAGGTGTGCTGGGAGGTTGTAGAGGCACCTACCTAAGTGGGGTGGCATCGAGCAGTCTTCTGTTGGATTAAAATTGAAGAATTCATGGGGTGGGAAGGGCTGGCCTGGGAAAAAAGGGGGATCCTGGGGCAGGGGTGGAAACAGAGGAGGTGGGGAGGGCTGAGGAAGAGGGTAGGGAAAATGCATGGGAAGGGGTAAGGGAGAGGGTGGGGGCAAGGCCAGCTGCTCCCCGAAGTCTGGGGGCTGCCCCTGGCTCCCCTGGAAGAGATGATCCGGCTCTGGCCAGTCCTCAATCCACGGGTCTAGGAATGGGATGGTTGTTTTAGGTAGGCCTGGGGAGCCAGGCTGCCCTGAACTCTGGCTGTCCACACTTCTAAACCTCTACTCTCTCCTCTTGGAGAACACAGCACCCTCTACTTCCTACCCAGGTTTCCTCATACCCTCTCATTTCAGGCCAAGCCCAAGCTGTGCTCTTTCTTCCCTGCCTGTCTCAATAGTCAGTGGATTTGCCTTTGTTCTGACCTCATGCTCCCCTCCAGTCTCCTCCCTCTGTTGCCCAGCTCCTGTATCTTTAGCTTTTTCCTCTCCCAGCTCCTCGCCACAGACCAATAAATAAGCTTAGTAAACCTTCTCTCTTAAAAACAAAGATCCTGTCACTTCCTTCTCCCAGTAGGGCCCTGTTCCTTTCATATTTCCTCCCACAAAGAGTATTCTGCCCAGGTGCCATTCTCTCATCAACTGCTCACTACCTCTTTTAACCCTACTCTACTCCTTCAACATTTATCCTACGAAATGTAACCACTTCCTCGCTTCCTGACAAGTCACGTGGCCAGTAGCCTCTGTCCTCCCTCAAAGTGACTCTACCCTTGTCTCCTTTTGTTTCCTCCATCAGCCCCTCTTCCCTTCCAACTCCAAAACATGGCTATTGTTTTGCTCTTTCCGTCGCTGTTCACATTCATGCCCTCAGCTGCCATCTCCCTGCTGGGCACCACTGACTCCAAATCTACTCAACATCTTCATAGTACCTCAAAGAGATCTGCCCTAACCAAACTCACCAACTCATCCTCCCACCCAACTCTTCCCTTTGACGTTCCTATTTCTGTGGCTCCAAACTGGATTCAGAAGACCTGAGCCACGACAAACTAGCCTTACAACCTTTAGAGCAACCCTTCCTTTGTTGGGGATCAGTTCTCCAACTGATTTAGATGAGATTTAGTTCTCACCTAAAAAAACAAAGAAATTGGACCATTATATAATCAAGGTCCTAATTCACTTCCCTGATGCTCCAACTCCAGGCTAAAAGTGACATTCTTGACCTCTCTGTGCCCTCACATCCTTTAATGCTACTACAGCCTTCTAACATGACTTGTGTCTCCAATTCAATAAACACTATCCTGTAGGTACTATGTACACAGCAATTGTCCTAGACAAGTGGCTTAAAGGGATGAGTTGTCAACAAGTGAGGCAGGAACATTAGCCTTGGAGGACACGATCCAGGGCAGAAGCAGATATGGAACCACCCACGATGTTCCCTTTATAAGCAGGCAGGAACTGAGGGGCTGACAGCACCAGCCAAGGGGCTTCGTTGTTTCTGCCACACTGCCTGGATTACCTTTCCTCTGTTTCTGCCTTTCCACCCCCCACATCTACTTCTATCTAAAAGTATTCCCATTCCTTTCCCGTTTATCTGTAGCATAAGGGTCTCTGACATGCTACCTTATGTGCTCAATGCTCATTCACATACACATAGGTGACCACACGGCTAGACCATACAGAAACCCAGGGGAAGGAAGGAGCACTCAGGATCCACAACAGTCCTTCAAGGGGCCTCTACTCCCCTTGAGGATCTCTGTCCTGTCGTTTATGAGCCCTATGCTCTGAGGGCCCTCTTTGCATCACTACCGTCCCCACTTGTGGTAGGGCTCACCATGGGGATAGTCACGCTTCGGCAGCTCCACACCCCAGGCATCAGCCACATGGGTCAGAAGCAAGTGTGAGAGGTGGCGGTGAGCATGCTGGTCCCAGTGGACACCGTCCCGGTGACGGTGCTGTACTGCATGCCGGAAATGAAAGTGGAGGTCCAAGACATCGAAGCAGTGGTCCCCAGCCAGCGTAGCGCTGTAGAAGTTCCCTTCAACCACATCCCGCCGCAGAGAGCCCGCCAGGGGCTGGAGCTGAGTGAGAAAGTGCAGCATCTAAGAGCCACAGAATGAAGCAGGTTCGGGAGGGAGGGTCCTCTATCTACCAGTCAGCTGCCCCGTCCTCTATCCTAAGGGGCTCTGGTCACTTGCCTCAGGCAGAAGGAAACCCCCAGTGACACGCTCTCCTAGGGGCATTGCCATGTTCCACACCAGCAGGCAGGAGTCTGGCAACACCTGGTCCATGCGCATGAACACCCGCTCCAGGTTCTCTCGGTAGCTCTCCATCGAGCAGCGGCCATACCTGTTGGGTAGCACAAAGGGTGGGCAAGAGCACAGGGGTGGGTGGCCTCTGAGCCATACCTCCACCCCCGGTTTCCCTCTGCCCCCGCCCCAACCTGGAGAGATCCCAGAGGCAAGAGTTGATGATCACCAGGTCCGGGGCAGGCCCATATGTCAGCTCCTCCAGGACTCCCTCGAGGTACTCGGAGTAAACGCGGGTGAGGAAGTAGAAGCGTACAAGGTGGTGGCCAGAACCCGAGCAGAACTGGCGGACCTCCCGGTACTGTGTCCCGTTGTGCAGCTCACCCAGCTGACCCCCAGCCACCAGCTGGTCCTGTTCAAAGCTCAGCTCCCCCTGCCCACCCCCCCACCCAGCTGGTCAGACCCATGCCAGGGAGGAGGACCCTACCAGGCCAGAGTCTGTGCCCACCCACCACTGGCATGGCCGCCAAGCTTCCCTCACCTTGGCTTTCAGCTGGGCGGCTGTGAGCAGTGAGTCTTTCTGGAGCAGAAGCACCAGGTCTTTGTACACAGCCCGCTGGACTGCAGGGAGACAGAGATCCTGCGGCTGAGGCAGACCGCACTCCACCCCAGCTCCTTCCAAATCCAGGCCTCCCATCTTCCCAGGGCTGGGGTTGCCCAACACCACCTTTGTGGAGTGTTGACTTAGAAGCAGAAGAAAAGGTGAGGTTAAAAAGTCCTGGCACTACCTCTGTTCCTTCTAGCTGTACACCACTCCTCAAGTCAGTATATAGTGACCCAAGATCACCTGGCAGAAATAAGTCAGCCAAGTCACCCAAGAGACAGACAGCACAATCCACCGCTTCCATGAGGGACATTGTGGGGGACCGTCAGGAAGAAAAATGCTGAGCAAGGATGGGGTGAAAAGCTTGACAGGCTACATCTGTCAGGACACCTGTGGAAGGCGTTAGGGAAATCAAAAGAGAAAACCTACTGGACTGGAACAGACTAGGGATCAGGAAGGAGATTTGAGATGGAGACAAAGGGTCCAGATGCGGAAAACAGGCTGCAGGTGTGGGACCGGGAAGTGTGATTCTAGAAGGGCACTCACTTGAGTCCCCCAAGATGACCACGAACTTGTTGTGTAGCAGCTGCTGGACTTCAGAGGCCTGGAAATGGACCATGGTGCTTCCCAGCGGGCGGCGCAGCTCCTCGTTCTCCAGACAGAAGACCATGCCGCCGCCAACAACGACGGGCTGCAGGGAGAGGCCACTAAGCCGCGCGAGGGCGGGGACTCAGGACAGGTTGGCTCCAGGACCCACACGGAATAAACGAGACGCGCGGCGGCGCCCTCCGGGCTGCTCTGGGCTACAGGGACCAGGTGGCGGCAGCAGAATGGGGCCCATGGTGGCGCCGGTCTCCATTACACTTGGCACAGGAGGCAGGAGGTCGCCAGGCCCGCGGGGCTCCAGGACACCGAAGCGCTTCCCGCGCGGTGCAGCCCTGCGCCCCGCCACGTGCCCGCCGCCGCCCCGCGCATGCGCGCGCTCGCTCGCGCCAATTACCGAGTCCCGGGGCTCCGCGCCGTTCACCCGCGACCCGGGCAGGCCCGCACACCGCGCGCCACGCCCGCAGCGGGCTCCGGGCCTGGCCTCATGTTCCCGCGCCCGAAGAGGCCGGTCGCTTCAGCACAGCCTCTGCCCCGCAGAGCCCGTGCGTCCCGGTTAGCGGTCGGTGCGCAGCCCGACGCCCAGCACTCTCCATGCGTGAGTCGCGGAGGCCCGACAGCGCCTGGGCCCTCCCCGCCCCGGGCTGCGACACTCACAACTCCCACTTCCGGTCACCCATGTCCGACTCTGCCCGACCCCCCCAACGCCCGAGGGGACAGGAAGGCAGCAGGGGTGGCCGCCGTGGGGAGCAGGAGCCAGGGCCGGGCCCACCCGGGCGTGGGAGGGGGCGCGGCGGCGGCCAAGTGCAGCCGCCCACAGCGGTGACGGCCGTAGCCGCGGCCTCGCCACGTGACCCGGACGGGCGGAAGCGGAAGTGCCTTCCTGGAGCCCGCGCTAGGTGGGTGTCCCCTCGGCGCTGGCCGGCTGCCGCCTGCACCAGCCATGGACTGCTACACCGCGAACTGGAACCCGCTTGGGGACTCTGCCTTTTACCGGTGAGCCACCCCGCCCTGCCTCCCACGTTCTAGCTTATCCCGCTCGCCCGCCGGCTCGAGTCTCTGAGCGGAGCCGGAGGCGCGCGTCGCGGTCTCTACGGCGCTGGGGTCCGCCCGTCGCCGGCTCTCCCGCGGCGTCTACCACTTAACATACAGCCACCTAGGGCCGGGCCTTCCCCTTCTCCGGAGAAGGAAACTGAGGCAACCGTAGTGGTCACACAAGTAGCGGCACAGCCCAACTGAAGCCCAGGGCTGTCAGCCTCTGGAAGGATGCTCAGATCACGTTGAGGGTGGCCGCCCACGGGTGACAGTGAGTGCTCGGTCTCCTGCCGGGAAGTGCTGCTGAAGTCAGACCAGGGGTGCTCCTGCGGGGGCCGGCTTGCACAGCGGGTGGGATAGCAGTGCTGACCAAGGCTGGGAGAAGGGGGCGAATCGCCGCTAAATCCAGAAGTAGCGCAAGTGAGGACCCCCTGTTAGGGGCAGCCCTCTCATGGGAGTCGTGGAGTCCTAAACCACTAATCTTTCTAAAGTGTAGACTGATCACGTCATTACCCTAATTAGGATTTTTTTCAATGGCTTCCCTTCTTTGAAAAACAAAGTACAAACTCCTTCTCGTGTTATGTCTATAAACCGGCCTTATTTGTTTCTTCGACTTCAATTTCTTCTTCAACTCCTACCCAAATCTGTGTTCCAGTTGCACAGAACAGGATCCCAACACATCATGACGTTTCAGGGCTCGCTATGTTTGCACCAGCCTACAGTTCCTTCTGTGAACACTGCCATTTCCCTCTTTACTTCACTGGAGAATTCTTACTTATCCTTCAGGACTTAGTTTAAGGGTTCTTTCTGAAACCTTCCCTGATCTAATCCCAATAGACTTGACTTTCAGCTGACTTTCCTTTGGGTCTCACAAGACCCAGTGCTAAGGTCTGTTTTGTATGGCACAATAGGTCAATGTTTGTATAGGTTTCTTCTGCTAAACCAAATTCCTTGAGGGCTGAGAGCATTTCTTGCATCTCTTTATCTCCAGTGCATATTTAGAACAGTGCCTGCTGCGTAGTGGTTGCCTAATAAAGTTAAAAAAATACTTTATTGATTGCAACTAAAGATCACAAAGGCATCGCGTTGGGGTCTTATTTCAATAGAAGACAACTGTTCATGCTAGTGAAACTATATACCATTGTTATTCACATGTTAAAACTTTTCAATGTAATCTTTAATACACAAAATGTCAGCCCTTAACACTTCTGAGGTGGACAAATGCCTTGATGCAATTTTTAGCGATCTGTTGCATTTGTTGTTTATTTCTGATTCTTATAAATGTGCCTGTACAATGTGAAAAAAATTGCAAAAATTTAGTTAAAAATCAGGGAAGTCGGTAGGAAATAACAGTGATTTAAACTTTTTGTGGAGAAGGGTTGTCAGTTGACATAGGTAGCATGTAATTTAGTGTTTACAACACAGCATATACTTTTAAAAATATTAACTTGGGGCTTCCCTGGTGGCACAGTGGTTAAGAATCTGCCTGCCAATGCAGGAGACACGGGTTCGAGCCCTGGTCTGGGAAGGTCCCACATGCTGCGGAGCAACTAGGCCCATGCGCCACAACTACTGAAGCCCGCACGCCTGCAGCCCGTGCTCTGCAGTGGGAGAGGCCACTGCAATGAGAGGCCTGCGCACCGCAGTGAGGACTGGCCCCCGCTCGCTGCAACTAGAGAAAAGCCCGCGCGCAGCAACGAAGACCCAACATGGCAATCAATCAATCAATCAATAAAAAATTAAACTGTATTACTTTTGAAAATATATGTTGCCTACGCAGGCTTATTAAATAGAGTACTGAAAATGGTGATGTCATTGCCATAGAACTCCTGTTTATCATATGAAGTCTTAGCTTTGTTTATACACCAATAAAGTTTTACTATCTTTTTTTTTTTTTTTTTTGCTGCGTTGGGTCTTCGTTGCTGTGCGTGGACTTTCTTTAGTTGCGGCGAGCGGGGGCTACTCTTCTTTGTGGTGCGTGGGCTTCTCACTGCAGTGGCTTCTCTTGTTGTGGAGCACAGGCTCTAGGTGCGTGGGCTCTAGAGTGCAGGCTCAGTAGTTGTGGCACACGGGCTTAGTTGCTCCGCGGCATGTGGGATATTCCCGGACCGGGGCTCGAACCCGTGTCTCCTGCATTGGCAGGTGGATTCTTAACCACTGGGCCACCAGGGAAGTCCCCCAATAAAGTTTTAAATGAGTGTAAATGTTGAGTACATGCCATAGACATGGTCTGCGTGGCTAGCCTAACCCTTACCTGTGCTGTACCGCCAGAAAGGAGTAGAGGTATAAGCCTTGCTGCAGACGATGTGTTACTCTTGGTAATGGGTGTTGAGCCTTTCTATGTACTAGACACCATGCTAAGTACTTTATGTGTATTAAATTGTCTAAGTCTCACAGCCCCATGAGGTAGGTATCATTATTTTAACCCCATCTTACTGATGAGGAAACTAAGGCACAGAGAAGTTAGGTGACCGGGTTACACAGATAGTGGAGCCAGGATTTGAGCCCAGTCTTCTAGAACCTGTGTTAAAGCATAGGGTTTTTGTTTTTAAGTAGGAAAATAAAATAAGTGTTTTAATTTCTCTACCAGAGTAGAAAATATTTTAGGTGCAGATACTAAGTTTTATTTGTATTTGTGCATAACCTTATGCCAGGACTGAATACATGTTCAAATAAGTGAATGAATGATAAACAGGTGGCGGACATTTCAAGTCCTATCTACAGGATGGGATTCTTTTGCATTGGAAGTAGTGTTCTGGAAAAATCACTAATTTGGGAGGGCAAGGAGAGGTAATGGTGATTAGTTCTTATGAGGCTCCAGAATTTTAACCATTTTTATTCTAAAAACCCAGTTTGGGGTAATACCATTAAATAATTTTGCCCAACCCTTTGCCAGGCTGAATGTATATTGGGCCAATAAAAAGACATGGACCCTTTCTGCCCTCAGAACTTATAGCTAGTAGGGAGACAGTTGATAACCACTAATGACTCTGTATTTGTTTGATCATAAGCAGTGAGGTAAAGGAGAGTGTAGGGTCCTCAGAAAGCATATAACAGATTGGTAAGTCAGAGGAAAAGAAGACTTTCTGAAGGAAACAATACCCCGTCCAGAAGATGAGTAGACCTAGGTGCAGGGAATGGGATCCAAGAAGAGCATATACAAAGGTCCTGAAGCGAGAGAGACAGGGACACTCTCAGTGACCTAAATAGAGCCAATGTGGCTGGAGTGCCACAGACAAGGGGACAGGATAAGAGACCACTTTATTTGAAGACCAGTGGGAAGCCTAAAATGAAAGGATTGATGTGATTGGCTTTGTGGTGTGTGTGTGTGTGTGTGTGTGTGTGTGTTTTAAGTTCCTCCTGGAGGCAATGGGGGGACTAGTTGGAAGGGGCAAGCAAGAATGGAGACTGGTTAGGAGGCTGGTGGAATAGACCAAGGAGAAGTTAATGGTGGTGAGCCCTGGAGATGGAGAGAAGGGGACCAGTTGGAGAGATATTAAGGGGGTAAAACTGAAGGACATTGTGATGAGTTGCATTTGGTAGGAAGGAGGAAGAGCAACAAATCAAGGATGACTTGGGTTTTTGGCTTAACATAATGAGAAAGGAAGAGTGAGTATGGTGGGGAAAAGGGTGAGCTTGGTTTTGAACAGTGTTTCAGGTACTTTATTTTTTTACAAATTTATTTTTATTCATTTATGTATTTATTTATGTATTTATTTTTATTTTTGGTTGCGTTGGGTGTTTGTTGCTGCACACGGGCCCTCTCTAGCTGTGGCGAGTGGGGGCCACTCTTCACTGCAGTGTGCGGGCTTCCCATTGCGGTGGCTTCTCTTGCTGCAGAGCACCGGCTCTAGGCGCGGGGGCTTCAGTAGTTGTGGCTCGCAGGCTCCAGAGCGCAGGCTCAGCAGCTGCAGTGCACGGGCTTAGTTGCTCCGCGGCATGTGAGATCCTCCCAGACCGGGGCTCGAACCCGTGTCCCCTGCATTGGCAGGCAGACTCCCAACCACTGCGCCACCAGGGAAGCCCTCAGGTACTTTAGAAACATCCTTTATGGTGAAGGAAAGGAGACTGAAGATATATTTCGTACTTGTGGAACTCTTCGTAGAAGAGAGGATGACTATTTTAGTAGGTTTTATGGCTTTGTTCGTTTGTCTGTTTTGCACATATAAACATGAACATTAAAAAAAACTGTGGTTAGATACACATAATATAAAATTTACTATCTTATTTATTATAAAGTACAATCCAGGAGTGTTAAGTATATTCACATTGTGCAATCAATCTCCAGAACTTTTTCATCTTGCAAAATTGAATCTCTATACCCATTAAATGATAACTCCTCATTCTCCCCTTCCCCCAGCCCTGGCAACTACCATTCTACTTTCTGTCTTTATGAATTTGACTACTCTAGGTAGCTCATACAAGTGAAATCATACACTATTTGCTTTCTTGTGACTGGCTTATTTCATTTAGCATACTGTCCTCAAGGTTCATCCATGTTGTAGAATGTATCAGAATTACCTTCCCTTTTAAGGCTGAATAATATTCTATTGTATGTATTTACCACATTTTATTTATGCATTCATCTGTCAATGGACACTTGGGTTACTTCCACCTCGTGGCTATTGTGAATAATGCTGCTATAAACAATGGTGTACGAATATCTCTTCGAGACCCTGTTTTCACCCAGAAGTGGAATTTCCGGATCATATGGTAATTCTGTGTTTAATATTTTGAGGAATTATCCTACTGTTTTCCATGGCAGCTGCACCATTTTACATTTCCAGCACAAGGATACTTTAGTAGTATTTATTTTTAAGGCAGGCTGGAGTCAAGGGATTTCGGGGGTGATTGTGGTCTCTCTTCAGGGCCTGGGGATTTTGGAACTGATGGATTATTCCCCAAGGCTAGACCTGATGCACTTCTTCCTCCGCAGTGGTCTGATAGCTCAGCCTGGACAGGCTGGAGATCATCTATTTTCACACAAGCTCTTCTCTTACTGCAGTGGACCGTGCTTTTCCAGCAGTTCAGCTGCACTGCAGCAGGGATTTTGTCACTGTTTCCCGGAGGGGGCTGGAATTGAGACTACCATACCTGCTAGATTTAGTGATTTTCTGGTATTAGACCCAGGGTCCATTTACTGCTGCTCTGGAGAGTTCCACTTCCAGGACCTGCAGGTAGAGGAGAAATATGTAGCTGACCTTCCTCACTGAAGATACGGCCTAGCGTCACAAAGTCCTCACCTCTAGACTTTTCTGAGATGCTGCTCTCAGGCTGTCCATCCACGCCCCAGGCCAACCTCGAGGCATAGCTTGAGTCACCTCACTGTCCCTGAGAAGCCTTCTTTACCTTGAAGCCTTGAGGAGGTGGCCGTCGCTTTGCTGCTCTTCGCTCCCTGACCCTTACTCCTGTACCCGTACGCTTCTTTCCCACCCCAGTCTGTGTCGATGCTAACCTCCTGGACTGCAGCCGAAGCCTCCTTGGGTCCCTCCTGCCAATCGCTGACTTCACCTTGTGCTTCCCAGAGAGCTGGAAATCATTGCCTAGAAGAGTGTAGGGTTCCCCTGACGAAATCTGCCTGTTGTGTTGCCAGCCTGCCGAGGAGATGTGCCCCGTCTCCCTGCCTTCTCAGAAACCATGCGCTGTCTGTCCACCCTCCTGCCACCACAGGTTTCTCCAGCGGTTGTTGCGCGGGACCCCCTGCATCAAGGTCACCCGAGATGCTGGCTGCATGCAGCTTCCTAGGCCAGATCTACTCCATTATCTCTGGGTTGGGTCCTGGAAATTTGATCTGTATTTTAACAAGCAGCCAGGTGTTTCTTTGCTACAGGAAAATTTGAAGACCTCTACATTGTTTTCCACGATCCTTACCCCCAAGGGCTCCCTTTCAGACCTCAACCTCTATATTCAAATCTCCCCATCCTAACAAAAAATAAACTTCCCTATTCAAAAAATAAACAAGTCCCTCCTCCTCACCTCACCAAAGGTCTGAAAACTGCCACCTATACTTGCTTCCATTTTCTCTCTTCCCACCGATCACTCACTATGGTCTGACCACCCTCTTCTCAGTGACATCCTGTTACTGCACTGGACACAGCTCAGGCCTCATTTGAGCTTGACTGCCTGGGGCATTGGATAGAGGTGACCTCCCTTTTTTCTTGGAATTTGTATTTAACTTTTTACAGTGAAAGATTTTAAATGTACAACAGAGTAGGAATAATAGAATGAATACCCATAGCCATTGTTTAGGCTTAAAAATTGTTATCGTGTTGTAATACATTTGCTTCAACTACTTGTAAGTTTAAAAAAATTTAAGAAAAAGTTCAAATATACATAAATGTTCTAAAAGTAGTGTAGTGGACATCCATGTGCTCATCACCCAGCTTCAACAAGTGTCAGCACTTTGCCATTCACTTTTCATCTACCCACCCCCCATCCCTCAACACACACACACTTTTTGGGACCATTTAAAAACAATCTCCAGACATCTTTTCAATCAAATACATTTTCTGCTATATTTTAAAGTAAATTATAGTCACACCTTAAATGTGTATTACTTTGAAAAAAAAAGACAGTTTCCTATAAAATATAGTGCTATTTCACACCAAACAAAATGAACATTTAATATCATCTAACAACCAGTCCTTCTTCAGACTTCTCCAGTTGTCTTCAAAATGCCTTTTTATAACTGGTTCGTTCAAATTGAGACCCAAATAAGAATTAGTCATTTGCTTACCCCCCACCCCCACCCCCGCACTGCGTGGCTTGTGGGGATCTTAGTTCCCTGACCAGGGATTGAACCTGGGCCCCCGCAGTGAAAGCGCTGGGTCCTAACCACTGGACCACCAGGGAATTCCCTGCTTATCTCTCTTAATTAAGTCTCTTGTAAACTTGAACATTATCATCCTACTCTCACCCCTACCCTTTGTTTTCATGACATTGACTTGTTTTAGAGACCTAGTCGCTTTCTGGATTTGTCCCCTTGCTTCCTTGTGGTGCCTTTGAACTTTTTTCTCTATCATAGCCTGTATTTCCTGAAACTGTGTGTTAGATCTAAAGGCTTGATCAGATTTAGGTTGACATTTTTGGCAGAAACACCTTGTAGGTGATGTGTGTGTGGTGTTCATCTGGAGGCATCATTGTATCGGGTTGTCTGCTACTAGGGAAGTTGAGATTGACAGGTGTCTGGAGGCTGATGGCCACATTCTCACCCATTTTCCCCCTTGTGACAAGCAAGTGGTCTGTGGAATGTGACACAGTTAATATCACTATGATTCTAATTAGGAGACAAACCATACAGTGATTAAATAGGGGAAGTTTAGTATAAAGAACTATTAAACTGTGATAACGAAGTAACTATAAGATAAAATAAAACTGTCCTTTCCTAGGACTGAGGAGAAAGGAAGGACAAGTTGGAGGGGGGGATGCCCTCCCCAAGCCGGGGTTCCTACCTCGCTGGGGAAGGTATAGTTGCAGCCCACTGGTTGGTGGGGGAGTTGCTGGTTTACCTGGGCCAGAGCTGGTGCACAGTCACTGGACAAGCAGGAAGCAGCCCTCCTGGGCACAGATAGGGCACAGGTGAGCCATAGCTGGTGGCCAGGTTCGTGGACTTGCACAGGGAGCACCTGTATGAGGAGGAGACCTGGAGCATGCGGTGTCTTGTGGAGAGAACCACGGGAAGGTGGATGCCAGTCCAGGCCAAGGCTGTGAGGTCACCAAGGGATTGTGTGTTCTGGGCGCATGGTTGGGGCAGAGTATCACCAGATGTCCTCATACCCACACTGCTGACCAACCTTGCAGCTGTTGGAAACAGCCAGAGACCCCCCTCCTCCTACAATATCCCTTAACTACAGGGCCCTCTACTGAGAAAGCTTAACATCTAGCTCTCTGTGGAGCATGTATTGAAGGATGAATTTGGAGCTGGGAGGCAATAATTTGATAACTGGCACAGTCCATTCTTTGGCTGATCAGCTTCCACAAGTGCCCTCTACACTTCAACTCCCTCACAACAACAAAACAACTCTATATTTCTGCTTAACAAGATACCATCCTTCTTACAAGTAAACTTCTTTTTCCCAAAGTGAGAAGACATACAGTCTTAACAGTCATTGTATCAGTCACTACATTAGTTACTCCTCAAATTGAATTACAGTCCCACTGAATATTCTGTTACCTAAAAATTGAATTTTAAAGTTAACCTCTAATAATTTGTATATAAAATAAAAATGGGAAGGAGAGAAGATAATGGCTGGTATATATATATAAACGCATGCATACGACAAGCACAGAGAAAATACACAAAGTGGCTATAGTCTTCATTTCTGTAACTGGTCACAAGATCATAGTTAATATCTATGGCTTCCTTTTTCAACTGCCCATCCCATATTTCCCTTGCTGTCAGCCAGAACCTTCACTGCTCTGCTCTTTACATAGTGAAGTGACCCAATCCTCAGTCATTCTGCTTTTTTTGGTTGCTGAGGTTTTTCATTAACCTTTTTTGTTAGACACGGAAGTACTAAGAGGTGCCCCAGAGGATCCCCTGGGTTTCAGACATAGTCCTCCTTGCCTCCATTGTATAGCAGCAGCTTCATTTCCCCTTGGCCATCAGGATAATCACTTCAGCCAGTAAATTAACCCCATTTTCTTGCCTGTTGTTTCAGTGGCATAAGGAGCCCCAAATGGCAAGGTAGCACTCTTTTTTTTATATATATACATTTATTTATTTATTTATTTTTTGGCTGTGTTGGTTCTTCATTGCTGTGCGTGGGCTTTCTCTAGTTGCGGCGAGTGGGGGCTACTCTTCGTTGCAGTGCGCGGGCTTCTCATTGTGGTGGCTTCTCTTGTTGCGGAGCACGGGCTCTAGGCGCGTGGGCTTTAGTAGTTGTGGCACTCAGGCTCAGTAGTCGCGGCACACGGGCTTAGTTGCTCCACGGCATGTGGGATCTTCCCAGACCAGAGCTCGAACCCGTGTCCCCTGCATTGGCAGGCGGATTCTTAACCACTGCGCCATCAGGGAAGTCCCCAAGGTAGCACTCTTGTCTTCTAATTCAGTGAATCCATTGTTGTGTCCCCTGGTGGAAACATTCTCCCCTTGGAGACTAAGCTCTCCAAACCAATAGGTCTCAAAGTTAGTGAAACTGGAAGCAATATTTTAATGAGAGTCATTAGGTGTAATAGTGAGAGGAGTCACTCCCACTTCCACCCCTTGATTCCAGGTCCCCCGTATTCTGACTGTGGAGGAGATAATACCATGTAATGGTCTCTGATGCAAAGCATGAGCTTGCATCCTGTAAGACAGGGCCCCATACTTTTAGGATACTGTCTCCCAATTGGTGCTTTAACTGAGTCGTCAGTACATTTAGACCAGCCACTTCTGGGTAATGGGTTATAAGGTAAGGCTAGTTGATTCCATGGACCTGAGCCCACTGCTGCACTTGCTTTGCTGTGCAGTGAAGTCCTTTATTAGTTGCAAGGCTTTGCAGAATGCTGCAACGGTAGATGAGACATTCTGTTTATTTATTTATTTATTTATTTATTTATTTATTTTGCTTGTGCTGCGTTTTAGTTGCGGCATGTGGGCTCTTAGTTGCATTATGAGGATTCTTAGTTGTGGCATGCACACGGAATCTAGTTCCCCGACCAGGGATCAAACCTGGGCCCCCTGCACTGGGAGCATGGAGTCTTACCCACTGGACCACCAAGGAAGTCCCATCCACCAAGGATGTCATGAGACATCCTGTAAGTCCACGATGGTAGGTGCTAGCAAAGGCATTACAGGTAAAGAAGACAAATCCACATCCAGAATATGTATTCCAGTGAGGACAAATCTTTGCCCCCTCCATGATGGAAGAGGTCCAGTGTAATCGACTTGCGGACTGCTCCCCCTGGGAATGGTGTCATACTGGGGCCATGTACTGGTCTCTGCTCTTGGCCGATTAACCACTCAGCAGTAATGTTAGCCAGGTCAGCCTTGGAGAGGGAGGCTCCCAAGACATCTACCTCAAGTGAGAGCATAACAGGGTTTTCAAGTAGAGGAAGGCTAGTCTCCTCGGACACAGGAGGGCAAGCTACTTTCACTGGTGAGGAAGACTCAGAATGACTTGGGGACTCAAGATTGTCAGTTTCATCTGGGTCTAACCAGTTATCTCCCTTCCAAGTTTCAGGATTCCTTTCTTTTCTAATTAGTGCCCTAACTTTCACATGTGCTAGAGAATTTAACTGTCATTGTTTAACAACCCATACAATTAAACTCTGTCTTTGATTTTCAGCAGTAGCAGCTGTGTGACTACAAGAAATAAAAGATTCTGTTAGGCTGTTACAGAAGCTTTCTGCTTCTCAGACCATGACTGCAGCTGAAACTTAATGGACCTAACCTTGTCATTTTCTCTTTGTAAATGTTCAAGTGCCCTCAAAATAACCCATCCACACCACAGCCTTTATAATCATCGTTATTGCCATACAGTCAAGCACGTGTTTGACTTGGCATTTCACTACACTGAACTACAGGTTTGGTTAATTGTGATGCTGCTGCACGCAGTGGGTTACTAGCATCCGTTTTGCATTGTCAGGGAACGCGGCACTGCACCCAAGCCCAAGCACATGGCCAAACCAGTCCTCAAATCCAATCTTTAGGGGTCTGTCTCCTGGGGCCACTCCCTGCACCAATTAGTCTGGGTCCAGTCAGGAGATGTAAACCGGGCCAGTTTAATAAATGTAAGGAATTATTAAGCTGTCATAAAGAGTAACTATAAGATGTGAGAAATTTTTATATGGTAGCCTAGGGCTGAGGGAGAGTACTCAAGAAACGACAAACTTGGAAGGAGGGACCTTCCCCAGGCTGGGGTTCATTTCAGGCCTCAGAGAAAATACAGTTGCAGCCCACCGGATGGCAGTGAAGTTTACTGGTTTCCCTGGGCCAGAGCTGGTCCACAGTTGCTTGGCCAGCAAGAAGCAACCCTCTGGGGTTCAGCGGGTAGGGGGCACAGGTGAGCTGCAACTAGGGGTCAGTGGTGTGGGCGTGCAGAGGGAGTTGGGGAGCTGATGCCGGCAGCCTGGAGCACTTAGTGTCTGTAAGGCAAGCCACAGCCAGTGATTGGGTGCATGGTTGTGCAGAGGGGGTCAGTGGAAACACTCAAGGCTACAGGCAGGGCAGCCAGTGGCCAGGCATCTTGGCATGCAGAGGGAGTAGGGCCTGGTGTAGGCAGGAGGCCTGGAATGCCGTGTCTGTCCAGGGAGCCAGTCTGGGCAAGCCTTGGAGGTTGCTGTATGGCTGGTCAGAGCACCACCAGATGTCCTCACACCCTGGCTGCTGGGTGACTGCCCTGCTGGAAGCAGCAGGAGAAGCCTCTTCCTCGTGCAGTGTTCCTCCAGCGCCCTCTACTGAGGAGGCTCAACATCAGGCTCACTGTGAAGGAGAAATTCTTAAAAGAATACTGTCTCTTATCACAAAACACATATGGAAGAGTGAATTTGGAGCTGTTTGTCAGTGACTTGATAACTGGCATGCTAGGTCTGTTTGGATATCTATCTTCCCATCAGATTTCATCTAAGGATTTTAGTAACAAAAGGTCAAAAGAAATGCACATGGGGTTGAAAAATTCAAATAATGCAGAAGTATATAGCCTACAAATTGTCAGTCTCCCTATTCCCCTCCCCCATTCACCACCCTCTCCAAAGGTAACCACTGTTTCTCCACGCTGGCTCAGTGTGGAGGCCTATGAGAGTTCTTCTATGTATTTACACACATACATATGATTATATGTAAATATGCTTGTAAAAATATGTGCTCAGTTTTTTATTGTGTAAGTGGATTCATATGGTTCATACTGCACTGCAGCTTGCCTTTTTTTTTACTTAACAATATATCTTAGAGGCCACTTCATGTCAACATACCCAGTCACTTTGTTAGTAGGCACATAATATTCCCCAAAATGGGCATAAGTAGTTTATTTAACCAGTCTCATTTTAATGGGCATTTAAGGAGATTTTTCCAGGATTTTTAGAAACCGTTTTAAACAGTGCTGCAGTGAATTCATACCTTTGTGTACTTGTGCAAGTAGTTTCATAGGTTAGACTCTTGGAAGGAAATTGCTAAGTTAGAGTGCATACACATTTAAAAATTGGATACATAAGTGCTTCATTCTCTTCCATAAGGGTTGAACCATTTTACACTCCCACCAATATGTAGGAAAATGTTCATTTTTCCACATCTTCAGCAATATTCCATGTTATTTATTAACCTCTTAATTTTTTGCCATTCAGATGGCCAAAACATAAAAATAATTTTTAAATTCATAATTACCTAGTTGTTAAGTATGTCTATTCATATCCTTTGACTATTTTTCTATTTTGTCTCTACTGATTTGTAAAGGAGCTCTTTACGCGTTCTCCCTGATAACCCTTTGTTACAAATGTTACAGATTTTTTCACAGTAGTCACTTGACTTTTATGTATTAATGTTTAACATACATATGTTAAGTTTTATGTGATAAAGTCTATCAGTCTTTTCCTTTGTAATTTCTGGGTTTTGTGTCTTACTCTGAAAGACGTTTCCATAGTTCACATTATGAAAATATTAGCTTACATTTTTCTCAAGTTTTTTATGTTTTGTTTTTAAATATTTTCACATAGTTATGATATAGCCCTTGACCATTTTTCTTTTACTTTTCTTTTCATTTTTTTTTACAAGTAATTAGAGCTTTTTTTAAAAAGTATTTTTGTTTTTATTTATTTATTTTTGGCTGCACTGGGTCTCCGTTGCTGCGCTTGGGCTTTCTCTAGTTGGGGCAAGCGGGGGCTACTCTTCGTCGTGGTGCGCGGGCTTCTCATTGTGGTGGCTTCTCTTGTTGGGGAGCACAGGCTCTAGGCGCGTGGGCTTCAGTGTAGGACGCGGGCTCAGTAGTTGTGGCTCACAGGCTCTAGAGCGCAGGCTCAGTAGTTGTGGCGCATGGGCTTAGTTGCTCCACAGCATGTGGGATCCTCCTCTACCGGGGCTCAAACCCGTGTCCCCTGCATTGTCAGGCGGATTCTTTACCACTGCGCCACCAAGGAAGCCCTAATTAGAGCTTTTTGTATTTTTAAGAACAGTATTCCTTTCTCACATGTGTTACATTTTTTTCCCTTTTCATAGTTTGTCTTCCTAGTTTGTTTTTGGTGGATTTATTTACTGTATAAAAAATTTTTAATGCTAATTTTTTCATAAATAGCTGTTACTGTGGTTTAAAAACTCAGTCTCATTCCCATCCCTGCTCCTCTTCAACTGATTCCACCCCTCACCTGCAAGTAACCACTGTTACTAGATTCTTAGAGACTTTGTAGTTTCTTTTTTCAAATAGAAGCAAATATAAATATGTATTGTTTTTACACCTTTTATATAGAAGTACACAGAAGTTCTTAATTTTTATTTAGACCCACTTGTTATTTTTCTTAGTGACTTCCAGGCTTTATATCATGTTTAGGAATTTTTTTTCTACTTTGAGATTGTAAAAATAAGCAAGATTTGTTCTGATATGGCTTTTTTTAAAACAGTTAAATCTTGAATTCTATCTGGAAAATATTTTATTATATAGAGATTAAGTAATGAAATAGCATTTATTGTGAAACTTCTCATATGGCCCATTTTCTCATTTCAAGTATCAATTTGCACCAGTTTGAAATGCCATCTTTATTACATACTCTATTCCCAGGTCTTTTTCTGGACTATCTTCTCTTCCATTGATCTGTTTGCTTATTCCTGTGCCAAAGCAAGTTTTAATTAACTTTAGTTTTTTTTCTTTTTAATTTTATTTATTTTTGGCTGCACTGGGTCTTCATTGCTGCGCACGGGCTTTCTCTAGTTGTGGCGAGCAGGGGCTACTCTTTGTTGCAGTGGCTTCTCTTGTTGCAGAGCACGGGCTCTAGGCACGCGGGCTTCAGTAGTTGCGGCACGCGGGCTCAGTAGTTGTGACACATGGGCTCGGTAGTTGTGGCACACGGGCTCAGTAGTTGTGGCTCGCAGGCTCTAGAGCGCAGGCTCAGTAGTTGTGGTGCGTGGGCTTAGTTACTCCGTGGCATGTGGGATCTTCCCGAACCAGGGATCGAACCCGTGTCCCCTGCGTTGGCAGGCGGATTCTTAACCACTGTGCCACTAGGGAAGTCCTTAACTTTAGTTTTTAAGTGTATTCAATATCTGATATATATATCTGTTTTCCTGTTTTCAAATGTTCTTAAATATTATCCAGTATTTTCTCTTTCAGATGACCTTTTTTGCCCCCCCAGATGAACTGTAGAATCAGTTTGTGCTTCCCTACCCACCAAAAAATTGGGCTGATTTTTATTGGAATTCTCGTGCATTTATAGATCCTTTAGAATATTTCTTCGTGTCTTCTATATCCTTGAGTAAACTGATTTGATTTTGCAAAAAATGTTTATTAGGTTTATTCTTCGGTATCATAGTTTTATTGCTATCAAGATTAGGATCTTTTTAAAAGTTATATTTCTTATTAGTTCTTGCTATGGTATAGAAAACTAATTGGTATAGAAAAAAATATATTGATTTTTGTTGATCACTTACTGAGCTCTTTCTTTCATTGTTCCATAGACTGCTTTGGATATTCTAAGTAGATTATCTCGTTATTTGTAAATAAATAGTAGCAACCTCATTCCTTATTCAAAATGGAAACCTCTGGGTTTTTTTTTTCTTAAATTATTTTGGCTAGAATGCCGAGAAGAATGTCAATAGAAAGAAATGATGGACATCTTCCTGATCTTTAACGGGAAGTTTCCTGAAATGATACTAGCCGAAACACCCTCCTTCTTGAACATTGTCTTCTCTTGGTATCCTGGTGTAGTGTCCACTCCTTCTCTGTCCCCTTTTCCCCACCTCCAGCCTTCAAATGATGGCATGCCTCAAGCCTCCTCTGTCTTCCCATGCAGCACGTCTCTTGGTGATCCATGCATATCTCAGATTGCAGTCATCTTGTGCCAGTTTGCCAGTTTGTAAGTTCAGTTACCTCCTGTGAGTCAAGCATTCATATATTGGCATTTGCAACCCATGACTCTCCCTAGCTCTAGGCTTACTAAAGAGCTCCTCTTGGATTTCTTTCAGGCACTGCTCACTCAGTACCTCTAAAACTGAGTTCATTAGCAACAGGCGTTGAGCTGGACCCCTGGGTATAAAGCCCATAACCAGATTCAGTGTTAAGAACCAGAAATAGAAGAAAGGCTGTCTATCCTGAGAGGCCCTCCTGGAGGGTCTTATTTCCTGCTAATGCAGGCTCAAGCCAACCACCCCACCCTAGTCCCACCTCACTCTGTGCCCTGGATATTGGCCACACAGCCTGCCCTCCAAACACCCTCTGCTCCCTCACCTGCTATCCCTAAGCATGCATGTGGTCAGCTGGCCTAACTGTTTCTAGTCATCACCCCTCCCTGCCCCTCGCAGGGGAACAGATGGAGGCATTAGGGGCTCCTCTGGGGCTCAGCCCATCTGGATGCAGGATCATGACGAGTCTAATCTCTGTTTGTCACTGTGTGGGCAGGAAATATGAGCTGTATAGCATGGACTGGGACCTGAAGGAGGAACTGAGGGACTGCCTGGTGGCCGCCGCGCCCTATGGGGGCCCCATTGGTAAGTCGCCCCTCTGGCACTGCATGCTCTGGGACTGCGGGATGAACTCAGGGTCCTTGATTCCTGGGGTCCTTGCTGTTGGGTGGTTCTTGCTGGCATATGCTACCCACCCCCACTCCACCCTACTGAGATGCTTTTAATTCTGGTTCTCGGGAGGCCTGCCGCACGTGGGGCGGGCCTAAGGAGCTAGCTCGTAAGGCCTGCTTCGCATGGGGTGGGCCTGGGCAGCTAGGACAGAAGGTTTCTTCTCAAACCACAGCGCTGCTGAGGAACCCTGGGCGGAAGGAGAAGCCTGCCAGCGCACGGCCAGTTCTCGAGATCTACTCGGCTTCTGGTGTGCCTCTGGCCAGTCTGCTGGTGAGCACCCTGCCTGCCCTGCGGCTGGGGGCTGGACAGGGTTCTGCATCCCGAGGACAGCTTCTGGAACCTCCCTCTCCTCTGCAGTGGAAGAGTGGGCCCATGGTGTCCCTGGGCTGGTCAGCTGAGGAGGAGCTGCTCTGTGTGCAGGAAGACGGGGTCGTGCTGGTTTATGGGCTTCATGGTGACTTCCGGAGACACTTCAGCATGGGCAATGTAGGGGCCCCAGGGGGCTGGGGAAAAGGGATGGAGTCTGGGAATCTGTGGCTCCCTCAACCCACGGCCCCTCTCTCCAGGAGGTGCTCCAGAACCGGGTTCTAGATGCCCGGATCTTCCATACTGAGTTTGGTTCTGGGGTGGCCATCCTCACAGGGGCTCACCGCTTCACCCTCAGTGCCAATGTGGGCGACCTCAAACTCCGCCGGATGCCAGAGGTGCCAGGTGAGCCCTGACACCCCTGAGGCAGCATTCACTGCCCACAAATGTGCCTGCAGTCCATGGGACCATCAGAGGCAGAAACTGTGGGCTCTGGTCAGCCTGAGGTTGTCCTCTTCCCTGGCCGCAGGTCTGCAGAGTGCACCCTCATGCTGGACCACAGTGTGCCAGGACCGAGTGGCACACGTTCTTCTGGCTGTAGGACCTGATCTTTACCTACTGGATCACGCAGCCTGCTCTGCAGTGGTGAGGGGCCTTGAGTGGGAGTGAACTGGAGGGACTGGGGGAGGCAGTGGGAGGCTCTGAGAAGTCAGTATCTTTGGTGTCTTCCCCGGCCCTGCCGCAGATACCACCTGGCCTAGCCCCAGGAGTGAGCAGCTTCCTGCAGATGGCTGTCTCCTTCACCTACAGACACCTGGCGCTCTTCACAGACACAGGGTACATCTGGATGGGGACAGCATCTCTCAAGGTGTGATCCTGGGACAACACAGGGGCACCATGCCTTGTCTAGGAAAGATCTCTTGTGGGTAGGGGAAGGGCTTTTGAACCAGACTGGTGACTGCTGAGACAGGGCCATGACATTCCCTGCACCCTTTCAGGAGAAGCTGTGTGAGTTCAACTGCAACATCCGGGCTCCCCCGAAGCAGATGGTCTGGTGAGGATGAGGGTGTTATCCTGGGGGTAGAAGTGGACATAGCCTTGTCTCCTGGGACATGTTGGTTCATCCTGTCTACTGACCAAGCCAAGTGGAGCTTGCATCTTGTCTTCTCTGCCAGTGCATATTTGAGGGGCCAGTCCCCTGTGGGCCCCAGATACCCCTGGGAGTTGACAGCACAGGATGAGAGAGAAGCAGACAGGTCAGCCACAGGAATGGGATAAGCGGCAGTAAGCCTGTGCAGGGTTGTCCCAAGGCAAAGTGATACAAGCAGCGATGTGGGAGACATGGCTGTGGACCAGGCATCCTGTGTGTCCCTGTGTGTGTATGTGGTGCTGTCCACAGGTGCAGCCGTCCTCGCAGCAAGGAGAGGGCCGTTGTGGTAGCCTGGGAGAGACGGCTAATGGTGGTGGGCGACGCACCTGAGGGCATCCAGTATCCTTGGAGGGCTGCTGGGGGTGAGGAGGGGGAAGGAGGGTCGCCTGCCCTGCCCCATCTCTGGGTGCTCTTAGGAACCTTGACCAAGCTCAGGTTCGTGCTGGATGAGGACTCCTACCTGGTGCCTGAGCTGGATGGGGTCCGCATCTTCTCCCGCAGTACCCATGAGTTCTTGCACGAGGTTCCAGGTGAGGCCCTCATAAGAGCGCCGGGTGACCTGGGGCAGGGGCTCCTCGGCACCACAGCTGCCCTGGGCCAGTGCCCCAGAGTAGGATCAGGGTACTGAGGTAGAGCTGAGGGTTTCCTGACCCCCTTTCCCACTTATCAATTTCCTCCCAGTGGCCAGCGAGGAGATCTTTAAAATTGCCTCAATGGCCCCTGGAGCGCTACTGTTGGAGGCCCAGAAGGAATATGAGGTAAAGCCTTGGGCTTCTCCTTGGGCCCCAGGATGCTCTCCTTCCCCTTCCCCTAATTGGCCCAGCCCATGCCCCTGCAGCCAAGTGCTACCTGTCAAGACAGGGGTCCAGGCAGGACATTGGGCTGGGCTGGGCTAGAGAGAGCTGGCTCAGGTGACTCGAAGAGACATGGTGTCCTCCGTGTGGTGATAGGGAGGGGCAGGGAACCCCCAGTCTAGGCACAAGTCAGGGCTCTATTGAGAGGTCTCAGGACCCTCACAGGCAACTGTGGGCTGATACAGGGGTGTGTGTGGGCACCTTGCGGGGAGGACTGAGTGGGCTGAGGGGATTTGGGGTCCGGCCTCTGCAGCCTTCCAAACAAGCCCATTTGAACCACAGTCCAGAGGGGTTGGGGGCCAGACATGGAGGTGTTCTCGGTCATGACGCACTGTCCCTGGCACTTTCCCCGCTCCCCAGAAAGAGAGCCAGAAGGCGGATGAGTACCTGCGGGAGATCCAGGAGCTGGGGCAGCTGCCCCAGGCTGTGCAGCAGTGCATCGAGGCAGCGGGACATGAGCACTGGCCAGACATGCAGAAGAGTCTGCTCAGGGTTGGGCTGGATGGCAGGGCTGGAGGGAGGGGGTGCTGCGCAGGGGTGGGCTGGCAGAGAGGGAAGCTCTCTATTGCCCTCTGGCTCTTTTCAGGCGGCCTCCTTTGGAAAGTGTTTCCTGGACAGATTTCCACCCGACAGCTTTGTGCGCATGTGTCAGGACCTTCGTGTACTCAATGCCATTCGGGACTATCACATCGGGATTCCCCTCACCTATAGCCAGTATCCCCAAGTGTGCTGACAGGGTGTTTACTTCCAGGGGTGGAAGGGCAAGGGGATGGAGATGCCTCCTGAAGGTCCTTGGCAAATAGGACTTATCTCCCAGCTGGATCCTTAACCAAATAAAATACAGATACAAGCAGCTCACCATCCAGGTGCTGCTGGACAGGTACAGCAAGCCCAAGGGTGCTGGGAGGAGGGCTGTAAGTGGGGAGGCATTACAGCCCCTGGTGTGCTCTTGTGGTCACTGCTCCTGATTCATTTCCTTGGGATCTGGGAGGCTGGAGTTATAGGCTGGGACCACTCTGCCCTCTTTCTACCCCACTTTATCCCTTGTGCCCTTCACCTCCCTTGTCTGCCAGGCTTGTGTTGCGGCGGCTTTACCCCCTGGCCATTCAGATATGTGAGTACCTGCGGCTTCCTGAAGTGCAGGGCGTCAGCAGAATCCTGGCCCACTGGGCCTGCTACAAGGTGAGGATATAGGACAGAGTTCAAGGGCATTTAGGGGCTTACAGGCCCTGGTGAGGTGTAGGAAATAAGTGTAGAGCTGAAAGGGTGGGTCCTGATCAAGGCAGTGGGGTGGGGGTTAAGGGGTGAGAGCCAGGTTTGTGTGACACCCCCTTCCCTCTGCAGGTACAACAGAAGGACGTGTCTGACGAGGATGTTGCTCGAGCCATTAACCAGAAGCTGGGGGACACACCTGGTGTCTCTTACTCTGACATTGCTGCACGAGCCTATGGCTGTGGCCGCACGGAGCTGGCCATCAAGGTTTGGGCGCCTAGCCCTCCCTGGATGCTCTGATGTGGGTGTTAGAGGTCCCCAGGCCAGCTCCTTCTCTCTGTGCCTTCCTCCCCACCCCACAGCTGCTGGAATATGAGCCACGCTCTGGGGAACAGGTTCCCCTTCTCCTAAAGATGAAGAGGAGCAAACTGGCACTAAGCAAGGCCATCGAGAGTGGGGATACTGACCTGGGTGAGCAGGGTTTGGGTGAGGACAAGGCTGGGGACCCTGGGCTGAGCAAGGGGCTGGGCTGGACCCGCATCCCACCTTATTGTCCCGTAGTGTTCACGGTGCTGCTGCACCTGAAGAATGAGCTGAACCGAGGAGACTTTTTCATGACTCTTCGGAACCA
Source organism: Balaenoptera physalus (assembly GCF_965194825.1). Taxonomy (NCBI): domain Eukaryota; kingdom Metazoa; phylum Chordata; class Mammalia; order Artiodactyla; family Balaenopteridae; genus Balaenoptera; species Balaenoptera physalus. The sequence goes on from NC_138898.1 coordinate 29,969,720, forward strand.
GCCCATGGCCTTAAGTTTGTACCGACAGGTGTGTGCAGGGGGGCAGCGTGGGGTGGAGCCTCCTGAGCCCTTGAGTTGGCCTTGCTGACTGCCCACCTGCTGTGGCCCCAGTTCTGTAAGCATCAAGAGCTAGAGACGCTGAAGGACCTTTACAATCAGGATGACAACCACCAGGAGCTGGGCAGCTTCCACATCCGAGCCAGCTACGCTGCAGAGGAGGTCTGAGGGCCGCAGGGCGGTTGGGGCCCACGGGCTGGGCCGTTGGTCTGGCTCCTTCTCCAGGAGTCTAGGCCTTGAATGCGGCACATACCCCATTTGGTCCTCACTGTGGAGGGAGAGCTTGAGAAGACATGAGGCCAGGCTGGGGATTGGTCCCAGAGGAGCTGGTCTTCCCATTAGGGACAGCAGAGCCGTGCGCCCAGCGGCCAAGGCTGGCATTGGTAACCCTGGGCACAGGGATGGGGGAGAAAACCGTAGCCTGGGTGGGAGGGCCGAGGTCCTTTGTGCTATGAACTCAAGTGTCCCTTCTTGCCCTTGCAGCGTATTGAGGGGCGAGTTGCGGCTCTGCAGACGGCAGCCGACGCTTTCTACAAGGCCAAGAATGAGTTTGCAGCCAAGGTTTGTCCCGTTCTTCTCTAACAACCTCCTCTCCTCCCCTCCCGGTCTTCCCTCCTTGTCGCTCTCATCCCTGTCCTGCCTTATCCCTGTCCCCAGGCCACAGAGGATCAAATGCGGCTCCTACGGCTGCAGCGACGCCTAGAAGATGAGCTGGGGGGCCGGTTCTTAGACCTGTCTCTACACGACACGGTCACCACCCTCATCCTCAGCGGCCAAAACAAGCGCGCGGAGCAGCTGGCACGTGACTTCCGCATCCCTGACAAGAGGTAGGTGAGGGCCTGGTCTGCCTATAGGTCCCAGGACCCCCTGCCCCTCCTGCAACACCTCCATGCCCAACTTTCCCACAGGCTCTGGTGGCTGAAGCTGACCGCCCTGGCAGATCTGGAAGACTGGGAGGAGCTAGAGAAGTTTTCTAAGAGCAAGAAATCACCCATCGGCTATCTGGTGAGATGGGGCCCTTCCTCTACCCCACCTCCAGTGAGGTAGTACTGCGGAGAGGGCCAGGCTCAGACAGTCTGTTCACACCTCTGTTCAGCTCTCCCACAGAGCTAGTGGGAGCTTCCTGGGCCAGGCACGTGGGAGGATGGGCCTGAGTCTGCCTGCAAACGTTGTAGGGAGGGAGAATGAGCTGCTTTCCCCAAGGAGGGCCACAAGGGACACCACGTGCCTGAAGGAAAGTCCTGTTTGGGGGGGAGGGGCACAGGGAGGGCACATATGAGAGGCAGTGGAGGATGTTGAGGGGTTTGTTTTCTGTGGCAAGCTGTTCAGAGGTGTGGTGGGTCGGTGGGATAAGGGCAGCCATGAGAGAAAACTCAGGCCCTGGGAGGGCAGGAAGGTGCCTGCTGTGAGTGGGTAGCAGTGGATGGTGGAGTGGACACATGGAAATAATTGGTCTCAAAGCTCTAACAGATCTTTGTGGTAGGTTGTTTCTGCCCAAAGAATGTTGAGATCACAACTGTTGTATGTGTATGTTGGGTGGGAATGGGGGGGCGTTATACAGACTGAAGGGTATATAAAATACATTGGGATAATAAATCCACTGGGCTTTGCTCATAAGAGAGAGAACAGGAGGGCTCTGCCTTATCTTCCCTCTCCACCCTCTCCCTCTCCTAAGCCCTTTGTGGAAATCTGCATGAAGCAACACAACAAATATGAAGCCAAAAAGTATGCTTCCCGCGTGGGTCCCGAGCAGAAGGTCAAGGCCTTGCTTCTCGTTGGGTGCGTCTGCTGAGAGCCCTAAGGGTGCTGGGTGGCTGAGCCAGTGGGCTGATGAGAGGCATGGTTTGTGCCCTTGGGCAGCGCAATACCATCTCCCCTCCTGCTGAAACCCCAGGGACGTGGCTCAGGCTGCAGACGTTGCCATCGAGCACCGGAATGAGGCAGAGATGAGCCTCGTATTGTCCCACTGCACCGGAGCCACAGATGGGGCCACGGCTGACAAGATTCAGCGGGCCCGGGCTCAAGCCCAGAAGAAGTGAGGGACCCACCTGCTCATCTCCGCAAGCCCTGGGCCTGGCAGAAGTGTCATTGCTCATCTAGCTCTTCCCCCAGAGCAAAGCCCGAAGAGCTGGGATGAGAACCAAGGTTCTGGTTGTAAATAAAGTCGAAACATTTTCGAGCACTTGTCTATGCAAGTCCAGTCTAAGCAAAAGCAAGCTGGAGGCAGAACCTTCCAGATACCTCAGCAGAACCATGTGTTTGATTGTGGGGGTACTGGAGAGGGAGCTTCTCCAGTGATATTTACAGACCCCTCTCCACAGTTACCAAGGAAAGTCCTCTCAAGCTCACAGCCCCTAGGAAGATTATGGGGAGAGATGGCACAAAACATAATAAGCACCAAGCCATCAAGAACCACACTGAAAAGCATTACACCCACACACATACACACGAAACATGCTAAGCACTTTACCATTGTTTTCATTTATTCCACAAGACAGCCCTGTGAGATAGTTAATATCACCCCATTTTACAGAAGAGGATCGAGGATGGGGGAGCAAGTATGTGGCAAGACTGGGATTTGAAACCATATTGGACATTTGGGGGTCTTAGAGCTTCTCCTTGGCTGTTGTGATGGAGGAGGGATGACTCAGCTGGACCTGCAGTCAGGCCCTCTGAGCAGGGGATCCTGAAGCAAGGCCCCTGGTTTGCACTACAGTGAGAATTGGAGGACTAATGAGAGGCATGTGGCCATTGGATTGGAGGGATCAAGGAGGAGCCTTTGGAAACCCTGCCCACTGGATAGTGGTGAGCAATTCTGAGTGGTCTCTGGACTGAAGAGAAAAGGAGAATGGAATTCTCCTTTTGGCAGTTCTGTCAAGGAAGAACTGCAAACTGGAGACCCCTGGCTCCCCACTCCCCTCAGTGGAGGCTTTGCCTCCAGTCAGTGGGAATGCCTTCGTGGCCCTCCAGGCTCTCTGCCTCTGGCCTCTGTACTCCAGTGCACTTTGGCTTCATGCCCCAGCGCCCCTATCCAACACTGAGGGCATTACCTTTCTTCTTGTTGCCCCCGTTAAGTCTTGAAGGAAGACAAAGGAGGAAACCAAAGCCCAGAGAGAAGGCAGGCCTCCCTGGAACATCTGGCTTTCCCCACTTTGACGCCCCTAGGGCTATGCTTAAAAAGAGTGAGAGACTCAAGCTTGGTAAGATGTTTCTGTTTCTTTTTCTTCCCCCACCTGATTTGTAGTTGTAAGTTTGTGAAAATCCTGCAAGGGGATATAAATCAAATTGTAAAATAATCATTTGTTATTCTCACCACTTAGAGAACTTGAACAGGATAAAACAGGGATGGTTTGTCTGCTCCACAATGTCTAGGGCATCAGCTGGCAGACTCAAAGTTTGGGGGTGACTTGACAGCTAGGGACTGGAATCTGAGGGCTTGGCAACTCACGTGTCTGGCAGTTGAAGCTGATTGTTGACTGGAACCTTAGTTCTGTCAGCCAGAACACCTACCTCACAACATAGCAGCGGGGTCCCAAGGGCAGCATCCCAGGAGAGCCACGTAGAGCTGTACTGCCTTCTCTAACCTAGTTTTGGAAGTCACACAGTATCATACCTGTCATATTCTGTTTGTCACGGCAGTTACATGGGCCTACCCCATCCAATTCCAAGGGTTTCATAGATTCCATCTTTTGATAGAGGAGTAGCAAGGCTCTGGAAGAGTGTGTAAAACTGGAAATTTGGCCAGTTTGGAAATTTGGAATCACAGTCTGGCACAATCTATCAACCTTCCCTCTTAGAATCAGCAGACACCTTCAGGGAAAGGAAAGGAGATTCCCAATACTGGGGTCACTCTGGGATTTTTTTCCTCCTCAGTCTTGCCCCCACAGTTCTCCACTGCCCTGGTACCTCTTCAGTGCCTTTTTTTTTTCTTGGCCACGCTGTGTGGCATGTGGGATCTTAGTTCTTCGACCAGGGATCGAACCTGTGCCCCCGGCAGTGGAAGCGTGGAGTTCTAACAACGGGACCGCCAGGGAATTCCCTTCAGTGCTTTTAACAAATGTTTTCTCCAGCTTTTCTAACTAGAAAAAGGGTTGGAACCATCCAACCCAGTCCTCTTTCTCTGGAAGGGGGGCCCTGGGCAGTGCATTTAGAATGTACACAATAAAAGCCTGTGTCCCCAAACATACAGCATATTTACTCATGTGATATACAAACACTAAGCACTGTACATGTGAGGACTTCCCTCGTGGTCCCGTGGTTAAGACTCGGCGCTCCCAGTGCAGGGGGCCCGGGTTCAATCACTGGTTGGGGAACTAAGATCCCACATGCCTTGACTAATCCTGCGGGCCACAACTACTGAGTTCGGCACGCTCTAGGACCCACATGCTGCAACTAGAGAAGCCCTTGTGTTGCAACGAAGACCCAGCGCAGCCAAAATAAATTAATTAATGAATTTTAAAACACGGTACATGTGAAGTTTTAGAAATATGTGAGAAATAACGACATACAAACAGTGATTACAACTTTATAAAAAGTGTGTATGCGTGTGGAGAAGCACTGGAATTGTCCATGGGTAGACTTGCTTGAAAATTAAAAGCAGTTTTGTGTACTTTCTTATAAAGATAAACTTTGATCTCTCCCCCCCAACATTTTATCCTGAAAACTTAAAAACATACAGCTAAGTTGAAAGAATTTACAGTGAACACCTGTATACCCACCACCTGGATTCTACCATTAACATTTTACTATGCTTAATTTTCATACATCTGTCTATCCCTCTATCCATCCCTCTATCCATTTTATTAATCCATCTTATTTTTGATGCATTTCAGAGTAAGTTGCAGTCATTGGTATAGTACCTCCCTCTAAATACTTCAGAATGCATTTCATTAACTAGAGTTCATTATTTGTGTGCAATTTTTTCTTTTCAGACAAAATATATGTAATGCTCAGCTTTTAAGTGTACATTTGCTGAGTTTTGACAAATGCATACACTTATAGTGATTTGTGTTTTTTTTTTTTTTTTTGACCATGCCATGTGGCATGTGGGATCTTACTTCCCCGACCAGAGATCGAACCCACAACCCCTGCATTGGAAGCCTGGAGTCTTAACTATTGGACTGCCAGGGAAGTCCCTAAATAGTGATATATTAAAAACAACTAGTTTGCTGCACAAAAAAATTTTTAAAAAAACAACTAAGATTTATTTTTCAAATCCTTGGTTGCTCAACTGTAATTAGTGTAAAATGCCTTCTCTACCCTGAGCGATTTGCACAGCAGGCCTGGGCCTACAGTCACAGGTAGGGTCATCTTGGCCAATGGAAGGAACTAGGATTGAGCCTTGGACCAGGATTTTGGGCCTGGGGGCAGAGAATTTGGAAACATTTCTTCTGGTTTAGGATATCCATGGATATCCCTGGAGTGAGAGTTGGGGCAAAGGCTCCTATAAGCCATCTTCTCAGGGTGAGGGGGCTGCAGTTTCTTTTAGGTACAAAACTCCGGCAAATGACCCTTGGGAATAGAACAGTGAATGGCCTGGGAAGTCACTTGGCTCTCATTTACTTCAACTTTGTATCATACTGCCTTGCTTTATTTTCATTATAGCATTTAGGAAATTTTTTTGTTCACTTGTTTATTGTCTGTCTCCCCATCTAGACTGTAAGTTCCTGAGAGCAGAGACCTTTTCTGTCTTACTCCCTGCTGTGTCCAGCTCATGGTCGGCAGCACTTAATAAGTATTTGTTGAACAAATGACTCATTGGTCCATTTACTAGATGGGGAAAGGAGGCCCCGAAAGGGGAAGTGACTTGCCTAAAGGAACAGGAGTCCTTTACTCACACCCTCCAGTTCTCCTAGTCTAATCCTTCTCTCATGAAACCTGTGACTTCTGGGGCACCTGTGGGGTGGCTGACAAGTGCCTACGGCTAGGTGTGTGCTCCTTTGGGCTGGGACTAAAGCAGGGTCTAGAGCAGAATACTGCCTCCCCACCCTCTCTCAGTTCCTCTCCTCTCCTCTCCTCTCCTCTCCTCTCCTCTCCTCTCCTCTCCTCTCCTCTTGGAAGATAGCCCTTTGCCTTGTGGTGATGGGTGGAGCTGTGGACACCCTGGGCATCAGGTAGGATGGTGAGTCTGGACAGGTCTCCACAGGCGGGCAGCTGAGGATGGGACTCTGTCCTCTCCCACTGCAAATAGGGTCTGTGTGGTCGCCAAACTGAAATTTCCTTCTCAGGGTCTCCAGGATGGAATATGCAAGGCCCTGTCTCTCCTTGGTGTGAGGTCCTGTCACCTCTGCACACACACCACAAATGCTCTGACCCCAATGCAGCTGTCTCATGGAGAGAAGGAACTGCATTTCCTGAGGATGGGTTACTTGCCAAACTGCACATGCCTGTAATTCTCGGTACAGCCTTGGGAGGTTCCAGGAAGAGTAGCAGAGGGAGACTCGGGTCAAGCAACCAGTGGTGAGGCTTGAACCCCAGGGCTCTCTGACTACCACACCCAACCACAGCATTTTCCCAAGTGTGGTCAGATCTGGTGGGGATCCTTCAGATGACCTCAAGGATGAATGCTTTTTATTATAATATATATTTATATTAATGTAGGTTAGGAAATATAAGTAGCATGTGAAACCCTTTTATGGTAGTATAAGTAAAACTATAAATAAAAAAATAAACCAAAAGAAACATACTAAGTAATAGTAGTGTAGGTCAGATGTAGGTAAGGCAAGCCTGGCGGGGTTTAGTTCTAGCATACTGCTATCCTAGCTACCCAGGGATCTCCAGCACTCACAGTCATTATTTTTCAGGGTTTCCAAACACTTGAGTTCAGGCTTTTTCACCTTTGCAGTTCAGTGTGTGGATAGAGTGAGTTTTTCTACTTTCTGGGTAACTAAGTGGTTGGTGTACAGAAGGACCTGCCCTCATTCGCTGCCCTTGGGGCTCTAACAGGAGACTGGGTGTGTGGCCTCTGGTCTTTGGGCTGGAGTGTCTGTCGGGCAGAGGCGTCTAGGATTCGGTCATTTCACAACACCTCTGGGCCAACCCTGCTGAGAGGGAGTGGGAGACACAAGTCCTACTCAAGGAGGGACTTCCCTGCTGGGGAGGGGATGCCCCGAAGGACGCCCGCCGCACCCGGTATTCCCAGGCCGTGGCTCTGGTCAGCACACGCTTATTCCACAAATCGGGGCAACGGGGTGCATAGAGTTCCAAATTGACTCCCCAACTGCAGGCGGTGGTGGGGACTGGAGGTGGTCGCTGATGTGGGCTTCAGCTCCTTCGCCTAAATGTCCCCGCCATGAAAACGGATTGCAACCAGCCACAGACCCTTCCCCTGGGGCGCGTTGAACGTGGGACTGTCTTCCGGACCACGGACGGGAGAGGGAGGCTCCCCACCGCTAACCCCAGGCAGCTCAGGCTGCGGGTCAGGAATGAAGGGTCTCCCAGCAAGCTCCGCTTGCACACTGCTGGGCAATCTTTCTCCAGCCTACAGACTGCCCGCCACTCCCCCTGTGCGGGTCCTGGTGCGTCCGAGGGACCCTGCGTGGGGACTACAACCTGAGGAGTGTCTCACCCGGCACCCACCACGACTGTGTAATCGGCCTTCAGCGATTCCTGAAGTCCTGCAGCCTGGGAACCCGCTGTTGCCGGGCATACTAACCGATGGCTTTGAAGTGCCCACGTGCGGCGGGGTGCGCTGGGGAGGAGATCCGCACCTCCCACCCGGCCCCTGGTCCCTGGCCTCAGGGGGAGACGCATCTCCCGGTCCTCTCGGCGCTTTGAACCTCCCCTTCCCCCGCCAGGCCTATCGCAAACACCCCCACCGCAGAGCACCGTGTGTCGTGTTTCTACCCGGCTCGGTGCAAGGCAGGCCCGGATATGCGCATCTGGAAAGCTGGGGAGATTTCCCTGGGGCTCGGGTGGGGATGGCTAGGCTGACTTGATGAAAGACCACAGCCACGGTGCT